>NC_080099.1:1749742-2949742 GCF_950005125.1 Chionomys nivalis | reverse complement strand
AATTTTTTTTTAAATCAGTATTAAGATGATTTGTATCCAAGGAGACAAAATTCTAAGTCTGAGTTCAAGGTGAAAACAAAGAGAACTGACTAAAAACTGTGACTGGTGCAAACCAAAGGCTGCTGATGTGAGATGCAAATTTCTGCAGGGATTTTGTGCTACTGATATTGGTGAGGCACTCTCGTCTCAGGCTTGTGAACTTCTTATTTAAATGTTGGCTTCTTTTTAGTGTGGGAGAAGCTTCAAGTGCTCTTTAAATCAGACTCTCCAGTTCTCTATTAATAAACTATGGCTAAAAGCCTCCTTCAGCTGTGAAAATGTCAGGAAAGAGCTAGGGAGACTAGAAGATTTTTTCAGGACTTAACTAGGTAATGGCACACATACCCTTTACACCGATTTCTCATAACATCTTATTGTTGTTGAGAATTTTGACTGACCCTGCTTCCAGAGTCCAAATGTTTTTGTTTCACAAAATCTCATAGGCTCAAATTCATGACCTAACATGTGGTAGTGCTAGGAAATGGGGCATTGAGGGGCAAGCTTGTTTATGTGGGAAGAGAGATCTTGAGAGGAACAAATTTCTTATAAAACAAATTTAAGAGACAGGATCAACACCTGTGAGTATTGCCCCTGAATCCAACATGATTCTCACCAGAATGTGGCTGGGAGTGGCAGTTTCCAGACTCCAGTGCAGGAAGGAATAGATTCTGTGTCTGCAGACTACTCAGACCAAAGACCCCAAAACACCAAGCAACCCAGGTTGTATGTTTTCCTGCGGTAGGTGTCAAAAGAAATAGCCTATTAAAATCCTGATAAGGGAATAGAGAAGGAGACTGGAGGTGTAGCATGAATAATAAA
Source organism: Chionomys nivalis (assembly GCF_950005125.1). Lineage (NCBI taxonomy): Eukaryota > Metazoa > Chordata > Mammalia > Rodentia > Cricetidae > Chionomys > Chionomys nivalis. Next base: position 2,948,884 of record NC_080099.1, on the reverse strand, counting down.
AACCCAGAGGCAGAAATTGGGGTTCAACCTCAAAACCAGAAAAGCAGGGCAGCTAAGAAACTAGACAAGGCTTACCTCTACCAAGACTGGGCAACTGTAAACTAAGCAGACTAAGCCTCTCTCTCCTGTCATTTTATATTCCCTCTAGTGCTGGGATTACTGGTGTGACTTCCTAGTGCTGGGATTAATGGTGTGAGCCACCACCACTGGAGTTCATTTCTGCATTGATCTTGTGTAGCCCAGAGTAGCCTTGAACTCACAGAGATCCGTCTGCCTCTCTCTCCCAAACCCTGGGATTAAAAATGTATGTCACTCATTACCTGATCTCTAGTGGCTTTATCTTTGTCTCTGGTTTTTGAGCAAGATTTATTTGTTAAAATACAAATAATATACCACTGTAGGAAAGGGATAGGGAAGGAGGAGAAAAGGAGACGGGGAGAGAGAGAGGGAGATCCGAACCTAAGAAGCCGGGTTTGTCTACAGACCTGTGCTAACACGTATTCACAATACACTGTAATAAGAGGAAGCTTAGTCTGTGACCACATTGCATTCCAGCCAAGGTCCCAAGATTAGAAGACCGAGACACTATATTTACAATCTCCTGAAGACTACTGTAATCCAGCTTAGAGAGAGACCCCAATTGCCTCTGTCCATGGTTTTTGGAAGGGAAGCTGTGTAAAAAAGAGGAAACAATAGAAGCAGTTAAGAAGTACCTGCTTTTGTATGTGAAACTGTGCCTTGTCCTTTGGGACAGAGCAAGTATTCAGCCTACTGACTAACTTGGTATAGGCTTTAGAAAAATTATTGTGGAAGAAAATACTCATTCATTTTCATAGAAAATGGGATATTGAGTTGAATATTACAAATAAATGAATTTATTTATTTTCCATTCAGACATGGCTATTTTAATTATATTTACAAATATTTTTAAATTGCTTGATATATAAAACCTATATATTCATACGGTATCTGTGTATTTCTTATCATTGAAGACAAAAGGGCTATTCACATACATGAATTACCTTTTACCATGATGTAGGGATCTTAACACGCTTACCAAACCCAAGTTTTATATGTATGCAAGGCCACCTATAAATCCGAACCTTTTCAGTTATCCTGGGCAAAGAAATTACAATACCTTACTCTGTCATCTTGCCACACAAGCAATAAGGTTGGAAGGCATTGCCTGTTCTTGGAAACAAGGTTCCATCACTTGGTTGATTAAATATGCTTGTTGATTTCTCCATACTTATTATAGCATACCGTGTTGACCCATCCATGCAAACATACATTGATGTGTCTGTATGTCTTATTTCCAGAAAGACTTTCAGATACAGGGTGGTGGTGGAAGAGCATAAGGTATAAATGGGAAAACTAGACTTGATTCATGGTGGCAAGGCTGAGAATTTGCTACTGAAATGAACCTTTCAACATGGTGTTAGTCATGACATATTTGGGCTCAGTGCTGTTTCTTCAGGGTAGTGTATACTGGTTCCTGCCCACTCAGACACTTATTTAATACCATTCCTGGAGAATGCTAATGGGTTTCTTCAGGAAAATTGGTAGTTGTAGTCATTACTTACATTTTAAAAGTGTACAGAATGTATCTTGAAGCATTTGTCGGGGCTTTAACCATGAGTTGAGCTTCATTATAGAACATCTGTCTATTAACTTTGATTTCACAGAACTCATTTTTTCCAACTTATTTCACATTTCATTGAAATGACACCAGCTTTTCCTACAGATCACTTTGAAGAGCTGTAGGGATATGTTATCAAGGAAACTGGAAAACTAGCTAAATCAAAAATGGTCTGGAGTGTTGGACCAGTGGAAACCTCTCTTTTCTGAGTGAACTTGAGGTTGGAACATGAAGTTTGTTCAGATAGTGCTAAAAATGTATGCTGTAAAGATTAACATCTGTTCTTAAATATTTCAATAACAATTTCTATTAAAGATAAATACATTTTACATATATATTCTGAGTGTTAACAACATGGCTCTTAGCCTTTGTAATTCAGAGAAAATGCTTTTCAACTTATTTTTCCATATTTATATTTGTTAGCATGGTAATACATTTTGGAAAACTAAGCAGTTTTATAAGGGCATATTTTTAAATTTTGATGTGTTTACATGTTTATAAAGGAAATTCTTTCATTTGAATTATAGTAGCAAAGTATGTTGACAGAGATTTCTGCTCTGCCCACCCAGCAGCCTGCAGCTGTTCAGTCCCAAAGGAACACACAGAGACCTATAGCAATTATAATCTGGTTGGCCTATTAACTCAGGCTACTTAGTAATGAACTCTTACATCTTACATTAACCTATTATTCGTGTCTGTGTTAGCCATGTGGCTTGGTACCTTTCATCAACAAGGAACTCTCATCTCGCTTCCTCTCTGTCTGGGCAATGAGAACAGGAGAATTCTGGGAAGAAGAAAGATGCAGTCTGCAGTCATCACCCAAACACAGAGGTTGCAAGATGTGACTGCCTTGCTGATGAAAGGTACCAAGCCATGCGGCTAACAAAGACAAGAATATTGGGTTAATGTAAGATGTAAGAATTAGTTAATAAGAAGCCTGAGCTGCTAGGCCAACAAGTTTATAATTAATGTAGACCTCTGTGTATTTCTTTGGGACTCAATGACTGCATGCCTAGGTGGGAGAGAAACCTTTTGTCAAGAAATGGCGCCAATGTGGACAGCTAAATCCACATCAGCTTCGTAAACTGAGAGCGTTTGAGAAGTAATTCTAGTCACAAAAGAACAGAGTTAAGCACGGCTTCTTGGTAGCAGCATTTTCTCAGGTGGACTCTGTTTGCTAGAGTCAAGCACATCTTATTTAAGAGAGATTTCCTGACTCAGCTGCAAAAACCTTACAGCTCATTTAAGAGGTCCTGCCATGAAACACTTAAATGGTGTTGATGAATAGCTGACCGCCTGGTTTATGGTGGTGACAGGAACCTTGAAACTCCATAGAGTTGTGGCAATAAACATGGCCCCAGCCAGTACCTCTGCCATAAACCTAGCCTCTCAGAAAGCTAAGGAATGGGGTAGATCCAATCATCAAAGCCACAGCTTTAATCCTAGCCATATCATTAAATTTTATCAGCGACCAGGCAGGAAGTATAGGCAGGGGGACCAGAACAGGAGAATTCTGGGAAGAGAAAAGATGCAGTCTGCAGTTGTCACCCAGACATAGAGGAAGCAAGACGAGAATCCCTCACTGATAAAACGGTACCAAGCCATGTGGCTAACACAGGCAAGAATAATTGGTTAATATAAGATGTCAGAATTAGATAACAAGTATCCTGAGCTAATAGGCCTAATAGTTTATAATTAATGTAGACCTCCGTGTGTTTCTTTGGGACTGAATGGCTGCAGGTTGTGGGATCAGCAAGACAGAAATCTCTGTCAACAAAAGTAGAGCATTCTTCCATTCAATATAGTTCTCCAATATTATTTGTTGTTTTCTCCATATGTGGTTTCATTAAGATAATATAAACCATCTTTCCATTGGTTTAGACTCATGTATAAGTTAGCAGTTATCCCGAAGTCCATAGCTACTCTGTATGCTGATGTCTCTGCGTGTCTCTCAAGTTGTGATTGTGACTTAGGTCAGATGAATCTGCTATCATTCTATGGCAGGGAAGAAAATGGGACAACTGAGTTCTGGCCAGAAATGTTCAAATTTCACAAACATGGGGAATTTGTTTGTTTTCTGAAGTGGGTGTGGGGGTTTGAGTTATGTATATTCATGTGTGTATGTGAATTCATCAAGCCTATATATCAAAGATCTATTCACAATGCAGTTCTTTCAGTCCTGAAACACGTGTGTTTGTGTGTGTGTGTGTATGTATGTATGTATTATGTAGAGAGAGGCTTCCACTGCTCTGTATATATATTCGGGGGGGGGGGATTTCTTTCTTTAAAAAAACCACATTCCAAATAATTTGGAATAAATTAAGTTTTTCAAATATTTGTATTGTCATTTTGATTTTGCATGCTTCAATATTTTCTGGAATGGTCAATCAACATTACATTTTAAATTATTTCTAGCATGGGATTCATTATGCTGACTAAAGAGCCGCAGTCTTTTTGCTTATTATTATAGAATACTTTAAATGAATTAATATTTAGAACTAATTAGAATGCATTTCACAGCTAATGAATCATACAAATGAGGTCCTGTTTTAGAGAAATACACCAAAAGAAAATCTGAGTACTGGATAGTCAGCACCCCATACTGTGTTTGCTTTATATTTTGTATCAGAATAATACTATTATAGCCTAGGGAGATGTATTTTTTGCTATATTTTAATTACTGAAATGTAGAGAGGAATTGTGGTGTCAGGTATGGGAAGATTCTGCTAATCAGAATGCTTCACAAGTTAATCTAGATTGTGAGGAGAGCGATGGGATAATTTAGATCCTAACATATTCCTAGAAGAAAGAAGCTACAGTTTTCTCCAGTTGGCTGTGGTAAAAGTTGTTTCCAAAGGCTGTGCTATACTCTTCAGCAATGGTTCTCCTTATTTGACCTTCCTTGCAGAAGCACAGAAATCCCACTTTGAAAGATGGATTTACTCTCTTCCTCTATGTGTTCTGTCCCTGGGACTCTTTCCAGGGAGTTACATGGAAAGGTCCCAGCAAATTTTTCACCATGAAGTAGTACCAACTTCTGGCTGTCTGAAGAGGATTGATCCTTTAAATCATATCCAGGCTAAGGTGAACAATATATGGATCAAAAGAAATTCCTGGTCACTCTGCAAAACTGAGAGATGTAACACATTGTGTTGTTTAAACTGACTAAGTCTGGGGGATGTGTGTTAGGCAACTGAACATAAGAAAACTCTGTAATAAATAGTGCTTGTTTCAGAACAACTCTTGCAAATTTTACTCTGCTTTGTTGTAGGAAATTTCCATTTCTCTACTTGTTTTCTTTCATTTTGTTGTTATTATTTTGCCACAGTAATTTGTTATTACTACGGAGAATTGCAGCACATACTCTAATGAAAAAATGAAGCTTACTATGGTTTTAATAAAAATTAAAAAGCAGGCTATTTTGACAAAAGATATGCTTTTAGACCTAATGGGACAGGTAAGTTTATTTAGTAATAGCCATAAGCCCAAGAAATGCTTTTAGTTTAGAGTCTGAACAATCACTACAAGGAGAAATGGAGACATTCTTTGATAACTTCTGAAACTGAATTTTGAGAAGAGAGAAATACAGAATTATGATAGTATAAGAATAAAGTATGGCAATGGGCGTCCATATCCCAGATTTATATTCATATTTCTGAGGCAAGAAGACTGACAACTTGAGCTTACTCTGCACTATGATAAGAATGAAGCAAAATGAGAGTGGAGGCAGCATGTAAGTGACAAATACCTTGATAGAAAAGAAAAGGTCACTTGAGGTTTATGAAGACGTCCTCCCACAGTTGTGCGGATTCTGTGGTCATGCATGAATGAGGTGTGTATCCAACTGTGACATGTAGCACAGGCAGAAACAAAGGCCAACCTAGAGTCTCCTTACAGCAGTGTGTGCTAAGCTACATTTATGGGAAAACTCTACAGTGTCTCAGCAAATAGACTCTGTCTGCTGTCACCTTTTGCTCCCTTGACTATGCTTACCTTTTACATACTTAAAGGTATGCCTCTGGGTATACACATACTTAAAGATCCATGCCAGTGTATTGTTGTGAGATACTTGCTTGTAAAGATATATCACTGTGATTAGTTTAATAAAAAGCTGAATGGTCAACAGCCAAGAAGGATTTCTGGGGCAGAGAGGATGCAGGAGAAAAGATGGGCAGAATTATAAGGCGATACCAGGCACGCAGAGCAAGCAGCATGGGCTTTACAAAGTAAATGTAACCAAGCCGTATAAAAGAGCATAGATTTAAAAATCTGGGTTAGTTTAAATTACAAGAACTAATTAGAAACAAGCCTAAGCTATTGGCCGAACATTCATAATGAATAAGTCTCTGTGTCATGATTTGAAAGCTGGCTGGTGGGACAAAGGAAGATGGACACCAGTGTATGCTTTCATGTTTACCAACAGAAAAATATACCCTATCTTACTGACAATGCTGAAGAATGAATGTGTCTTCTCTTTAAATGGAAGATTCCCGTTCAGAATTGTATCAAGGATATAGGTTCCAACCTACCTTACACTTGGCATAAGGTTCTTAGTAACTCAGTCCCCTTGCAGTCTACTTTCTTTGTTACTTCATAGGAAAGAAGGTATCATTTCTGTATCTTACCTGCTAAACATCTAAAAATTAAAATGAAAAAAAAAAATACAAAGAAGTTTATTTATCAGTTTTTATGGGTGATTGAATTGTGTGATTTTGTTTTTAATTTTGTTATTAAGTGTGTGTATGTGTGTGTGTGTGTGGTGTCCTTTTTAAAAAATGAAGGAAAGAAAATCAGTAAATATCACTGCAGCTCCACAGTGAGGATGAAAACATTTTTTAAGAGAAAACTGCATGTATGATAACCACATAATGGTTTTCTAAAGGACTTTCTGTGTATTGCCAATTTTTAGTTTTTCAGACACATATTCCTCATGAATAGCAGATACTCAAGACATTCTTTGTGGAGTGTAATCAATTCTGTGTTTATCTTCAGCCTATGCTAGCCAAGAACATCTTCTGCACACAAGTAAAATTCTTTTAGCCTTTATCTCCACATAGCCCTATCGGTCCCTGGGTAGGAAAGGATGCTTGACAAGGGAATCAGCAGCAGAGTTAATCTCCAGCTCTGCTATTCATGTCTCAGCTTCTGTTCACTCAGAGATTTCTAAGTAAGAAGGAAAATAAACCTTAGAAACAACTAGGGCCCATTTGCGATTCAGGAGTCAACTTGGGAGTTGGTAATAAAGGCTTATTGTTTCCTCACGAGACACTGCCCCTGTGGAAACAGCTGCCTTATAGTAATGCAGTTCTTTTACTTTCATAGTTATGTATTTCAAATAAATAGATAATTAAGTTTGGCATTATGAGGCCACGTAGCAATAAAAATCTGTGTACATTTTCCATCACGTGTTTACCCTAGGAAATGTTATATAACCACAGGAAATTTTCAAAGATTATTATTATCTTCATCATTATTATTATTGTTGCACTGAAAGAGAAGTGTTTTTCTGGAATAAATGAGTACATGAAAATAATAAATTAGGAATCAAATGGCAGGCCTGTTTTTCCATTTCCAGTTTAGAAAAAGTAAAGGGAATATGCCTAATACTGGTAGAGGAGCTTGGTAGGTAACTCTTAGTTTGCTTTCTTTTTCTGTAATACACAATGACCAACAGTGATTTGGAGGAGGAGATGGTTTGTTACATCATACAGCTGACAGTTTATCATAAAAAGAAGTTAGGGGCTGAACTCAAGGCAAGAACTGAAGGAGAGACCATAGAGAAATGTTGCTTACTGACTTGCTCTCCATAATATGCTCAGTTTTCTTATAGAACTCAGACCCACTGGCCCAGGTGGTACTGGCCACAGTGGGTTGGGTACTTCCACATCAGTATTTAATCAAGGAAATGTCCTACAGGCTTGTCTGCAGAGCAATGTGATGCAGACATTTTCTCAACTGAGATTTCCTCTCTCCAAATGTCAAGTTGTTTCAAGTTGCCCAAACTAACCAACATGTAATATAATCCTACCTATTAGAAAATAAAGATGACTACTGCCTAGAAACTAAGTAAACTCAGAGAAAGGGATGGAGAGAGAGGGAGGGAGACAGAAACAGAGACAGTCAGACAGAGAGCGGGTGGATTGCATGTGGAGGGTACCAAATCTCTGGTACTTTCCTTGTTTTAGAACCTGAAACACTGGTGGAAATATCACAAAATAACCCCCAGTTAGTTACTGAATTTACCCTATTTTACAAGAAAATCAAGCAGCTTCAGAAATGCTTTGGTTAAGTTGTAGAAATGGAAATCAGGTTTTCTGTGCTATTTCTGTTTGAATAGGTAGCACATCCAATACTAGGGTACATAAAAATAATATTTGTAGACATAGCGCCATAGCAGTTTGACAACTTGGAAATTAAGTCTGACGCCAGCCATGGCATCCTTCAGTTACAGCCTCAACACTTAGGAAATGAAGGCAGGAATATCAGGAATTCTAGGATTTTCTCAAGTACAGAGTAAGTTCTAAAACAGCCTATGGTTCATGAGACTTTATCTCAAAACAAATAATACTAAAAAAATATATATGGCTTGCCCTAGTCATTTCTCCCATGCCATTTTAGGTAACTTTTTAAATGTGTACATGAACTGTCAAGAGGAAAACAGAAATTGGCCAAAGAATATGGATAAAGTAATAGAGGCATATTTTGTGAAGTGTTTGATACTGACTTTAGAGATATAACAGCATTAGTCAATGCGAAGAGTATATTTGGAAAATTTTGCCTGAGGATTTTAGAAACAGTGATGAAGAAAAATCAAGACCAATGTTAATATTTGAGAGAAAGTCATCATGGACGAGACTTAAATGTTTTGTTTGTGGAGCTGTGGAAGTTTTTGCATGCTTTGGCTTTCTAATCCCCATATGTCATGACTTATGACTACGGAAAAAGCAAAGACATGTTCTAGAATATGAAAAGAAATATGCTCTAAGATCATAGCAAAAGCCCTTCATGGATTTTCCCCAGGCTTAGAGGAAAGCAACTGAGCTTAATTCCTCCAGGCCTCTGAGAAGCCTGGCATGAACAGGTGACTGACCACCTTGTGGTGTTATAGTCTGTGTTCTCAGTAATAGAATTTACTTGGAATGTATTATTTCTCTTATTTAAGCATTTTGACAATTTCATATATAGGTACTCTGTCATCACCATTTCTAAGTAACCTCTCTCTCTCTCTCTCTCTCTCTCTCTCTCTGTCTGTCCTCTAACTCCTCATATCTCCCACTCTCTTTCCCTCTGCTTTAATTATTTCTACACACACACACCTTGCTGTGTCCCCTTAGTATTGCGCATATGTATACTTGCTTAGGAGTGATCACTTTTGTTTTGATAGCTATATCAGGAAGCTCAAGCCTGAAGAAGACTGATTCTTCCTCTTGCTCCTTAACTGTGCTTACAGATTATGATACCAATGTGGTTTTATCACTGTCAATATCAAAACATGGCAACTCAATGTATTAGCTTTCTAAGGTTTGACATTTAAGTCAAAGATTATGGTACCTATCTTGAAAACTTTATAGCAAACCTCTGCCTATAAATGATGAACTTTGACTCTACAGTGACAGGAAAAGATAAAGATATGTATGCCTGTGTGAAAAGGAAGATGTTTTTCTAACACTTTCTCCCCACGATGTTAAAAAGCTGTCCCTACATAGCCCTTGTGAGCCCCCACATAAAGCCTTTGTACACAGTGCAGTCTGAGTTGGCTAGACACTTTAGCCTGACTCAGAAGTGAATGTTCTGGCTTATTGTAATTCCCACTGGATTCTGCTCCATGCTTTCCCTACATTTCCCTCTACAGAACACCATGTTTCAGAATGGAGAAGCAGAAGGAATGATGCCCTACTTCTAGTTGGGGAGCTATTGCAATTGACAACTTCTGTGAGTTCCTCTGGCTGAATGGTAAGTGTCATTAAGGGCAGATGTTTATACCTTTCTGACTCCGTGGCTGAATCACTGAATAAACCTATGACTTAATTACATTTTTTTTCTAATCCATTATAATACCATTTTTATAAGTAGTTCCTTTGCATGCAGAAAATGAATCACTTTAGTTCATAGGAAAGATGTGAAAAATAGCGAGCCTCAGTGCATGTTACCACCATTTCACACTTTCATACATATACAACTCTTCTCTCTGTGTGTGTTTGTGTGTGTGTGTGTTTGTATGTGTGTGTGTGTGTGTCTGTCTTTCTCTCTCCCTCTCTCTCTCAAAAATAAACCAAAACCAAACATCAAATCAAACAAACAAAAGACCAGTAGTAAGACAAAAATAATACAAAAAAAGTCCACAAAGAACATGGAGTTTGTCTTATGTTGGATAACCGTTCCTTGTTGTGGGGTTTCTCTGGAGTGGGGTTGATAAGCCCAGTGACATTCCAATGGGACAAACTGGTTTTACCTTTGTCAAGGGATATCAATTTCAAATAGATTCTTGGTTAGGAGTATGTCCAGTCTGTCTCTCAGTGCTGAGTTCTATCTGGATTTCAGGTATTTTGTCTACATTGGTGCTGCTGTATCTGTAAGACACTGTCGCCTTGAAGCCACCCATCACTTTTGGTTGTTACAATATCCCACCTCCTCTTCTTCATAGATCCTTGAGACTTGTGGGGAGGATTATGATAAAGACACCTCATTTAGAACTGAAGGTACCAACGTTTCTCACTTGAAACATATTTTTCAGTTGTAGGATGTATTAATTCCTATCTACTTCTTTGATGAGCAATGATTTATAGGTATAACAATATGACATTTAAGCCATTTCATTGTTGTTTCTTTAGGGGAGTAATTGTACTGGATTTTCCCCTAAGCTAATGATTTATCTAGGGTCAGGTTCTTGGCCACTTTAGTTTGGTAATAGTGCCAAGGCATGACTTTCATCTCATGGAGTAGATTTTAAATCCAATTGAAAAATGGTTGCCTACTTCCATCACATTTATGCAACTGTTGTCCAAGATCTTCTTGAAGGTAGGTCACTGTTCATTTTCACAGGGGTTATTGCTGGTGAAATAAATGAATACTTTTCTTAGAAAGGAACAAACTGTACTTTATCTAGTCACATGCTCTCTCTGCCCTTCAGTGTCATTGGTTAATTGATTGTAGAAAAATCTTACACATAATGAAAGAGAAATAATATAAATGACAATGAAAATATTAGCTGCAAGTTCATGTCAATGTCAAATTTTTGTGATTAATCATTAAATTATGAGTTGTATAAGGACAAGTTTGATGTGGGATTCTCCTCTGTTTATCGTTGGTTAATTTTTTTTTTTAAAAAAAGCTGCTTTTGGCCAATGGTTTAACAGAATATAGCCAGGCTGAAAGAGGTATATGTATATAGAGAGAGTGGGTGGAATCAGAGAGAATTCAAGTAGCTGCTGCGGAAGACAGACACACCAGAACCTTGTCAATAAACCACAACCACATGGCCATACACAGAAATGGGTTAATTAAAGGTATCAGAGTTAGCCAAAAATATGCTTAAACTATTGGCCAAACAGTATTGCAAATAATATAGTTTCAGTTCTGGGCAGTTGGGAAATGAAAGAACAGTCTCCCCAAACACAAGTTACTGTATGTACCCGTTTCATGTCTGAGTCTCCTTCCTATATACTCTATCATTGTCTATTTTGGAACAAAGAAAAAATAATGAAAAAAATCCAATGTGGTATTTAAACAACTCAGTATTTTCTTTGGGTTAGAACTTCTCCTGGATTATTGAATTAATATTTTAAATTTATATATAATGTTGTATCATAAAATCTTTATAAATTTGTATCATTATAGTCTTCTGATAAAGTCTGCAGTGAATACCTGTTAAATTCTTTAAAAAGTAGTTTAGCAAGTTTCTTCTTAATTAGCTATAAATTTAAATTTAAATCATTAATAATTTCTAAATAAAGATTTATCAACTCTCCTCTCTATTTTAACTTTGGTTTATACCTCATCTTTGCAACAATCAATATTTCTTTCTGTTTCTATCAGACACTGCTATCCTTTTCATTTTCTTATTGTGATAAGACTATCGGGAGTTTTCTCCTCTGAAATACCCCAACAGTGTGATACAGTATTGTTATCTATATTAACAAATTGCTACGGGCAACCTCTAGAACACATTCAGTTTTAGTAAGGGAAACTTGACAATGACTAGAAAAGTGGTGTTCAAACTTTCTAATTCTGAAACCTTTTTACATTTCCTCATGTTATGGCAAACCCCAACCATAAAATTATTTATGTTGTATAACTGTAATTTTGCTACTATTATGAATCATATTATAGATATCTGTGTTTTCCAAAAGTCTTAGAAAGCCCTGTGAAAAGGTCACTCTACCCCCCAAAAGAGTTACGACCCACAGGACGAGAAACACTAGATTAGAAACTCTTCCTGTCCTCAGTCATTGGTAGTTATCATTATATGTAATGTTTATATGACTTTCACTATACAAGATACCTTTTTATGTAGAGTCTCCAAATAAAGAGAAGAAATGAAGTATGAGTTAACTATAAAACAAGTAGAAAATGAAAATAAGCAAAGGAGCTATATTGAGAACTTACCTGTCAATCATTACTGGAGATATGAGTAGATCTAACTTTTTTGTGAAGCTGAATAGACATTGGACACTGTGTATTTTGTTATTTATATACATCTACTGATCAATAAACAATTTTGAACATCATTAGAGAAATGCATATAAAATGGAGGATGAACTAATTCATTAAAAATTTGGGAAGAAAGCATCATCACCATCTAGTATTTAAAAATCTCTAATAGTAATATGCTATAGTCCATGTAATCAGACTACAAGAAAGGGAGTAAAGCATGCTTCATGCTACGCTGGTGTGTTAGGTTTGTCCCAATGTTCAAAGAAGAGTGGGGAAAAGATAAAACAATTAGAGAGATGCTACACAGCCCTGTATGGCATTCAATTGATAGTGTTGAGTTATTTTAGCATCCGTAGAAAAATAAATAAGCAGATGTATATTGGTCAGGTTATTTAGACAAAAGACTTCCCCAAATGAGAGCCATGTTAGAAGAAAACCAATGCACAGACTCTGTAGCAGTCAGTTTCAGGTGGCCAGTACTGACATTAGCTTTCTCCATGTTATGCATTTCCATATAGTCAAGAATAACTCGGGACAGAGAAACTTATTCTCAGACTGCCTAAGCTCCCATTCTATCGCTGTGAGATGTCAATGTCATGACCAAGGCGACTATTGTAAGAGAAAATATTTAACTGGGGATCTGCTAACTGATTAGTTCCTCATCACCATAACAGCAAGCAAGCAGGCTTGGCACTGGAGCAATAGTTGAGAGTTTACATCCTGATCCACAGGCAGGAGGCAGAGAAAGAGAGACTCAAAGTCCACCCTCAGGGACACATGTCCCCTAATAAGACCACATCTATTCCACCAAGGCCATGCCTCTTAATCCTTTCAAGCAGTGATTCAATTGGGTTTTAAGCATGCAAGCGTGAGGGCCTTCTCTCCCTATTAGGGCCTATTCATTCAAACTACCATAAAACTCAATACAAGATGGTTTACTTTTAGTTATCCAAATTCTAAAATCCCCTTATTGTCAGTCAGAGTATAGAAGTGGCCTCATTGAGCCTCTTCCTACATTGAGTATCTTACTTCCTACAGGCTTTGAGCCTCTGCCACTAGTGCTAATGCATGCTTCCTGGCTATAGCAACCTTTGAATAACTATGTTCTGTTTGTTCCCATTTGAAAAGTCTTCACTTTCATTCCTACAGTCCATAATTCAGTTTAATCATTTGACTGCATAGATAAACATCTGCTTTGGGACTCAGAAGGTATTCAAGCCTGCTAACTGGATAGAACACCATCTAGAGTTCAGTGCTTCTATATAATGTTTGAATGAGAATTTCAAACAATCACAAGCACTTTTGTAGGTATAATGTTTTGGTTGAATTATAAAGATTTAAATTGACACCTAAATTTACACTGTTTCACTGCCTAGTTGAGAAATACATCTTGAAAAAAAGTTTCTCTCTCTTAGTTCTTTTCCTGGTTTTCTATTCATCTTGCTTATTCATGTATCAGTACCAAACATATTAAATGCTGCCATTTAAACTATCTAGAAATCAAACAACTATACACGGTAAGCTTTTGAAATATGATATGCTACTTGTGCTGCATAACATAATTTATTTAAAAGGTATTTCATTTTTTCCAAGTCTCATAAGCAAAATCTTACAGCTACAATTTTTGTAACTGTACAATATTGCAAAATATGCAGAAAATATTTAAGTGCATTTCTCAACCATCACCACAGATGCTTCTATTTGTACTACACGACAATTAAGAGAGACATACAACCTGTGGATCTGCGGAGAATAAGAGACTTAGAAGTGGTCAGCCTTAATTAAACAGAACATCCATATCACATCTACTTCTCCCTAGCGTCTGGAGTCATTGAGGAAGATTCAGAGGAAAGGCTGTAGGAGTTAGAGGCAGGGAACGGATGACTAAGCAGAAACTGTGTTCCAGATACAATAGGGCAGCTGCACATATGAACTGACAGCAGTTGAGACGGCATATGCAGGACTTGCACAAGCTCAAGCCAAAAAAGAAAAATGTCAGCGAGATGAGGGTAGGTAAGCACGAAGTCCTCTTCCTAACGAAGGAGCTACTGGGGAATGACGCCTTCTGGAAGAGAGTCAGTTTTGTTTTTGATAAAGGCTAGAGCCTGTGGTGGCCTAAGCAAACACTAGTGAAAGGCAACACATCCTAGGTTAAATGGAGACGGGCAGCACCAGCAATGGTGTGTGGTGGATGGGAAGGGTGAGACTTCGTAAGTATGAAGCCGAAAGCCAGTTATCCAGTAGGATTTGGGGAAGGGGATACATACAGTAAAAGTATATTGTACAAAATTATCAAAAAACTAATAAATGAAGGAAAAGGACAACAAATAAAATCACTATAAAAAGGCACTGCAGTACTGTTGAAAGTCATGCCTCAGTGCTCTTGAGAACAGAAGTCAGTCACCTAATCTGTGTTAACACTGATATCGGCAGCACAACGGCCACTCAGAGTGGTGAACATCCTGGCGAAGGCATGTTGAAGAAACATGGCTGTGAATGTCTCAGTAAGGGAACAACATCAAGAAAACCATATTGGTGATACCAGCACCATGCTAATAGCTCTCTACCCCTTCAAGCCTCCATCCTTACCATGAGACTCTTACAGATTTTCTATACTTCAAAGGAAAGTCGAACTGTCTGAGATGGAGCACAGTGTGTGTGTGTGTGTGTGTGTGTGTCTGTGTGTGTGTGTCTGTGTGTGTGTATGTCTGTCTGTCTGTCTGTGTGTATGTGTGCGTGTATGTGTGTGTGTGTCTGTGTGTGTGTAATACTGAGTAACACTCTGAGGTACATATTTTTATATGTGGTACAAAGAAAGAGAGAATTATTTTAACCAGCTCTAGAATTTTGGTTCCCACTTTCACTGAGGCTGCAAAACAAAATAGAATTCTAGAGAGTCTTTGCATTTAAACAATGTCAAGAGTAGTTACAGAAAAGTAGAGTCCATGCTTTTCCGTCACTGTGCCTTATAATGCTGCACCTTTGCTCACAGAAAACACTGGTCATTAAATTAATCTGAGCTTTCAGTCCTTAATGCTAAGTGTTCCCCCTCCCCCATAGGAAATATAACTCAAAGGAGAAGACATGGAGCCCTCACACCAAATTCCAACTAGCAGTAACTGGGAATTACATTGAGGCACTGACTTTTAGTATATTGTTTCAAACATTCCCTTTAACTTCAGCTTTCAATTAAAACAGACACATATGGCATCATTCTCCTTAAAATGTCACAGCCTAAATAAACCAAAGAGTGAGAAATGACATTCTTAGGGATTTGATAATGAGGAAAGAGGAAGCAGTGAACATGTGCCAAATGAAGGAGATGGGTTTTGTGGTCTAACACAGAGCAGATAAATGTGACTGCAGGCAACTGTGCTGGCAGGAATGGTGAGGACTTCCGGTAGGATCAGGACGGTGTGGTGGCTGGAGGCGCTGCGATGGAAAGGAAGCTAACAGTTGTCCTCTCTCTGTGGCGGTGAATGATGAGCAGTGAGCTGTGCAAATGTGCAGGGGGAGCTGAATGTCGGAAGCTAGCTTCTTTATTTATGAACACGACAGGTAGAAGCATTTCAGGATCTCCAAGTTTTGTCCGAAAAGACATGGGGCTGTGTGGGATATGACCCTTCCAGGCTGAGCCACTCAAGTTGTTCTTGGCATTGTCCTTTTGCTCAGATGCACTGAAGAGGATATGTGGGGATGAGGTGATCTTAGAGGATCTAAGTGGCAGGAGACCACATTTGTCTGTGGAGATCATATCACGGTGCTAAAATATTGCAGGCACACCTTGTCTCAAAATTGGGACATTGACGTCTTTGCTTTGCATCCCTGTAACTTCTTCCAACTAAGAAGGTATTTCACAAAATTATGTTAATTTTTGCATATTAAATTTGCACTAGTTAGAAATAAGTAAATCTCAAAGTAGAGAATTTGACTTTATGGAATATATATATCAAAGCATACGTGTGTACCCAAGAAAACTGGTGTACTAATGAATTAAAGATTTTTTGTATTAAGATTTCTTAGTATAGAATACTCAAAGAAAATTTACCTATTTATTTATTTATTTGAGACAAGGTCTAGGGTCTCTCTGTGTAACCCCGGCTGAAACTTGTTTTGTAGACCATACTGGCCTTGAACTCATAGAGATTCACGTGCCTTGTCCTCCCAAGTACTTGGTTTAAAGATGTGAGCCACCACTGCTTGGCTCAAAGGCAGTTTCTAAAGAAGAAAAACTCCAAGAAATTGTGCAAAATATGAAAAACAAGACAAAAAAATTTACATTGATATTTATTTTCATGTTTTTTTGACAAAATATGGGGTGAATAGCACAAATATAATGTTTTGAAATTTTCATTTTGAATCATAATGCTTTGCATGGTAGTTAACAGTAAGAATGTTTATAATAAAATTAAACATTTTTAATGTAATTTACACAATTTTCCAAGTGGAATATAGCTCATACAAATGAGAAATGATTAAGTCTTTATAGAATAAAATATATGAGTGGTTTATCAAATAAAAGTCCAAAATGTTATTTAGTTAGGACAGAGACAAAAGTCAAAGAGTTTATATTATTTTTTGTTTCTTTGTTTGAGACTAGAATATACTTCAAAGTTCTTGTTTTCTACTCAGTGCTTTTGAAAACAAGCTCTCTTATACAGAGAACTATGTTTTATTTCAATCTATGTTAATAAGATCTACATTTTAATTTATCCTTTTTTCTTTTTTTTTTTTTTTTTGGTTTTTTGAGACAGGGTCTCTCTGTAGCTTTGGTGCCTGTCCCGGAACTAGCTCTTGTAGACCAGGCTGGCCTCGAACTCCCAGAGATCCGCCTGCCTCTCCCTCCCGTGTGCTGGGATTAAAGGCGTGCGTCACCACTGCCCGGCTTAATTTATACTTTTAACTAATTCACATAAACCATCAAAAGAACCCAGAATGATGGTGCACACCTTGAATATTAGCAGTTGGGAGGTTAAGACAGGCAGATCTCAGTGAGTTAAAGACCAGCATGGTCTACATAGTCCCAGGCCAGCCAGACCTCCATAGCTAGATGCTGTCTCAGCAAACAAAAATCATGAAAAGATTTCCATAACGTTTCAAAAAGCGTAAAACTACAATAAAAAAGATATTTTGCTGATCTTAAATTCATATGTCTTATAATCCTCTCTATAAATAAAAAGTAATGTTTCTTGCTCTAAAAGAATACACCATTAAGAAAGAAATGAATTTGGTCTACAATGGTTACGTTATAAAATGATGTCTTTATGTAATTGGTGCACTGGATTTTCATAAGTTAGACCATTTTTTAATTCACACTTTCTAAGGATAGCACTCTTATTTGGGGATTCCATTCCACTGTGTCACTGCAGACTTTCAAGGGGAGCAGAGAAATGAACGATTTTATGTATTATTGTTCAACTTTATTTCTAAAAGAAGGTTGAATTAACAATAAGAAAGCAAAATGAACATATTTCAAGATACAATATAATCAAAAATGAAAGCTCTGAATTAAATGTGCTCCACTTCCCCCTCCTAATATCCCTCCTAATTTATCAATTGAATTATCAATAATGCATAGTTGGTAGCATTTGAAGATGGTGCTGTAGAGAAGTAACTACGATTTTCTAAGGTGACGAGGGTGGGACACTGAGAATTTAGTGCCCTGTGTGAACTGGTAGAGAGAAGGGCTGTCTTCCTACAATGCAAGGACATAGATTGAGTTGTTTTTTTACTCTTTAAGGTGCAGTGAATACAGTTGAATGAAATCAAATAAGACTGCCTCCTTAGAAAGTGTAACTTAAATATTACACAGCATAAATGAATGTGATACATCTGAAACTGATATTTCACAGCACATAGAAAATAAACAGCCCCCAGCGAATTCAGCATTGTTCCCAGGTGTCATGTCTGCAGGAACTTTAGTCTTAGAACTCCAACTTAGAACCATATCTTTCTCCACCTTCCCGTTGATTATGTAATTCCTTTGTTAAAAGGAAATGTCAGGTGCTTTACTGAGAGTTTGACTGACAGCTTGTAATTCTCTCTTCTCTAAAAGATGTTTAAAACTCTAGGTTACACATGACTCTAAGCAATCAGGTCTGCATGTGGCACATTCTGTACTGTGGTGTACAGAATAACCAAAGGGCTTAAATGCTTCTCAGAGTCACCACCAACATGCTGTCTATCTATGGCTTAATAACTTGGTTAGTAACTCTTTTACCCAAAGGATAACCTGCATGAATGTTCCTCTTAAAATCACAATTTGAGACATTACACACACACACACACACACACACACACACACACACACACACACACACACACTGTTTTTAAACATCCTTTCTCATAGCATGTGGCTATTTTGGGGCTAAGCTAGCCAGGCAGTCAGGATGAACAAGCAGCTCTTCCGCCTACATCTTCCTCTTGCCCAACTAAAGAAACAAGAGGAATCTAAAGAGAAGCTCATCACTCCTCATTGGCCACTCTCCATTAATACTGAGTTCACAATCATGCCACCTGTCTCCCTTCTGTTACAGAGAACCAGGGTATTGCTCACTCCTGAAGTCACCTCTGTTATAAACTCATTTTCATGGATATCTGATGACTCAGAAGTGTGCTCTTCGATCTGCTCCTTTCTCCTCTGATGTCTTTTGAGATTATTTATGAGAACATAGCATAGAATTTCACATCATTAAAACAACTCTTTGACTCTTGATTTCTTCCCAGTTCCCATTCCATTCATCCATTTACAGAAAATCGGTGGAAGAGTTAACTCTGTTAGCTGCTTCAAACAAGGGAATGTATTGTGGTACTAAACTGTGAGCTTCGTCAAGCCTCTTGAGCATCTGACTTACAATTGTCTGAAAGTAAAATGGGCAAAGCTTTGTGCTTCTAAATGTGGTAATTTGTCATACACTAATAGAAAGCAAAAGCAGCTGGGTAAGTACTGAAGTTTATAGAGATGGGTTCAGGATAAGTTCAGGGAGAACGTGAAATTGGAATGAAGATTTACAATAGTACAGGGCTTATTCAGGTAGACTCCCGAGGGCTGAGAGGGTTGTGGGCAGTAAGACATTAAGAAAAAAAAAAAAAAAACCTGGCATGTGGGAAAGGGCTGGACACCAATATGCTGGGACTTGAAGGATCAGAAGATGAAATAAGTTATAAGAGCATCCTCAGGCTCCAGGATAGGTCAAGGGGACTGAGAAGGGTGGCACGAGGAAACTTGATGTTTGGCATGTGAGATGCAAAACCAATACAGGATTTTTGAACAAAGAATTTTCAGCTTTGATTTTGTGTGAGAATAGGCTACTAAGAACAATGAGACTCATAGGGAAACAATACTATGAACTCAGGCCTGTAGGGAGATTGGTACATGCTGGGTCATAGCACATGGATTGAATGTGCTCAATTGTGGAAAATCGATATTGTCATTTGAAAGTCAATCATTGAAGTACAATTAAGGACTGAGTAGGATTACTGTAAACGGCTCTCACTGAGATATCATAATAGTGAACACTTATGTGACTGCGCTATGATAACTAGATAGCTAGATATTTGGATAAAGAATTACTCTATGATATTTTACAGACAATTAAGTTAAAGTAAAAGATGTGAGGGATCTCCTTTAAATAGTTGTAGGCCTGAATGGTAAAAGGAGAGGGGCAGCTAGTGACCATTGCAGCTTTGTACCAACTCTTCTGTAGTGATCAGCCTGTGGGCATGACTACTGAAGAGGACTTTCCAATTGTGGGCTAGTACAAACACATGTGGCAGGGGCTATTCCCTTTGTACACTTTTTAGTGAAATGGGCACTTTTATATATCATAGACTCAGTCACTTGGATCAGGGGATAAACACCGAAACCTTGCCTTGTATATTGTTCCTTTGTCACTGACTGCCTGTGTGTGTCAGATACGAGTTGGGCTTTCTGGAGAAAAGGGAAAAGAAGGTCACTGGCCAAATTTGGCACACTGGAATTCCAAGTCTACAGGGACTTCACCCAAAAAGGGACAAGAGACCAACTGAGTATAACTGCTTAGATCATCAAATGTGACATGCATTCAAAATGTGTAGTATTAATATTGAGTCTGTCTCCAAGTAAGCACTTTATAAATAACAGAATCATGGTTCCTTCTTCCCGTAAGGAGGGCAATGATTGGTGCTGATGGTACAATGACTAACAGAGAGGGAGTGATACTAGTAACATATGCCAGTTTGGTTGTGCAAGCATTTACTTTCATATATTATTTCATTATTATACCACTGGTAATCCATGAAGATTTTTCTTTTAACTCCAGGAGGAAACAGGAGATGCTTGGGTTATCTTATCCTTCATCTATGTAGGACAGTATCTGTACAAGGCAATTTTATTTTGTTTTTGTAATGAGTAATCATATTTGAAATAATTATTTCCCCAATGCCAATAAAATACAAATAGGAAAATAGCAAAGAGAGACATGCATAATTTCAGTAAGAATATTTTAAAGAATCATATAAAATTTCATTTGAAAATTTATTTGGAAATAAACTTAATAAAGAGAGATTTTATGCTTCTGAGCACCCAATTGTGCTTTTATGATAACTTCAATGGAATTTCACAAAATCGCATCAGACATGATGCCAATTTGTCTTCAGTGTTTTCCAGAGGGTTTCTTCTTCTTCTTTTTTTTTTTTTTCTGGAAGCTATTTTATTATAATCCCAATGTTTTTATAAGAAATAGACCAATTTTCTTAATACTCATCTTAATTGAAAAGACCAAGAAGGATTAATAATAATGATAGCTACACTTCATGTATACTTGATAGGCAGCCAACAATAAGATAGCAGCTTTACAAGAAGTATCCATGTTCTAGTCACAATACCTTGACTCTTTTCTTGTTTTCCAAATGAAACCTTAAAGGCACATGATTTCTTAAGGATCAACAGCTCAAGTAGCAGAGCTGGTATCTAAACTGCCTTGGTATGATTTAAAGAGGTTACTATCACCATTGTTTGAATTTTAAATGATGTATTTGTCCCAAATAAGCATTAATCAGATTACATGTCTGATTTGCTGAGCCCCTGCTTTAAGAATTATATGTTGAGCTGGGCGGTGGTGGCGCACGCCTTTAATCCCAGCACTCAGGAGGCAGAGGCAGGCGGATCTCTGGGAGTTCGAGGCCAGCCTGGTCTACAAGAGCTAGTTCCAGGACAGGAACCAAAAGCTACGGAGAAACAAGTACTGATCTGTCTTAAAAAACAGCAGAGGTTCTTAATGAATAAGTTGTAGTACTTTTGTTTGACATATATTATATAATTTTCTTATTTTTATATGCATAGGTACAATAGAACAATAAAGTAAACAGAGAAAAACCTATGAAACCTCATCCCTACTTTCAGCAACACGAGGGTGATTTTTCCAACATCAAAGGACCAATAAATGGCATGTGTTGTGTGTGTGGAAGAGGGTTAGGTCCATAACTCATTGTTTACTGATCAATGTATATATGTATGTGTATATATTTAATATATACATTGTATATGTATATATATTGAATAACCTGATCTACATATAAATTTATAAGAAATACATATATGTGGAGTGCTATCTACCTATATAGCATATCCTCCAAATACTATAACACAGATACATTGACTTCTCAGGTCACCTGAAATCTCTCAGTCCATTTTACCACAGTGCCCCTTAACTACCATTGTTTTAGATTGCCCAGAGCAAGTACAGTCAGCCCTCTCTTCTAACATTTGTTTCTTTGATTCAAAAAACTCCATTGAAAATGTTCTAAAAATAATTGGTCTTCACTGGACACAAGCAGATTTTTCTCTCAATTTCCCTAAAGAATATAGCATAAAGGTTTACATAGAAATGAGAATCTATTGGGTTTTTTAGTTCATCTAGATCAAAGTATGGGGATTATTCATCAGTTATATGAAAATGCCACAGACTATTTCATAAGAAACTTGAGAAATCATTAATACTGGTGTTGACAATGGTTGTGGCAGCAATTCCTTCCATGGAATCAAGGGACATTGTAGTAGAATTTGAGAAAACCACAAGAAAAACCTTTGAGAAGGGATTTGTGAGAAGATGAGTAGCATCCTGCCAGAATAAATACCAACAAATTTTGCAGCAATCTTGTGTGGACAGTCCAAAATGTGATCCTCGTGAAAAGGAGATTGATGTGGGGTTTTCCTCTGTATGCCACGATTACCATTGGTTAATAAAGAAACTGTCTTGGGCCTGTGCAGGGAACAGAGCTAGGTGGGAAAACCTAAATGAAATGCTGTGACGAAGAAGGCAGAGTCAGCGAGCAAAGACAGACGCTGGGAACTTTGCCGGTAAGCAGCAGCCATGTGGCAATAGACACTTTAATAGAAATAGGTTAAATTAATGTGTAAGAGTTAGTCAGTAAGAAGCTAGAGCTAATGGGTCAAGCAGTGATTTAATTAATACAGTTTTTGTGTGATTATTTCCGGATAAGGCAGCCTCCTTACTACAGGAGAGAGAGCAAGCATGAAGCCTAGGTCCTGGTCTTATTCTGCTCAGCCGGACATGTTCAGTCTCTGTATCACGGGTAATGCTAGATTTGACATATCTTCCATAGAAAGCATGGGTGTTCCATAATATTAAGTTAACTGATGAATCAATGGTAGTAGTTCATTGAATTTATATTTCCAGAATGTGTGGGTATTATTCTACTTGGTAAACTAAATTTCAATATTAATGTGACATAAATAAGAAAAATACTAATCCCCTCAAAATAATAAAGTATCTTTCAAAAATAGTTATGGAAAAATGACATGTAATATTTCTCCAAAAATCAGAAATCTCCATTTTTTCAGGACAAGGAATAAGGTCTCTCTGTCATTATTCTCTGCCCACTTTCCCTCCATTATGCTTCTCACATCTTTGTCAATATGAATTATGTTTACAATAAAGTCACCAAAGCATTAAAATTCTAAAGCCATCTGTCGCTATCTATGCTTTTCAGCATCAAAGCTAAACTTGAAAAAGAAAAATTGCATCAAAACAAAGTCAAAAGTCATAAATCTGGGAGACTGATGTGGGAGTGTGTAGTAGTACGGGAGCAAGAGGAAATGGGATATAAGAGGAGAATAACTAGAATATATTATAAAATATGAGTATAAAAAACAAGTTCAATAAAATATTTTAAACATCTATTTATAAAAATTTACTCTAATTGTCAACTTTTAAAATTTACAAGATAATACTAATGGATCCTAGTATATTATTTCAGTTCTGGTTATTAGATTTTTATAATTATATTCTTAATTTTATGAAATATAATTACATCATTTCCCCAATCCTTTTCCTCTATCCAAAGTGTCTCATATACTCCTCCCTACTCTTTTTAAATTCATGTCTTTTTTATTAATTGCTGCTACATACTTGTATGTATATGTATGTACATATATTCTTAAATACATAAATGAAGTAGATGACTTTTTTATATTTAGCCAGACCACCAAAATTAAGCCAAGATATCAACCACCTAAATACATCCATAAGAAATCAGGAGATTGAAATAATAATAAAATACCTTCCAATTATAAATAAATTAGTACCTGATGGATTTGTAGTAATTTGTTCCAGATATATATATCCAATTATTATTTAACCCTTAAAAAGAGGAAAAAAGAAAGAAAAAGTAAAGGGGGGAAATGAAAAGCAAAGAAACAGAGGAAGAAGAATTTCCCGAGATTTATTTATGAAGGTAGTATCAAACCAGATAGAGACACCAAACAGAAAACTGCAGAACAATATCCACGATGACCATAAATTCAAATGCTCAATAAACACTTGCTAACAGAATACAGATAAATATTTAAAGCTTTCTCCACTATGACCAAATTGCTTTATCCCTGAAATAAAGGAATTGCTTCAGTATATACAAGTCAATAAATGTATTAAATAACATAGTGGGGCTCAAAATCAGCAACAATAACTGCAACAAAATATTCAACATCTCAATTGATGCAGAAAAGTTCTTTGACAAATCCAAAACTGCCTCATGATAAAAGACATTGCTAGAAGGCACCTGCATCAGCCAAGCCAACACTGTAAATGAGAAAATCACAATCAACATTTTCCTAAGTGGAATAAACTTGAAGCAATCCATCTGAAGCCAGAATTGAGACAGAAATATCTGCTTTCCACAACGCTTTTCAAAATTGTGCTCAAGAAAGTAGCTTTAACAATAAGGCAAAATAAAGAAATCAATGGGGGAGAAATAGAAAAATAAGAAATAAAACTATCCTTGTTTGCAGAAAATATACTAGAGATTTCAAAACTTCTACCCAAAAACTACTAGAAATGACCAACAAATTAGGCAATGAGTCAGGATACAGAACTGACCTGAAAAAATCAATAGCTTTCCTACATACCAACAACATACAGAGAAATAGAATATAAATACACTCATGTTCACAATAACCTCAGAGAAAATAAAATACCTATGAATAAACTTAACTAAGGAAATGAAGGTCATTTACGATGAAAACTTCAAAACCCTGAATAGAGAGTGAAAAACGCTGGAAAACAGAAAGATATTTCATGTCTGCTGATTGGTTGGGCTAATATTGTGAAAAAGACCATTTTACCAAAGTGTATTTACAGATTCAATGCAATCCTACCCAAAATACCCATATCATTCTTCACAGAAATAATACGATGTTTTTTTAAACATAACACACATTTTCTTCACTGTTGCTTCAGATATGGAGATTGCTAAAGCAATATTGCTAAGATTGCCATTTTGGGCCATCTCTTTATGCCTCTTTCATATTTAGATTGGACACTTGTGTTCCTTTTCCTGCGTTTCCCTATATAGAAGAAGAAAATAATTGCAGTTATACCTCCATCTGTCTTTGAGGAATTAACTCTAGTATAATCAATAAGATAATGGATTTGGCAAACCTTTTATGTGCAGCAACATGGGAATTTCTGCTGCTTGTTGAAATAGACAAATGTCCTCTGTGTTTTAGAATGCAGCTATTTTGAAGGTACTGAGGTCTACAGCAAATTTTAGGTTCTATTAGATGGAGCTATGGAATCTGTCTTCATGCATAACGTAGGTATATTCCTTTAAATAATTTATCAACTCTTTCGTTGTCTCGAAAAGATTATAAAATATGTGAGGCACTAGAAATCCATATATCCCCTGGATTTCTGAGTTCCAGTCTAGAGATGTAGCAAATGTATTTTTCTGATTCTCTCTTGAGCGTACTGTTAGCTTAGCAAACATTACGTTAAGTTTAGTTTTCCTTAGGGAGCACCAGGGCAGAGTTTCTGCATAAATACACAGTAGGGAGAACAACACCTGTGGGATGAGCTGGTGACTGCTTAGAATAACACCTCTGTGGAGGCAGATCAGACCTTATCACGGATTTCAGATAAATAGCTTAAAAGTTTTAGTTCAGTAAATGGTGTGGTCACAGAAAAAAAAAATGTGGAATTTACCTAAGCAAATCAAAGCCATGCAACGAAATAGATTAACGTGATTTAAATCGTGCATGTAGTCTCGTTTGTGCATTTTACTTGCCCTCTCTTCCTTCTTGCTGTGTCTTTCATTGTCTTTCTTTGAGGACTGTCATAGATTTGTCAAAGTCAATGATGAATGCGATAGATGTCACAGTCTATCTCGGCGTCATTCCGGACTTCTCCCAGAGGCAGAAGGCCGTCTCCCTTTATTTCTCTGACTATAGAATTGAAGTCTGTGACCTGGGAATGCTGTGACTGGAAGAGTGTGGACTCTGTCTCCCCATGATAGGTACAATGCCAACAGAAGCAGCAGAGACAAGGAAAGCAAAACCATATGCAGAATACTCCAGTAAGCAAACATATGTCTCCACCTATAACAAATGAGACCACCATAATAATCCTGTAGTTAGGTGTCAGGATGATAAACTCGGTTTAATATCAATCAGGACCTCAAGACTCGGAGTTGCTCTCAGGTCACAGAAGATGTGACATTCATTAGTAGGCAGGTATCCCTCAACAGGAAGAGCATGAATACATTAATCCTACTGAAGTCCAGGCTGCTTATTTGTGGAACCAGTGCCTGAGGCCTGGGCTACAAAGGGAGAGGAACTGATTGACTACAAAGGATGTGTATTAGTTATTGGTTGTTACTGTAACAAAACGCAACATTTTGAAATTAAAATAGAAGATGCTTTCATTTGGACTCTCAGGTTGGAGATTTCAGCCCACAATCTGTTGGTCCTAGTACGCTGAGACCTCTATAACACAGTACATCCTGGTGAGAGCAGGTGGCAGAGGGTACAGCTTGCATCATTGTATCTGGGAAGCCAAGAGTGAAAGGAGGCAGAAGCAGCACGTTTCACCATGCCATTCACGGCCCATCTCCAATGACACAATAGTCCTGTATTTAGAAGTTTTTTTGTTTGTTTGTTTTGTTTTTCTGTAGAGCTCAACAAAACTCAATTTTAAAAAGTTTTTTTTTTTTTCTGTTTTCAGATAGGTTAATCTGGGGGGCAAAGTCTTTAAATAAAGCTGTTTCAGGCACATTAAATATTCAAACTTGTTTTGTTTCTGCCTTCTTAATGCATACATGTTTAGGATGTATTTTACATGTTTTATAGTGTTACTCCCAAAATTTTGTTGAGAATTTAGAAAAACATAAGTATCTTCCCATTATGTACCCATTCTGAAAGGTCTAGTTACCTACTTCTTCCCCAGATTTTATGGTCCCTTTCCAATCCTTTTTCTTCCAGGTTCTTGATTGAGTCAAGTCATGCAGAGAAACCTATACACTTGAACAAACCATTGTTTCTGTCACCACTAGACTTCAGCAGGAGTGTGCAATTAAAGGTGCTATTCATCAATCTTCCCTCCAGGAAGATTCTCTGTTTTACTCACACTCTGTCTGACTTAAGTTCCAGTGAAAATGAACTGCTGTAGGTAGGTATGTTTGGATAGAGCAAGGATATGATGGAATAATAGGCAGAAGTCCGGCACAGGTTTGCTAATGATCAATATATAACTAGTCAGCCAGAGATTTGGATTTAGAGAGACATGGCACAATAGATGATAGTAGAGAAATTTGAGCCACTTGTTCTTGGAATTCACCCAATTATTTTAAATATACAGAAAATATATACCATATATATATATATATATATCAATGATATATGTCATCAGGGAACTTGTTACAGTGAAATGAAAGATTACTTTAAGCACTAAAATTGTGCAACTCATAAGTGATATTTATGATCAGAGTATTTTCAGAGTAATTTTTTAGAAATAAAGCATTCTGGGCTATGCTTATTATTTATCAAAATAGTTAAGTATAACTTGGTTGACGTATTTGAGGACATCTTGATAGTGTTAATTGCCAACTTGACAGACTCTAGAATCAACTGGAAGTGAAACATGTATGCCATCTGTAGCATTTGTTCTTGGATTATTCTAACTTAGGCAGGAGATCCATCTTTAAAGTGGATGGGATCATTCCCTGGACAGTGTCTTGTGGGCTGCATTAGATGGAGAAAGGTAAGTAAGCATTGGCATTGTTCCGCATTGCTCATTGCTCTCTGCTCCTGGTTATGGATGAAATGTGACCAGACCCCTCAAGCTCCTGCATTTGTGACTTCCTGGATATGATGGACTGTAATCTGGAGGTGTGAACCTGGAAGTGTAAATCTGGAGGTGTTAGCCAAATAATTCTTTTCACCCAGAAGCTGCTTTTATCAGGATATTCCACCCAGCAATGGAAAATGAAGACAAGATAATCATTTAAGCCCCAAAGACATAATTTCTATTGTAAAAATTTTCTTAATGAATACCATAAAATCATATTTAAATTTGTTTAAAGAAGACAAATCCTAAAAGTTCATGATTAAATACATTAAATTTATTCTCTCCCCTAATTTTAATTTCTATTGATTCTTCAGAAAGTATCTACATAAATTTTGCTAATACAGAATATGAAATATTATAAATGCTACAGATTTGTTAGATGCTTTATTTCCAGTAGATTGTAAATTCTGTCAAGTTGCTAATTTATGCCAACTGTGAAGATGACCTCTAATATGTCATAATATATAATAATATGATCACTAATTATTATATTTTACATGTGGAATGTGAAAGATTTAGGATGTATAGACCATGCCCATACTATAAATCTGACATGCATATAAGCCCATTCCACATTTTATAATAAAAGTAATTACTTAAAATTTGTTGATTTATCTATAAGGCATATATAGTCAAGCATTGATGTGAGCATTTCTCATTGTCCTATATCATTAAAATTCCAAGTTAGGAGTAGAATCAAATATATGGTTCAACATTCCCAACTTCAGACTTAGCTCAATACATTTTAAGAGGCTCCATAAGAAGCGCAAGCTCATGGAATCCTTGAAACAGGCACTAAACTGGCTGAATTTACCTATAATTTTACCCAAGTAGTGTTTTTGCCCAAGGAACATAGGTAACTTGTGTTACTAAAACTAAACGACTGGATATGTGTTATACGTTGTTGTAACTTCCTTCAAGTGTTCAGGGTTCTTCCCATGTTCCATATGTCTCAGCCTCCTTCCACCCGGTATACTTATGACTCGTATCCTAGCCCCCGTGTGATGTGTCTCTATTCTTATGACTCGTATCCTAGCCCCCGTGTGATGTGTCTCTATACTTATGACTCGTATCCTAGCCCCCGTGTGATGTCTCTATACTTATGACTCGTATCCTAGCCCCCGTGTGATGTCTCTATACTTATGACTCGTATCCTAGCCCCCGTGTGATGTGTCTCTATTCTTGTGCTCCTTGTAGGACTCACAACTCATTGTGTCTCTTTCCATATGTGTACTGATCACCATTTTCTCTCCAGGAACACGATACTCTGCTCACACTATGAGCCAAACACATTGCAGATGACACACACTGTTTCGGTTGTCTGATGGAGGTTTATGGATACAAAAAGGTATTCAGTTTTCTACAGTTTACCCTAAGATGAGCCAGCACAAAAAGAAATAGAGATTATAAAACAAAAAGTGAATCACATGCCAGGAGTAGCCAAATTTTTTAATTTAGACAATCCATCATGGAGGATAACTTGCCAAGCGCTCATTTAAAAATGATTTACTAGCCGGGCAGTGGTGGCGCACGCCTTTAATCCCAGCACTTGGGAGGCAGAGGCAGGCGGATCTCTGTGAGTTCGAGACCAGCCTGGTCTACAAGAGCTAGTTCCAGGACAGGCTCCAAAACCACAGAGAAACCCTGTCTCGAAAAAAAAAAACAAAAAAAAAATAAATAAATAAAAAAATAAAAAATAAATAAATAAATAAATAAAAATGATTTACTTTAAAATCAATTTACTTTGGACTGTAGAGAAACTAGAATCTCCCATTCTAATGAGAACCATGTAGCATAGATGCATGGATAGTGCAAAGCTCTGCTAAACTCAAAAGCATAAAGAATTTGACTCATTCAAAATTTATTTAATATAATTGAAAAATCCTATAGAGTGTTAAACCAGAGTATTTCCTTAACCAATGTAATGTTGTAAATAAGTATCAGGCAATTAGGCAACGTTTATTCCATATCTTTATGGCAAATTAGTGCAGTCCCTACATGGAGGAAGAACTGATTAGACATGAAAAACAGACTTCTTGCCAACTCTCAAAAGACTCAGACACCAATGTGTCAGGTAAAATAGCTCCATTAGCAACTGACTTGGGACAGACATAAAAGAACCGAGCCTCTTGAGAGAGTAAACAGAATCATCTTATATCCCTGACTCCTCAGTCACTCTCAAGGACACTCCTTGCTATTAACATTTCATTCTTTTTCCAGTAATTCTGCATGGTTTTTTGCTTAACTTCTCCATTGCCTATTTGTACTTCTTGAACATTTGAGGGGACCTACACCTGTCTATTACATGGTTGGCCATGATTAGAATAATTGCACACACATAGCAATATTTGTGTCTAGAAGTCATACCATGATACTGTCAACAGGACAGTATCTAGAATCATGCAGGAAATAAAACTCTGGCAATGTTTATGAGAAAGTTTGGTACCATGTTGGGCACTAGGTGTAAGTGAGGAGAAATGAGTCCACAAGAGCCTGAAATAGAGGAATATCAAATATTTATTGGGAATATGAAGGCGTAAGTCACAAACAATCCCACACCAGTTTGGAATTATGATTAATAGGGTGGTATTTATTTAAAGGGGAAAAAACTTACAGATCACCGTCCCAGACAACAGCCCTCTGCGCAATCAGGAAGGAGTCTAGTCGCCGGAAATGGAACAGGAAGTAAAGAGAGAGCGAGGAGGGAAGTGGCCGCTTTTTTAAAGAGAGAGACCATGCCCTGAACCAGAGAGCAATGTGTATATGTTGTCTGTGTGCTGTGACAATCTTTCATTAAAACAGAAAATGGGAAGAAAGTGGGATTATAAAATAAATATTCACCACAAATGTTGAAAGGAGTATAGAGACACTGCTTGACTTCACTGGTCTGTTTGTCACCTGGGTCAGAAAGGTCCAGCTGGAGTAAGTGACATCATCTTTTGTAAAACTCTGTTAAAGATTTTTGAAAAGTGTTCTTCATTTCTTAATCACAGGATACATTCTGTGCTGTTTAATAAATACAGGGACAGGCACAACAGCATCCTGGCGGGCATAGGGACACAAGGAGAGAAGTAAGAATTAAATGTGACCTCACTCTTAGCGAAACTTCCCCCAGGGGAAGTACTTAAATTTCTCTCTGTAATGCATCAATGATACAGCTGGAGTACTCTGCAGTTATTACTAATGCTTTTAAGTGACTCTACATCAGTATTACTTTACCATGATGGACTGTTCTCTCAAATTACAAACTAAAGCAAACTTAGTTAATTAGTTTTTATAGTAATTTAAAATAGCACCATAAAAAGCAACTAATATACTTATAAAATCCTGATAGATTTGCAGAGATTCTGATAAACTCTATGGTCACACCAAGAAGAGACATGTCCCTACTTGTGATACTGTTGCCAATTACTCTGTTAGAGTAGCTCACTGCTTTCTACCTCTGTCTAGAAGCTTACTCTTATAATAAATTTATAAGACCGGATGCTGTCTATGACTTTGGATCTTACGGACCACTTACTTGAACTTCAAGTATCTTTATCTCTTCCATGGGAGCCAGGACTGCTGCTCAGACAGCTTCTAAGATGGAGACAGGAATAATCAGTTACCTAAATAGGCACTGGTACTGCCTTCTAATGGCTGTTGGATCAGGGTGTACTACCAGTAAGACCTGACTCTGAGCTTTCCACGTTCTTCTTCATGCAGGGCCCTTAGTCTAACGTGACTCTGAATGAGATCATAGGAGAGTTGTCTGTCAGGAGGATGAGCCATTTTAGGTAGAGAAGAGAATATTTCAATTTTTAGGTTATGACAAACACTCCACTTGCCAAGAGGTGGGAGTCTAACACAGACTCATCACATGGCAACCAGATCTCTTCTAGTACTGCTGCTACTTCTAGGGATGCTTCTCAGTCTAGCCTGTACTGTCCAGACTTTTAGGAAGAGTGATGGTTGTGTCAGTCTTGATGAGTAGATGAACATATTGTTGGATCATATGTGACTTCCATCTCTGCCAGCATGAACCTTCCTCTTGGAATAGATTGTGAATATAGGTAGATAACTGAACTCCACTAAGTGAGTTTCTTGTCTACTTTATTCCTTACTGTCTCCTCTAAAGTATATGGGGAGATTTTTCCATGTATTTATCCTGCATAACTTAAATCCCTAGTTGTTCTTTGATTATATTATCAAAATATTTTTTTCAGATAGTATTCTGAACGTGACTTTCCCTCCGCAGCCTCCCTACCTCTCCTTCCTTCCAAATTTCCATACTCTCATGAAAAAGAAATAGGCATATAAATAACAATAAAAATAAGATAAAACAAAAACAAACAAGAATAAGACAAAGTAAACAGAAGAAAAGGGTAAAGAAAAAGCATAGGAAACAGATAAAGACACAGAGAAGTGCAGGCTCCCATACATGAAATCTCATAAAAGCATAAAACTGGAAATCATAATATATAAGCAGTGGTGGTGCACACCTTTAATCGCAGAATTTGGGAGGCAGAGGCAGGCAGATCTCTTTGAGTTCAAGGCCAGCCTGGTCTACAAGAGCTAGTTTTAAAACAGGCACCAAAGCTACAGATAAACCCTATATAATAAAATCAAAAAACAAAAAATGAGCTCTAAAGAAAGCTCCACAACAAACACAACAACAAACAAACAACATTGTTAAAATTTCTGAAACAAAAGAACTCCAAAGAGCGCCGCACAGTTTATTTCTTATTAGGCACTTCTGGCATGGGACCTGATCTTAAGAGTGGGTTGTTTGACATAATATATGAAACTTATAGTCATGCTAGTTAGGTTTTCTATATATACAAAGAGAGTTTTCAGATAGATAAGTGGTCTTTGAGACATTTCAAAAACTTACAGAATATGGAATTTTAAATGTTTTAAAAATTTAGACTTTTCATGACAATGAGACATGTCTGGTCCTGGCAGCACCAAATTATTCCAGAAGAGATGGTGGGCACCAAAGAAACTCTGTATGGAGTTTATTTTCTTTATGGCAAAGCTATCCATATGGGCTAAGAAATGGAACTTCTTTCAATTGATGACAGTTACAGTCCAAACTGAACCAACAGGACACAAAAAAGATGACTGATAAGATTTAGCAAGACAAGGTAGGATAGTCCTTCAAAATTCCCTGATTCACAGGAAAGTCTGCCAGATAATCCAGGCCTATAGTCCAATGAGAGATGCTCCAATACTCGAGAGCCGGCTTCCGTGACCATCTAGGCAGCCAGATGTTTCTGTCATCTCTTACTTTTCTTGGAAGTCGTTTCTTGGGCTTCCTCTTTACTCCAGTAATATTATTTTCCTTCTCAGGTCTTTGATGGAGTTGAAGACTATATAATTATAGTTATAGTTTTTCTAGTTGTGATAAAAAATAAATTAGATATAAAGCTTTAGACTCATCAAGATAGATGATAGGGTATTTTCTTTACTTTTACCAAATACAAAGACTGGATATTGAAGCTGTAATTCTTGCTTAATAACGGTTTTGTTGTATGAAATTTCACTGTGTTAAAATGAAGACCTTCCTTTTTGTTTAGATAGAAAGAAGAAAATACTGTGGGATAACCCTTCTGTGTACTCTGTGAATATGTATGTGTTGCTCTCATAGATTGATAATAAAGCTGAATTGATCTATAGCCAGGCATAATAAAGCTAGACAGAAAAGTCAAATGGAGATACAAAGGAAAAGAAGGGTGATGTCAAGAAATGTGAGCCAGCCAGTGGGAAAGAAAGATGTACTAAAAAACAGTTAATGTCAAGATGCAATGTGGCAATACATAGATTAATAGAAATATTTAATTTAAATTTAAGAACTAATTAGTTACAAGCCTGAACTTTATAGGACAAACGTTTTATATATAGTAAAAGAATGGTGTGTTGAACATGTGGTGGCACATGTTGATTTCCAGCACTCCGAAGGCACATGCAAGTGGCTTTCTGTGAGTTTGAGGAAGCTTGGTCTACAAATCAAATTCCAGAATTTTCAGAGCTGCAACACAGAGAAGTCCTGTTTCAAAAGGCAAAGAAAAAAAATGAGTGGTTTGTTTACCCAGTGATATTGTATTGGAGTAACCAGTTTTTCGTTTGTGAGTGGTTATAAATTAGAGGTAGCTTCTGGGTTAGCAATGGAGACGTATGCCTCCCTTTGGCCGACCTGTACAAGTCCTGTGTCTGCTGCTCCAGTCCCTGTGAATTCATGTGTGAGTTGATCCTGCAATGTTTAGAAAGCCTTGTTAAGTCCTTTTTACTTGGTACTTTATGCCCCCTTTGACTCTCATATCCATTCTGACTCTTCTTCTACAGGGTTCCCTGAATCCCTGGTGGGGGTGGAGGGAGATTTGACAGAGACATTCCATTTAGGCCTGAGTATTCCAAGGTCTCTTATTCTCTTTATATTTTTCTGGTTCTGGGTCCCTGTATTTGTTCCCATCTGTTTCAAGAGGAGGCATCACTGATGATGCCTAAACAAGTCACAGATATATAAACACAGCAGAATGTCAGTTTCTGTGTTCCTTTAGCAGAACAGTAGTATTTGATTTTCTCATGGGTCCCTGGCCTATATAGTCTCAGGTTCTTGACCACCAGAGCTGTATTGGGTATGAATCCCATCTCATGAACTTGGCCTTAAATCAAATCAAACATTGTTTGGTTTCTCCCACAAGATTTGTGTCCCTCTTGTCCCAGTGCATCCTCCAGGCAGGTCACCTTTGTAGATCAAACTTTTATAGCTGGTTTGGTGTTTCCTTTCATCCATTGGCAGTGTATAGTGTGCCTACAGTACCATGACCACCAGTCACTAGGGGTAAAGGCTCAAGGTAGGCACTGTCTTGACTTCTCTGTGTTCTATTAATTGTATAGGTGTGGTCTTCAGTAGTAGAGCCTTACCACTGGTTTCTGGAGAGGGACAAAAGATTTGGCAATATTCTGGGTTATTTGTCATTTGTGGTGGCATATGCCTATAGGATTTGCTGAAAGAAGTGGAGGCAGAAAATCATGAACTTGAGTTCAGCATGGGATATTCCTCATCTCTGATTATTGCTGATTCCAGATTCCTAATGACCCAGTACAGTTCTTCTTTACTCTTTAAAAGTGAATGTTGCTTCTGGAAGTGGTGTAAGAGAGAGTGTGAGATCCACAGCTGTCTACTGTGAGGTAGTGTTTCTGTGGGTGACAGGAAATCAGCACCCATGAGATCTCAATGATGTGGTTGCTTAAACAACATAGTTTGGGAAATTGCAGAAAGTCTCACCTCTAGATGAACAGCTACAGGCACTTAATGGCTGCTGAGATAGGGAAAATCAGTCTTTTCCAAGGTCAAATCTGCTGATAGGCTATTGAATGTTGAATGGTCAGTCCTAAACAGAGATACATAGGAACAACACTACATGGATTAAGAATACACACACAAACATAATGCACATATAAATATCAACAATAATTAAAGAAGAGGTCAGAAATTTAAGTGATAGCGACAGATGGAAGTAATTGATGTGGGTGGTATTGAAATTATCTAAATTCAGTAGACCTGTGTGAAATTCTCAGAAAAAAAAAGGAAACCCCACTAGTGTAATTTTTGAAAATAAGGTGTCGATGGTGCTATATACAGCTTATAACTTTACTGCTGAAAGGATTCCCATACTATCCTTCACTGTCTTTCCAAATGCAACGTGGTTACCCTTGAACTAATGCATCCTTGAAGTAGATTTGACAAGTTCTGTTGGTTTGTCAAGTGGATGTAATTGGCTTCAAGGTCACAGGGGTACCTGAGTGATAAATACTGATGCCACAGAGACAAAACAACCTGGGGGTTACCATGCCCTTGTGTAACTTTCCTTCATCATTAGGTCTTCTTAAGCCTGATTTCAAATTTATGGCATCCCCTGAATAATGAATCATTACTGAATCTGCCAGCCCTTCAAGTCTTGCTGATGAATAAGCATTAACTATCCAATGATGATGAACAGCTCTGCTAGGTTGATGGTTTGCTCCCCACGGTGTAGGAGTTTCAGCTCTTGGTTTTTCTCAGGGACAGGCAGCA
This sequence comes from Chionomys nivalis, assembly GCF_950005125.1. Classification (NCBI taxonomy): domain Eukaryota; kingdom Metazoa; phylum Chordata; class Mammalia; order Rodentia; family Cricetidae; genus Chionomys; species Chionomys nivalis. The sequence goes on along the minus strand of NC_080099.1, from coordinate 2,912,913 downwards.
TGCTACAATCTTACATACAAATCTCCACTTGCCTCATCTGAAATCATCACATTAGTATTTGACACAGAATTAGAGGGACATGGGTATTCCACCCAGAGTGGGCAAGCAAACATGAATTTGAGCCTTCATCTTCACCTCTGAGCTCCAACCACAAGTGGCCATATCTAAGCCATACTAAAAGTTGGCCAGAACAGATATTCAGTCACAAGATTAAGAAGTTTCTTCTTAGTGGTAGGAAATAGAAGATAGAAATGTCTTACCATGTCCTAGACCATTGACTAAAACATTTTCTGGCTTGCAAGTAAAACATGAACATCCATTGGGCTTCTTTTCTGGTCTTTGGTATGAATGCACCTTGTTAGGATATCTATAATATGTGATATTTCAATTATCTGTAACTAAATTATGTGATCATAGCAAGATGTTCAGCTATGACAAGTGATTAGATTTGCAATAAGTCTGATGAAGAGTAGCTAAACTTGGACAAGATGACTATTTTCATCACCTGTAAGTTAGCTTAAAGCAAACAGTAGTCTCAGAATTTAATGCTTGGAAAAAATACTAATATTTGGGAAAAAGAAATGGTGGTTAATGACCATGTGCCATGGAGTTACTTCCACAGCTTGGAAAAAGCAAGTTTCTGTCTCAGAAAGTCACACGGTGAGGAGGGCCGCTTCTCTGCCATAGTTAATTGGGCTATTTAATCTTGCAACATGTGGTGTTAGACATGCTTAGCAGCTCTGTTTATGGCATGACATCCATGAGGGAGGAAATAAAAAAAGGACAGACATCAGACTTTCTGAAACTAAGTTGCCAACAAATTTAGAGCAAACATTAATTGGACAGAGCTTCAACATGTGAATGGGAGTGAATAGGGAAGATAAGATCATTGCATATTCCTTGCCTCAAGTTATAGGGTGTCACATGTAAATGACACAGAAAAGCTAATGGAATCCACTTGAAAGTAAGGGCAGGGTGAATGCAAAGACTTCCTCTCCCAGCACAACTACAACACACACACATACATACATACACACATACACACACACACAAAATCCATGAAGAAATTGCTCATTCTAGGATCTTGGGATTTGATAACTAATATTGAGGAGTGAATCTGGTTTGCACCTAATAGTCACAGAAAAAATGAGATGCCAACATAAAAGAATGCATAGATGATAATATGCCTGTTAAATAAAGGATTCAACAGAAAGAGCACGGAAGGTGTACATTAGGAGGATGCATAACAAAATCATATTATTAGATACCATCCCTAAATATAAAATATATCATTCAATATTGACAAACAAGTTTTAAGTAAGTAAATGGAAGAGATAAAACAAATTATCCACTCGGGATAATTTTTAATGAATGATGTAGTTACCTTGTCCTCAAGAGAGCACACATTACTTATGTGTCCATTGTATGTATGGATTTTCGTAAGTGTAAAATGTGATAAAGGGGAAGCATAATTATCATGTGTATAAACTTATCTAGCACTCTTTCAGGTAAAAGATCACATCGTAATCTACAGCCAAAAAAATGGGCGAACACCACATACCTGTGATGTGATTTGGTGAGACAGGTCCTATCAATGCAATTCCTAACTAAACCCCACAACTTCTTGTTTAACCATTAGAGAGAAAAGAAAAAAAAAACCCTTAAATTGAAATTGAATCAATTTGTTGAAGTAATACATGCAATCCTCTAAGCCATCAAAGTTAAGGAAATTCTGAGCCTCACAGTCTGGATTAACCTGGGGAGCATGATTGTATATGTACCTTCTGCCTAGGAAACACATGAAAATCACAGACGTGTAAATGAAACCCATAAGGTAGGTGATGGTGGTGCATTGGTCCTGGTTTGTTAACTATGGTAGGTGGAGTCCTAGTCATTAAAATTTTAATAGCATTAGCAGCATTTTTGACAGAAAACAGGGTGAAGATCACAAGGCTCCTTGTACCTTTTTGATAACTCTCTCTAAATACAATAACACTCTAAACTTCACTAATAAAACTAAGCATGAAAATAGAACAGCAGCGAGTGATGAAGCAGCTTAGATTTTGCTTCTTTCTCTTTATTCCTTTTGTTCTGATTGCTTTGAGATACTAGGAAATGGGCCCTCGGCCTTGTCCATATGGTAGGCTCTCCACATGCCCTCCACACCAATAAAAGTATGCTTGATTCTATGACGCACATTTCACTCAATGATGGCACTTGAGTGCAAATTGTTTCAACTCTCGGCTAATGCTTAAGTGTTCTGATGGAAAAGTAAAACAGAATGCACTTTCCAGTACTTAAGGTAAAGGCACAAACAAACAAACAAACAAAATACCAAAATTGACAGCTTAAAAATGACAGGGAGTTTAGACTTCTTGTTTATCCTACAGATGCTTCTAAACAAACAGACAAGAATTGGAGAAATCAACAAATGTAAACTTATCTTACTCCCTTTATTTTGTCCCTTCCTAAACATCATACAACCTCCCCTTTCTCCCTCCCTCCCTTCCCTCTTTCCCTTCATTAATTTATTCTTCTATTTCCTCCTTCCTTTCTTACATTCTTTCCTCTTCTATTCTTTCCTTCTGTTACAGATTTTCTCTAATACTCCTCTAGAGTAAATTATATATTAACTATAGAAAATTTTATTTGTAAAAATGAATGAAGTACTTAGACAAGCAAGAATTAAATTTCTATTTTTTTCCCAGTGGTTAGTATTAATTTCTATATTTCAACAGATTAATAAACTCAAAAGAAGATATAACACAACTTGAATTCTGCTTACTCTTATTCCTCTAAACACACATGGAAGTTGGAAGTATGGCCTTGTCCTAATAGATTTAATAACTAAGCATCAAACCAGTCTGTAGAAAGGTGGGCATCAGAGAATCCAGGAAAAGCTGGAGCATCAAGGCCCAGTCTAGCTACTCAGATTGGCCACATTCCATTGTTTCACAACTGTGGCCTAAATCATAAAATTAAAATTAAAGTGTAGTGTATGTTTTGAACTTAAAGCTTATGAGGATCAGTTACCTCAAGTTTGGTGATGACCAAAGAGGTAAAGTCTAACTAGCAGATAACAAACAGAGAAAGGACTCATGATTCTACCCATTCAGAGTCTTGTCATCCCAAAGGTTAAAAATAATGAACCCATGATAACAGTAAAATGAGATAAGGGAACCATTCCTTAGGGCTACAGAACAAAGTTTAAATATTTCCAAGTTTAAGCATTTCTATCTATTAACTAGACTAAAGTTCTGGGGGCTGACATGTCACAACTTCTAACTCTAGAAGAGACTAGCTAATAGAACAGTTGACTGCTTCTTCTGTTATAAATTGTCTGTTCATAATTTTCATCCATATGGTACTCTCAGTGATTATAAGAGGTCTATGTGCTTGCAGATAAGCACACAAGAAACCAGAACTGGTAGAAATTAACACCTCTTCACCCAGAATCTGGGAGTGGATGCTGTTTGCTAACTGGTGACCTTTGGTGTTCTGAGGAGCAAACCATTATTTGAATCCCCAAGACTCCTGCACACTGTTTTTCAGTCAGCATAAACCTCATTCACAAATGAGTTCCCATGCACTTTGCAAAACAGTTTGCTATTATGCTTATTCCAGCTCTTTTTTTCCCTAGAGTCTTATGCTCAGTATTGTTTCTCACTCAATAAACCCCATTTTTATGCTGATTACAAACCCTTCCTACTTAGGCCTTTCTTCTGAGCACCATTTCTCAGTCAATTAGAACCCATCATTTTGGAAAAGGTCAGAGGTGCTCTGCAAAAGAGGAGTTTTCATGTACCCATGCCTAAAGCTTTCCTGTGATAATTGCAATGAAGAAAACTTTTTTCCTAAACTTTTATTGTGTTTAAATATGTAAAAATCAAAACTTTTTTGGTCAGACACTAGAAGGTTGAGCCAGTACCAGGTAATTAAGTTAGGCAGAACCAAGTATTCCTTCTTGCTTCTCTATGGGTAGTTTCGGTGCTTACCTTGATGCTTAAAGAGACACTCGCAAGTGATCTGGTTTTCATTAGACGCACGTGCAACCTACATGTGAAAAGAGTTAAGGCTATGTGTCTCTAGGGAAACTGCTTAGTTTCTTGTAGCCTTAACTCTTTTTACATGTAGGTTGCACGTGTATCTAATGGAAACCAGATCACTTGTGAGTGTCTTTTTAAGCATTTCCTTGATGATGATAGTTCTGTGCTGGTTTTACATACAATGTCAGCTGTAAGGTGGTGAAAGTCTGTGAACACTAAATATATTTGCTCATATAAAAATAATATGGTTTCAGTTTTTTTCCATTTAATTATTTGTTTGTTTATTTTTGAGGCAGGTTCTCTCTACACAGCCTTGGCTTTCCTAAAACTCACTATGGAGACAATGCTGGCTTTGATTGAACTCTGGGAGATCTGTCTGCATCTGCCTCCCAGTGCTGGGACTAAAGGAGCGCACCCCACACTATCAATTTGTTGGGGGTTTTTTTGTTTGTTTGTTTTTGTTCTATAAACAGTTGCTCCACTGAAAAGTATTTCACATAAAAGTAATAGTATTGTCAAGTTTAGAACTCATTTCTAAAATCCCATTAAAGGTACGCACAGTGCTAAAGCCTTTGTTCTGCCCACTCTGTCTCGTGACTCACATTGAGTGTTGATGTGTAAGTTCACCAGCACACGTGTTGATGTGTAAGTTCATCAGCACGCGTGACTCTAACTGAAGGAAACGTGACTCTGACTCAAAAGGCTGGAGAATCATCCTAGGCATTAATTACTGAAAGACCTTTGACAAATTTGAACTATAACCACTGTGTGACTGGGAACCCAAACATCATATTATAAATTAATTAATGAAAATGCTGGATGTAGTTTAATCATAAAAGAATTTTTCATTGGAGAGTTATCAAGTAATGATTAATACAGTTCTTTCAAACCCCACCAACACATCATGTGTTTTATAACTTTTAATTTTTCCTCAGATTATACATAATAATCATTTTATTTGTGCTTTGGCTATCAAATTCTTTAAACAGAAAATTCTGTTATTATTAATTAAATAAATAATATTCAACAAGTATTTCACAATAGGTTATGCTGCAGAGATGGCTTAGCTGTTAAGAGCACTTGCTGCTCTTGCAGAGGACCCAAGTTCAGTTTCCAGAACCAAACTGAAAGCTCACAACCCTCTGTAACTCCAATTCCAGAGGATCCAATGCTCTCTTCTGACCACCATCAGAACCAGAGAAACAGGTGTTACACTTACACACATGTAGGCAAACATTCATACACATAAAATAAAAATAAACAAATACTTTAAAATATTTCAAAGGAAAAATTTAATGTTAACTTTTGCTTCACATATTCCACTGAATATCAGAATTGGTCAACCACAGGAAATAAGGCAAAAGGATAGTATATGAAAATATATTTTGAGAGCAAGATCACATGACATCATATCAAAGTATCTGTTATTGAAGCAAAGCAGAGTGTGTGGGAAGCTGTGTGGCCTGGGGACCTAAAGTTGGTGGTTGTAACCTGTCTCTGGCAGGTGTCATTCTACTCCTCAGGTTCTAGGTGTGAGGCGTTTCCAGGTCCGACATGTAAGTTAACTCACACAGTAGCTGGTTGTCTGTCTCTGGATTCTTTCACTTGTCTTTACATCCTATAGATTCTTCCCCTTGTTTGTTTGTTTTGATCTGCTTTTCAGTTGGCAGGATTTTCTTCCTTTCTCAAATATTAGTTCTTTGAGACTTTGATATAATGTGTTTTGATCCTATTTCTTCCTCTTGCACAACTCCTCCCAGATCAATATCCTACTCTCCTACCCACCCAAATTGTGTCCTCATTTTTATTATCTGATAAATTATATTTAATTCCCTATTGCATGAAATTATTATAAGACCACAATTTAAGTCTATTCTTTTTCATAAAATATACTGGGACAAATCCTTAGCAGCACTTCGTCATTGATCACAGTTGTCAGGAAACCTATGCACAATTATACAGTGCATCTTCCTTTCAGCTAAGAAAAGTAATTTAAGCTATCATGCGTATGAATGTTCTCATAATTCACCTATTTTGAAGTCTTACCATTTTGATGGTGTGTAGTTATAATAGAGAACACAATGACTCTCATTTGTTTAATTTCCTAGAAAGTTATTTTCATTTCCTCATATTTCATTACATATTATTAATTTTACATCACATAATGATCTGCAAAGTGTTGTTCAATTAACATGCATTATATTATTTTTACTTGTCCTGGACATGATAATTAAGTTTTCTCTTACCAATATTCCTATTACATGAATCAGAATGTGGTAGGTGAAAGATAATCTCTCTGAGCGTGTCAAGGATCAAAAGCCTACTCAAAATGTACTAAGTTATAATTTGTCAGGGCTTAATACCCTGCAAGTAGGATTTTGACTGCAAAATGAGGGACTAATACATTTTTATACTGAATTATGTTTTTTTCTATTGTCTTTGCATTCTGATGAGAAAGTGAATCATGCTTAATGTGTTACGAAGGCATTAGGGTTTCTACTTTGGCAGCTTCATAAAACGAATAGTTTGTAAAGCTTTGGGAGGGCATCACTCCCTCCAGTGTGTGTTAAGAGTGATGAGAGTAGCCTCAGACTCATGAAGAACAGTTACCATTTCCACTCAAGCAGGTTACTGATCTCAGATGGAATGGTGTCCTGTGTATGTGTAGTGGGGGAGGGGGAAGAAGCCAACCTTGGAAACCACTCTGCCCTTGTACAACAAACCTCTAGAACTCATTTCTCCAGTCTAACCTTCACATGTTACCCGTTGTCTGCACTCAACTACCCTGCTAGCTCTGTTCGTCATCATTCTACCTCTGCTTCTATGTATGCAGCATTTTTAGGTCTGACATATAAGTGAAATCACACAGTATTTGTTTATCTGTGTCTGACTCCTTTCACATGGCATTATCTTCTATAGTTTTATCCACATTTCTAATAACAAGATTTTCTTCTTTTTTTAAAAAAAAAATATTCATTGAGAATTTCCTACAATGTATGATTATCATCTTGATTCCTTTCTCACAACCCCTCCCAGATGGACATCCTCCTTCCCTCATCACCCAAATTTATGTCCCCATTTCATCCTCATATGCTTTTGGATGTATGCCTTGCCAGGGACACCTGCTTAATTGATGAGGAATCATACACTTAAACAACAACAACAACAACAAACAACAACAACAAAACCTGACTCCCCAACTCCGAGAGCTATCAATGGCTAACAACTCCCCAGCCAGCGGTAGGACATCAAGACTGCCTCCTATCTCCATGGGGGGAATTTCTGCAGCTGGAAACTGAAGGTTTTTAATGGTGTCACAACTGTTGTGAGCATATATATGCAATTGCCCCATTGTATCCTGAAAATACTGTCTCCTTGTATTCATTGGCCACCTCTGGCTCTTAAATCATCCTTGCCCCCTTTCTTTATTGTTCTCCTAACATTGTGATGAGAGGTATGGTGCAGACATTCCATGTAGAATGGGTATTACACACTACCTTATCTTCTGGAGTCTGCCAGTTGTGGATCTTTGTGTGAGTCACCATGTACTGCAAATAGTAGCTTCTCTGTTGAGGGTAGAGATGTTCAATATACCACGAGTATAATAATAAGTCAATAGAAGTTGGTTTAATACTATGCACATTTAGTAGATTGGTGTTAGTTTCTTCTAAATAGCCTACGGCCTGTCCAGTTATAAGCTCTTGTCATAATGATGAAAGATATGGGTTTCACCTTGTGAAACTGAACTTAATCCAACCAGAAAGCTGCTGGTAGCTGCTGTGACACTCACGTCACTAATGTACCAGGTGTATTTTGCCAGGTCACTCATTATTGTAGCTCTCAAAGTTCACTTCTGCATAAGATTGATAACTGTTTTTCTACTCTCTTAGTCTGCTTAGCAGCTTCTAGCATTATGGAAGCTAGACATAAAAGATAAAGCTTAAAATAAAAAAAACATGAATCTATAATTGAATGAGGGTAAAAAAAAGAAACATGACAAAATTTATAGAACACACTGAAGACAGCTTTTACTGGAATGTTTATAGCGGCTATGTACTGGCTGGTTTTGTGTCAACTTGACCCAAGCTAGAATCATCAGAGGAAGGAGCCTCAGTTTAGGAAATGCCTCCATGAGATCCAGCTGTATGACATTTTCTCACTTAGTAATCAATGGGAGAGGACCCAGGCCATGGTGGGTAGCTTTTAGTGTATAAGATGGTGGGCTGTCTGGTTGGTGGTGGCACACTCCTTTAATCCCAGCACTTGGGAGGCAGAGGGGCAGGTGGATCTCTGTGAGTTCAAGGCCATTTCGGTCTACAGAGTGATTTCCAGGATAGGTTCCAAAGCTACATGGAGAGACTTTATCTCAAAAAAGAAAAAAAGAAAAGAAGAAGAAGAAAATGTGCTGAGCAAGTCATGAGAAGCAAGCCAGTAAGGAGCAACCTTCCATGGTCTGCATTTACTTCTACCTCCAGGACCCTGTCCTGTTTGAATTCCTGTCTTGATTTCTTTCAATGATGAACAGCGATGCTGAAATGTAAGACCAATAAACCCTTTCCTCCCTAAGTTGTTCTTTTGTCTTTTGGTTGTGATGTTTCATTGCAGCAATAGCATCCCTGACTAAAACAAATAGCATTACCTACAACAATTTTTGAGAGATTTCAAATTTATGTGTTAATGATGACCCAAAGGCCTTAGTAAAACATGAACAAATAACCATAAAACTAAAATGGGAAGAGATAATCAAAGTCAGGTCTGAGGAGGACTGAAGAGATTGTCCTAAAGTTAAGAGCACTGGCTGCTCATCCAGCACCTGGGCTCAATTCCACACACCAGATGGCTCACAACCTTCTATGACTCCAGTTTCAAGGGATCCAACACCCTCTTCTGGCCTCCACTGGCACAAGGCAGGAAAGTATACACAGATATGCATACAGGCAAAATTATCCATACAGAAAAGAATGGGGATGAAATTAACATAATAAAAACAAACAATATAAAAAAACAAAACAGTAAAGATTTGTTTAATTGAAAAGATTGACAAACTTTTAGCAAAATTAACCAAAAAGAGAAATAACCCAAATAACTAAAATTGGAGATCAAAATTGTATAATTTAGACAGTCATTAGGAAATTCATAGAAGAATGAATAATTATTCATAGAATAATGACATATTTGAAAAAGTTATATTCCATCAAGTTTAAAATGTAAAAGAAATTGGAAAATTTTTAAAGTCCTATGATCTACCAAAGCTAATTCTAAGTAAAATTGTTATTTTAAACGGGCCCATGATATTCAATGATATATAAGTGGTAACTAAAAATTTCCAAACAAAAATTTTTCCAAGGCCAGATTTATTCATCATAGAATTCTACCTTACCTTCAATAAAGAACTTACATAAAAACTCCTCAAATTACTTCATAAAATAGAAAACAAAGCAACATTTCTAATTCTTTTTATGATCCATTATTACCCTGATGCTCAAATCAGAAAAAAACCCAATATAATGGAAATATGGGAATATGGATGCAAAATTATAAGTCAAATAAGTTCGGTTCAACTCAAGACACACATAAACACACACACACATACACACACACATCCATTATGACTAAATCAGCTTCACACCTGAGAGGCAAGGAGGGTTCAACTCAATGATTAAAAGATAGAAACTATGTGATTATCTCATTGATACAGAAAGACCTTGGACAAAATTAAATATTCAAACTCCCAGAGAGCCCACAGGATGTTTCTCAACTTAATAAACCAGCATGATTCTAACTAACTAGAAGTTCTAAATATATGTCTTTTTACAAACAGTACTTTGAACAGGTAAAGATTACTACAGAAAATAACCTATCAAAATTCAGAGTGGTATAACTAAGTTCCAATAGATAAATCTTCAAAACTATTCCCCTCGCCTAAGGCTCAGGGAACATTTAAGAAGAGAGGTAGAAAGATCGCAAGAGTCAGAGATAGCAGTGAGATTGCTGTGCGACTGTTCCTTCTAGTAATGTCAGAAGCTACATCCGAGTCTCATTACCATGATTATCTAAACATGAGAACATGAATTGAACGTGGGGAACAATAATCGGCATGCCAAAGTAGACAGTGAAAACCTACGGGGTCTCAGCCCTACACAGAGAAGCACAGGAAACACAGGAATGCTAAGAATATGAGAAATAATCTTCCCAGGGAAGAGAAGAGTAAATGACTCTCCATTACCAAATGGGCAGCCCTGAGAACATGCAAGCAAGTAACATTATACAGATGGAGGGTGACTATATTTATGAAAATATATGCAAATAGACCAATTAACAAAAAAGGTTTCATGATTTTTTAAAGGAAGCATATATGAGATGGTTTGAAGAGTGGAAAGGGAAGGAAGAAATTATGCAATTATTTTATGATCTCAAAATTAAGAGAAAAACTACAAATTTTAAAAAGTTATATAGATATGAATATGCTAAATTCTCCAATTAAGATTGTAAGTTGTCAGATTAGGTTTTAAAGTCAAGGTGGAGCCAGCTTTGCTTCTATCCACACAGGAAAGTGTAAGTGTCAGGTGGGATATCTGCGCCCTGAGAAACCATTCCACTGTCAAAAAGATAAAATCGTGGCATTTCCAGGAAGGAAGATGCACCTGGAATCTTTCGCTAAGTAAAATATCCTTCATTCAAAGGGTCAACAACTGCTGTGTGTTTTCCTCTCATGTATTGATTCAAGATTTTAATCTTCATATATGTTTCTGTATGGGGAGTTATTGGTCATGGAAAAAGGATCCTGGAAAAGGGATCAAGGGAGGAAAACAGATATTGAGGGAAGACAGGGAAGCAAGACTTCAGAAAGGTGTGAAGGACAGTAGCCGGAACTAGTGGGGTTAGAGACGTGATGTGGGAGGTCCTTCTGTCCTGGTTAATGAATAAAGAAACTGCTTTAGTCTGTTGATAGGGCATAATGTAGGTAGGTGGAAAAAAACTAAACTGAATGCTGGAAGAAAAAAGGGCAGAGTGAGAGAGAAGCAATGGAGCCTCCAGAGATGGATGCTGGGAACTTTCCCCAAAAGCTACTGCCATGTGGAGATATACTGATTAATAGAAATGGGTTTAATTAATATAAGAGTTAGTCAATATGAAGCTAGAGCTAATGGGCCAAGCAGTGATTTAATTAATATGGTTTCTGTGTGATTATTTCAGGGCTAAGTGGCAGGGAACTAACTAGCAGACCCTCCTCCAACAGAAATAGGGGCTGGTAGCACCTAAGCAAGAAGCACCAGCAAAACAAAGTATGAAAACGCATAAGGCATCCCCTTTCTCCACATGCTAATTTAAAAACTAATAAATGTTCCCTGTGATATACTTCTTAAATATGAAGCATTGTAGCCTGATGACAAAAAAATATGATAATACATATGAACTCAAGGAGAGCTGGGAGCAATATCAAAATTACCTGCTACTTATAAAGACCAGGCACGTGTTTAAAAGAAAAACATTAATTATATGAAGAGATTGATATTCAGAATCTGTAAAATGTGTAAATTTGTTGACATCTGATAGCCTCAAAATATACAATGTTAAAAGGGGAATTAAATTTGAAATCAAAGTGCACTTACTACCCAGGCCATTAGCAATAGCTGGTTGGAAAATCAAAATAGTTTTGTATAGAATTTAGAAGCTCAGACCAGCTGATACCCAGTGCCTTCAAGGCCTCACAGACCACTGTGTCTGGTGGTTACAGACCGTTTCTTCTGGCCAGCGGGGCATGAGTCAATAGAGATGCCAGGGGAACTCAATGCAGGTGCAGAGTTGATCCCAGGGCCTGCTTTTGACTCTCATCTTGTCCTGGCAGGAGACCCTGTGATGCTGGGTGCCTGCCCAGCCTCCATAACACCTGGGGCCACAGCACTGGTGGGGAAGGCAAGGAAACTGATTTTTCCTTTTTTTCCTAAGGATGAATCCTCTGATCTGTATTCCATATGCATCTTTGTGAAGTTTTTCTCAAGATTGGTTTTCCTTTCCTGCTTTTAGGAGACTTTGTTTAGCTGGGTGACCGTGGCTCTCTATGGCTGGAAGGTTCCATCTCTGTGTCACTCTTTCTAAAGCCTTTCTTCATCCTGTGTTAGTCATTAGTCATTACAGAGTCATCATTACACATGTATTTTTCTGGCAAACAGAGCATTATCATTTAAATGTGATATTGAATTATACCATTTCCCTCTGTTATAAAAACACTTTTTAAATAAGCAAGATTTTATTTGTTTCCAACATGCTATTTTCATTAATATTCTGATGTCTAAAATTCATGTGTAGGGTGTTTTATATAAATTAAAAATCAGCAGATGCATTTATATATGCATAGATACATACACATACACACATATTTTATGTATGTTATAATAATATAGCTATCATAATCAACAAGATGCTGTCAATTAGAGAGTGAGGAAGCATTGGGGGAACTGGAGAGAGGGTACTTGGAGGGGCTGGAGGGAGGAATAGGAGGAGAAAATCCTCCGCAGATGTGTGACAGCTGTGTAAGGTGGTCTTCTTTGGGGACTCCTCGCAGCGAGAGCAGGGGCTGCCTTCAACTCTGTTGCCTGCTTTGGGTTCTTTTCCTCTTGATGGGTTGTCTCGTCCAACCTTACTAGGCGAGGAGGTGCCTAGTCTTGCTGCAACTTGGTATCCCAAGACTGGCTGATAGACATGGGAGGAGACAGAGTGAATAGGAGAGACTTGGGGAGTATAAAAATAGTTTTAAAGGCATAAAACTGTGTTTAAATATTCTGTCAGTTTATACAAGAAAACCTTTAGATAAGTTAGGCAAAATTTTAAATGCTTACTCCTTCAAATCTTTACAAAAAATTTAGACTTATTTTCTAAGATACAGTATAGCCTCAAGCTCTCATTGTAAATCATTCAATAATCCAAGTATTATTTATTTTCTAATGTATTAAATTTATAAAGTAAGTGAACATCCCTTGTTATCTGTCAGTTCTCTGATAATGGTTAATTTTAAACACAAGTCTATTTCCCCTAATATTTGTTATCTGTATGATATCATAGAAATCCTATGTTTATATCTCCTATTTATGTACAGTTGCTCAGAATGTATTGTTTTATCATTTTTTTGCTTGACTCGTTACAAATTTGCTTTTAATGGAAATGACTATAAATGTTCAAAGCATGGAATACATATTTTTGATAAGTGCCGCTTACCCTTTTAAATTTAACTTGCTGTTTAATTTTTATTTTCTTGTTTTGTTTGCTGGAGAGGAGATCGGCTTCACTGCTTGTGTTCCAACATTCCAAACCGATGAGTTAGTAACTAAAGCATACTGAACATTTTAAGACATGTGTCATATTTGGGGATTTAATTATTGCTCGATTTGAAGAAGTCAACTGCATTTATCGAAATGTGAACCAGGAGATCATTCTGGTCACTCCAGAGTGTGGCTACTGAGAGCCAAACAAAAAAGCCAAAATTTCACACTATCTCCTCTCTTTCAAATTTCAACTACTAGTAAAGACATGCTAGTCCCAATTTGAAAGACATTTTAACCTTTTGCTTCTCTTATTAGAACCTACAAAAATTCAGAGGAATACTTTTCAGTTTATGAAAAAAAAAAGTCTAGTCATTGCTTGAAGAATATGCCACAGCCCCGTGCTGAGACATTTTCTCACTAGCTTACATTTCATTAGTCATTGTTCCCCTCTTTGCTGTTTTGCACATCATCTATGCATTGTGGAATCTTCTACAAATTTTACAGCAAATAAAAATACTACAAAAGGCCAGTTAAACTTCTCCTGCACTTAAAACGTCCTTTCTCCAGTGTGTCCTCAGCATCCACTCTCAACACAGCTTCTCTGGTGCGCTCTTTTCTCTCCCTTGTTCCTGTGTTTCCTCATCATACCTACCCTGTGTGGGACGGCTAAGCCCGACTGTAAAGTTTAGGATATGTGAAATGTGGGCTTCTGCGAGTGTTGCTGCGGCTTACCTCATGGGGTGAACAGACTCAACTCCTTGGTGGTACCGTTTTCAAGCTGCAGCTCTGGACGACTTGAAGAGAAGGGACGCTGAAAAGAATTACTTCTGGTTTCCTGCTTCTCAATACTGCAGATGCCAGGGGAGCAGCTGCCTCAAGCCCCTGGGTACCAAATGCCCCACACAGGCGGTGGTCAGTGACTGGGAGAGGGAGCAGGGATGAATTCCTCTTCCTGTAACCTGTGCCAGAGTTATTTTCTCCCGGAAACCAGAAAACAAAGTAAGATGCCACCCACACACGACAGCCTGGTAAAGATTCACGGAGGTGTGGGCTCCAGTTTCTCCTTCTTTGGCCAACCATGGGCTCCAGGCTTGATAGAACAATGGCCCCACTGATACCCAACTTCTCTGTTTCATGTTGGGGAGATAAGCCTTTGCGCCTGATTCATAGGTTCATGGTGCATCTTGCATTGTAAATGCGGGTTCCATCTCTTAATAGTGGATGCTAAAGGTCAAGGGGCTTCACTTCCACTCCATACTGGAATACTATTGTTGAGTTGTTGATTTTTCAGCTATGTGATTAATCCACAAAGCTCTCTAACACCAATGCAAGCATAGGATGCAAGCACAGGACTATATTTATACATATGTGTGTGTGTGTGTGTGTGTATCTTGGTAATTATTTCAGCAGGAAGTTACTATCCTCTAAATAAAAATGAGTTTTTAGGGATGCCTCTGTACATCCGAACTGTGTCATACAGGAGCAATAGGAGCAATTAAAATGTTATTGAATGATAAAAGACAAATATCCCTGAAAGTTCATGTAAATACAGAAAAACTACAGAACCCACAGGAGAACTGGAAATAAAGAGGAGGGTGAATCTGCAACCCACACTTCTGATAACGACTCTGAAATGATTTCTTTTTTTAAATTGGTAACTAGATTTTAATGTGAAATTATTATTGCCCTGGAGTATATCTTAGATATACCCAATTTACTATTATTATTATTTATTATTATTATTAGAAAAGGGGAAATTTTCAAATCCTATGTTGTCAGTTAAATAAGCAGTTTGTGATTTAAGGAAGTGCTGTAGTTTATGTACTGTTTCTATAAGAACCATCATGACCAAAAGCATTTGGGGAGGAAAAGGTTTATGACAATTTACTCATTGCAGCCCCTCCTTAGGGACACCAAGGCAGAAAACATGGAACAAGAATTGAAACAGAGACCACGGAGGATTCATGAATACTTGCGTTCTCTCCACGGCTTGCTTTTCATGGTTTTACACAACTCAGGAGAACCTGCCCAGGACTGGCATTACCCACAGTGGGCTGGGCACTCCCACATCAGTTAGCTAACAGGATGATGCCAATCTCATGGAGATATTCCTCAACAGGGGCTACGTCTTCCTAGATGGCTCTAGATTCTGTCCAGTTGACATCTAACCAAGAGAGGAAGCGTCCTTTCTCATCCCGTATTATATATTTTAGTCTATGTAGAATCTCACGTGAGTCTTTTATGTTAATGAGATGAATATCTGCTATGGGAAATGGGGGTCTCTGTTGCTATTTTTCCAAATTTTAAAATAACTAATTTTAAGATATCTTAAGCAAATTTAAAGTATTTGTCTCTATATTATTTTTCACAATTGTAATACTAAGAGATCTTGTTTGAGTGATTAGAAATAAACATATTTTGTGAGTTTACTATGTCCTCCAATTTCATGAAAATCACATGCGTGAGTTTCAAGTTTCCAGCAGCAGGTGATGAAATGGATGAGCGTTATGACTCTTTGATATTCTCCAAGGACAAGTGGAAGCTTCCGATGATCTCCTCCCTCCTACCCTTCCTCACCCCTTAAACCTCTTTCTGCCCTTCTCTGCTCCCCAGAAAGATTTCTCTGTGCCTTGCCTGGATTGTCTCTACCTACTGCTGACTCTGCATGCTTGGGTCTGCAGCTCATTTGACACACATAGACCACAGTCTTCAAATGTTTTGCAGGTTTATTGTGGAATTTTAACATTAAATGTCCTATCTTCTGATAGTAATGAGGAACAAGGACTGTAGAAAATAAAGATTAAAATGGTTGTGCTGGCACACAGTGAGATGTCACATATCAAGAGCATGGTGCTGACAAGCCCATTTTAACAGATGTTCGTGAGCTCGCGATTGCGGCTGTAGCACTTCATTTTCTGTTATTCATGTCTTCTCAAAATATGAATAAAACGCTCTTTGTCTAGTGACAGATCATTAGCATTTCAGTTGGCACTGAGTGCAGTAGCCATGAGAGAAAATTTGATCTTGCTGGTGGGTTGCCCAGTCAATGTTGGTTGTTTTCCATAGATTGATCTTGATAACGGTCAGTAAAGCTTACGTAATCTTTCAGAATAAAGAATCTTGCTATGCTCCCAAACAGCAGACTTTTACCTTTGTTTATTCTTTCTATTTTGATACTATAAATATTCAAACAATAGACGGTAACTGTTATGTTTTAATGTGAAATGTCTCTCGCAGGCTTACGTATTTAAGCTCTTGGTCCTCAGTTGGTGGTAATACTTTGGAAGGTGATAGAATTTCTGCTACATGTGGGGAAAACAGCCCATTGGAGGTTATGCTTACTTCTGAGCTCGGATTTCTGTAGCCAACCCTTGGTGCATACCATGTAAGTCCAGCACAGGTTCCTGCAGATTCAGATGGAACCGTTCATGCAGCTATTCCTTCTCTGCTATGAAGAGATGAAACCCCTCTGAAACTGTGGGTCACAAAAATGTGGCGTTAGCTGCTTCCATGACTTCTGCTAGGCAGTTTTTGAGTCAGATTAGAAAATTAAGTAATATAGTAGCATAATTTGTATAATTCCAGAGCGCTTACTAACTGGACTACATAGTTTTAATTCATCTTTGCACAAGCTAGAGTCATCAGAGAGGAGGGATCTTGAATTGAAGAAAAAAAATCTCCATAACTTTAGAACCTGTAAGGCATTATCTTTATGAGTAATAAATGGGAGAGAGTTAGACCCAGGGTGAGTGGTGCCACACCTGGACTGGTAGGCCTGGGTTCTATAAGAAATCAGGATGAGCAAGCCACGAAAACAAAGCCAAGAAGCAGCACACCTCCACAGTGTCTTTTTCAATTCTTGCCTCCAGTTTCCTGTCCTGTTTGAATTTCTCTTCTGACTTCTCTCAATGATGAACAGCAATATGCAACTGTAAGCAAAACTGGTTTGGTCACAGTGTTTACACAGCAATAGAAACCCTAAGACACTAACCAAAACTGCTTTACCTTCTTACTTTCCCTACATGCTCAAAGGAAAAAGGAAAATGGAATGTTCCCTCCTCCATTGTGCATTTTGAGTGCATCACAGAGTATTTCATTGCCTCAAAGAAAATAAGAGATATATTATTTGCATATACTAAACTTATTTGGGGATGAGCTACCATTGCATTCCTACTTCTCACACTTCTGTGTGGGTAGCTCCTGAGTTTGAGGACACGGAATGCAAGCAAACTTTTAAAATTGGAGAAATTCTGCTTTACTCATAAAACTAATGAGAATTTTTCCATTATATCAACAATTTATACTATCCATTAGACAAAAATATGTTCTCTTTCAATGGTTTTGAGAAGGCTACACTAAATTTCCATGCTAACATAACCAGATATTATTCATGTGATGACCGTTAGTTTCTAGACCTATCATTCACGTGATTTGTGGAGTGAGTTGTCCATTTATTTCACACATTTTGTGGTGGGTAACTTAGGCTGGAATTAACTTTAGACACACTGTGAATATTAAACTTTATTAAAATTTAATCCTAACTATATATTCATGTACACATCTACAATTCAAGATGATTTATGATCAATTATAACAGGAAATTAGCCACAGCATTTTGCTTTTGAGAAGCTAACAGAATCATTTTTTTTCCAACTTAAAGCCTTAAAGCAATATGGAAATGCTTACAATAATATCAAAAAATCTTTTGATTTGTTATAATGCAGTAAATTTAGAATTTTGAGCGAGTAGTTTTTTTTTGTTTAATGAATGTAGTATTCAAATATCTTTATATTACACTCTTGAAATTATTTTTTATTTTAAGTGTGTGTGTGTGTGTGTGTGTTTGTGGTGTGTTTAGAAAGCCACAGGTTTAGAAAGTACGAGTGAATCTGGAGTCACAAGTGAGTCTTGAATCCCGTGGAGCTGGAGCTGGATGCTTGTTAGCCATCAGATATGATGGGAGGATGAGCATCGTCTTCTGTAAGAGCAGGAAACCCTCTTAATCCCAAACATGGCTCCAGTTCTTCCCTGAAATTATTGTCAAAGAACCTGAGTAAGCTACTTCTTATTGTCACCAAAAATGAAGTACATTTTGGACCTAATAATAATTTCAAAATACTGATTTATAAAAAACTAGCTTTAGTTTAACAAGATGGAAAAGAGGTAAATAAGTTATCTGATTAAGATAGGGTTTGTGTTCTATTACTTTTATTATTAATTTTTATTATTAATTACTTTAGTTATTATACAAATGGTGGGATTCTTTTTGGCATTTTCATATGTTTGTGTTGCATTATTTGTTATTTTTTTACCCTCTAATTTCTTTGGTCATCTTGCAGGATTATCTCCCCAATAATCCCTCTACTTCTATTTAAGTACCTCCCATTCTTCTCTTTTGCCCTTCTCCCAAGACCTTTCCCCCCTCCTAGTTCTTTTTCTACTTTCATAACTTACACACACATATACATGCACACACATTTGTATGTACATATACATACATACATACGTCTGTGTAAATTGAAATCTGGAATCTACTTATGAAAATGAAATAATTACAGATCATGCTGTCAATATTTGTAAAACCCAAGAGTCCAGTTGAATTGTGAATGGGAACACAGGAACTTTAAAAGGCATCAGTATGATTAAAATCTTATAGAAGCATTTTCTCAATTGAGGTGCTCTCTACTCAGATGTCTCCAGCCTGTGTCAAGTTGACACAAAGCTAGCCAGCACACTATCCATTCTAAAGGAGTCTAGTTCTTAAAATTGACTGCAGAGAGGTTTCCCAGCCTGTCAGATGCATTTCTTGGAAATCACTGGAGGGCCATGGACTGGGACTTCAGGAACAAAGGCCTGAGTGTGTCTTGGGAGGGTAGGACTGAAATTCCTAACATCCTTCCCTCTGTGATGGTTTGCATAAATTGACAGATACAGGCCTAGAAGGAATGGCACTGTTAAGAAGTGTGACTTTGTGGGGGGAAATATAGCACTGGGGAGAACTTCCAAGTTTCAGGTGCTCAAACCAGGCTCAGTGTCATTCTCTTTTCCTGTAGTGTGGATCAAGATGTAGAGCTCTCAGCTCCCTCTCCAGAACCAGGTCGCTTGTATGCTGCCATACTTCCCACCATGACAATAAAGCACTAAATGTCTGACCTGTAAGCCAGACCCAATTAATGTTTTTCTTTAAGAGTTGCCATAGTCATAATGTCTATTCTCAGCAATAAAACCCTAGCTAAGACACCACCAAAACTAACGCATGACCAAATGTGTCATGCATTTGCCTTTTCCTGGGAGGGACTTCCTGAGCATATTTGAACATTTTTATCTCTTCACAGACAATAAAATTTCAAATTCTCTGAAATCCTTTCTCGAAATATCAAAATGTTGTTCCATATACTATTATACTGACAAGTGGGTTAAATTGAGGGAGAATAAAGACATTGCAAATTTAACTTATGAAATGTTTATAGGTAGTTGTTTAGGGTGTTGTATTTAATAGTTACATGATGACTGCAAAGAGCACTAACTCAGTCAAAGTAATAGCTATTTAAAAGTCGGTAAGGAAGCCTAGGGACAATCTGCAATGATTATTCCTTGAGTGAAAACTATAGCTACTGACGGGACAGAGCTGTTTTCAGAGATGATTTCTGGGGCTGTGATATTTCCTTGTAAGGAGGGAGCCCTCTCTCTGTTATCCCCATACCTAAGCACGGGATGCAGCAGGCATATTTCCCTCTTCACTCCAGTTAATGTTCCTTTACCCCCAGCTTTCCTACATTCCACCATTTACCACTGTCTGAACTCTGATCTTGGTATCTGAATATCTATTCTTAGCAAAGCAATGCGTTTGTGTGTTTGCTCATGGCTATCTGTTAGTGCTTGGCATGCTACCTGAGTGTAGTAGTATCCAATAATGTGACTGAACACGAGCATGAGTTAATCTCCTTGCTACTTTTATAATGCTTTGTTATTGATCACCATACTATTTTAAATATAATTCATCATTTAATTATCTTAAGTTATTTGTTTTGAGTAACAATAAATCTAAATTTAATTTTTCTTCCAAGATAGATTAAGGATGCCTTCTCATTAAAATTTTTCTTCTCATTTAAAGGGCTGAACCCTGAAATGAAATCATACCCTTCTGTTTTTATGACATTTTTTAATTTAATGTGCAGAATTATAGAGTAGAAGATAAAAGCATAGGAAGCCACATGGAATCTAGGGAAAAGTAATTGTGTGCTTTCCTGTGGGTTAAATCTCAATTTGAGATAACGGACAGGGAAGTAGGTAAAGACCAGTCAAAAGAACTCTGCAGGAGAAGTCATAGAGAAGAGAAAAGATATGCACTTACTATGACCTCTCCATCATCAAGGTTATGCAAAACCAAGAAGCAAAGAGTAAAATGATCAGAAGCCAGTGTCATAGTTGAGGACTCAGACATGCTCAGTGTGGTAGGCATAGCCTGACTTACACAGTTATGGTAGCCATATAAGCCATGGATCAACAAAGGCAAGGCACATGGAATATCCTGGAAAAGTTATCAAGGCCTCTCCCAGTCATGAAAATCAAGAAAGGAGATTCCATTTCCATATATATTCAGGATAAGCAAAAACAAAGCCCATATTTTCAGGAAGAAAATACAGTCATTATTTCAGGTTTATATCAGTGCAGAAGCAAAAGATTAACCTTTGTTTCTTCCTCTCACAGGCTGTGTGTGGCATGGAGCTTCTCTGTGGCAACCTTGTTTTGTTGGCTTTCCTTTAAGAATATTGTTGGCTTCTTTCCACAAAAGGACTAAGGTGGGGAGGGAGGATTAGATGAAGAGAGATGTCTTTGAGAGTTTTGATTTGCAGGTACAAATTATACTCCATCAAAGACCCTATAACAAAATTTGTTGGAGAGGAAAAGCTAGCACGGTCAGTGAAGGGCAGGGGATCTTGTACTGGATTATTCTTCTCTGTTTCCAAACCCATCCATTCAATGGGCAAGGTGATGCATTAGATTCATCTTTTCTGACTAAAGTTATTATTAAGGAGTACTTCAATCATATTTTGGTTGGAGAAACTCTTAGATCTGGTTAGGGGATTGGCTTGAGATAAGCCTTAAGTGTCTCCTCACTGCACAAGCGTCAATTGGTTTCTACAGTATAACCGCAGATGTCCAGAGATCAGAGTTCACTGCCACACTGTGAAGCCTTCATTCATAAAACGCATTTCCTTGTAGAAACTTCCACATTCTTCTCTCTGGCTGAGTCTTTCAAGTAAATCAGAATGTGCCTTTAAATTGGCAGGTGCAGCAAGCTTGACTAACAATATTTATTCTCTGTTTCATCTGACTTGGAACTCCTCAGTTGTATGCTGAAGAATAATTTGAATGTAGTTTTGCATCCTTTCAGCCTAGGGAAGTAGCAATCACTCCCCATTGATGTGTTAAATGAACTAAAAAGTCTCCCATGAATCCAAACTTGTGAGGGTTCTGCAGATGTATCCACAGATACATCAGAGAAAAGCCTTTCATCTGAGGGACAATTCATGACAAATCCACCCAGAAACATCTGCCAATCATAGTTTATTTCTCTTCGAGTGTCCTTAATTTTAATTTCAATGTCAACCATTGCAAATCAAAATTTATGATATATTATTTCATACAGGTAGATAGTCAGAAAGTCCAATATAGAATAATATTTAAGAAATAATAATTTAGATCATTGTTAGTAAAGGAAAAATTTAAAGGAAATCTTGCAGGTGATTTGTATTTTCTCCAGAGTCAGAAGGTAAGAGAGGAAATAAATGTTTTATAATTATATTTTATTAGGGTTGATTATTTAGTGTGAACTTTGGTGGTTCTTTATTGATCTTTCTCAACACCTTTCTAAAATCTATGCTCTCTGAATTTTCATCTCATAATGAAATCTATTACATGGAGAGATAATATCTAACCAGAGTTCTGTATTATTAGTGCAAATTATTGCAGTCTGGTGTTGATTTTACAGGGTTTCAGTGTTAATAATGAAAATGGCTGTTTAAATCTATGGAGGAAAGCTAGATTATGTAACAAATACTGTAATAATCAGCTATTTGGTGAACGTAATGATATTTAACAAGTTTGCAGCCTTTAGGAGTTTAAATTCCAGAGGAATCACTGATTCAAATAAGCCAAGCTGAATCATCAAACCCTGGAAGAAAATCCATGTCATAAAAAAGGTTGAAACATGAAACAAACCAACAATCACATTAAAAGCATTTCAAATATTTCATTACCTAAAATATCACAATTACCTAAATAATAAAATGTCAACACAGTCATAAAATCTAAGAGAATTAAGTGAAGGAGATCATTGTGATGAGTGTAGTTTTGTAAGGTTTTACTTTTCCTCAAACTCAGTAGCGACAACTAAGAAAGATAAATAAACCAGTGGAGAGCCCTGTGTGAGTGTGCGCGCGCACATGTGTGTGTATGTGTGTGAAATGAAAAACCAGGGGGGGAAATGAGCAAAGGAATAAACGAATAAAAGAATCTTAGAGTTGTCTGTAAAAAGAAATGAATTTAATCAACTGACCGTGGTTCATGAGGAACATGAAAATGACAGTCACGTGACATTGACAAAGATACACATGTTTATCTTTTGGCAAAGTAAAAGAAGGGGCATTGTCATACTCATTGCTACTAAGAGTTATAGTGTACACACACACACACTCAACAAGACCACAAAACACACGGATACAAAGGAAATGTTCATTTCCCATCATTTCAAAGTTGACTCATCACAGGTAGCAGAACAGTTCATTTTCACCAGGTCTTTGGGGGCACAGACTTAATCTACTTAACTGCATTCTTACCCTCAGGAGAGAAGCGTCTCTCCCCAGGGGAGCACAGGGCCTCCTTGTTTATCCCTTTTCTCCCCGAAAGGGAGGAATGAGGGCACATTCCAAGGTTAAGAACATCTCTTAAGTCCCTGGTTAAGACCTCCCCAATCTGCTGGGTGAATGGGAAAGCTATAGACAGGTCTGGGACACGAGTACCTGATGAGACTTCTCTTCTGTGACTGAGTTAGCTGAAGCCTGAGAACACTGATCTGCTCTTGGTGTTGGACAAAAACCTACAGCCCCCTGCCCACCTGTCCCTGGGGACAAACACCTTCAATTAACCATGAATTTTAAAGAGCAAAGAAAAGCAAAACCACCAAAGACCAGAAATTTTATGAAAGATCACACAGACACAGTCCACAGACAAGTGACAAAGACATTGGCACGAGGAGGCAGTCAGGACATCAGAGATTATGGAGATTCAAGTATGGGATCCCTGTAAGTGATATTTCCTACATGAAATAAAAATTTCAATGTACTGGTGACTATATACTATAGTGCATGTGAATTTTTGTGTGTTTGTGTTTACACAATAAACTATAGATAGCTTAAGTTTTCAAAACTAGAGATTTTTAAAGTTATGATTCAATGAAACGGGAAATGAATTTAAAATGTCACTGGATAACTTGACTGTCGTAAACCAGAGTAAACCACATTTTTAGTAAATCTAAGGGGAGAGAGTAAGAAAGGCAAATTGATTTAAAGACAATGTCCTAATTTATTTGCATACGTGTATATTCATATATATATACATTATACAAATATGTTAAAATAATGACCTTTTTATTTGAGAGGGCATGCTTGGCGTTGGAGGGAATGTACTTATGAGGAGCTGGGGGGAGAAAAATGAAGAAAGAAGGTGATATAATTATATGTTAATTAAATATTTTTTATTTTTGAAATTATTACAACACTTCTCCCTTACTCCTCCTCCCTCTAAATCTTCAGAAATCTTCCAAATACCACTCTCTGTGCTCCTTCAAATCCTTGGCCTTTTATTTTTCACAAATTGTTATTGCAGGCAAATATTTTGTGAAAAAACAGCAACAGAAATGACAAATCATCAAGAAAACATTGTAACGTCATAAATTAAAGCAAGTAGGAAGTGCAAAGGCAAAGGAAGCATGCATTATCATACTGCAGAATAATGTAGCCGTATGTGCAGATGATCTGCCACATTTATTACATGTAGAATGTTTACTCATGCTGTATTTTTAAAACAAGATTAATGCAAATGGTATTTCTTATCGTTGCAATGAATTGTAAAACCATTAGTGAAATTAAGATTCAAGAAAAGAGAAAAGCATGATTGGGATTCAGAACAATTAGTCATAGTTAAAGAAGATATTAAACATCAGTAGGGCACAGCATATAAATTTTTATCACAGCCGTATGTAATAGTGACTCAATGCAACAAGCAAGTATGTTACTAAAGTAACACCAATAGTTACATGGATAAATCAGATTCATAGGAAAGCAATAATACAGGAAGTATCATTCTTTTTATATTTATTTTTCTTCAAAACATATTTTTAAAAATAATTTTCTCATTTTTCATACCAATCTCAGATCTCCCTCCCTCCCCTTTTTTCGCTCCCCCACCTTCCCCTCACTCACCCCCATTCCATTCCTCAGTGAGGGTAAGGCTTTCCATGGGGAGCAAAATATTCTGGCACGTCAGTTTGAGGCAGGATCAAGGCTCTCTCCACTATAATTAGACTGAACAAAGTATCTCTCCAAAGAGAATGAGCTTCAAAAATGCAAGCACAAGGAACAAATCTTTTTCCCACTGCCAGTGGCCCCACAGACTGTTTCGGGCCACACAACTGTCACCCGTATTCTGAGAGTCTCATTGGTCCTATGCAGGTTTCCCCACTGCAGATGCTAAGATCCACAACTAAGCACTGAGCCAAGTTTCCAGAGTTCAACTGAAGAGAGGAAGGAGTGATAAAATGGCCAAAGGGGTCAAGACTTTGGTCAAGACCACAGAGATATAGTTGACCTGAGCTAGTGGGAGTTCACTCACTCAGGAAGTATCACTCTTAATGGTTATAAAGAGAGAAGAAGTCATGAATCAGACCCCAATGATGTAAAGACCTGAAACCCGCATCTCCCTTTTTCATGTCTGTCTTCAGGCGTGTCACAGGTAGAGTTTGAATGAACGTTCCACCCTTGTAAGGTAGTGAGTTCAGAGTGCATGCATGGGACAGTTATACAGTCCCACCTTTTTCTTTTCTTTTTGAGTTTTGCCCTTCCCTTTCCTCACTCCCAACTTTCCCGAATACTCCTTCCTGTGCTCCTTACAATCTGTGGCCTCTATTTCCATCAATTGTTATTAGATTCATACAGGTATTTATATATACATATGCTACTAACTATAATCTTTATATTCAGCTAATAAACTGCTGCTGTGGGTTAAGGTAATTTTTTTTTTTAAGAGTCACGCTTTATCCACAATTCAAATGCAGGTTTGTTTACCATAGATAATCCTAGAAAACCAAGGTGGATCCAATTTAAATCTTGTGGTTTTCATGATGTAAAATCTGAGCAGATGCCATTAATGTGCCGTCAGTGATGACAATGGAAGGTTTCCAGGGTGATCACGTACTCTTTTGTTGTTGTTTGTTTGTTTTTATTTCTGGCTGGGTGCTTCTATTAGTAAAAGAAGAATGAAATACAGAACTGAGGTTTTAATTATTCCATTCTTAGGGCAAGGATATCAATACCTTCATGGTCTCAAAAATACTTGTTGAAAAGGCTTTCCTGTGGTTAACAGGTCATCTGATTTTCATGTCTCTTGATTTAAAGAAAGTCTAGAAACATCCTGACTTTCTGTCATTTATTAATCGGTTGACCTGCAGAGATGTTAAGGGACTGGATTTTCTCCCTTGCATTGGCTAAGTTTTAAATCACAGGCATAGGATTTATTGGCTAGACTGTTGCATAAGCAATAGTGTACCCCATATATGTTGTGTGTAAGTTCCTAAGTTAGTTCATCTGTTACTAGTTACTACTAATAGGATGCATAGCATTTGCTAATTTCCATCTGATTAACTTGTCTGTGTTATGACTTCATCCTGTGGTGATAGATTATTCATTAATACAGCACAAACTAATAAAAGGAATTTGATATTTCCATGCACATAAACCTTTCATCAAAAGCATTATACAGATTTTCTAAATCAAAGGGTTTTTGACCCTGTGACTGAAAGGATCCCAGAGAAATCCAGGAACGTAGACGCTAATTGGCTGATGTCCATGAGCCCAGCAGCTTAGCCATGTCTGCATTTGACAGTCATTAATTAAGGCTGTTGGCTCTGTACATGTGAGTTGGCAGATATTTAATACCTTCCCAGATTTTCATATTAATAATAAAATTTCCACTGAATTCTTCGCATCAAACACATGTAATTTTAGAATATATATACTAATAGTCCACCCTTCTAATTCCACAGGTATGTCATCAGATTTTTTAAAAAATTATTTTATGACTATTTGTTTGTCTATATATATTTATAGCAAAATAAATTTCTGGTTTTCTTTTTTTCCTTTTTATTTTTTATTTTAATTTCTTTGGTATTACCTGAATTTGACTTTTTTGTATCTAAGATGGCATCATAAAGTAATGAGAAACCACATTCTATTTCCCACTTAATAATTTGATCCATGTTGTACATAATGGCTTCTTATATTAATAGCTTCTTAAATGACACAGCGTAATAATTTGTAACACCACATTGTTAAATGGCAAACTTCAACATGGTGTACATTGTTCTATTGAAGACCAGTGAAGGCTTAGGATATATAAGCAGCCTCATTGACTTCTACTGATGCTGTCGTAGGAAGCCAGTGCATAGGAGGGAATGCACCTCCATTCCTATAGTTATGTGTGTAGAATTTCTCTCATCACTGATGACAACCTGACTGAAGTGCAGCACCATATGATCTCTCCACTTCAGAGTGAAAGTTAGGATAAAACACTTTCCTGTTAAATCACTCCTAGCAATTTTCTTATCCGTAACTGAATCAGAAAGTATCTTTGTTTGGCTTGTTTGCCAAGAAATGTAAATCCACAGTGTATTTACATGTAGAAGTATATATAACTTTATCAAATAATCACATAGAACTTCATGAGAGGTGTCTATTTACATGAATGTGGTACAGATTTTGTGTGTGTATCCATACCACAGCATACATGTATATATATATTCATATATATAATATACTTTGTATTTCCTTCCATATTTGTTCACTATAAATTATTTACATAAAATATAATTATTTACTACCATAAAAAGAAGGCCTTTATAGAAAAGCTTCATATTCTGGAACTTCTTACTATCTGCATCCAAATATTAGGTCAATATTATAACCTGTGGTTTTCTCAGGAACATAGACGACTCCCATGGATATGCAAACACAGCAAGTACATAACATATTGAAGTATATGCTGACCATGATTTTCATAGAATTTAAATTCTGGCAGTAGAAATGAAAAATGATAGTTTTAACAAAACTAGAGTTTTATTCTAGTTTTTTTTTCCCCCATCTAATACTACATTCAGAGGTAAATGATTTAAACCAAGTATACAAACAATATCACATTAAAAACCCAAAAGAAGAACTTGGCTAGTTTTCCACACACCAACCCACCCTCATCTACATACCCCCACAGGGAAGGTTGATACCTGCCAATCACTAAGTATTTGAAATATAGGATGGTCTCCTGAGGCTCATGCAATTGAGCACTGGGTCCCCATTTGGTGGCACTGTTGGGAAGGTTATGGAGCCTTTGGGAGGTGTGGGTTTGGTTCGCTGAAGGAAGTGTGCCACTGGGAACAGGCTTTCAGGCTTCATAGCCCATCCTACACAGGTGAAATGTATGCTACCTTACTTAATGGCCAGAGTGCCTCCTCTCTTGCTGTTATTCCTTCCCTGGCCATTCACAGGCTTTCCATGCAGTGGTGACCTCCCTCTCTGGATCTATAAACTAAACCAAGCTTTTTTTTGTTTTTTGGGGTTTTTGTTGTTTTTTTATCTTTTAAGTTGCCGTTGATGATGATACTCTATTGCAGTAACAGAACTCATACAAGGCAGACAGGAGGAAGGAAGAGAAGGGAAGAAATACATCCACAACTGCTAAAGCGGAAGCTCAGTACCTTCAGGACTGTCACCCGCAGAGCAGGCTCAGTGGGGCAGCACACACACCACAGACTGTCTGCAAAGGGGACCTCGGAGTGCGGTTTATCAGCTCCTGCACAGTGCGCTCCTCCAGTAGAACAAGGACTGTAGTCAACCATCTCTACCACTTCATAGGCAGACATGCTCCCTTGATTTTGAGAAACGTTAAATTTGTGAAACTAAATGCGCATAACATTTTCCTTTGGCAATTTCACAAATATATTTATTCTTCAAACTAATGATGTGGCGAAGTTAAGATTCCTTCGGTATTGTGGGTCGGGACATGTGGGTGTAATGTGTCTACCACACATGTACATTTTCCTGGGAGAGCTTTGACGTATCTTTCCCCCATTCATTCTTCTCAAGTGAAAAACATTTCGCATTGTTCAATTTTTTTTTTTTTTTTTTTTTTTTTTTTTGGATTTTTCGAGACAGGGTTTCTCCGTAGCTTTTGGAGCCTGTCCTGGAACTAGTTCTTGTAGACCAGGCTGGCCTCGAACTCACAGAGATCCGCCTGCCTCTGCCTCCTGTTCGATTTGTTAAGTTCATAAAAATTTCCACTTTAAAACCAAAAGTACTAGAGTAATTTACTTATCCGTTTTTGTGTCTTTTATTTTCATTGTCTTATATTTGAAGGCTTGCATATTACGTGAAATGGTATCCTAAAAGGCTGTTATGAATAATTAAATTTTTTATTAATTGGCAAATCTAAGGAGTAGAGATGAAAATCTTACGAAGCCACCTCAGTTTCCACAGTCTCCCCAATCCTGTTGCATAAAGGGGGCTCAGTTAAGAGGCTTTTTAATTTATTTCACTTTCAATTATAATTTCCTATTTAGAGGTTAATTGGATGGCAAGTAATGAATTCTGAGTTACTGTGATACCACTATTTATTTTTGTAAACTGTGTCTTGTTATTTCACATTGAGTACAAAACAAGACCTCTTAGTCTTATTTCGTGCCCAATAACAAAAGAGCTTATAAATAAGTATCCATCTACCAATTGTTCTGCAGCTTTCTGTGAGAAGGCTCCTGAAGAGTCTGAACTCAGATATGGAATCTGAGAACCTGCAACAGGATAAGACAGCCATCAGACCTAACTATGACCTGAGTGTTACACTGTGGTCAGCAACAGCAAGGCGGTGAATGAGGACAGGGCTCTGTACTGTGGGGATGCAGCCTGAATGTAGAGTGGTTGCTTGGCACTATTTCTGTTTTCGAACTCATTTTGTACAAGTTCTTTGTGTATGTACTACGACTTCTAGTTTTGTGCTTTTATGGGAAGCCCAGGTTTTAATAAGGTGTGTTGGGAATAAGAACTTCAAAGAAACACTGTTCACAACGTTTAAAATGCCATATGATATTACAGTGAATTTTAATATGCCAATGCAATGAGAATATAAGTAACTCAAAATGATATAAAATGTTTTAATTTTTAAAAACCATCTGAACTATTGCAGCAATTCATTCAAATCTCTCATTCAGAGGCATCTCACTGAGACTGGAAAAGATCAATCATTCTTGCAACTTCTATATCTGTAACATCAAAACGATGATGTTTATTCCTCCAACATTGAAAAGTTAGCTTCTTATTGTAGTTTTCATATCTGTTATAAATTTGACTTCTCTAGAATGTCCATGATGATGAATATTTCATAGTTGAGAATTAGTTTTTGAAACCCATGTTTTTGATAAATCTGCTTATCTTTCAAAATATAATTAATTGAAAATGGTGATGGACTGTTCATTTTATGATTCTAATATATTATCTGAGTAAGTCAGTGACCTGAGTTTCTTAGCCTATAAAAAATAAAATGGTCAAAAATACATTTTTCTGAATCATCCAGCATTCTAATTTCCCCATAAATCTGTACTTACAATGTTTCATTCTTAATTTCTGTGTAGTGATAATAAGTTAGTTTAACAACTAGGACTCTATAATAAATACAAGATACTTTAAAAGGGTGAATGAGAATTAAATAAATAGCTACAGCATTGTGTACAGCTGGAGGAACCCAAAGTGTGTTGAAAAAACCCCAGAGCTCACAAATAGACCACCACAGCGAAGTCTATTAGAATTATAGAATAATTATATTCTATAATTATAGTAGAGTAATTATACAACAAAATAAAAGTTCCTATATGTGAGGGTGCCCATGATAAGGTGTGGCACTAAACCAATTCAAGACACTGTGAAGGGGGAAAGGGAAAAGAATGGTATACTATTTTCGCTCTTCTGGTCCCTATCTACTCTGGCTTTTAAATCAAGACATCACAGAGCAAGAATGTTGTTTTGGGACAACCTATAAAAGGTCTTTCTCTGGTGGAGAGTATAATAAAAAAAAAACAACACATCTAGAGAGAGTAAAGGTGAAAATCAATCATAGGCCATGTGCTGATTTATAGAAAAACAACATATCATAATTAAAGAGATATTCAAGTAAAATCAAAACTATTTACTAAATTTTAGTGCCTTTCAGAAGGCAAAGCTAGCATTAAAAATTATATTTTATATAATAGTAACAATTTTCTATTAACTTTTATTCATGTACCTTATCAACACAGTGATAATGGATCATAACAAAGAAGAGTTAAAGATAAATAAAAGATAATATATTTTCCAGTGCAACTATGGATAAAAATTAATTGTACAAGACATCATTACCACAGAGTATGTTTTCTTGCATTCTAACTCATTTTCAGCACAATTTTATAGGGAAATTATTTTAAATGTCCTCATAATTTCATTCAACAACATTAGACTTAATTATTACTAAAAATGCCATTTTTGCCTCTTTATTTCTGAATATTGGTTTCAAAAATGTAATGAAAACAAATTATTTCAGCACAAAGTTCTTTTCATAATATTACCAGAGTATAATTAGATCTTGCATATCCTTACATATCATGGCAGGTTTAATTTTTAAGATTTATTTGTTCTAACTCTGTGTGCGGGTGTCCATGTGGAGGTATATATGTGTCACAACAGATATCAGCAACCAGAAGAGGATGCCAGGTCCTCTGGATCTGGATTTACAGGCAACTGTGGGCTGCCTGGCATGGGTTCTTGAACGCAAACTTAATCCTTTGCAATAACATCAAGTGTGCTTAACCTTTGATGATTTTTTTCAGCCCTGGTGATCTAATTTCAATACCATAAAGGAAAAATAACCTTTTTCTCCTTTTAATTAAGACATGGCTACTTTACACTGCTGATGTTCAAATTTGCAGGGCCCTCTGAGATAAGTAACTTCAATAATGTGTCTCGGAATCAAGTCATGGAAAAACAGAGTAGTTGGGCCTTTTCCTTTGCCCTGTGCCTCCTGCTAGACCTGAGCAAGTCAACTTTCTCTCAGGGACTTCTATTTGCACAACAGTGCAGTGTCCCAGTGTTGACTGGGAGAATTCCTAGGTACCTACACAGAATTTGAGGCAAGCCTGTTAAAAACAGTTCTCTGCTGACGCTGTGCAGTTTCCACCGCACTCCATTGTGGGGGGACACCAGCTTTACTGTAGTAAATTTGAGATGCATTTTTGCTTATTTAACTCAAATCCACTCAATTGATTTTCCTTATATTGTTATTATGTCTTGAATGTCACATAAAAATGACCAGTTATCTTCAGCTGCCAACTTGACTCCAACCCAGAACTGACTGAGCAGAGCAAACCCCACATATGTGATATGTTTGAAGGGTATTGTCTTAACTGCTCACTGAGGCAAGAGGGCCAAGCCTACGGCATGAAGTGCCATCATAGCCAGGTGGCTGGAGTCGTATGAAAGGTAGCTATGGAAAAGCAAGCCTCAAAGCAGCTCCTTCCATAGTTTCTGCTTCAACCGTCTGCCTCGAGTTCTCTTCTTGACTTCGTTTGATGATGAACTGAAACCTGCAAGATGAAATAAACCTTTACCTCACTTAGTTGTTTTTTGTCATGGTGTTTATAGTATCAATGCAATGAGCAGATTAGAACATGGCCAGATTCTTCAGTTGTAAAGGTTTTCTTCTTTAGATTACAATATGAAAATGAATGAAATTTGTTTTTTATACTTAGGTATTTTTTTGCCCTACAACATAGAAAATATTTTAAAGTAAACTTCTGCCGGGCGGTGGTGGCGCACGCCTTTAATCCCAGCACTCGGGAGGCAGAGGCAGGCGGATCTCTGTGAGTTCGAGACCAGCCTGGTCTACAAGAACTAGTTCCAGGACAGGCTCCAAAACCACTGTCTCGAAACCCACCCCCCCCAAAAAAAGTAAACTTCTGATAAATTAATAGAACTGTTATTTTTTGATAGCTGTTCAATATTTCAATGTTTGTGCTGGTTTTGTTCACCTGTGACTAGCCATGCTAACATTGCTGAGGAGATCACAGTGTGATTAGGTTGGCAGTGTTCCAGTGTCAATGAGGTATGTTTATATTAGTTTAACTCAATCTTCCACCAGCCTGTGAGATCAGATTTTAATTAGGAAAAAAATAATGCCACGTTCTTCACCCTTACCATGTAAAACCTATCATATAAATGTCTCCTTGTACAGGGTCTGAGGTGAGGTGAGGAGTGTGGTGTGTGTGTGTGTGTGTGTGTGAAGTTTCTAGTACATAAGTTAGGAATATCTGGATGGATGAAGAACCATTCATCATTCTGTAATCAGTGAATTGATGAGTAGAAACACAGAATTAGAGGGGAGCTTTCATTGAGTCTCATGGTGGGTGTTGTTTTCGGTGCACAGAAATAGAGAATTAGGATGTGGGATATGAAATAATGTTCCCCTCATTATTTACTGAGTCTTCCATGACTAATTTCTGGGGAAATTTCCATCTTAGAACTATATTTTCTAACTCCCTTTGCTCCTGGGTGATGTATGTCTACCTAGGACAGCCCACACATATCTTCCGAGCACTCGCCCTTCCCTCCCTTTCCCTGTGTGCTGACTGCAGACCAGCTGTGGAGGATGGCAGTGGTTCCATCTACACAGAAAGCTGCATGAGTGTTTTACAAAGGATACATCTGCACTTCCCGAGTATCACTGGTTCTGGACAGATGCTAAATAATAAAGCCTCAATCTTTAAGGGGCTGATATTTCAAATCCCTTTAAAAAGCAGCTCCTGCAATGTGCTTTAATGCAGCAGAAAGTAGCAGCTGGGATGGGCAAAAGGCAAATGACTCAAATGCTCTTTCATTTCCCTCTTCTTAGAGGAAAATAGCCATGGCCAACCTAACTGGAAATAAAATTAAGATTTAAGGTACCCTAAATCACACTAAGCTCTTACATTGTACCAGACTATTATCTACCTCTAGCTAAACCGTAACAAGTCAGTCATCCATACAGCAGAAAAGCAGAAGAATTCGTGAGAAAAATTCTCACAGTGGTATTTAAGTATAGTTCATCCTTGCCTCAACTTTCAGGAAAGTCATGAATAATAAAGAGAAAGGATATTATATTTAAAAAATGTATTTATATTGCCTATAAAATTGCTTAAAATTCCTTGTGGTTTCACATTCACTGGGAATTCAAAATTCAGAGACTAATGACTGTTCTTATCAAAGTACCCAACACAGAAAGTCTTTAACCAATTGCTTTAGTGGAATAGGAGGAAATTCTAGTCCACGGTTGCATTTCATCTTGCATTTTTGCTATTCTTCTCAGTGGGTACCCCACAAAGATAATTTGGCAGTTGTAGGATTGTTCTTCATTACTGCACAGGGCAGTAAAGTTGATACGCTCTTACCTCTTATCTTTGTAATTCCAGCTTTGCTACCTGGGCACTTGCACTTCTTTTGGCCAGATATCCATGTTCCATTTTCTTCAGTCAACCAGCATCTGTAGACAGCAGTATATTTCCTCTCTGCCAGCTAACATAGTCCCAATGTCGAGGGCTGATTCAGTCCTTTTGTCCCCCATGACCAAGTTCCCACTCCCTCCCCTCCTCCCATTCCCTCCACACACCCTCCCACCCCACCTCCATCCCATCCTTAGAGAAGGTAAG
The DNA here is from genome assembly GCF_950005125.1 of Chionomys nivalis. Lineage (NCBI taxonomy): Eukaryota > Metazoa > Chordata > Mammalia > Rodentia > Cricetidae > Chionomys > Chionomys nivalis. The sequence goes on along the minus strand of NC_080099.1, from coordinate 2,878,573 downwards.
GCACATTGCTTTGTGGAAGGTCCAAGGCCCAACCTACTATATCTAGGCTGAACAAGGTGTACATCAAAAGAGAATAGGATCCCAAAGAGCCAGTACTTTCACTGAGGCTTTTCTCAATAGCAGAAACATGCCTTGTTCACACTTACTGAATCTCTGGTTTTAGGTTACACTTCAGAAGACTATATCTATTCTACTTATTTAGAAAGATATTGTCATCATATATTGGCCTATTTATTTATGCATAACTATGGCCTTTGGAGATTTTGTCCTGCTCATAGACTGTCATCATTGCTATCTCAGAGGGTCTTTAGTCATTAGAAATCTCACTTCTGTCCCCTTCCCAGTTCCTCTGCAGTCACCTGATAATTCCAAACTCTCCGTGTCCCCTATTAAGGAATCTTCAAACTTCAGGATCTCTGTTCCTTAAATATGATGCCATTAGAAGAATAAAACTTCTATAACACAGCTTTCTGTGAATGACCATGCCATGTGATGTATACACTCAGTCCTCAGCCATTTGTTACCATATTTTACCATTTAGTGGATCAGATACAAAATGCTAGTTATATATAGCAATGGCACAAATCAAGGGGTCTGGTACAGACACTAGCACAGTGGTGTTCAAAATATTTTGTATATGTGTATATGTGCATTTCTCTCTTTAAAAAGCTATAATAAAAGACCAATAGAATACACAGGCAACATAATAGAAAAAAACTAAAAAACAATTACACATGTCCTGCAAAATGGCTCAACAAGTAAAGACACTTATGACCAAGCCTATGTGAGAGCTGACTGAGATCCATCCCCAAGTGTCACATGTTGGCAGGAGAGAACTGACTGTTGTAAGTTGTCCTTTGTCTCCACATGTGTGCTTAGAGTGCATATGCCCATACACCCACACATACTACAATGTATACATTTAAAATGCAATTGTTTTAAAATCCAGTCTTATGTTCAGAGAATATGTGTGTGGGAAGGGAGAAAAGGTAAGGAAGATTAATGGGAAGTATTTCAGGAAACAGACTGAAATTATGCACAACTGTCAATGAACCATCAGATCACACAATCTCTTTGTGATATTACCTTATTTGTTTTTCCTCTTTGTAAATTTCATACTCTTTTCTAATACATATGTATATATTAATATACATATATAATTTTAAATGTATTCTGATCATTCTGTACAGTGTTATCATGCTTTCCTAAAAAACCCACGGCCTTCTGCCTACAAATAGCACTGTCAACAGTGAACGGGGCCCTACCACATCAATCAGTAACCAAGAAAACAACCCATAGGCACACCCATGAGACAATTTGTTGGTGAAATTTTCTCACTTAAGGTTCCCCATCCGCAGGCAATTCAGGTTTGTGTCAAGTTGGTAAATCAACTTGTGTCATGTTGTAGTCATACGATAAATCTATTTATATTTTCTGGAAATCTGCAAACTTATTTCCAGAGTGGCTACTTTAGTATACATTTTCACCATTAGCATATATGGCTCCACCTTCTGACATCCAGAGTAGCTTTGTTATCATTTGTATTTCTGAAGATGAAATTTCCAACTAGGTTGAAAGGGAACATTAGAATAATGTATGGATTCCTATTTTTAAATATAAATATGTAAAGATTGAATGAGGAAACATTCACAGAGGGCTTTGCATCTACAAAGTACTAGGTAAACACAGAAGAAAACTTGGTTACTGTCATAAGCAGCAACATTAGTGTAGGTAAGAATCTAAGTTAAACATGGTTTGTTTGAAAAAACTGTGGAAGGAGTAGTTAATAAGAAGCATAATAAGCCTCATAATGTGAATTTGTAATATTACAGAAGCTGAAAAGGGCAAGATAATTATACACAAGTTTATCAGAAAAATATACTTTCTTCCAGGGAGTGAGAAAATTTGTCATGCCGTGGCTGATTGTGCCCAGGAACACCCAGAAAGCTTCTTAAGTCAGGTGATCCTGAAGGCTGGATAAAGAAGGCTGTGTCTACGCATGCCCAGGCCACTTGCATTATTAGCTTGTAGATGTACAGCAGTCTAATCCATCTGGAGTATTTGCTTCTTCTTAGACACCAGATTAGAGAAATATGAAGAAAATGGGTGTTATTATAGTGAAAGGCATCAAAAAGTTTTTAAAAACCAAGAGGAAAAACAAAAGAATCAGGATATATGAGCACAGACATTACCTTGGTTAATTTATGTAAAAAGAATTATAAATAATTTATCCTTTTTTATTGTTTTAAAAATGTAGTAGTTTCACCTCTTTCCCACATTTTTGAAGATTTTGAAATTTGTAGGTATATAAAGGCACTAATTGGGGATACTGAGGATACATAAATAACAATTGTGCCAAAACATGTTTATTCTTATTTATTCAACCATGATAACATGTTCCTGGTGAATGTCTAAGATTAATTTGAATATATTAATCAAATAACTTTTTAAACATAGATTATTGTGCTTACGTCTGGAAATTATATAATAATAAAGTAATCATCTAAAAGCACAGAAGTACGCTAGCCATAATTTAAGCATCTCCTCATATAAGTAATAAAACATCAGAAAATATAACCCTACTTGAAATGCAACAATAGATTAATTGGATGTTCAAAGATTACAAAAAATTGTGAAATAGCTTTTTATCAACAAACTAAATTGTAAAAACATCCATAAGATCCAAAAAGCATACACACAACCAAAATCTCTTCCATATTCCATTTATTATTAAGAATCATATATACAATATTTGCTTCTTAAGTTGCATTTGTTATTAAATGATTGTCCTATACTCTTGAATGTAGATTGACAAGCTATGCTACAGTAACCAGGGCTTGCATAAATAAATGAAAATCTGACAACCTTCCATTCCTTAAAATTATTGCATTGAAAAGAAAAGAAAAAAAATCTAGCTTCAGGATAGTTGGCTTATTGTGCTTTTGCTTCATATTCAGTTAGTTTCTGTTTCCCTGCCAGAGTCACTATTAAGCAGATTACAAGCTGCACTTGAAACAACACATCTTTTTGCAAGCTACTTCTTCACACAAAATGAATGCACTGACTTCGGGAAAAAAATGAAGATATTGCTGTGTCTTTTATATTACAAGAAAATATTCTTTCTTGCTATGAATATGTGACGTGTTAAAATGCTGTAACAACACTGAGGTATGTTCTTTAAAAACCTTTCATGCTGCCAACCATAGTTAAATCCAGGTAGCAGGGAATAGTCTGAGTATTTACTCACAATCAAGAGTCTCTCACTGAAAACTGAATTAAACAAAGCCGGAGTTAATATGCTGCAGGGAATGCATCAGAAAATTTGAATTGTGTAGGCACTGCACAGTGGTGATACATTAGAAAAAAATTAGATCAATTATTTACAAATTTAAATTTTAAATAAGCTGCCAGATTGAATAGTGCTATTGGAATTATATAAGAGAATAATTCTAGATGGCTCTCAAAATTCCAATGTTAATCATTCAGTATAAGTCAACTCTAGCAAGGGGTCAAACTCTATGCACCATGACATGTTGTAGGTGTTTGTTTGTTCATTTCCCAGGTGCCAGACTCCCAAAATAATCTCACAGAAACTATATTATTTAATATCACTGCCTGACCAATCACTTAAGTGTATTGCTAGCTAGCTCTTACATCTAGAATTAACCCATTTCTTTTAGTTTATATTTACCATGTGGCTTGTGGCCTTCTGGCAAGGTTCCTGCTGGCAGCTTGCATCTTTCCCCTCTGGCAGCTACATAGTGTCTCCTTGACTTCAACTTCTTTTGCCTAGCATTCAGTTTAGTTTTCCCTGCCTAGCTCTGTTCTGCCCTGCTATAATAGGTGTAATGGATATTTTAAAATTGCTGCGGATCCCTGAGTAGCTTGCTGCGGGATCCTCTGAAGCAGCAGGCAGTGGGCAAGGGGTCCCAAGAGCAGCCAGTCCCAGGCAGGGATGGTATACAAGACCATGTGGCAGGTCTCCAACGGTGGCTTGGCCCCAGCGTGGTGAGAGGCAAACAGATAAGCACACCATGCAGAGTGAGGCTGGATATTTATTAAGTGGGTTATGGAAGTATGGAAGGGAAGGGAGAAGGGGAGAAGAACAGAGAGACAGACAGATGGGGGTGGGGGTCTGGTGGGGCCAAAGCTGCCTCTACAAGAGGGAGCAGGAAAAGAGCAAGAGACTAAGGCTGCAAGCAGGAAGGAAGACCTAGCTGCCTCAGCAGATGGGAGAGGGAGTGAGCATGGCTTGTATCTTAAAGAGACAGATCATTGCAATAGGCTCAAAGCAGTTTCTTTATTCATTAACCAATACATGAAACACATATACAGAAGAACTTCTCACACCAATGACTTACAGTATACACTATAGCTACTATCATTAAGGGTCAACAATACATTGAAGATAAGATATGAAGAATTTTAATTCCTCTATTTCTGCTCTTCTATCAATCTCAGGAGCTGAGGGAAAAAATCTGACATTAGAGAAAATATAACTATATAACTAAGATATCTTCTAATATATTTACATATTAGCATTGTTTCCTGTTTTACTGGTTTACTTTGTATGTCTGAGAGTCATATTCTTTTCTTGGCACTTATACATCTTTAATCCGAAATCAAGCAAATTATTGCAATTTATCTTATCTTTCTTTAGTGGTTTGAAGTCTGAAATGATACCATGTCAAAGAATGGCTTATGACAACACAGGAAGAAAGGAATACAAGAATTTTGCCATGATATGGCCTTATTAGATGCTTACCTTAGGACTGTATGATTACATTAATGAACATTTTAATTACGTCAGAGACACAGGATTCTTAGAAGTGGGAGTAGTGAAGAGACAGCTCAGGAATTCACAGAAGACTGCACTACTTACCTAAAGGAAATAGACAGACACCCACATGAAATCATGGAGCTCTGTAGTATCCGGGGACAATGGAGAGGAAGTGTCCTCGATTCCTTGTTCTGGAGCATGTTTTGAAGTACAAGAGACAGTGAAAGTAAGCCTTCTTTTCAAATACTTCTTATTTGGACAAATTTATAATATTCAGACACATAAAGAGGGAGAACACTATGATTATTTTCTGTATTTCTGTATTTTAAATGAACAGAGGAGTAGAGGCAATTGTTTGAATGATGTGAATTGTGTACTGTTTGAAGAGAATGTGTGCAAAAACTTAAAAGAGAAAATGAATACATAACTTGCTCTTTAATATGTTGCTATTTGCAGAGTAAAGTAACTAAATATGACTCTTAGAAGGATCTATTTATACATTGACCTTCCTATTTCTTATACTTTGAAGTACTATTCATTCTATTTTTAAAAATTTGCTTTTAAGTATTTTGAGTCATGGCTGATAAATTTGTAACTGAAAATGTCTGAGCGTGATCACAGAGACTGAGACAGCTTGGAACTCCTTTGTGCTAGTAAGCATGTGTTGTTTTTCTCTTCACCCTAAAATTTACCCTTTCATCTCATAAAGTTAATAAATGTTACACTGACATTTTGATGAGTAGCTGGCACTCTTTGGATAACAAAAAGCAGCCTCTCCATTGTAAACTGGGTTGTGATTCTGCAGCCTAAGAAAAGATGAAGACACATTATCTTCTGCAAAATAACTAAAGTCCAGTTTGTTCAAATGCAGTCCTTATAAAAATACCTGTGAAGGGAACAAATTGCTCTTATGATTACTGACAACTTCTATTAACATTTTAATGAAAAAGTAAAGCCTGTGAAATTTTGTACATGACAGTACATCTATATCTTATAATTTAAAATATTAACAAATACTGCAAGAATTTTTAATGTAATTATTAGATTTACTCTTTCAGAATTTCACTCATGTTTACAGCCTATTTTGATCATACTCACCTCTAACTCCCTTCCTCCTTCTCATCCTGGGCCCCACCAATACCATATCACCCTCCTAACTTCCCATTATCTTCTTTTTTTATTTCTTATTAATCTATTGAGTCTAGTTATTGCTGTGTATGAATCCATGGGTGTAGGGTTATACACTGAGCATGTAAACCGTTGCAGATACTCAAAAGTTAAAAATAAATAAATTGCATCCAATGCACAAAACTTAGGGAATACATAACACAAACATCTAGGGATTGGACTGACTGCTGTTATATTTTAATTCAAGACATGTATGCTTTTTCTCCAAAAGGAAGTGCTAAGTAGAAAAAAAATTACTTGATTTTTAAATTATAATTGCTAGAGTATCTTCACTGATTTTTCCATATATTATATATTTTTATAGAAGTAAAAATACTAACTGGAATGCTGTTATATATCACATCGAAGAGATGATGAAGCTAATACTGTCTATTAATGCTGATGGTGGCACTTTCTCTTCTTAGGTCAATTATCATTACCTCAAAGTGATGTGTGTGTGTCACTTTCCAATAATTAAATAAAACCCCAAAGTATTTTTCAGAGTAAATATATTGATTTTTTTGTCACAGACAAATATTATATATGCTACAGAAACACATCCTCTATGTGGACTCTGGATGCATTATAGTCTATGTGGACTAAACTCATTGTCTGGCAGGAAAGGGATGACAATTAAAATGATCAGTAAATCTGTACCAATTTTCTGAGAAACCATCATATTGATTTCCAGAGTGGTTGTACAAGTTTTCATTCCTATATGCACATGGATGCATGGACAACTACTGTGGAATGAACAATCTACCGGTGTGCAAATTCCTCAACAGTCATCAACTGCCAATACTTTATCTGATAGGACCTAGGTCTCAGGAATCCCAGTCGTGCTATAATTTTATTGGCTTCTTTATGTGGGTCCTTATCTAAGTCAATGGGGGCAACATTCATGTCAAGTCCAAAAGGCAGTATTTGCAGCTTTTCTCCCCATTAGCTGTCTCTTACACTGTCTGTACCCACATCAGCAAAGTTCTCCAAGGTTTGAATAGTGGGAGGCTGATATAGATGACTGGTTCACCACTGAACACTTGGTGTTATTTATCTTTTTACACTTCAATAAGTTATATCTCTAAATAAACTCTTACCCACTATAAAATGAAGTATCTCTAAGCAAAGTCCAGAGCAGCACATATTTATGGTATAAATGTAGATATTTATAATGCAGTATGACAGATGATCATTCCCCCCTTATAGATCTCCCTAGAACAGGATGTCCCTGTTTAACATATACCATGCCAGGCAAGAAATCTTTCCTGAAGCACCGGTTCCCTACTCAATTAGAAAACAATTACTTATCTGCAAGGCCATTGCGCCACTACTGCACAAGCTTCATTGTTGTTTCTGTCTGGAAAGTCAGAACTATAGTATGCAGGCTCCAGTAATGAGTAGGACCATTGATGTTTATCTTTTCTACTAGCCTTTTGGCACTAGGAAAGGTAGCCAGCAAGGAGACCTCCCTGGTCAGTTGGAGGTTTGTTTTTCCATGTCCTGTATCCATTGTGAATGCCAATAGTGCCCTGCCATGTAGATATCATGAGGAACTAGAGTGATAGTGGTAGCCTATGTTTTTTGAGTTACTTATATAGTCTTTCTGACTAATAATTTATAGGGTTATATCCAGGGCCAGGCACTGAGATTTATTTTAATGACCTATGTCTTCTAGAAGCAGTATGTTAACACATGCATACTTTTCAACCCCTCACATACTTTCACATAAATATATACTTTATATAAAATTCTACACTTGTAATTTACAAATTAGTTTACAAAATAGCGGATTTCCATAAGCTTCTTTGTGTATTATTAGTTTTAGATGTACTACCCCATCTTCTCTAATCCCTAGTCCCCTATCCACACTGAAACCCTTAACCATGACTGTCTTTCTTTTCTCCCTTCATGTCACTTATGTGTTTCTGTCCCCTCTAACTGATTTTTTTTCTGTGGGGTGGAGGATCTAACATTTCCACATAGCTTTTTCATGCGCCCTTCATTTGAGGTGAGCTTTCTATCAGCAATTCATTGTTTTCATCTCCCATTCTTCTCTATGACTTCAGATTTCTTTCAGAGTGTTCTCCTTCTCATTTTACCATATCTTTAATTTTGTGTGTATGTCACTATCCTCACTCACCACACAGCAATGACTGGCATTTATTTTCAATGTAACAATCTAAAACCACATGAGAGACAAATCTCTGGGATGGAAGATTTCTTAATTACTTTACCTGAGGTGGGACTGGAATACTGCTCTGTGTCTGTGGGAAAGGTGTCCTGAAAGGTAACATGCGTTCCTGGTTCTCTTCCTGATTGTGGCTAAGAGCAACCAGTTCACAATGGTCTTGGCTTCCCTGCGATGCTGAACTATATCCTTGACTGTGAACCAGAGTTGCCTTTATTCGTTTTACATCAGGGCACTGGGAAAAAGAAACCACCACATGCTCAGAATGATGGTAGGAGAATGTGCTTGGCCTCGATCAAGCAGTGTACTGGAAATAAAGACAGTACGTAATGAGGATGCATTTTAAACCACACTTACTGCATTTTGTTCACCTTGTGGGAAAATAACCAGCTGATTTGTTTCAATTCCCTCGTCTTATAGACAGGCATATAAATGATAGCAAACAAAACCCAGAGAGAGATTTTCATCCACAGTCAGTAGCTGAGGGGTTTTATGATGAAGTTTATGGTTCCATCAGGCAGGTACCAATTCAGAATCTGACTGAAGCTTTTGTAGCATGAAAGGTCTTGCTAAACATTAGAACCTGCCCACTCCTCACAAGAGTGTTCTACCTATTTCTGGCAGAAATCATCCCCTGACTTCAGAGGCTAGTGATTTAAACACACCCATCATCTGTTGCAAGGAAATGTCTTATAAACAGGTTCACCACGATTGTTCTTTAATGAAAAAGAAATATAGTCTCTGTATGTCTTCATTCTTCTGGGCTGAAGAGATTACATTCTCAATTTAAAACCAAACACTATTATCAATATCCCTTGGAAATTCTACTTAATTAAAATGTCTAGTCATAAAACCTGCCAAATAAAAACTTCCTTCAGTTTCTCAATTAACTTCATTTAATTAGAATTATATAATATGGAAAGGATCTGTTTGCAGCTTATCTTAATCAAAGAGATTGTGGTTTGGTCAGAATAAACAGAACATTAAAAAAAGTAATGGATACCAATGAAATCAAGCATTTCACTTTCCAAATTAAGCCTGTGTTTAACTGATACAAGGAAGGGAAAAGCTGTACTCAGTTTCTTGTGATTACATTCCTAGACTCCTATTTGCTACACCTGGCTGCCTGTAGACAGTTGTGGTTAAGAGCTGCCCTATGTAGCTTCACATTTTCACAGACGTCAGACCTCCAGGTTCAAGTATATGTGGAGGCCATAGGACAACATCTGGGGTCATTCCTCAGACATTACTCATATTTTCTCTCTCTCTCTCTCTCTCTCTCTCTCTCTCTCTCTCTCTCTCTCTCTCTCTCTCTCTCTCTCTCTCCCTCTCCCTCTCCCTCTCCCTCTCCCTCTCCCTCTCCCTCTCCCTCTCTGTCCCCCATTTTGAGATAGTCGGTCTTAGTGACCTGGACCTCATCACATAGGCCAGGATGACTGGCAAATGATCCCCAGGGGTCCTATTGTCTGTTTTACAGTGCTGTGCTGGCATTACTAGGACATGTATTCTCTTACAGCCCTTTGAAGATGAATTTTGGGGACCAAACTCAGGTCCGCATCCTTGAAAGTCAAGAACTATGTGTACTAAGCTACCATTCTAGTCTGCTACTTGACATTTGCGTGTGCGAATGACTTAGAGTTTCTGACCCACAGTAGAAATCCATTCTACTTCTTTAGGAATCTTCGGATGCTTCTGTCGGTATCTAGTCAGTATCTATCCTGAATTCAAGTTTAACAGTCCTCAAAATGTCATCACGCTTTTTCCATTGCTGTGGGCTGAACAGGGTGGTGCAGAATCTGTTTAGTGAAACCTTAAACTCATCATCAAAAATGTACCCTTTGGCAGAGTTTTTATTTTTATTTTTATTTTTTCATATGCCTGTAGCTAAATGGGATTGGTACTGAAGTAGGCTGGCCTATGACTCAAGCCTGTGGCCTTGCAGAAGTGAATCTGTGGTTCCAGACACACAATAGAAATCCCCATGGAGAAGGCAACTCTGGACAGAAGCAATAGGATGCTAGTACTTACCACAGGCTAGGGGCAGGCATGCGCAGACTCTCCCTCACAGACGCTTGAAAGAAGCCAGTTCTAGCAACAGGCTGGTTTCAGGGTAGAGTCTCCTGAAGAAATGGCACATTTTTTACTTACTTTTTTCCCCCTAAATCATCTGTTTGTTTGTTTTCCTGCAGCCTGAGAAAGCTAATGCAGCCAATATACATTGGGCATCTGCAGAGCCCCAAGGAAGCATTACCAAGTTCTCTACCTGAGGAAATACTGCGGAGTCCCTCTTGGGGACATAGAATCCTCTACAGTCTGTGGAGTTAAGTTCAGATAAAAAAAAAAAAAAAAAAAAAAAAAAGAAAAGCTCAGGTGGATAAACTGAGGGAGGTTTTTTGATGTTTTCACCCCTGCCTTTCTCATTATGGTCTCTTTCTGACTTCCTGCATCCTACTGTGCTCACTCTGATAGGCCATGCTCATTAGTGCCCAAGTGAACTCCCACTGTGCCGCCCTAGGTAACTATGCCTTGTTCTTTGTGTAACAGGGAGTGGACGATCCCTCTTTGATGATGCTCTATTTCTACTATGGTTAGAGCTCTGCAGTCCACTAGCTACCAAGATGCCTAGTTTTGTAATTACTTCTTTTGTTATAAGGGTAACTGGAGATGGCTGAGCTTTTGTTTCCTGGCCACCCAATCCCCAGTAATCACACAGAAACTTATATTAATTGCAAACTGTTTGGCCTATTAGCTCAGGCTTATTTTTAACAAGCTCTTTTAACTTAAATTAACCCATTTCTATTATTCTATATTTTACAAGACTCATGAGTTTGTGCCTTTTTAATCGCACATCTTGCCTCCCCAGCAGCTGGCGGCATCTCCCTGACTCTGTCTTCCTTTTCTCTGTATTTCTGCTTGGTTTTCCAACCTAACTATATTCCAACCTGCCATAGGCCAAAACAGGTTCTTTATTAACCAAAAATAATAAAATGTATTCATAGCATACAGAAGGGTATCCTACATCACATCAGCCTTGTCTTGAAATGTAGAATCACTTGGAGGGAGAAAAAGGAAGGGAGAGTGATGTAAATGCATTATAATCTCAAAAATAAAATTTAAAAAATGAAGCTATAGTTTAATGCATTTGGTTGCTGGTGTCCCTACTGCCAGTTAACTGCTTGAATGATAATTATTGTGTCTTTCCTGTGCTTAACCCATCACCAGCAACTCTGTGTGTTACTTCATTGCCACCCAGTACATCCATCTCATCCCATGGGCCTTTGCATTCCTTCTCCAAACACCTGCTGTGAAAGTTTGGCCTGCCAACAACCTTTGTGGCACAGCTTTAAAGTCTACAGAAGAGCAGGCACCATTCAGGGTCTAAAAAGTCCCCGAATCCTATGTCTATAGCTGTGAGTTGCCATACCACAATTTTCATATGTTGCATGAGTAAAATCCACATTTCCATTACCCCAGAATACAATTTAGGGTTTGATCCCTAAGGAAATTAAATGTACAGATTGTCCAACAGTGTGTATGTTTATACTTAATCAAAAAATTTGTGATTAGATTATTTTCAACCATGCTAAGCAAAGCTGACTATAGACATGACATATGAATCTATCCAGGTTCTCTACTGTCCTGTATTCACTCTATTCATGAAAAATATTTTTTAAAAAAATTATTGACAAATTTATGTTTCAAAAGCACATATTGAGGTGAGTAGAATTGAAAAGCTGCTGAAATTTATTTTCTCAAACGTCAGACAATCAGGTAAAGATAAACGTTTAAAATTTTCAGAAATAAAAAGGCATAAAATTGACTGAGTGTCATAATTTATGTCATATCATCCCTAGAAGATTTAAAATGATATCAAAATATTTTCTTTTTAAAATATAATGTTTTATTTTCTGAAAATTGATTATATGCACAAACATATTTTGATCATATTCAAATTTTACCACTTCTCAATTCCTCCCTGATCCATCCCCACCAACCACCCCACCCACTTCCTGTCCTCTTTTCAATATTTTTATACCCAGCTAAGTCTAATTTTTGCTGCTCATATACCAACAAATGTGGCGCATGACCCACCTACTAGTGGTCACACCATTTAAGAAAACTGTTCTTCTTTCCTCCAGGAGCCAGCTCCTTACGAGTGTTGAGGGTGAATGAACTCCTGACCACTCTCTGCTGAAATGTTGACTGGCTTCATCTTGTGTAGAAAATCACAACTGCTGTTCATGAGCAGAGTGTAGTTTTATCTGTGTCCTCCCACCCCTCTGTATTATTATAGTGTTTGTAACTATCAGTACCACATAACCATGAAGGGCAGGCATCATCACCCATTTGTAGTATGAAAACTTAGCAACACGTCTCTGTTCTTCAAAAACAATTAAGCCCCTAATTAATTTTTTTGTTCTGTTTTCTCTCATCCTTTGATAATTTACTTCTGTGGCATTTTTATTGCTACATAAGATAGCACTGATAAGATACACTTTAGTCTCCTATTCATTGGAAACAACTCCTCCTCTGTGACATACAAAAACAACAAATAGTTTAAAGTCTTGGTTTCTATCTTGTTGATATTATAATGATATTGCATCATTTTCCCCATGTCCCTTCTTCTTTCCATTCTCTCCGCATACTTGTCTTTCCTCACTCTGTCAAATTCATGGCTTCTTTAATTATTCTTAAACACACATACACACATATACATATATATACATATCTTAATAAGTAGTATATCCATTACTTATACATTAATGTGTATTAATAAGGAATATATATTCCTTAGTAAGTAAATACCTACTCAGTGATTTGTAAGTATATGTTTTCAGAGCTGACTTTTTGGTATTGGACAACCAACTGCTCTGTTATTCCCTGTGGAAGAACATTTCACTCATTATCAGAATTCCTTAGCTTCCTGTAAAATTTTTGTCTAGGACTGAGGCTTCTTGAACCTTCCCCCATCATGTTGACATGTCTATTTGTGTCTTTCCTGTTCAGTTCATGTTTAGCCTGCCATGTTGGTTAAACTTTATTATATAGCTTCTCACATTTGTAGAAAAAACATTATTATAGTCAACTTCCTGCTCTTCTGCCTTTTACAGTCTTTCTGCTCTCTGTCTTCTGAAATGATTGCCGACCCTCAGTAAGAAGCTGTGTTGTATGTGTACCAGATACCTCTTACACCTCTTCATCTTGATCAGTTGTTCTTTTTTGTAATAGTCTCTATCTATACCTAGAGGAGTTTCTTTGATGAGGAGCTAGAACTACACTTATCTCTGGGTAGAAGTATAAAAGTTTAAAATTAAGTTAGGAATTATGTTGGTTCAGTTTTAGGTTCTCCTTGAAGATCCATGGACTCACTAGCCCTGGGCAGTTAGCTAGGTTTACAGTACCACATATGATTTTTCCCTTCTTGAGTTTATTTTACGTCCCATTAGAGGACACCAAGGTATGTGTGCTACTGTTGCTCTCTTATGTAAGCTATCATGAGCTACTGTTCATTGTTGTAGTTTCACAGGCCTGATAGCCGAGGAAGACGGTTGTTTCCCTTCGTTGGAAGCTTAACTGCCATCTTCTGGTACCATGAAAGCTAGTCTCGAGGAACTAAGATTTCAGAACATATCTATCATTGGTCTTCTGGGTCCTATGACTGAGGTTCACGACATCATTAGCAATGTCTAATGATCTTCACCTCATGGAAGCAACCAAAGTCAGTAGCAATACCCTCTAAAGTTTGGGAGTTTCTTATAAAAACCTGACCAACAATTCAAAAGAATGTTTCTTGTTCTTTTGTTGAAGTTTCTGTTAGATAGTGTATGGTTCTTGGTGGGAAGCATTGTCAATCCAGATTGAAAAATGTATTTAAGCTGTATATGCATATAAAGATTTACATGTATCATATTTTTAGATACATAGTTAATAGTATGACTTTATGGCACTTCCATACATCCTTACTCTTATGTTAATCTTCTTCCTACTTCCTCTGTGTTTGTCTTCCTCCTCAATCAGTAATTAAAGCCTCATATTGTTCCTAGTTACCCATTCAGATCACTTGCTTTGATTTTTTCCTTACTATTATTCTTCCCACCTCATCCTCATCCCTTTTTATTTTCCTGCTGTCTGAGGTTACTCCAGGTTTGCTGGTCTGGTGATAGCAGCTTATCAAGTAACACTTCTTGCTTTTCATGGAAAAAAAGCTGATCATTCAGGCAAGCCTGCAGTGAGAAGAATTAACTAAACTAAACTGAATAAAGTCTAGTAAATCTAGTTTTTTTTTTAAAGGTGGTATCAACCCCACAGAGCCTTACAAACTGGAAGTAGGCTACAGTTTCCAGATGGATGGATGCTAGTGGAAGAATGCATTCCAGATAACAACAAAGGTCAAATGCCCACTGCAAGTAAGAAATAGGAAAGGGAGAGTCACCTGGAAACAGACGATGTGGGGTGGAAATCCTAACAAAACTTGAAAATCAGGCACTTAAGAGACAATTTTAAAAATAATCTGTCTCTTAGCATATATCTTCATCAAGACCCTTGAAAAGCAATTGTTTTGTACGAGTACTTTGCAATAAGAAAAAAACATGTAAAATTCCAGTGGAAAAAAAAATTTAAAAATTAACTTTACTTGTTTGCTCAAAGAATACACAATTGTTGTCATTTGATTTTTTAGTATCCTGCTGCACATCATCATATCATTGCCAACACTAATGGTTGTTTAATTAATTAAATGTACTATACATATTATAGAACACATGTCTGTATATTAACAACCTGAGAAGCAGAGCTGGAAGTGTTTGACGAAACACTGGCAGCAGCTTATTTCTCTTCAGACGAAACACTGGCAGCAGCTTATTTCTCTTCAGAAGTAAACAAGCAGCATCAGCTTTACGAGACCCAGAAACTCAGCATCTCTTGTCTGTGTAACTCTAGATACACTGATATGGCTACCGAAAAAGATAATAGATGACATAGATATAGATAGATAATGAATCAAAGTCAAAAAGATGAAGGAAAAGATGGTGATTATTTTCACTAAAATGCTTTCATAAATATTTTATTTTATTCCAATTAATGAATTTTGTAAGTAAATTCTATGTATTTAAGATGAATTGAAGGCCCTCTACATTTATTAATCATCCCTCGTAGTACAGTATTTTTCTATCTAATAATATGAAGATATCTGTTACTAGAATTGATTCATTGCTTTCACTTTGTTGTATAAGTGAAAGACAGAAGCAAATAATTTGTAAACAAAGCTTCAGTTTTCCTCTGCATTCTCCTCCTAGATAGTTTCATCTCAGTATGGGTCCAAAGTTGGTGCAAATGGAGACTGAAAACCCTGCATCAACAGTCAAACACAGAAATTGGAATAGGCAAATGGGATTGTGAGCTACCTCATTTATGCAGTCCAGACATGACTTCTGCAGCCTACAAAAGAAAACAAATACTGAGCTCTGTCATTCATCTTCCTAACAGATATTAGAAACTGTCCTGAGGCACCAGAGACAGGAAAATCCTATAGTATACAAAAACTAATCTAACTGTTTCTCTCCTTTCTTTTCAGTTTAATATGTCTTAAAAGAAAAGAGTAACAGCTTTGAATACAAAAATAAGAGGGTGTTAGGTCACAAAAATGAGCATACAATGTGAGAGTGAATATTCAGTTCGGTGACAGGCAGCATATAGCTTGCTTCCAACACTCAACTATTCTTATGAGCATGTGTTATGTGTATGTGGAGACCTTGAGCCTTGTTTACATCATGATTGCTGGGTTCTGCTTCACTCTCCTACACCTGTTCTGTTTCTCCCACACCTGGTCCCTGCTCAAGCCAGTCTCTGCTGTGTACCACCTACAGTGTGAGTCTATTCATAACTGTAGTTTTGCTGTTCGGTAATTCTTTTTTTTTTTTTTTTTTTTTTTTGCTTCTTTTTTTTTTTATTCTTTTTTACTTAAAATTTCCAACTGCTCCCCGTTTCCCATTTCCCTCCCCCTCCTCCCACATATTGCCCCCTCCCCCCGCTCCCCTCCCCCTATCCCCACTCCACTTCTCCTCCCCCTAGTCTACTCCCCCTCCCTCTCGATACTGAAGAGCAGTCCAAATTCCCTGCTCTACATGAAGACCAAGGTCCTCCCACTTCTATCTAGGTCCAGGAAGGTGAGCATCCAAACAGGCTACGCTCCCACAAAGCCAGTTCATGTATTAGGATCGAAACCTAGTGCCATTGTCCTTGGCTTCTCATCAGCCTTCATTGTCCGCCTTGTTCAGAGAGTCCAGTTTCAACCCATGCTTATTCAGTCCCAGTCCAGCTGGCCTTGGAGAGCTCCCAATAGATCAGTTCCACTGTCACAGTGGGTGGGTGCACCCCTCGTGGTCCTGATTTCCTTGCTCATGTTCTCCCTCCTTCTGCTCCTCATTTGGACCTTAAGAGCTCAGACGGTTGATCCAAATTGGGTCTCTGTCTCTCTCTCGATCCATCGCCAGATGAAAGTTCCTGTGCCATTCTCCTTGGCCTCTCGTCAGCTCTCATTGTCCACCACATTAAGAGAGTCCGGTTTTATCCCATGTTTTTTTCAGTAGCAGTCCAGCTGGCCTTGGTGAGCTCCCAATAGATCGGCCCCCCTGTCTCAGTGGTTGGGTGCACCCCTCATGGTCCTGACTTCCTTGTTCATGTTCTCTCTCCTTCTGCTCCTCATTATAACCTTGGGAGCTCAGTCTGGTGCTCCAGTGTGGGTCTCTGTCTCTATCTCCATCCATCGCTAGATGAAGGTTCTATGGCGATATGCAAGATATTCATCAGTATGATTATAGGATAGGTTCATTTCAGGTTCCCTATCCTCAGGTGCCCCAATGAACTAACTGGGGACATTGCCCTGGGCTTCTGGTAGCCATTCCAGGTTCAAGTCTCTTGCCAACCCTTAGGTGGCTCCCTTAACTAAGGTATGAGTTTCCCTGCTCCCCCATCCAACCTTCCTTTACCCCCAATCACCCCGATTCCCCCAGTTCCCCTCATCCTCTCCTTCACACTTTTCTCTCCCCATCTCCCCTCATCCCCATCCCACCCCACCCCCCAAGATTCCCATTTTTGCCCATCAATCTTGTCTATTTCCCATAGCTGGGAGGATATCTATATGTTTCTCCTTGGGTTTACCCTCTTGTTTAGCTTCTTTAGGATCACAAATTATAGACTCAGTGGCCTCTATCCATGGCTAGAAACCAATTATGAGTGAGTACATCCCATGATCTTCTTTTTGGGTCTGGGTTACCTCACTCAGGATCGTATTTTCTATTTCCATCCATTTGCATGCAAAATTCGAGTCGGTAATTCTTAAGATAGATTTTTCAAAGAGAAAAGAGATGAAAGATGCTCTAACTGTGGCGTGGTTTGCAGAAGGTCTTGCATTTGATCATCCTACTTTATAATCTATTATCCATTTTCCTATGATTGCCATGGTTACTACCTTAAGGTACCAATCTATTTAAACCATTCTTTAATTGAGGGCTAAGGAGATGGCCCAGAATCTGAACTCTGATCCCCTCAATGAATGTAAAACCAGGTAGAGCAGGGTATATTTGCAATTCCCAGGCTTGAGGACAGGCAGAAATGCCAGAAAGCCTGGAACTTGCTGGCTAGCAAGCTCAGCTCCAGGACTAAAGACATGCCATGTACCAAAAAGCACAGAGGAGGTTAGAGGTCGGTAAATCAAAGCACACAAAGTGGACCTGTGGCTTACACATGTATATGTGTCTACTGACACAAAACCCACAGCTCTTATATTAAAAAGACTAAGAGACTGTTTATTTCAGAACCATTTTGAATGCTCATCATGGCTGGGTACCATAGATTTAGGTGATTCCAAATCCCATGGTTCAGTGTGGAAGTAATTTCTTGTAGTTTTACAGAACAAAGAAACTCATAAATCAAGGTCACTTTGACATTGGTGGATACATTAGAGATAGAGGTGCAGTGAGATGGAGAAAGTTTTCTTATAGGCCCAAGATGATTTCTAAACCTTTGAGTTCGTGGATGCTAGTGTTTGCTAAATTAATTGATTCCAAAAGACTTTTACTTATTGGTCACAACATGTTAATTCTGACACAGAAATGGGCAAGCAATGGCTAGTCCAATAAAAGATGAATAGTCTTTGAAGTTGACACACTGTAATTTCTGCACAGTAGTAAAATTGTCATTAGTTATTTGCTCTCTGCAGACACAGCTTATTTTCACAAGTTTTCATTCACATACCATACACATGCACGCACACACACACACACACACCACCCTGTCTTCATATACATCTGGAGATGACTTTAAGAACTGTGAAATTATCATAAACTATGTTGGAGAATAACACTAGATTTGAACTGTAGAGGCACATTCTATTTACTTACAGAAACTTTGAAGAACAATTTTAACAGCACAATGGTTTAATCAATAACCCACCCTTTCCTACTGCCATCTAAGAAAGCCAAATCTACCTATAAGCTTGCTCATTGATGTTCAAAATAACCTCAAAACCATCTTGTTCCGTTATAGCTTTGTAAAGACTAATATGAAAATGTCATGGCTGCTGTGAATTGGCCTATTGACTGATATTATGACTTAAAAATGGGGAATATTTTCTTTATGTTTCTTCACTTTATGCATTTTGGCACATGACACAGTGAACATGTAGAGGGCAGAGGGCAAACTCCAAGAGCCAATTATCTCCTACCAGGTGGCTTCTCAGAATCAGACTCAGATTCTATATACTGATGAGAAGAGCCTTTATCTTTTGATCAATATGCCACCTCATATTTACTTCTTACTCTCAAAATATTTCTTAGTAACAATAATAATAACTGAATATTTTAGAAATGTACATCATCACTTTTTTATTTTATCTTATTAGCAAACTGTTGATTTATTTAATGATTAGCTCATGCATAAATTAATACAACCACTTACTTATTTAATTAAACAAATGACAACATTGTGGGTAAGCATTATCATCTAATGTTTAAAGATGGGTTGTGCAGAAAGCAGTAAAGGTTGGAGTAATTTCCTTATTGATTCACTTAATGTACTGTGCCTATCTGGTAAACAAGAATACAAATATGTGCATCTGGCGTGATTTATAAAGTTCCATTGTTAATACTTGGCAATTTTTTTGAAGGAGGCTTGACATTTGATCAAGATATGTTTTAACACAGGTGTATCAGAACATACATAATTGGCTTATTTTGTGTGTATCCATGTTTATATGTCCATGTGTGTTAATATACATAAATGAACACATGCGTGCATGAATATGAATGTCAGGGGTCAACCTTGAGTGTCTACCTCAACTACCTACAAAAAACTGTCTTTTGTATTTTGTTTTACAAGACTGTTTCTCAGTTATAAATCCCCCAAACTGGTGTTATTGATGATTGCATGCCAGTCTGTAGATATTGGCTATCAAATCCAGGTCTTCCATAGAACAGCAAATAGTCTCAAAAAGACAGGTTCACTTCACCCCATTTTTTTCTCTCTTTAATGGATCAACATTTTAGGCAGCTTTGCATCAGTTTTTCTTTAAAGCTGTCTTCAGTGTGATAAAATTTTAAGTTAAATTGGCTTTGTTTAAAATACATTGGCTGTGTATAGTCCTATTTTAGTGGGAATACTGGCCCTTTATGAATTAGCCTGAATTTCCCTCTCTTGAAAATCTATCCTCTGTTAATTTAATAAAGAATCTTGAAAAAAACCAAAAGCTCAAATTTATCAAGAAAAATGTAAAAGAGGCTATACTGCTAGAAGTTTCTTAAAATAGATATAATCGCATGCATACATGCATATATATGCATATATATCCACATATATTTATATATTATATACACACATGTGTGCATACATGTATACAGATTAAAAATGTTAAATTGGAGTTACACTATAATGGGGAAACAATGCCTATACTAGACACTGTAGGAGATAACAAATAACTCTCCTTGCCAGAAATGGGCTACTTCTAGAGTTGTTGGCACATGAGTTTCCATATAACCTCAAACATGACAGATAATTTCCAATGCTATTGACTCTCCTGCAGAATTTGGCAGTACGATTCCACTCTTGAACACACCATAAACTTGTGTCATAGGATATGAAATAAAATTGACACTAATGTAGAAGCTTCATCCTTACTAGTTAGTAAGCTTTCATAAAAGTGGAATTTGCTATACAGGGTAGTAGAGAAGAAAAAAAAATCAGCATTACCCAGCTGCCATTTTTGTGAGCTACAATAGTAAGTGGCTTGGCCAGACATGCCTTACCATTGTGATGGTGGCATGAAAAACACTTTATTGTGTCTAAGTCCTACACCTAGCACCATTATCAGGCTAAGAATATGTGACTATACATGTCATAGAACCTTGCAGAGAATCAACTCTTATTATTTTGCTAAATATACATAGCATTAAACCAATTTTTATTTATTTATCACTATATATTATGGATCAATTCATCGTTCATCTCACATCAGGAAAGCTTGCTTGTAGTAAATGAAGATCAACACAGATACCCAAAGTATGTTGATATTGGAGACTAAGGTGCAGAGAATAAGAAATTTCAGTATATCCAGCCCTATCTGTAACATTTATAACTTATGTCTCCCATAGGTCAGGGACTGCATCAGAAGGAGAAGAAAGAGTGTATAGCATCGACTATAGATTTATCCAAGCAATGTGTTTGGTATTGACTCTTTTCCTAAATTCTTAAGAGCCATTTTTATGTTCAGCACCCTGTTATGTATTGTAAAAGTGCTATAATTTCTATGTGTGCTATTTTTTAAAACTAATAAAATAAGTTTGGACAGATACCTTAGTTGGTAATGTGATTGCCCAGGGAAGTACTTCTCTCCTGGTTAGATTACCAGAAGCCACTTAAAAACTCATTGATTTATGCCTTTAGCTTTAGCCTTTATATATGTGGAAAGGAAGGAACTGGAGACAGGTAGATTCCTGAAGTTCATTACCAACTTATCTACCCTGGTCAATACACTACAGATTCAGTAAGAAACTCCTCCAAGACTTGGAAGCAAACTAAAAAGGTACCTCCTGATACTCCTCTCCACATACCCACACAGTCCCTCAGATCTACCACAAGTTTGATGCCCAGTGATTCAGCATAGTATAACCATCTGAACATGTGCTAACCACAACTCTAACTAGTCTATGACCAGGACCTGTCCCATCTACCATTAGTCTACAGTATCCTGATGTCCTGCATCCAAACTCTCTGCCAGGTGAAGCCAATTTATCCACTTGCGGTGGTTTGAATTAGAATAGCCCCAATAGGCTTTTATGTTTGAATGCTTGGTCCTCATCAAGTATAACTGCTAGAGAAGTACTAGGGATGGTTGTCTGGTTGGAGGAAGTGTGGACTTGTCGTTGGAAGAGGTATGTCACTGAGGGTGGGCTCTGAGGTTTCAAAAGCTCATGCAGGCCTCAGTACTCCCTGCCCCCTGTCTGTCTCTCTGTCTCTTTGCTTGCAATTTGCAGATCATGCAATCTCTCAGCTACTGCTTCAGTGCCTTGCCTGCCTGCATGCCGCCAGAAACCCCCACAATGGTGATCATGGATTCACCCTCTGAAACTGCAAGCATGCCCCCAATTAAATGCTTTCTATAAAGTTGTTTCGGTCAATGGTGTTTCCTCACAGCAATAGTAGCCCTAACTAAGACAGAAGTTGGTACTAGAAGTGGTGTCTTGCTGTGACAATCCTGTTCACGATGCTGTTTGAAGGAATATGAAAGACTTGGGACTTTACATTTAAAAAAGCAGTTGAATCCTTTAAGCAATGCTAATGAGACATCCTAGCAGGAATGTAGAAATTAGCAGTTTTGAGAACAATGTGGACTAAGGAGGCTCAGCTCAGGAGCTTTCACAGGAAAGAATATTCCTAAGTGGCCTCGAGACCATTCTTGAGATATTTTTTCAAAGAATGTGGCTGTTATCTTGTACTTATCTAAAAAGTCTGTCAGAGGCTAACTTGAAGAGCTGTGAACTAATACCATTGGACGAGGAATTTTTGCAAGGTAGCTGAGAATGGATAGCGTCCCAAGGTTATTAGTGATCACTCTTATTCAGATCTACAACAAAAAGGAGCAGGCAAGGGCACAGTACTACTAAGAATACAAATATCAATCCCTAACCAACAACAGAGCAACGGCACTTAATATATAACCTTCAGTTAATAACTCTAAATAGTATTGACCTCAATTCTACATCCAAGTAACACGGGATTGTCAAATGGATCAAGAAACAAATCTATCAATCTGTGCTCTAAAGATGGGCACAGTTTTAGAGTGAAAGAACTGGCAGAAGCACTCCAATCAAAGAGGACTGAGGAGCAAGCGGGCACTGCTGTCCTAGGATCTGGAAAAGAGGACTGAGAGGCAAGCGGGCACTGCTTTCATAGGATCTGGCAAAATAGACTTTGAAGCAAAATTAATCAGAATAGATTTTAAAAGAACATTTTATTCTAAACAAGTATCCAATGTGACTTCAGAATCATAAACATAAAGGCACTAGACTCTGGTATACTCAGTTTCATTAATATGCACTACTGGAATTAAAGATACAAATTACCACCAATCCATTAATAATAGTGACATCAATAATCCACTTTTATCAATAGACAGATCATCTGAACAAAAAAAAATAAGAAAAGAAACAGAATTAAATTGCTTCATATATCAAATGGACTTAGCAGTTATCTACCCAAGCAAAAGAGAATACACATTTTAATCAGCAGTATATGGGCATTATTCTGACATAGAGCACTCCTAGAACACAAATCTTAATAAATTTAGAAAGACTGAAATAACTCCATATGTCCTAAATAACTGTAATGCAATAAAATTTAAAACCAACAGTAAACAAGTCTCTAGTAAGTACACAGACTAATAGATGTTAAAGAACTAATTGCTGAATAATGATGAGTCAAAGAAGAAATCAAGAAGGAAGTTTTAAAAAAAAATCCTGGAAGTAAATGGAAATACAAGCACAACACAAGAAAATCTCCATGACACATTAAAAGTGTTTTATATTAAATTGTTTATATTAAAGATAAATCAAAAAGAGAGCAAATAAATGATTTAATTATTCAACTCAAATATTTGGGAATTAAGAACAAACTAAATCCATACTCTTCTCTGGCCTCTGGATCTTTCCTCTTATTGATTCTCTCTGCCTGCCAGCCCACCTATCCTTTCTCCTGCCTCGCTATTGGCCATTCATCCCTTTATTAGATCATCTGTTGTTTAGACAGGCAAAGTAGCACAGCTTCTTGGAGTTAAACAAATGCAAAATAAAATAATGCAGCACATCTTTGTATCATTAAAACAGATGCTCCACAGCATAATCAAATGTAACACACTTAAGACAATATTCTGCAACACATGTTTTCCAGTAGGAATGTGCAATAACAAAAGATCACCTTTTTAGCAAGGAATATCTGCTCTCCGGCTGTGTTCTCTGCAGTTAATCTATTCTTTTTATATTAACCCTCATAGATACTGATTAATCCAGCCTGCCTGACGTGACACTTCAGAAAGTAGCAAGCAAGTGAAAAAGTACAGAAACTGTTTGCCTTCCTTTGAAGTCAAGGGAAAGTATATAAAACCCGAATATTGTTCTCAGTCAATTGGAAGATCTGGGATGACATCAACGTGCTAAAATAAAATGACACATTATAGTTGCTTCCAGTGTCCTAAATGGCAAAAATTGTGTGTCATGCAGTGGGTGGTAGTGGGGCACACCTTTAATCCCAGCACTCAGGAGGCAGAAGCAGAAGGATTTCTGAATTTGAGGTCAGTTTCGTTTACAAAGCTAGTTTCAGGGCAGCCAGGCCTGTTGCACAAAGATATCCTGTATTGAAAAACCAAAAAGAAAACAGAAATGAAGAAAAGAAGACATTGATACATGTTCGGCATATCGTGCTGTGTTATGATTCCATCACTCCAGAGCTTGAGGCAGGGGTATCGTGAGTCCAAGGACATCTTGAACTACATAATAGACCCTTATTGAAAGAAATGTTGATGAAGGTGCAGGTCTAGAGATTCAGTCACTTTCCTAGTATGCATCATACCTTGGCTTGGAATTCCAGCACCAGAAATTAAATTAAAGTAAATTAATGATATCAAATGTTTATCAGAAATGTGAAGCTGTTAGTACACATGAAGTAATAAATAGTACAGATGTTTCCTACATGGTTGAGTGTAAATGAAGATCCCTTGTCAATCACTGGCTCTCAAATTAAGTAAGATGTTGGCACTTAGGAACGTGTCAATTGGAATTTCTCTCTCTGTGTGTATGGTGTGTGCACATGTGTATAAACAGACTAGACAGGGAAATGAGGTGTCTTGGCTTCTCACTCAATGCCTTATTCTTTGAGACATGGTCTCTCACAAGGCCGGGAACTAGTTTAGTGGTTACCCAAAACCTAGAGATCAATATGTCTCTTCCCTCCACAGTATTGGGTTTACAAGGACATGGGGCCACGCTTAGCTTTTTGCATGGATCCTGAACTCATCCTGAACTCTCATGTTTGGACATTCAGAGTTCTTAAAGCATTGGTTATCTCCCCTGCCTCCATGCCCGACATAAGGACTTCGGAAGGAAGCAGCGGTTATCCAGAATTAGACTAATTAAAAGCATGACTCAAATGCAGAAGCTTGTGTAACCTTTGAATCAGACGGTTGCTATGCTTTCCAGTTATAAATTAACATTATTTAACTCAGTTCTCTAAGGTTTTACTTCAGACTTAAGCTCATTTCTGACAATTAGATATGAATAATCAATCCCTGTCACATAAAAATCATTTAACTTAGCCTACATACTCTAACAACACAACATATAAAATATCTTTACCGAGTAAATATTCAAGTCTGTATGATAGGCATATAGATAGGCTCTCTTACTCCTCTCAATCTGGTAAAGCCACGCTTCCTCCAAGGGCTTTGTACAAATGATTTTTAGTACCCTCCTTGCAATGTGACTGTTGTCAGTTCCTGTCATCTGCTTTCTTCTCTTTCCATCAGAGAGACATCCCTCTACTATTCTAACAGGACTCAGGGATTCTAGGTACCATGGCGATAAATACAAGTCACCTTTTACATTCCAGAGAAATATATCAATAAAATAGCTGTATAAATCAATTATAAATTATTTTAAATGTTTCTGTTTTAATCGAAAATATAGTTGAAACACTATCATAGTGTCCTTAATTTTTGAAGACTTTAATAGCTATTAGAAGTAGGTATGTACATTCTATGGAAAGGCCACACACAATAAGCAATTGCATCATTTTGTAATTTGTTTACCTTAAAACTAGAAAAAAGAAGTTCTCTATCTCTTATTTTCCGATTGCAAATGTTAATGAATATATCTCAGGTCACTTATTCTTAAACCATATGTAGTAGAAGAGGAAATGAGGAGTGTACAGGCTGGTTTTGTGTGTTGACTTAAGACAAGCTAGAGGCATCAGAGGAAGGCCCATCAGCTGAGGAAATGCCTCAATGAGATCCAACTGTAAGGCATTTTCTCTCTTAGTGATCAATGAGGAGGGCCCCTAGAGGGTAGTACCTGTTGGTCCTGGGTTTGAAAAGAAGGTGGACTAAGCAAGCTATGAGAAGCAAGCCAATAAACAGTTCTCCCCCATAACCTCTTCAACAGGTCCTGCCTCCAGAATCGTGCCAAATTTGAATTTCTCTCCTGATTTTTCAGTGATGAACAGGAATGTTGAAGTATAAGCCAAATAAACCCTTTCCTCCCCAACTTGTCGTTTGTGCAGCTCATTTAAAAATGTATAATTAAGAAATACAGGTTAATCGATAGCCATCTATAATATTCAAGCTTATAGTCATGTTAGTTAGGCCTTCTAGATGTATAGAGATATATTTCTGTTAGATTGATAATCTTCAACACTGACAAAGACCTACAGAATATGGCATTTAAAATGTTTTAAATACTTAGGACTTTTCATGACTACAATACACATCTGTTCCTGGCAGCACAAATCTACTTCAAGAAGATGATGGGCATCGAAAAGTTTCCCTATAGAGTTTGCTAGCCATTTGGGCAAGAAACTGCTCTTGCCTGGACTGCATGATGTTATGCTATATAAATTGGACATGCAGGAACCATAGAAAAATGACTGCTGAGCTTGCTTAATGGTTAGACAGTCCTTCAGGGTTTCTGCTTCAAGAAAGAACTGCCAGATATTTTGCTGGAAACAGAAGAAAGCAACTGATGAACTTTGCCAGTACAAGGAATAAGAGATCTTCAAATTTCCTGCTTCATGGAAAAGTCTGACAGAAACTATGGACCTATAGGCTAAAGATGGAAGTTGCAACAATACCAAAGAATTTTGGGTGACTGTCCAGGCAGCAAGATGTCTCTGTGAATTCTAGAGTTTTGGAAGTTGCTTACAATGCACTTCCTGTTTACCTAGGTAATATTATCTTTCTGAAGCCTTTGATGGAGCTGAAGAATAGATAGTAATAATTATAGTTTTCCTTAGTTATAAAAGATAGATTAAGTATAAAACTTTAGACTCACAAAATAGAATAGATGATAGAGTATTTTCCTTAATTTGCCAAATGTAAATGGACTAAATATTATAACTGTAATTCTTGATTGATAACTGTTCTGTTGTATGGAATCTTGCTACGTTAAAGTCAAAACCTTCCTTTTTATTTGGACAGAAAAGGGTCGATGTTGAGGGATTCCACTCTATGCTGTGAATACCACTGGTTAATAAAGAAGCTGCCTTGGGTCAATGGCTTAGCAGAGCAAAACCAGTCAGGAAATTTGAATAGAGATATATAGAGAGAATAAGGTAGAGTTTGGAAGAAGCCATGTCTCCACCATAGGAGACAGATGGAACCTCACCAGTTGGCCACAACCACATGATGATACACAGATTAATATATGGGTTAATTTAAGAAACAAAAGCTAGCCAGTAAGAAGCATGAACTAAAAGGCCAAACAATGTTTTAATTAATATAGTTTTTGTGTGATTATTTTGGGTCTGGGCAGCAGGGAAATGAATGAGCAGCCTCCGACTACATCCCGATTTTTTTTCAAATTTATTTTTTATTTTTGGTTTTTTGAGACAGGGTTTCTCTGTAGTTTTGGAGTCTGTCCTAGAACTAGCTCTTGGACCAGGCTGGTCTTGAACTCACAGAGATCTACCTGCCTCTGCCTCTGCCTCCCAAGTGCCGAGATTAAAGGTATGCCCCACTACTGCCCAGCTAAATCTATTTTAAAACAGCTGTTGGAAATGTGTGTTTTCCCCCTGAAGTGGCAATGAAGATTGCCTATGATGTCATGCTACACAGAAAACACCTACACAGAGATGCTATGCATCACAGTATTGGAATACTTCATAGATGTTCCTTCCATTTATATTGATTCAGAGAGCATCAGGTTTTATTTAGTTTGGGTTTCTTATTAATTTTAATATTTTTCTAATCTTTCAAATTTTTATGCATTCATACAGTGTATGTTTGGTCATATCTACCCCTTACTCTACTTTAACTCACCCAGAAAACCTACTTCACCTCCCTCCCAACTTGAAGTCTTCCTTTTATAATTGTTTATTTAGTTTAATTTTGTCTTTAAGCCACTGAATCCAGTGAGAGTTGCTCATTTGCTCTTTATGTGGGTTCTTCCACTGGGGCATGGGAAGAAACCATTTTGAGATTTTTCTTGTCTGAGCTTTGTAGAAAGAAGTTGATACGGATATTATGTCTCAGAACACTTACAATTGCTTATTCTCGGGACTGTGAACAGTAATGGCTCTCTGCACTACCCATGATGCACTGTCATAAGGCACATCTATGGGTGGAAGAACTTAAATCTATGGACAAAAACATCAGCATGTAGAAGGCAGTTTGCCAACAGGAACATTTAGAAAAGTAACATCCGTAGGGACTCTCCTAGAGCCTACAACTTCCACAGACATGGTTTGACCATCAATACAGTAGCCGGTATCCCGGTATCAATTCTCTCACGGGGAAAAAGTTTCAGTCATATCCCGTCAAAGAAGCAGTTGGTTAGCTCCATAGACAGTCTTGCCACTGCTGCACCAGCAGGTAGAGTCTTCCAGTCATTTCAAACCTTAATTCTCTGTGTCCTGCAGTCAAAGTGAGTGGAGCCTTAACAAAGAGCAATGGCATATATATATATTGCTTCTTCTTCTGGTTTTCTCTTCAACAGCTCATGGCTTGATAACCCATGCATGGAACTGAGATTTCCATTTAATAACAGATAACTTCCAAAAGATACACACACACACACACACACACACACACACACACACATATATATATATATATATATATATAGAGAGAGAGAGAGAGAGAGACTCATTTGAATGTGAGGTCACCACTCTAACAGCCGGTTTCTGAACTGTGGAAAGGGGGAAACAGGAGAGCAAGCTAAGCTTCACCGATTATCTCCCTATTTCCTGATTACACATGCAATGTAGCCATGTGCTTCGAGCCAGCATGCTTTTCTTGCTATGGTGGGCTTTATTTCTTACTCTGTAAGAACAAGTACACATTTCTTTATATTAATTTGTCAGGTATTTCATCACAGTAATGAGAAAAGGAACAAATATAACTATATTGCTCAAATACTGATGAGTTCATGAGTAAAAATACCCTATTTTAGTTCTTGAAACATCACCCCTTTGTATAACAGAAAGGCAACCCCATGGTTGCTCCAGAAATCTAGAGAGGATTCACAAGGGATACATAGTGCTCATGTATGTGTGTGGGGGCGGGGGTAGTGTTCTTTATAAGGAATTAAATGCATACAAACAAATGTTTGCATTTCAATTTGGAGATACCCACCTCTTCAGTTACAATTTGGAAATCTTACTTACTGCTTCATTGTTGTGCTAGTGCAAGCTAGGAAGCAACCAAGTACAATTCCTTAGGTCCATAAAGCTTCAATTCTTCACCACTCCCCATAGTATTCACTATTTTAATTATGATCTTTTAAAATCCCTCCAGGGTGGCATACTAAACTCACACATATACAAGTTTATGAGGTGTCCTTTTAAAACAACCACACCATGTAAGCTGACCAAAGGACTTCATAGACTTTTCTTAAAGAAGCTGAACGTTCTCCCCGTAACTTTTTAAAATGGAAGTATCTGTGGACTCCTATTAGGGAGGTAGCATTTTTCAGCAAGTGATCATTCCAGGATTCTTAAGAATGAGATATCAGCTTGTGAACCAAGAGGTTTGTGAGAGAGGGTGAGGCTGTGCCTGTACAAATGAAGGAGGAAAAAGAATGGGATCAAGCATAGAGAAACCTCAGCAGCATGAGAGGTTCAGGGGAGCAGAGTAATGGTGGAGGCATACTGTAGTCTCAGGAGAGAGCCCCTGGTGGTGGAGGACTAAGAAGTGAGTACTCTCCCCTTCAGCATGGCCCACAGGTGCCCTAGGTACTGAAAACTAGGCAGGCCACTATGAGAACTTGACTTAAGACAAAGGCATGAACACCCCTCTGGCTCCTTGCTCCCCTCCCCCCATTTCTGACCTTCCCTTTCCTGGAATTTCCTCCCTGAATTTCCTGTCACCGACTTTTGTATGTGGAATCGTGCAGTGTGCCCTACTTTTTGATACAAGGACCCCCTGATTAGGAGCACCTGGGTGGCCACTTCCCTGACTGGGCAAACACTGGACAAACAGGAGAAAACACGGTACTTGGAACGGGAGTTTGGTCTGCAACCAGAACTTTTTGCCTGTATCTAATCTGCAGTTGAAATCTCAGTGAAATCTTCTGTAAAGCTATTTCAAATGCTGCCACAGTTTCTTTGACAATTTTTGTCATTTTTATAAACATGGCACGTTTCAGATCTGTCTAATTACAGCCATATAACAGCTTAAGAATTCCCATATAGAGCTATCCTCTCAACCGACGCCTCCCCCCCCCCATTTGTTGTGAAGTCGCTCTCTCTCTACTCTAAAGGCGACTGCTGCTTTCCAGTAAGCTGGTTTCACAACCATTCTTGGTCACACTCACCACTGATTTAACATCTCTTTTCATTCTTCACAACGGGGGGGGGGCTTCTATCTCACTTTCACTCTCTCTAATCTCTTCTCCCCACTGCCTTTCCCACCCCCCATTGGCACAAGAATCACATGGGGGTCACAGAACCACCTCTAGGACATTCTACAGGGTCCATTTGCAAGTTGGTGTGTCAGGAGACTCACCGGCTCAGGCTCAGTAGCATCCATCGGTACAGCTCTCTTTTTTCCAAGCTCATAGCTCCTCTCACAGGCCTGCCTGACTCCGGAGAAATCCTCCAATTCTCTCTCTCTCTGTCTGTCTCTGTCTGTCTGTCTCTGTCTGTCTGTCTCTGTCTGTCTGTTTCTGTCTGTCTGTCTGTCTGTCTGTCTGTCTGTCTGTCTGTCTCTCTTTCTCTCTCTCCCCGACTCTCTCGCTCTGGCTCTCTCTCACTATCACTATCTCTCCTCTCTTCTCTGTCTCCCTCCCCTCCCTCCTACCTTCTTCCTCCTCTCTTCTCTCGTTTCTTGCTTGTTTGCTCTATCTCTATCTCTCTCATCTCTTTGGCTGCATCTGCTCACCTAGTCTAAATGGCTCTGTTTACTCACTGTATCCCCACCGATTCAAAACTTGCAGTCCTGAATCTCCAGGAACCAGAAGCTTGCATCTGAACGCCAGTTCTCTCTAGACTGGATTCACTCATTATTCCTCACCCGCGTGCCTCACCCCACCTTCTCCGGCTCCACTATGAGAACCTGTGGACTTGATCACTACATACACGCCCACTCGGCAGACATCCACACATCCATGTGGGCGGCTCCAGCCTCAGCAGCAGGTGCGCGGCTGTAGCTCTGGTTCCGGAGCGCTCTCTTGTCTCTTTCCAAGAGCCCATTCTTGGCCCTTTTGAGAAGACCCTTGTCTTTGCAGCCTCATGCACACACTGGCTGCCTGACTCTTCCCAGCCTCTTTTTGCTCACTACTGTGATCCCCAGCTGGGGCACAATCTGCGAGGTAGTGCTTCAGTCGCTCGCCTGCTGGAGCTGCACCACGGAGGTCCAGCTCGCACCGTGGTGACCAGCACAGGCGGTTTACCAGAGACCTGGGAGTAAGTGTATGATCCTGGAGCTTCTGGGCAGAGGTGGAAGGAAGTGCTGTACTGTCGGGGAGGAGGGACTGCCCAACGCTGCAAGCTCCAGCGGCCCCTCCCCCCGCATGGCGCTGCCTCGTGCTTTTACTAGGATTTCACATTCATCTATTTGCATTTTTACAAATTGGGGTTCTTGCTGCTGTTTTCCCAGCAACTCCTTTTTACTCTGAGTTTGACGAGCAGCGCGCGCATTTGTGTGTATAGGAGTGAGCTGATCCGTGTTTGCTTTTGGACGGTTTTGAGTATTTTTCTGAGAAAGATATATTTCAAGGGGCTGTGTCTTAGAGGGAGGTGTTCGATGGTATTCTCGTGAGGGTCTCCTCTAGTGATTAATCGTGAAACTTTTACCGCTTTCCTGTTACCTACCAGCGCCACTGCCTCGGATCTAAGACCAGAGGCTAAAAGATGAAGTCTTCACCCTCTAGAAGAGGGGACTAGAAGGACTCTGGTTAGAGGGTCGGGAGACAATCATTTCAAATCTTTAAAAAGTGAAGAACCAAACTCAAAGGGGCATTTTCACATGATGGTCCCTCCCCCTTCCACGCCTTTCGTCCTCCACTGAAATGCGGTGGGGAATTTGCGAAGCTCCTGTAGACCCTTCTGCCAGAGCTGGCTGAGGGAAGGAGTCTAGCCTGGTCCTCACCCCCTCCCCCTCCCCCCACGAACCAAGCCGCTGTGATGTCCTTGCTGTCGCCGCCGCCCCATTGCGCCGCGCACCAGCCCTGGGGCACCGGCCGGGCTCAGCTGCCCAGTCTTACCCAGGCTTTGGGCTTCCTGGGGGGTCATGCAACCCAGAGCTATGACTAAGGCGCTCACTTGGTAACTCTGCCATATTCCTGATCTTCCTCTCCCTCCTTTCCCTCCCCCCTTTAACCACCCCCGTGTTCCCCTCCACCACCCTTGAGCCCTCCCCCGCCCCCAGACGCCCACCCTTAGGTTCCTTTTCCTGCAAGATCGCAGAGGTGGCGCGCAGCCCGCCGAGCCCATGACGGACCCTTGCCTCCTGCCTTCAATGCATCAGCAGCAGACCCCCAAAGGCTGGAGTGAGGAGGGCTGCGTCTGGACATCCTCCCGGCGACGCTGCTCGGACCTGGTGCTCCTGGTGGATGAGACTGGCGACTGAGCAAGCCTCTGCCACCGCCTTCGCTGTCGCCCGACCAGTTGCTGCCGTCGGTCGGGACCGGTACCCGCCTTGCGCCTTCTGCCGCCGGGTCCAGATCGGGTCCCGGCATTGGGCGCCCCGGGGCTCGCCCCGCGCCTGCAGCCGCCCGCGCGCCGACTGCCCGCCGCGTCCTCCTGACAGCTGCGGCGGCGGCGATGATGCAGAGGAGGAGGGTGCTGCCGGCGGCAGTGCTCATGGTGGCGGTCGGCGCCCGGGTGTGATGAGAGCGTCATGGTGGAGATGCTGGCTTCGCGGCGGTGAGAGAGCAAAGGAGGGCGAGAGCCAGCCAAGGGCGGAAGATAGAACAGTTCAGATCGCGATCGCTTTCTTTCCTCTCTCGCTTCCCCTGCACTGTATTTTGCCCGTGGTTTGCATATTTAAAATCTCTGGACTCCATCCTCTCCCTACCAACGAAGTCTCCCCGTTTCTAAATGGAATTAGTGGAGATCGGAGCCTCTGGTGTAACGCACAGACATGATCTATGGACGCAGTTTGTTTCACAGTGAGTACCTCTCCAGCTACCAGTCCGTTCCCGGGGTGCTGCCACCTCGCCTCTTGGCCCCATGCGCTGAGAAAAGCCTTGCTAACCACTCCAACCAGACCCCGCAGTCTCTTGGAGTCTGGGGCAGATGTAAACTTTCGGTACTGCAGCATCATACAACCTGGCGGGGGCGGCGCACGGAGTGGCGCTGGACCTCAGAGTTGGTCAAGGAAAACGTCTCTCCATAGGCAGGAGCTCTGGGTGGTCCAAAGGAGCCTGTGCTTTAAAAGTAGACACGTGCAGGAGATGCTGGGCCCCAGAGAGGTAGCAGGTGGACGCTGGGAGGTAGGAGGATTGATCTTTGCTGGGCAAGAAGGACTAATCCTCCTTTGTGGGATTGAGGGGTTCCTGGGCCCACCTATTTCTCAGGTAAGCTAATGCACACCTGAACCCAGGGTCTTTGGGTAGAGTACAGCCCAACCTCTGCCCCTAAAGCTCTAATTCTGCTTCGGAGTGTGGTAAATCCTGGGGGTGAGTGGGGAGGAGTGGAGACAGGCAGGTTCAGAAGTCATCAAAGGCAATGTCAGAAAATGTGTGGTGGGAATGTACTGTCATGAAGCAAGGGCTGGTGGGCTAAATCTGTGCCACTGTGTTAAGAGATCTTCTTAATCCATGAGTCCAGCTCTGTACGGGTCCTCTGTGTGAGTCCACCAAAACAGAAAAAGCAGAGTAAAAAGGCCAATGTACACAGTGATACGCCTGAAGCCTCTTTGTGCCTGTGGTGGGGGAGGGAGTTATAGAATTAAAGCAAGTTAGGAACGATGTGCGAGCGCGTGCGCGCGCATGCACACACACACACACACACACACACACACACACACGGCCAGTCTTTGAATTTTAAGAGTATATGAGTGACCTGGCCAAAGTATATAGTAGTGCAGTTGACAATCACTCTGAACTTTATGTCAAGACCCAGATAATCCTTCTGAGGATAAAGATGTGCCTTAGATAAGATGAGTGAGTGATGCCCCCACTCTCTCTCCCTAGTTTAGTTTCAGGTGGAAATGTGCAAAGGAAGAGCTTTTATGTAATTGATCAAAATAAATAATAAAAATGAAACAGAAGAAATGCTAGTTATTACCAAGATCATATTTTTTTTTTTAACTATCTTCAAGTCCCGGGCTTCTCTAGACATTTTTGAGTGAAGGGAGAAGTAAACAGAAGTTCAGATCTTCGCAGCAGCCTTGCAGACTTACTGTTCAGTGGCAGACCAGAGTATCTGACCCTGAACTGACTCCATGGATGCTTCTAGAAATTCCCTTCCTCAAAAATGTCTGCTTCTGCATGATAGTTAAGAATCACAGTTCAGGTTAGAAATGATGGATTTTGCAGCTTGAGAAGGTTACAAACAGGGCTAGTTGGTAGTTTGGTTAGTTTCCTTTTTTTTTGTACAAACAAGCAAAAGCTGAACTAACACAAACAAACAAACAAAACCTCCCCATAGTTCTGTTTCGATGCTTTGACCAATCCACTTTGATCTCTTTTCTCTTGCACTCCAGCCCCACCTGTCATAGGCTTTGCAGACATGTTTATGTTCTGCAATCCAAGCTTATTGGCAGCATGTTAGGGTGGCTCATGGACATTTGGCTTTTTGCTTTTCCCTTCATCCTTCTCCTGTGGCCCTCCTCTTGCTTTAATGACAGTGGCAAAGCTTTAGCAAAGGGTGCTTTACTGAGGAGAGACCTGGAAACATCCTTGCAGTCTGTGTAGCATTTGCAGAGTGTAACATTGTTTACACCTTTGAAGAGTTTCCGTCTCACCCATTCTAAATAGGAAGTACTTCCCTATGGGAGTCCCACATTTTACTTGAAACATTTCAGTTTAGATTTCCAAAGTTCCGAGTCACCTTTGTAAAGACTAGCAATGATAACATTATTCTATCTTGGTATCACCTTATCTGTAGATTGCCTTATGGTTTCAAAAGCTTTGGTCATTTGGGGTGTGAATTTTGCATTTCTGACTGTTCTTTTTTTTCTGTTTCAGTTATAGCAAGTTTAATCATCCTCCATTCTTCTGGAGCAACCAAGAAAGGAACAGGTGTGCTTTTTATTTTATTAATTATAAAAAAGATGTTTACTTATTTTGAATTTTCCTATTTCACCATATCCATTCCATAATAGCTGAACATCCCACAGAGTGTAAAATTGACAGGCTTTGACTAAAAGACCATCTCAAAATTAATTTACTAATGGATATTATAAGAATATCCTCTCCAGTTCTGGTGTTACAAAAGATTGGATGATGGTTCTTATTAAAAAATTGTTTTTTTTTTTTTTTAGAAAAACAAATCACTTCAGAAACACAGAAATCAGTGCAGTGTGGAACTTGGACAAAACATGCAGACGGAGGTGTCTTTACCTCTCCCAATTATCCCAGCAAGTACCCCCCTGACCGGGAGTGTGTCTACATCATAGAAGGTAAGAACAGAGAGAATGCCAGGCCAGGGAGACCAGCCAAAGCCTGGCCTTCTCCAGGCTCTACATATGGGATATGAACAGAGACAGTACACAACTGGTTTTGGAGATACTTAAACACAGGTATCTCTCAGTAAGCAAATAATTGTAAGTCTAGAATCAGGGTAATTTATAAATGATTAGAAATGGGTTATGAACACACAAATATCTGGTAAATGGAGCAAGTACACAACCTAAATCTTCTTTTGCAGCAATCTCAAATAACAGAATTATTCTGTATTTAACAGACTATGTCAATTGATGACATTTTGAAAGCTAATATTCTGCTGGTTTAATAATTATAATAATCAATATGTTAGTGGTTTGTTCAATTTTACCAACAGAGAACAATGTGAATGGAAAACAGTTTATCTGCGGTCATGTTTTCTAAACATTAATGTGTGTGGGATTTAGGATTTTGTGAACTTCCAAGTGAGTTGATCGTATTTTCAAGCCAGCCAAAGTTCTAGCTTACATAGCTCTCATCTATTTTTTCCAACCTGAAGGACACAAAGTACTTTAAAAAATATTCACCCTTCTGAATATTTTCCATTTCTTTTAACCTTGAGCCACCTCTCAATTAAATATAGAGGAAGCTTTTAAAATATGTGAATATGTCTCCCAGTGATGAAGGCTACATCTTAAGCATTAGTTCCAAATAACCCTGAACTTGCTACTCTCCACATCCTGTACACCTACAGACTAAGTTATGGTAACAGAAAATCATGACTACATAATGTCTCCTCGTACACCAAAGTAGGGATCACAGAGTTGATCTTCAAAAAACAAAACACAAATCAAAATAAACAACAAAGCAAAACAGCAGCAATAAGAACAAAATCTCTGGCTTCTGTTTCTCTGATTTTGAGAGGCTCTTTTCAGAAATGATTTATTATTCTTATTTTCATCCATAAGTCAGGAATCTTCCTCTTCCTCTTGCATTGCTTAAAGTAATGATTTTTATCAAAGATAACCCAAAGTGTATAAAGTTTGATGTTTAAGTAATAAAACAAACCAACTCAAACAGACGTCTGCTAGTTTAGATCTCTAGATGATGAAAACATTGAGTTTCTTGTTTGAAATCAGCTGTTACTTTTATCAAGTTTGTATTTTATATTTATTAATTAGGTTTGTTAAAATAATACATGATGAACTTTTAAATAATTTCCTACATACCAGAACATTTACTCATAGGAAAGTGTCTTCATTTTGCTAACTAGTAAATGGAGACACATAGAAATCAAGCTCCCTGCTGAAACTAAAAGTCCTTGTATTGGAAAGAGCAAAACATGACATGTCGCCTGTGAGTTGTGCTTGTTTGTGTCTTCTGTTGTTACCTTTACAAGAACTGCTTGCCTTAAATGGAATAGTTTTCGTTAGTCTCATTTATTTTTGTATTTCTATCAGGGACAAAATAAAATGAGAAAACAAGCAGAAACCCTGTTAGTAGTATTGTTTTGAAGCCATCTACAAACACTTCACATATTCGGATGATGCTCTAGTGACTATTTTATGGATTTGCTATCAAGCATTGCACAAAAGTTTCAAGATACTAGCCATATGGTACTGTCAGTCTGGCTTATGGAGTTTGAGTCAATCAGGGGCTTTGGGGTTTATATAGGATTTCTGGAACAGGAACAAGAAGAGAGAACTATGATGTCATCTTCATTGTTTACCTGTACCCAGGTGGTAGTCCTCTTTTTAACAGAAAACTGTCTGCTAAAGTACAGAGAAGTGTAAGCTGGGGATAACAGGCCTTCTGCACAGGTAAAGAGAGGAATGGTAGCAGGGGCATGAGCCTACTAAGGAGACCTGTATTCTAGGAACCAAACCTATAGGAATTCCGTAAGTTATCTGTAGGCGATGGAAACACGGGAAGAATTCAGAGAATAAGTAAGGTGAGACTTCAGTAGGAAAGCAACTGGAGGAAAAGAATGCCAACCAAAGAGCTACTGAGAATGGTCAAATAACACAGAGAAAATAGGAACTAAAGATATTGGCAGAAGTGACAGAGCAAAGGTAGGAAGGAAGGTGTCTTTAGGAAATTGAAATTCAAATGATTGGGTGGGAGATGATAGAACAGGGTTTATGAAACACTCATGTGATCAATTGTTTGCTACTTTTCATGAGTGTCTCCTGGAGAGAATACTGTGTGCAATTTTAGTTT
This sequence comes from Chionomys nivalis, assembly GCF_950005125.1. NCBI lineage: Eukaryota > Metazoa > Chordata > Mammalia > Rodentia > Cricetidae > Chionomys > Chionomys nivalis. The sequence continues at coordinate 2,840,916 of NC_080099.1, read as the reverse complement.
AATGAAGTAATCTCTGCTGATACTTCATATGTACGGGATATAAATTTACAGATTCTTAGTGAGAATTTCATATGAATAAAAATATAGGAAGGAGGTATTTAGAACGCTAATATTTAAACTTATTAAATAAAAGTATAGTTGTCTAGGGCTTTCCGTAAAAACTTATTTCTTTGCCATTTCATCTGATTTTGAAATCAGCAATACTCAGTGTGCTGGATTAACATGAATAAAGAGAGGCTTGGTGATGTCTCTGGGACATAGCATGTTAAGAATGGACAGAACAGCAAGACCCGGAGAACTTTCTGAAGGAGCTTCAGATGAGTAGGGAATCAGTAGGGATGTCATGGAGCTGGTGTGGATGAGATTCAAGAATCTGTGGGTTTCTAAGTGACAGTTGTTATAAGGAAAAAAATGAAGCAAACACGCATATGTGTTTATTGTATGAAGCAATTTAGAATCTGCTTGCGACTTCAGAATGAAGATAGTGATTAAGGCAGTCAGGGAGAGAACCACTTCCCAGGAAGCTGAAGATTGGGGAAGATAGTATTTCGGGCAGTGGGCTGGAAAAGCACAGTAAACAGGAGATTGTTTGAATGAGGAAAATTATGCCTATTAATCTCTAGAAGAAATAATTTGATCAGTAGAAAATATGTAAATTTAAAATTAAAGGAGAAAAGAGCATTTTTTTTTATTGTATTACAGATGTAGAATTCCTGGGAAGGAACTGTCAAGGAAAGATGGTCTAGGTGTGGTTAGTTGGTAGATTTATCTGTGAAGGATTTTTCACCACTGGGTAATCTGAGGTGAGAAGACCCATCTGGAAAGCAGAGGGCACAGTTTCCTAGCCTGGCTTACTGCTCTCTGCTTCTATGGGGATAATGTCACTAGTTGCTTTAGGTTCCTACTGCCTTGATGGTCCTCCACCATGAGGGACTTAACTTGGAATGGGAGCTAAGTAAACATTTTCTCATGCTGGTTGCTTTTCCCAGACTATTTTATAATAGCAACAAGAAGCAAAACTAAGAGGCAGAAATAAATGGCCTAGTTGTTTAAGATAAGATTTTTTTAAAAAAGGATCTGGTACACTCACAGTTGTGGAAAGCAATATCCTTTGACGGCAGGTGGTATCAGCTCTCCTGATTGGGAAAGTCACTGCATGTATATAAAGTTAGTGTGAATGAACACAAAATCCCAAGAGGCTGAGAGGGATAAAAATCTGAAGAAATTTTATTTTCAGTTGAACATCAGCTAGGGGGAGTAGAATGAAGGAGTCTGTGAATAGAACAAGTTGAAGAAAAAGTGAGTTAATGCAGCTGGACCCTGGCAGATTCCATTCGCCTATACTGTGACCACCCATCTGTGCGTCTGTGTAAATAGCTCAGGGTGGCAGTGCACTTTTCAACAAGTTAGTTGGGGTTTTCTAAAATTTAGCTTAAGAAACTTTTCTGCATGGGCTGATGGGATGGGAGTTAACTGAAGCATGCTGGGTGAAAGGAATCTCAGCTGTGCATGCATGACATGTCCTGCAGAGGATGCATGAGGGCGTGCTGCTGGAAAAGAATGAGTGGTGCATCTGTCCATGTTGGATAAATTGTAAGCCACTAGGAAAACAAAGATAAGGACAAGTGTATTCTTCACACACGGTGGCTATCTAACTTCCTGGTAGAGGATGCAGGTGGACATGTGTCAATAGATGAAGCAGTGAATGCTAAGTAAATTGATTTTTTTTATTTATCACAGTACTCTTGATTTTTTTTTTTTTTTTTTTTTTTTTTTTTTTTTTTTTTTTTTTTTGCTTAGCCTGAAGTATTTGCAGCTAAAAGAAATGCCTGGAGCTCTGGAGCTGGAAGGTGTTGACACATGCCTTTAATTACAGGACTCTACCAGAGGCAGAGGCAGTAACTTTGAGGCCAGCCTGGCCTGCACAGCAAGCAAGTTCCAGGACAGCCAGAACTGTTACACAGAGAAACACTGTCTCAAAAAACAAAACAAAACAACAACAACAAAGAAAGAAAGAAAGAAACTTAAAAAGAAAGAAAAAAGAAGGAAAGGAAAAGAAAGAAAAGGGAGGAAGGAAGAAAGGAAGGAATGTCTGATATACTGAAGTAGTTTAATTTCTCTTAAAACCTCCCTCTAGCTTATCAAAGAGTGGATTACAAGCAAGCTTATAGCATAGAGTGATAATAAACTCAAGTCATACACTTAATTCTGTGTTTGTAAACAGATCCCCATTCTTAAACATTTATCTTGTTTGTAGAATAATGAACTGAGTAGACAGCATGATTCCTTAGACAGTTTTAAATGATATTTTTCAATTTGAAAGTTTTAAGCACTTAATGGAAAATCATCTGTGCCATACCTTGTCAGACTGTTGACCTTTGTAATATGGTACTGTCAAATAAAAATGTGGCCTGAGTTATAAACTTTTCTTTACAGTAGGAAATGAGTTGAGAATATTTGTACAGATTTAAACACTTTTGGAGAATACTCTTTGAACATAAGCTGACCTCTTTGCGATTGATTTTTAAATACAGACATGGAGAAGCAGTAAGTTTATATTTTATTACAAGAGTCTCCTATTTCTAAGTTATCAAACATCTCAATTTTATATAAACCATTGACATCCATGCCTGCAGAAGTTTAGTTTTTAGGTTATTGATGGTGGTGATCAATAGACATTTAGAAACGGTGGAGCAAGATATCAGACATTTAGAATGGTTGCTGATCATATAGACAGCAAGTTTTGCTTTGCCCAAGTGTTGGTCCCTGCAGAAGTCTATGTAGCAAGGAAGGTCTTCCCAGAGGTTTCAAGGAAGAGGTTTCTGGCCTGGATATGTGTCTACTGGTATTTCAACCAGTGTTATGCATTATGGAGTATTCTGGATGAGTCTAGCAGGAATTGCCATTACTACTCTTTTGGCCATGTAAGGGAACATTGTGAAGGAATATTAAAATATGTACCAGTGTGGTAGGTTAAGCTCATCAGATTCTATTTTCAGACAGCTAATGAAACATCTATGAAAGGAAACTATTATCTATTTACTGAAAATAATATTGAAAAAATAATTAACGACATATATTGAGCTTAAATACCAGGAAAGGAGAGTAGAAAATGTTCTTGTCTTCATGAAAACACTGAGGGAGGAATTTCCTCTAAACAAGACTGTCCAGGAGAGCTGGAGATGTGGCTTAGTTGTGGAGCATTTCCTTATCGTGAGTCAGGCCCTGGTTTCAATCCCCTTCACAGAAAAGGAAAAGGAAACAAAAGCAAACAATAGAAAACAAGCAAATGAAACCTCTCTCGATAAAGAGGGGTTAAACTGTAGTTGTCTAGATAGGGACGAGAACGAGCAAAACAAATTTACCCCACCTGCAGAGGGCATGGTGCCTTATAAAGCAAGACATGCTCCAGGTGCCTGGAGCTAGTGGATCTGATGTGATGAGACCGTGGAGGGGGGCTTCCTCCAGGCCTTTATCTGTCAAGTGCATTGGTCTGTAGTTCAGCTGAGGAGTCTAATACTGAAGTTCAAGTTGAGCATGGTGAGATCAAGTTAGATTTCTGGGATCATTACCCGTAATCCCTTGTATACGCACTTGGACCTAATCAAGACACCTGGCTTCAACTATCTGAGTGGTTGCATAACTGTCTGGGGATAATCCCCAAGTGCTTTCTGCCGTTAAACCCCAACACTAGAGGTTATAAAAAGAGAGAACTCTAGCCCACCCGCTTCTAACATGAGTTAACAGCATTGTTAACCAGGTGCTGGATCCACGTTAGTCATTTCATGTTGCAACAGTGTTTTGTGCAGTGTCATCAGTTTCAAAGGCCAATTCTTAGGTATTTTTTTAATGAAAATATCTTTAGATTGCTAAACATCTCCTTTCTTTTTATTCCCATGTAACTCTTCTGCAGTTCTGTCAAACACTATACAAACAGAACCTGATATAGAGTCAGTTCATCAGCCTCAGGATTAAGAAATTTCTTGCTACACATAAACTTCTTTTCTTTTTTACAGCTGCCCCAAGGCAGTGCATTGAACTCTATTTTGATGAAAAATACTCAATTGAACCATCTTGGGAATGCAAATTTGATCATATTGAAGTTCGAGATGGACCTTTTGGCTTTTCTCCAATAATTGGAAGGTTCTGTGGACAACAGAATCCACCTGTAATAAAATCTAGTGGAAGATTTCTGTGGATTAAATTTTTTGCTGATGGCGAACTGGAGTCTATGGGATTTTCAGCTCGATATAATTTCACACCTGGTAAGTAGAAGCTTGTTTTCAATTTTTTGTTACCCCTCTCTTGATTTTCTATTTTCACAGTACAAATCTTTTGTAAAATGTTAAAACTTTTTGGTGAAATTTCAAGTTATGTTTAAAATCCAATCTATAACACATTTCTTTTATGCTACACAAATTCTGATAGAAAACCATAAATCTTAGCTATCATTAAGTAGGCAAAAAATGAATCAGAACTCTATGTGGTCATGAGGAACACAGTTAATTGAACTGACTGCCATTATGCTGACACGCCTAATTTGAAACACATCTGTTATGTGAAGATTTGTTATAGGTAGGGTCTCACTAAACATAAAAAGACAAATGTAGTACAATAAAGGATGACCATTAAAGTAATTTATAAAAACTTGAAAATGAAAATACATTTGTTTTCATAACCATTATTTACAAAAGAAATGTATCCTTTTATACAGTAACCTAATTTCTTTCTGAAAATGGATATATTTCAGAGGTTTGAGGAAAAAAAACTAAGGCCTATGGGAACTAGTAACTCATTTGAAGGTCTAGCTGGAAATAGGAGTAATCATAAAATTATTCAGTTTATGTTAATTTGCACCAAATATTCAAAGGGTTCTGTGATGTTGATTGGCTCATTTTACAAAAAGTCATCTTTCATAACTACAAAAATATATTATCATATTGTTAAACCCACGAATCATTCTATATTCATCAACTGATATTTGATAAACTGAAGCCATTCTTTGTCTAGTTGAAGCAAATCATTCAAGTTACACGCAACACATAACTGACATGTTTTGACAGGCTTCTCACTTTGTATGTGTTGTTTTGCTCCAGTTATAATAGGCAACAAGAAACATGGACTACAGGGAAATTTTTTGAAGCTATTGTTTTATGTAATGGAAGTTGAGGACTAAGGGAAAACTAAACAGTAGAGTATTTACCCAGAGTGAGAGAGGCCCTGCCCTCAAACCCTAGTACCAAAAAGAAAATAATTTAATATATAGAGATGACATATAAACTGAAAGTTCACAACGTCAAAGAAAATTGACCTATGATTTAGGACTGATTACACTGTGTTATTTAGTGCTTGTTTAATAATCCAGATATTTAATGTGTCATGTGGATTAACCTTAGGCATTATAATATTTCATGATAACACCGTGTGATCATGGTTCTTGGTCACTTTTTAATAACTTTAGACTGCACATAAAAACCATAGATATTTCATGTGCCACAATGAAACTAATTTGGCATGTTTCAAAAAGATACAAACATGTATATTATTTTATCTAGCATGTTATTTGTGCTGAATTTTTATGTGTGCTTTTTGGGTAACTGAAAATTATGAATATAACCTTTAACTAAAATTCCTTAGATGAGGAAGGGTTTTAGAAGTATATTTGTATTATGAATTTGTTGATTGTGGATGTAATGCCCAGGATTTGGAAGTATCTGCTCCTAAAGATTGTCATGTCAGTCAGAACCTTTTACCAACATAGCAATGTCCTTCACCATGATAACTTCTTGTGGCATAACATAAGTGGTGACACCTCTCCATTATCCCAGGGATTTAGAAGTCATAGTGGGACCAATCTGTCAGTTATTTCTTTAGGTTAGTTGGCGCTACACATCCTTCATGTCAAACACAGTATTTTTTCATCAGGAGCAACTCAACCAGAAAGAACTTCAGGAGAAAAATCTCAGAAAACTAGTCTGAGTTAACAATGGACTCAGGTTTCTGTCTTTACTGGATAAATGAGCGTAAATACAAAAAGAAGCTGCTATTGACATAGGAGAGACAGTAGGACCATAACAAGGGGGCAGGCAACACTTTTATGATGTCAGAAGATATATTCCCAAAGCCTTGCCACTGTTGCAAAGCAATCAGTATTTCATAAATTTCATAAATGGTGTGGCTGCGGAAGCAAAGCCAGTGTGGGAAGAGGCAGAGGGCACGGCTTCAGCTCTGTGGAAGCTCAGGCAGCATTTCACACCTGAGCCCATCTGCCTTAGTTGCCACGGACTTTAAACTTTTATTTGGTAATTTGACTTACATGGTGAGCTGGAAAAATTAAGGAAGGAAGAGTTCCTCTGGCTCATTTCAGGCTTCTAGATATAAAGTACTGTAGAAATCATCTTGTCACCAAAGTAGAACCAACTCATCAGCTCTAGGACTGAAATCTGGTTCAGCTAGGGGGACAGGCAAGGTATCCAGGAATAGCTTTTTTTTTTTTTTTTTCATGCCACTAACCTTAAACCTACAATATTTTATCTTTTACTATATTATCTTATAAAAATAAAGATAATTTTGTTCGTAATTTTTGAGTATAAGTCAACCAACAAATAGTTATGAATTTGAATTTTTTGAATGTTTGAAAAATCTCAATTTTCCCATATGTAGTTTTTTGATTTTTTTTTTAACTGGATCAACTTGGGGTTGGACAGATGGCTCAGTGGTTAAGAGCACCAGCTACTCTTGCAGAGGATCTGGATTCAATTCCTAGCACCCACATAACAACTCACAACTGTCTGTAGCTCTAGTTCTAGGGTTATCTGACACCCGTATACACACATACATGAAGACAAAACACCATTAAACATGAAATAAAAATGAATGAATTATTAAAAATGAATCAGATTGTATGTTATTTAAAATAAGAATATTTTGATGTTATTGGGGAAACAAGTACTCTAGACAATTTCAAAATTATGTGCCCTTTCTCTGCTTTATGTAGTCTTTGTGTGTGCACTAAAAATATGAAAAACTAGTTTTTATGTCATTTCACTTTTTGTTAGATTACTTTTGGGCTGAACCCACTCTAGGAGGAGCTGTAGTAATTTATAAATATAGTATAAATAAAAACAAACCATATTATAAGACAACCACAAGTTATAAAATATATTCAGGAAAAAATAACTGTAGGAAGGTCAGGTGAGTTATACACTCCAATCTAAAAATCTGAATTTTAACACTGAAGTATGAAAAACTTGGTTTCTATAAACTGAACTGAATGTATATTTATTTCCTAGGAATGAATCACGTTTTCCACGCTAACAAGATTATGCATATATATATATATATATATATGTACTTTTTATGCACAAGTCTGTCTATACAATAAATCATATATGTATGTACCAACACACAGCATATCAATATATACGGATGGATACATTTTCAATTAGGCTTTTAGGATCACAGAATACAATATTTCCTTTGTGCAGCCACATCTGCTTACCCACATTAGTGTCAGGGGATTACATGCAGTCTATGCTTTGAAGCTGAGTTCCCTAACTGATAGATTTAACAACACTGAGCTAAGGTGTTTTACCACCACAATGTGGACCCAGTTTTCTGAGGCTGTTTCAGAACTCAAACTCCCAATGGCTCATTATCCTATCATCCCCTTTCTTTCTCGATTCCTGGTTCCATTTTTTCCTTTCTAGCTTGCTACTTTGGGTCTTCACCCAGCTCCAAAATTGTTTCTGTTTCCTAAGATCTGAGTGTCTGGCTTTCTTTTCTAATCACTTCAAAAATAAAATAAATAGCCCTTTTATCTGTCGCTCCTGCTGGCCTCAGTGTCTGGCCTTTGAATTTGCAGTGATGTCTGCAAATCAGTCAGCCAGAACACGTGCATGGACACGGAGGAAAGGAGGACAGCCAACAAAAATAACAGGGAAATGGTCTTGAGAAGGTGTTCTGCTTTTCCTACCCATTTTAATGGGTCTTTACTCTTTAGTTCACTGATGGCTATTTTGAGTTCCTGTGCCGCCACTTTGGTCTTGAATACAGGAATGAATCACCTGGGACAGTCGTCTAGCACGCATGAGGATTACTTTCAGGAGAGGAAGTAATCAATGAGTTCAGATTCTAGGGTCTCAAAAAACAGCATGACCCTTAAAGAAGGGCCAGCGGGCCCCATGCTTCTGAATACGAGAATTAACACAGGAAGATTTCCCCCACATCCTGTGTGGTGATTGGACAGCATCCATATAGTTTGTAGGTTCCAAGAACAAAGCTAAGTGGTTGTGGCTGGGTCTGGTGGCACATATATTTAATCCCAGCACTGAAGAGGCTGAAGCAAGTAGGAATCTGTTAATTCAATGCCAGTCTGGTCTATATAAGCAAACTCTATGCCAGTCAGGACTACACAGAGAAACCCTGTACCAACAAAACAAAATGAAACATCAGAGCTAAATAGTAAGACAGGAGAAACATTAAGAACTACAAGTTGTAAAATATGGTAAGACACCCAGTTCAATAAGACATCATATTAAACATACATCAAACATGTACACTATCAGAAAACTGTCTTATTTTCCCATTTAACAAGTTGTCTCATTAAAACTACTTAAACAAAGCAGTGCAGAAACTCAAACACAACTAGCAATACTTACAAAGTCCTGCCTAAAACTGAAACAATATACATCAAATTGACAATGAATGGTACCCCAGGTCTGGGATGGCAGGAGAATGAGTGTTCGTAGAGCCAGATAGAACTAGACTAAAAACTGTCTTAGGTTTACCAATAAACTTAAAGATTCTTCTAAACAGATTTTATATTTATTATATTATTTATACAAAGCAACCACTTAAAATAAAAGTATAAGAAGAAACTATGGCAGTTAAATAGTTTTAAGTGAAGAGTATTGTTTCTCCATTTCATGTTTTGTATATTCAACCTAAGAAAGGTTTTTGAACAGGGAATAACACTTTCCCACAACCAGCTGCCTTCTTGGCATGGTTTCCTTTGTCACTAGAAAAATCTAACTTAAACAGTGAAACAGTAACTATACAGCTGGACCTCCAAGGTCAGTGCCGTGACCTAAGGACCCTTTAATCCTCCACGGTGTAGGAAAACACCCAGGAGGTTGTATTTCTATGGAAGGCAATCTTTCTTCCCTTCAGTTACACATGCATTTTGCTAATCTTTTACTTTACTTTCTAATGAAGAAAGGTGGTTTTCTTTGTTGTTGGTTTTCTTTTTTTCTTGTTCTTTTCAGACCCAGAAGGGTAAACATAGAATCTTCCACTTTTGGTGATTATTTTTTTCTGTACTATTCTCCTGAGAAGTTACACACACCCTACTAAAGAAGCTTAGCTAAAGGACTGCTGTAGCAGAGGTGAAGTTGAGTCAGTCATTCCCGGGGAAGCAAGTGGAGTTGTGAATACTTCGGAATGATTATGATACTTTGTACTTAAATAGCACCTTTCATCTGAGGAGCTCAAAGTCTTAGGGACCCTTGGCTGATTCCTAGCCTCTCTCAAATTGCATGCTGATTGACTTCAAAGGCATTGCAAAGCGTAGACTGTGGTGCAGAGGTTTAAACCAAGCATTTCAAAAAAATATTTCTATGCACAGTAGATGAAATGTACTAAGTAGAAATAGCCTCACATTTAATGTTGTCTTAATTACTTGGTGCAACTTTGTCCCCCTGAAGAGTGAATGAATATTCACTTAACTACTTTGAAAGTTTCTAAATTTTCTTTAGCAATTTATATTTATTAGTTTTTGAGTTTTGAAAATGCATATAGTATTTACATCATCCTTCTACACCTCAACTCCTCTAGTATTCCTGCCCCCATTCTCTTTCAAATTCTTTACCTCTTTTAAAATTATTGTTTTTGAATACATGTGCATGCACATAGACAAATATCTTCACACATATGGAGATACACATGCAACCTGCTAAGGACATTTAATGTTGCTCTTATGTGACCCTGCTTTGGCTCCTCCTTGGAGAAGACCGATTCTTTTCTCTACTGACAGATGTCATCACTTAGGGATAGATAACTACACTTCTGGTATCTATTCTGAAATGAAAGAAAAATAATTTTCTCTAAAGATCCATTTGAATTTTGCCTAAAAGAAAGGAACTTTTCAAGTCTAAGATTTACAATAAAAATTATTTTGACATAGAAACTGAAGACAACAAAACATTAAGTTAGTAATTCTTATGCTTTAAACTATTGTGTTTACAATGTTGACCCAAACTAGTCTCATTTTACATTAGGGATGGTTGTAAAATGCAGACTTCAAGGAGTAGCATCACATTTCCTTTTGAGGCATATTTACTCAAGAAAAAAGAGACAAAACTTGAAGCATAATAACAAAACTTTGAATGTTGAGCAGGTAGCATAGATATTCAGGTGAGACTTGTTTCCTCAGTGTCTGTTTCTCACTCACCCGGGCCTGACTGGTTCCATCTCATCAATAGCTTGTGGAGGACTCAGCCTGAGAGATGGGGGAGCATCAGAGGATAGAAACTGCTGCTGGGTCTAGGTGGGTGTTCAGGAGAGAACTTGAGAGTGGGAGAGAGACTTTCCAGGATTAGCTCCCATCTGTGCAGAGAACACTAAAAGCAATATAAAAGGAAAGAGAAGATTGCTGGGCAGTTTCCTGTACAATAAAGATGTTGTCAGATTTTCTTCAGGAGAGACAGAGTCCAGGTGCAGGCCTGTTGTCTGCAGGTATTCGGTGGCTCAAGCCCGGAATGAAAGTTTGGAACATGGTATGTCCTGCATGAGACGACACAGGTCCCAACGTTGTTGTGTATCTTCTTTGGATTAGAAAAAAGATTTTAGGGTTTCTTTCACTTATTCCCATATAAAAAAAAATTCAAAAGGAGAAACTGTTGCCAGAAACTATGCGGAAGTCCATGATCTGTGCTACCAGTGACCTTAAAGGTCAAGAAAGTCACTTTGGCTGTGGTACTGATGACTGCAGATGCAGTTGAGAAAGAGGGACATAGAAGGCTTCTGTGACACCATCCTCCCAGTAAAAAAATCAGCCTAGACAGAAAACTATTGGAAAAACTCTTAAAATTATAATAAAGATGCTAAAGTGCACATTTGATGGTCTCTGTCACAGTGCTGATAGAGCAGGGCTCAGTTTTCTTTAAGGACCTGGCTACTGGGAATCTGGCCATGCGCCAGTGAGTTGATGTGCAACACAAACTGGACTTGTCTGTTTTTCTTTTCTTCTTATTTATTTATTTATTTATTTATTTATTTATTTATTTATTTGCTGTGGGGAGGTCACAAGGGTGGTTGGTAGACCTGGGAAGAATGGGAAGTGAGTGTGATCTGGGCATAAGACATGAAATTCCTAAATAATCAATAAAAATATTATGTTTATTCATCAATAAAAATACTATGGTGGAAAAAAAGGAAAGAAAATTAGAAGCCAAAGCATACTGGTATGCTGCCTTGTTTGTGAACTCTGCCCAAACGTGGAACTCTTCCTTGCTTATCAGTTTATGTAACTGTGCTGACATGCCTCCCGTAAAAGGGGAGAGATTATGACTCTAATGTTATCACATATTCAAATTACATTTAGTGCAGTTATATTAAGAAATTTAATTATAGAAAACTCCAGTGCCACCTCACAATTCCCTGGTATCTCTTGAAGAATTCATTTTTGTGTGTGTGTGTGTTGTCAGAAATGACTTTTAGCTGACAATGGCTTCTTGTCTCCTCTCTTCATCTCTTCAACTTTATGCCTTCTCTACTCAACTCTTCGTGAGGTAGAAGAGCTACTCTCTTGTTTTGCCTCTTTGTTTTGTTGCTGAGGACATGATTCTTTGTGTTGAAACTTGTGCCTCACATGCTAATATTTAAGAAGAAAGCTGAAGTTTCTTCACCATCTAGGTGTAATTCAGTTTTTTGCCCTTCTTCACACATGACTCTTTGAGTTTCACTTGTGATGTTAGTTGCACTTAGTCACCATACAGCACACCTTTTTCTGGGGCTACTGTTGGTAGCTAAGCCAAGAGAGGCAGATATTGTCCAATCTGCTAGAGGAGGCTTAGAAGCAGGAGTGGGAAGCTCATTGTTTGATAAAGAGGTCTGATAGACTAAGTGGAAACCACGCCTCACCTACCTGTGAGGTCACCTCTGCATCCAAACCTACAGTCACATAATTAACATCTAGCCTCCATTTTAATTCTGTTAAGACAATATGCATTGTTTTCCAAACAATACTAAAGAAATTTGACCAAAATAAACTAGAGGACAGAAGCATTCATTCTCCATTTTGACACTTCTCGTTTCCATGGATTTGTTCAGTTACAAGAGTTATTAGTATAATCTTTCCCAGAATTCTCTGTTTTACATTTAATTTATCATTGCATAGTTAAGAAACATACATTTCAGTCTATGAATTTCATATACATTTGCCTAAGGAAATATTTTTAAATCTTCATATTTGAAACATTGTTTTTCATAGCATTTTGCAGACAGATTGAGACTTATTTTTAATTGAGTTGTATATGAAATCAGTTAAGGAACTATAAGGAAACAATATTGTAATAACTAAGAAGGACTTTCTAATTTAGTGTTTTATGTCATTATAGATATAAAGCTACAAAGGTAAAACTTGTGCTTTGTACCTAAAGAATCCGTACCTCAACTTGATTTCTAGCCCACTTTATGCCACTCGCTTATTCAGTGAATATTTCTGGTCCACTTTGTTGATCATAACAACATAAATACATAGAGTATGACATAACTCTAGCAATCATGCAATTAATTCACGATGTGGACTGTCCTTCTGTATTGTTGCTTTTATTGGTTGATGAATAAAGCTGATTTGGCCAGTGGTTTAGCAGAATAAAGCCAGGTGGGAAATCTAAACAGAGAGAGAGAGAGAAAGAAGGCAGAGTCAGGCAGATGCCATGTAGCTGCTGAAAAAGAAAGACACTGGAACCTTACTGGAAGGCCAGAGCCTTGTGGTGATACATAGATTAATAGAAATGTATTAATTTCAGGTGTAAGAGCTAGCTAGGAATATGCCTAAGCCGGTGGCCAAACAGTACTGTAATTAATATAGATTTTGTGTGATTACTCAGGTCTTGGCAGCCAGGAATCTTAAGTGTAGTCTCTGCTTACAAATTCATTGTCTCTGATCAGACCAATTTGTGTAGTAGACTAATAATTAGGTAATGCACATTGCCTCCAACATGTATTTACAGGAATGCTTGGAATCTGTGAGTGTGTTGTTACATATCCAAGGGGAGTTAGAATCACATACAATATGCAACATTAAAGACATGTACCAGTCAAAGTCAATATTGAGAAATGACCCTAGATCACTTGGGTGGGCACACCAGAGTTCAAGGTTCTTTCCTATGGAATAAAGGGTACAGAGACTGTGTCCCAGAGATGATATAAGGAAGACTCCAGCTCCCTTTAAAGGAGCATGGAGGAGCAGTGCGGTGATGTATGTGGGCGTTTTCTAGAGACAGAAAATGACGAGAAATGGAATATACCCTAGATCCCCCAAAAAGGTCGCCTATAACTCATTTCAGAGTTCCGATATCCCCAAATGCAAAATAATACATTTGATTTGCTAAAAGTCACCACGTCTCTGTAGTTTATTCTAATATTAGTGTGAGACAAACGGTGGTTTAGGTCTTTTGAAGTGAAATATTGCTATAAAAGTATTCTGAAAATGGTCTTGGAATCATCAGTGTTTAGAAACTGGAAGAATTTGAGTAATAAGGTAGATAAAAAGTTTATATTACTTAAGTGGACTATTAGAAGACACGTGGTGTCATTGACTGTCAGTAGAACTTCAGAGGAAGTAAGGCTCGTAGGAAAGAAAAGATCCATGCCTTATAGATATACACATAAATCATCATAAGTAAATTATTTTGAAGTATGAAAGTCAATACTCTGATACTCAGGACTCAGGAAATTGGGAGCATGAACATAGAAGTTGAAAGGAAATTAGTATGTGTTGTACGGAATCAGAAACCTAGTACAGTCATTTTCCAGACTTATGTGTGAGGCAAGACTTCTAGTGTTACTTACAACGTTAAGAAATTCACTGCCAATTAAAATTGAGAGGCACTTTGGATGCAATTAGAAAAGCTTGACTTACAGGAAAGAGAAAGTAAGAACTAGCTGTTAGTTTGGGGACATGGTCTAATCAGTAAGTACTTGGCATGTGTGCATAAAGGGATAGATCTGATCCCCAGAACTCACATTAAAAAAAAAAAAAGTCAGGTGTATGGAATGTCCATATAATTCTAGTGCTTTAGTGATGAAGATAGGCGGAGCCTCTCGACCTACCAACTTAGGCTTGACGAGCTCCAGGCTTGTGAGAAAACGTGTCTCAAAAACAAGATGGACAACTCCCTACAAACAACACCAAATTGTACCCCGGCCTTCACACACGTATACACCTTCCAGTTCAGGGATACACAGTCACAGACACTCGTGCCCACACACATATGCACACTCATACACTCAAACACGCATACACGATTACATGCACTGCTACATGCACCACGCCTCCACACACGTGCACATGAGCATACACGTGCGAACTCACTTCAAAAAACAACAAGACATGCTGGATTTTTTTTTTCTGATCTCTTTACAAAGTAGAATCACAGTATTAAGGACCACAAACAATTCTTTAGAGAGACTTAAGGATGCAGTTCATTACAACAGAAACCAAAATTGAGGATCATAAAATCTAGGAGAGAACTGTAGAGGACCCTTGTAAGGAAGTCAAATGAAGCTTGTGACACAGAGGAGACACAGTTGTTGAGAATGTATACCAGCAGAAACCTTGCCCTTCCTGAACTATGGGAGATGGAAAGAGAACAAAATGAAGGAAGATGTCCCACCCAGTATTTCTAAACACGAAACATGCTACTATATCGACTCAACTCACCTGTGCTTGGTGCAATGGACTTAAAATGCAGATTCTGTGGGTACAATAAGGTGTTCAGTACAAAAATAGACTCAGGGGCACTGTAGGTAATTCTCAGGCACAAATATCAACTGAAATTCTTGAGATGCCTTTCAAAGTGTCTTCAGATTGATGAATTCCTTTTGCCCTCTCGCATTTTCTACTTTTGTTGGGAAGGAATATTCAGCTAAGCCTGCCACATCATTGTTGTGCTGTTGGGACAAGTAAAATGTCTCTTGAAGATTATATGTTCAGAGATGGAGGAAAATTGCACCTCCGAGGACATCCTACTCAGAACCACAGTCCACCTGATTTAGATGGTGCAGATATTGAGAACTGAAAGCAACTCTGGGTTTAGTTGATGCTCTAATAGCTTGAGAGCTTTGGAACACCTCAGAGAATGGAGCACATCTGATTTTGCCATGGAGTTTTGTCTTGATAGGTCAGAGTTCTGACTGTGAAAGAGAGAATACCGACACACAAAGATGTCTATGTCTTCAATTCTGGAACCTCTGAAAGTGTCACGCTAAATGACATCTAAAGTCAGGCTGATCTCCATGGGCTGAATGTTGCTAGCAATCTGACTTTAAGAAAGGGATTGTCTTTGGGGTCTCATGCAAAACCACAGGGAATTAAGTAAGTCCTTCAGTGTGAAAGAGGGAGGCAAAATGTCCCTGTCAGATGACAGCCTAAGAAATAGAAAATGTCGTTGTGGGCTTTGAAGATGGAAAGCCATTCGCTAAGGAATGTGGTCAGACTCCAGAAGCTGGAAGGCACATAGAAACTCCCCCCTCAGATCTGCAGAAGAAAGAACACAGATTTCCTGATTCATGGATATATTATTTTCAGTGTGTTCAATGCCATTAATATTGTGGTATCAGAACACTCACAGAGTATACAGCTATACATTGAAGTATATGCTGAATGAGGCAGATGAAACCAATGTGATATTTTGCCTATGGAAATGGAGAACAGGACATGTTTACCCGAAGTTCAAATGCTAAAGTTGCCCCTATCATAATGTCCTTTTTATGTGGACTTTCCTTTGTATAAGTTAACAATATGTGTCTAGGTAGATATAAACATATATGTATACATACTCATATGTCTGTGTTTTTTATGCCATTTGATTTTATGTGAACTTCATCTTTGTGCACAAATGTGGCTGAAACCCCCATGAAATCAGTCCCCCCCCAAAAAAAATTGCCGTCCTTTCCATAAATGTGCAAGGGACTGCAGTATTTTTGCTTGTGGCAAATAATAGCTAGTGTGGGAACTGGCACCTCCAAGGCTCTGCCTCTTCGTGGCATATCTGCCTGATGAATTTGCTTCAGCAGCCTGTGCTGTCTGTTCCTGCCTGCTCAGTTGGCTGGTTTCCCGCCACTCCACAACTCTGCTGACTTGCCTGAAATTCTGCTTCAGTTTGTCCTTATGGCATTTTCCTCTTCCCAGCCACTTTCAGACAACTCATTTCAACCAGCAGGACGTATGCCCACAAAGGAGTTAGAGTTAACTCTTTTAGGCAGGAGAACCTATTAGTCATAAAGATGTCAGTTTGACTCTGAGTTGATCATAATCCAAATCAGATGATCGTTCTCTTCCTGGGAAGCATTTCTTCAGAAAACTGCACTTCAAAACCCTGAGGAGTTTCACTAGGCGATACAGGGAAATTTACATAGCAGGAAAAGTCAAGAAATCAGCAGTACTTTCATCTCAAAGGAGTGTGTTTCCCCTGGCAGATACGGTGAACAGAGTAGAACCAGCAGAATGGTCGGTGGCAGGATTGATAAAGTAGGAAAAACAGATGAGAGTTATCATGGTGATGACAAGCAACATCGAAAGCAGAGTTCCAGTAGCAGAGAAACGCATTGACTTTGCAGAGTTCTCCTGCTGTAAATAACTAGATAACTCTTGGGAAAATTACAGCCAGATTTGTTTGCATGGGAACACACTGCTTTACCTTCATAACTACTTCTGTGTAATACTTGCCTCTCATTCTAAAACACAATAATAAGATCAGATGTGTTCATGTGAGAGCAGTGATCAAGATTTTCTGCTGTTGACAGCAGTTTTATCCCCTCAGTACCATTTCCATACAGTGCCTTGTCTCTGGGTTCTGGCGGTGCTTTGGGGAACCTCTCCAGGCCTACACCCTTCACTCCATGACAATTCCTAGCCATGTGTTTCCCTCTAATGGAGCCTCCACCTGCTCTCTGGATAGGCATGGCATTTCCTGACTCTGCCAGCCCCCGTTTTATGCTCCCACACCTCTAGAAAAAAAATAAGTAAATGTTCACTTGCACCTGAACTGTTAACAATTCCTCAACACAAGAGAGATCTAGAAATTGTACAGACAGACTGTGTTAGTTTCCTGTGCAAAGCGCTAGCATTGGAATTTCTGCTCACTGCACTAGACTTTTCCCTGTCCAGCTCAAAGTGGAAAGAGTTTTATTGTAGTGGGAAGCAGGTGCAGCTTGTTGGTTCCCTGCCTCTTGGATAGCTTAGACCCAAAATTATCACACAGAAACTGTACTAATTAAATCACTGTTTGGCCAATAAGCTCTAGCTTCTTATAGGCAAACTCTTACATATTAATTTAATCCATTTTTTATTAGTCTGTATATCACCATGAGATTGTGGCCTGCCAGCAAAGTTTCAGCACGTCTATCTCCTGTGGCTCCATGGTGTCTCCCTCACTCCACCTTCTTCCTCCAAGCATTCAGTTTAGTTCTCCCCACCTAACACTATTCCACCCTATCAGGCCAAGTCAGTTTCTTTATTCATTAGCCAATAAAAGCAACACATAGGCAGAAGGACTTCCCACACCATTTTATTTTCCTCACAACAGCACATATTTCCTGTTTGATATTGCCATTTGTGGATACCGCAAAGCCCCACTTTTTGTTAAGGCATATGTTCTCATTACCTATGGCTGAAATTTCTCATCCCCAAGAGGTAGCGTACACATTAGTGCTTTCTAGTTCCTTTCACAGATGAAAAGCTACTCACTACTGGTGGTCATGATTTATTACACATGGCTAGACATAACTGATGTTAAAGATTTTCCCTTAAAAATATACCGAGTAATGATCAGTCCCTTTCTAAGAATGTGACCAACGTGATGGGGGTGTTTCTGGAGTCTGTATAGGTTTTTATAGTTTTATCTCTCCAGTAGTTTATTATACTACATATTCACACAGTATATGGCTTTTTGATATCAGTGTTGACTGTGTCATATTTCATATAACACAAACATGTTTCACCATACTGCTTTTTGTGGATAATATTCAGGCTCAGCCACTTTCCTCCTCTGTGACTTCACGTTTCTGGATCTCACCACCTAGCAAGGGTAACTGTGGGTGTTGTTACTCAGCAATATAGCAGCTTATTGACATCACTTCATATGTGTCCATGTGAGAGCACATGTAAACCTTTAGTTCATTATTTTGTAGACCCTTCCAACAAGAGCAGGTGGTAACAGATACATAATTGCCTCTGACTCTTTGATACATGCTGAGAGAGGTAATCCATTGAAATGTAGAACTGTATCTTGAGTTTAAATAGAAATAAATGTTTGTCCCCAACTTAGTGAGTGTTTTGGCGTGGACACACTGTCATGCATATTTGAGGAAAATAGAGGGCAGCAACTAGTTATGCCATGGCACCTGTGGTTCAGCACTGCTCTTTCTTCCAGCACTCCCTCACCTCAATGAGGTGGACAAGAAATATTTATGTGCTCACTCAGCCATAACCAGTCACATTTCTCTAAACAGAATTGCAAAAAATATTCTTTCCTTCGATTGACACCATGCTTTGAAGCAAAGGAGATGCACAGTACATCTCTAGAATGTAGGCTCATCAGTGGGTAGCAACAGCTGACCCTTGATGAATTTTGTGTGCATTCCTCATTGAGTTTGGACATGAATAGACAGAGATCAGTAATCAAAGAAGATAGAATGTGTTAGACTCCATAATTGAGGAAAACTGCTGATGTATTGATATCTATTTAGCAGTCAAAAGCATTTGTAGAGTATGACTTTGAAAGGGGAGAAGTTAAGAATGACTTAGAAGTTATTCATTTGATTCATATGATAAAGGGCTCTGGGAGACAGGCCAAAGATTCACACATGTGGCTTTAGAAGTGGGAAACGCAATGATGTGCTAATTGAATAGTGACATTTGAGACTGTATTTTATTATAGGAGTGTGATTTTTCTGAATTTGAGAGAGAACAAAAACCCAAAAATAAAACACAGATAATCCAAGCATAAAGAAAACAGTTCAGGTAAAAAATATAGACAGTATGGTTAGTCTAGTGTCTGTGTTGATGAATTGAAAAGGGAATCTGTAATTGGAAAATTTATGTAAGAAATTCAGTATTAGTGTTGAAAGAGTGAAGTGGAAATAGATGTTTTATTGATTAAGCTGTGTCAAAATTTACCTTGGAGAACCAAATCTTAGAAAGTGTTATGCTTATTTTGAAACATGTTGAGATCGATTAATCAATTAAATATTTTGTGAGCACATGAGGAATTTAGAGCTGAATGAAAACTGGCCAAGAGAGGTAAAAGACAGTTTAGGGGAGAACTAAGGAGAAAATTCAAATTTATCATGGTACTTATATATATTAAAACTGAACATGACTTGAATGTGAGCCAATGGCCTTGTGTCAGCAAACCAAAAGACAGAATTATGTATTTGGAAATTTTACATTTAATTCAGTCTTGGCTTCTTTCCTTGTAGACCTAATTTACCAATTGACATCAGTTTTTCTTTTTGGGCAGGCAGAGTTTTACAGTACACTTTTTAAATTAAAGGTAAATTTGTTTTGATTTATGAAAGGGAACCTTTCTCAGGACTGGTTACAGACAAAGAAGCATCATTCCTTGGGTTATTTCTGAAAAACATGCGATAGATACAAGCTATAATGTGTAAAAATGACAAGGATGTTGAAAATTTTATTGTGAAGTCTTTCATTTTTTCTTTCTGTATAGTTTTGTACTGTTTCCTTTCAGAAATGTCCCCACTGATTCTTTTCTAGTTAGGAATGAATCCTATCATTTCCAATCCATGAATGACTCTAGGTGTTTTGCATTGCATGTTTATTCTAATTTTTGTATGTAGTGTGGGTGGTGATGGAGTAAGAATTATCCTGTAGTCAGAGTTACAAGCAGCTGTGAACTGCCTGACCTAAGTTTTGGGAATCAAACTTCAGACCTCCAAAGCAAGAGCAAAAACTTGAACTTTTAAAGCATTTGCACAATCACCTTGCAATATCTAGAAAAAAAATACAATTGTTCTTGATTTAAAAGTAAGGGTTAGATGAGTTATTGTTTTTAATCCATTGACTTATTTAATTGTTGTTTGGGTAATACTTAACTACTTTGCCAGTTTACTGACTCTGTTAAGACATGAACTAATTGCAATTGTAAGCTGTAAGAGTGCAAAATAATGACACTTGATGCATTATAATTTAAATGTCAAAATTATAAGAAACAATATATTTTAGGAAATGTACTGATACATATTTCTTACATAGTTATAAAAATAGTTTCTCTGTGTCAAAATATTTGACTTTATTCATTATATAATACATCTTGCTCAAGCTTTTCAATAAAATTGTCCTGCAGAATAATATGATAAATGTAGTCATTCAAAATTATTCAGATGAAATATGGCATAATTAAGCAGTGATTCCTGCTTTCAAAAGTCTCATTATAAGAAATTCATCTTGATAAAAATAATGAATTATTGAATTCTTATTATATTCCAGATGTTATAATACATGTTTTGCATGTGTTATTATACAGCAATTTTATAGCATACCTATGATGTATTACATTATTTTCATCTATTTTGAATTTCAAAAATTAAAGACTTAAATGTTTAAATGATTCATATTACAAAAGTTCATATTTCTCAAATAGATGAGATTTGAAAATGTGATATAGATATTGTGTCCTAGCATGAAGAAAACGTTCTGTCTCATGCTCAGCACCTGCATTCCCCTTAAATCACAAGGAGATTCATCCGACTTTACTCCTAAATTTGCTACCATCTTTTATCTTTGCTCGTGGTTAAATCTAAGACCACAATTTCTAAGACGCTACTTCTTCTTTTTAAATATTTTTTTGTAACTCGGAATAGGTCATCGGCAGTTTCCTATTGGGCTATATAATCCATTGTTTGTAGGAAAATTCCCTAGGCTACCCACAGATTTTCCAAGATCTTTATAAATCACCCTGAGTCATTAATATCCCTTTGCAGGTGTTAAAGAATAATCTTTGCGATGCTGCTTGACCCGCAATCAGTGATGTGCTCCTGGGGCTCTGCTCTTTCTTCAGTTAACATTCAGATATGTAGGATGACTTCCAGATCTTGGACAGATCTGCAGAGATAACAGCTAAAAAGTGATATCTCAACAATGCATGTTCTGAGCAAGTCTATCTTCTTGGCAATTGGAAGGCATATTATTCCTAGGCAAAAGTGGAGAAGTGCGACTAACCCATCCACTCTACATTTCTACCCATCATACCATTCTTCCACACTCCTCAGCATTCAGCTTAGTATCTTACCTCATGTCACAGTCTTTAGACATTTATTCTGAGCTAGCTCCATCACTGAAAATGATCTATGGGTTGTATTTTCTGATGATGTGTTTCATCTCATGTGGAATATCATTCAAACCAGCCAAGGTCATTTGAGATTTCAGTTTGAAACTGAGAAGAACTGAAACCATACTAGTTCAAAAGGAATGAATCATGGAGAATAGGCATTGAAACAGAAACAGTTTTTGGCCATGTAAAACCAGTTGCAGAGCCTTTAACTCACTGCATGTTTGTTCATAAATGGGATGTGTGTTGAGATTGAGGACTGGCTGTATGTTAGAGTTGAAGCAATAGATACAAAGTCCCAGAATAATTCTTATTCAGAAGTCAGAATGGCACAACATGGTTAGCACAAAAGACTTGGGCCAATTTAAAAAAAACAAATAAACAAAAAAACAAACAAACTATCTAACTAACTAACTTGTAGGGAAGAGGGTCAGCTTGTTTGTTCCCGGCCACCCAGAACTGAAATAACCACACAGAAACTGTATTAATTAAATCACTGCTTCCGTCCATTTGCATGCAAAATTCAAGAAGTCATTGTTTTTTACTGCTGAGTAGTACTCTAATATGTATATATTCCATACTT
Organism: Chionomys nivalis; assembly: GCF_950005125.1. Classification (NCBI taxonomy): domain Eukaryota; kingdom Metazoa; phylum Chordata; class Mammalia; order Rodentia; family Cricetidae; genus Chionomys; species Chionomys nivalis. The sequence continues at coordinate 2,818,755 of NC_080099.1, read as the reverse complement.
TCTTCATCCATTCTTCCATTGAAGGACATCTAAGTTGTTTCCAGGTTCTGGCTATTACAAACAATGCTGCTATGAACTTTTGTTGTATGTTTGGGCATCTCTTGGGTATATTCCCAATAGTGGTATTGCTGGGTCGAGAGGTAGGTTGAACCCGACTTTCCTGAGAAACCGCCACACCGCATGGGACAAAACCGGTCTCGCTGAACATAATGGACAATGAGGACTACTGAGAACTGAAGAACAATGGCAATGGGTTCTTGATCCTATTGCACGTAATGGCTTTGTGGGAGCCCAGGTAGTGTGGATGCTCACCTTAATAGACCTGGATGGAGGTGGGTGGCCCTTGGACCTCCCACAGGGCAGAGAAACCTGCTTGCTCTTTGGGCTGAGGAGGAAGGAAGACTTGATTGGGGGAGGGGGAGGGAATGGGAGGTGGTGGCGGGGAAGAGGCAGAAATCTTTAATAATTAAATAAATTAATTAATAAAAAAAAGAACAAAAAAAAATTAAATCACTGCTTGGCCCATTAGCTCTAGCTTACTATTGGCTAACTTGTACATCTTAATTTAACCCATCTCCATTAATTTGTGTATTGCCACGGCAGTGGCTTACTGGCAAAGTTTCAGCATGTCTTACTCTGGCAGTGGCTCCATGGCATCTCTGACTGTGCCCCACTTCTTTCTCCCAGCATTCAGTCCAGTCCTCCCCACCTACCTAAGTTCTGCCCTATCAACAGGCCAAGGCAGTTTCATTGGTCACAACACACATTACTTCTTAATGTGCTTGAGCATTGGAATCAATGGAGAATCAGCCCCTTTCTCTTTTAAAATAATTTTTATTTGGATAATATCATTCTATTTTTACTCTGTATTCTAAAGATAATTTATACATTTCTTATGACAAGAACTTGAATAATTAGTCATATTAAAGAAATTTGAAGATTTCTAATGAAGTAAGAGGGACCTTTCTCACATTTGAACATGTGCATAAAACTGAATTAACAGTTTGACTATGTGCCCACAAACAGACCACCACAGCTAAGGCTGCTGTGTATGGAAGGGCCTTGTTGGTACTATTTAAGACTATTGGAGCCCCAATGTTCCAAAATTACAGAATCATTTCCTACTCCATTAAAACTGATTTTAGAAACACGGATCACTTTCTTTTCAAAACAAAATTATACACTTTTTGCTATGTCCTGGTTTTATAGATGAGTCATTTGAAATTTGGATGATGGCTTGAGCACTCTCAAGAAACTAACATTTGAACCCTCTCTTGCTGACTCTAAATTCCTAATCTCTCTCTTTTTACTCAAATCGGAAGAGAAGACATTCAAGCTCCTTTCACACATTCGGAAATTCTTGATACAATGGGTTCTTAGCAGATGCTCTACATAAAAATCTCATTCTGTATCCTGCTTACTGTCTTTCCACACGAAGACAAGCTTGTTTGTCAAAGGTCAGTGGGCTCTAAATCTTTAGTGATAATAACAATAGCGCCACAGCATTTATATTCTTTTTAATTCTTTTAATCTAAAAATCAATCAAATTAGAAAGTTGAAGAGTTATAAACATTTCAGGGTGCTGGTTTTGCTATCTCCTTAATGACTGTCACAAAATAGATTTTCAGTTAAGAAAAATGGGTGATCAAATAAGTCCCATATTCTAAAGATGGCATTGAATATATTGATATGGAATCCAAGGAGTCAAGCTTGCACATCTCATTTCATTTCCAATCTCCCAGGAGGCTTTGTTGGGGCCTATGATGCATTCATAATATTACTGAGTTGGAGAATTTTCATGTTTCTTGTGGGACAGAATCAGCCATAGAGATTTTTTAGTATCCAGGACATTTAGAGAGACACAGGAAGTAGTAGGGAGGATATAGAAAGATTCTTGGGTGGGTTTGGATTGAGGAAGTTAATTTGTGGTCCTGAAATGGAAACTTTGAGTTGAAGTTGGTATGTTATTGGGAGGCAATTATGTAGAAAAATAAAAGAGAAACTGTGGGCTGGCAGAGATGGGGAGTTTCCCTGGATTTGTAAGACGGTCTGTGTAAAATTGTAAAGCCCAAAGGATGCACAGTTGATTACAGAGTGTGGGAGACTGATATGGACAATATGAGAGGTATTCAAGTGTAACTGTACCTGAGAAATTGTTGTTAAATTTCTCTGAATTATTCCTGTCCACAGCTCCCTTAGTCATACTTTCCAAGTCCTTCACCCTCTCCTTTCTGAGCTCTCGCTGTAACACACCCGTCTCTTGTTGCTCTCTCTGAGCTCTCGCTGTAACACACCCGTCTCTTGTTGCTGTCTCACGTTGCACTGTAATTATCTGTTTATGTCTTCTTCTCCTGCTGAACTGTGAGATTTCTAAGGAAGTAGCTATGAGTCATATTTGAGTTCCAAACATTAGCCATAGTGTCTACATATGGAAGATTATACTTCAAGTATTACCTTCTTTTACCCATTTTTTTTCTTTTCTTTTTTTTTTTTTTTTTTTTTTGGTTTTTCGAGACAGGGTTTCTCTGTGGTTTTGGAGCCTGTCCTGGAACTAGCTCTTGTAGACCAGGCTGGTCTCGAACTCACAGAGATCTGCCTGCCTCTGCCTCCCCAGTGCTGGGATTAAAGGCGTGCGCCACCACCGTCCGGCCCTACCCCTTTGTTTTTCAACAGTTATTTTTACATTCCTGATTCATTTGCTACTAAAAATTAAGATTATAAGCATTTACTTGCCAGAAAATTATGTTTTCTTTCCTTTTCCTTTTAATTTGGGATAATAATATTGCCAATTTCTTGTCTTCAAGCCAACGACCATGAGCAATCCATTTTACCTGTTAAACTTTGAAATCTTCAGAAATAACTTTTGGTCATTCTTCAGTCTGTGCTAAGCATTCTACTGCAACATTAAGTGTGTTTGTGTGTGAGAATGAGCACATGCATTTGATACATCTTTCACTGAACCCAGAGCTCATCAATTTGGCTAGACTGGCTGATCAGAGAGCTCCACTGATGGGCTAGTGTTGACATTATAGACATACATGACTGCTTTCAATTCTGTATGTGCATTCTGGGCATCCCAACTAAGGTCCTGATACTTGCACAGCGAGAAATTTCCTCCTGAACACAGACTCCAGCCCCAAGTTTTCCTCATAGGTAAATGTCAAAGATAATATTATCTCTACAATCAATGATGAAGTTGGAAGTTATTAAAGGACCAAAAATCAATACCTTGAAAAATGCAGATTTCCTTTCACTCTAATATCATCATCTGAGCAATAATCATTTTATTAAATTTGATGCATGTTTTTCATTATGTTTGTGTGTATATGGTATAAAGATCAATACTCAGAACATTTGATTAACATTTAGCAATATCATGGAAATAAAAGCAGAAAGAGAATTTGCGTCAACATATACCTTCCACGTATACATATACACACATATAAAATCTTTCTATGTCATCTGTCTCCATAACCAATCATAGTTAATGCTGCTCTCTCTGAAAGATAGTAGAATGTAATAATTTTATTATTTATTTATGTCAATATTTTTGTAACTCTAAGGATGATAAATATTATTTCATTGTGACAACATTAAAATATTTAATAATATAATAAGAGCACATATTTCATTATTACAACAGTAAAATATTTAATAGTATAATAAGAACACACATATTACACTGCAGTTTTAAAATATTCCATTTAATTTGAATTTCTGCAAGCTGCATTATTGATATTAAACAATCTGCTCAGTTGATAATACATGTAATAAAAAATACTTTTCCTAAATAATAAACATGCAAGTTAAATTATATGTCTTTTGAAAATGTGAGTATTATAATGTTTCAGTCACCATGTTCTGGTAATTTTAGGAGAACAATGCAATGGAGGAAGAAGCTATCTTTGTTCAAATATTTTTAGCATGGTATGTGATTGAGCTGGTTGATGAGAGATATACTGTTTTGTATGAGAAAATTGAAGCAGTTATTTTTGTGTAGAGACATTTTGTATCCTTAGTTTTGCAGTTATTTTGAAATGAAGACCATTTTCAGAGGCACCCAAACAAACCATTAGTCTCAGTTTTCAAAACTCTGCGAATATGTGCATGGCATGTATCATATGTTATCTACAGGCTGTATCTTCTTGATCCCCCACTCTAGCACTGAGGACCTAAAGAGATGGAGTCAGAGAGTGAGCAATGAGCTATGTATAGGCGTGGTCAGGCATGTCCTGAATGTAAGAAGCATATTGAGTATCAGAAATATATTAGTGACTGACAGTGGTGGAATGTGCTCACTCATTACACGAAGTTCATTTTGATCTTAAGGAAAGCTAGCTGGGACGAAGATGATGGAGTTTACACTTTAGAGGGTAAATTGATTAGGAGATTAAAATAGCATCTGCAGATTCTGATGCTGTCATACACGGCCACACAAATAATATATACCTCAGAGAAAGACTCATCGAAAAACAGGAATTGCAGAACAGACTTGGTGAAGTGAGATTCATGTGCTGGGAATATCTATTGTGTGGGGGGTGAGACAATAGAAAGCAGCAGATTCACAGCTTTGTGAAGCTGCTTTTTATACACGTCTTTTCAAACTTCTCACTGTTGGCTTGGAATTTCACATCCAGTGTGTATGTGTGTTTCATAAAAGTAATAAATTAGAACAGCTCCTTGGAAGCTTCAAGTTCAATTAATTTATATGCCTATTTTTAGGTGAAGATCAAATAAGTGATAAGGATATAAAAAGATACATTTGAATAACATACTAACAATGTCATCTAAAAACTGAATCCACTACCTCATGAATGATGAGTAGAAAAATCTGTAAGATTTTTATAATTGTTTTGGAAACATGATAAGACTACTTAATGTGTATGTAAGTCTGCTTTTGTCTATCTCACTGTGTTTCATGAATGTTGGTTAGAGTTGGACACAGTATAGACATGTTCGGAAAATAGCTCAAACTTCAGTCCCTGGGATGAGTTTGGTACTAAGAGCCTTCAGATCACCCATAGATGGTACAGGAACAACATCATCAACCTCACTGAGCTGTTGGACAAAGAGAAGTTTGGAAAATATTATCCACACATATTACTTCGCAAGTATTTGTTGTCATAAAGACCCAGGTATGGATCCAAGGAGGAATTAGAGTCTCAGAGGCTTTCTGCAGGACAGCATAAAACAGTCCCATGATACATGTATTCACAAACTACATGAAACTCAGCTATTCTTTGTTTTGATTAATTATTCAAAGAAATCTTTAAATAATTGTCTTAGGTTCTTTCTTTTCAACATATTTGTCAAAAGTTGCTCAGTAATTTTTAGGGGCACAAAGAAGGTTAAAGCAAGTGATGTGGAAGAATAATAGCTTTTATTTTTCTTATGGAAGTCTCTTCTCCACACATAGGCAGACTTTCATTCAAATCCTTTATTGTTGTCAAAACTTCAGTGTCTTGTATGTCTATTTTTAGAGCTGAAGCATGTATACGAGTAACATTATATGGACTAAACATGGTTTCTTATGCATTTGAAATACAACACATGCGTACATGTGCACATATGCTCAGACACACACAAGCACACATACATGAGTATTGAAGCAAAGAGGTGATAAATTTAAAAAGGAAGAAGAGGGGTCGTGCAGTGGTGGCACACTCCTTTAATCCCAGCACTAGGGAGGCAGAGGCAGGTGGATCTCTGTGAGTTCGAGGCCAGCCTGGTCTACAAGAGCTAGTTCTAGGACAGGCACCAAAGCAACAGAGAAACCCTGTCTCAAAAAACAAAAACAAACAAACAAAAAGAATGAGAGATATACATAGATATGGGAAGGTTTAGAAGAAGGAACGTGAAAGGGAAATAATTAAATTATATTATAATCTCAAAAATAAAATTAATATTTTAAAAAAATGGACACAAGTATTCAAACATAAAAATGCAGGCCCATTGTGTTAGGAGAAAATAGACTACTTTACTTTAAAGATATTTCTTCTTCAGCCCTCACTTCTTCAACCAGAATAACGAACTGTTCTTCTTTCTGTTTTCTACTCTCATACTGATCATCCTATCCTATATGGCAGCATTGTATTATCTGCAGATGAGAATCCATATTTAGGATGTTACATGTTGCTTTATTATTTTCAGACTTGCATCGGTGTGGTGAGACTGATCTACAGCAGTCTGTGCAGTATCTTCTAATCATCATTTGGAATCAGTATATGCTTATTTTCTTTCAGGTTGAGCGCCAGGGAAGACAATGTAGAATAAATAAGTAAACAACTTCAAATGCTTATGTAACTGGCATTATTTTTTATCAAACAGTGGTCAACTTCTGTCATTCATAGATGAAGGACATCTCTGTCAGTAATAGACCACATGCATGGTGACAGTCTTGTATCATGATAGCAATTAGTACTTTCAAAGCTGTGTACATACAATACCCTCTGAGCTTCAGAGATAACGCCCCCCCCCACACACACTTCCCAGGGCATGTTTTCTGTTGCTGTCACAAAGTTTCATTTGATGGCGTATTTAATCCTTGCTCCTCTTATACAAACTTGCAAAGACAAAGAAGTTACAAACTGACCATAAAATACAAACTGGCATCCCTTGCTAGTGAAAGTATGCTAGTATTACAAATGGTTTTTTTATTATCCTACAGTGTGCATTATTATATACACTATAAAGTTTTATGCTGAAAACTGGATTATAATAAAGCTCACTTCTGTCCATCCTTTACAAACTCTATAAACAAGGGAACAAGCAGAGTAAATAATTCAGTCACATACTAATTCCGTAGACAGTAAAAAGAATCTAAGGAGTGCTACATAATGTAACTTAGAAACACTGAGTGCTTGGCCTCACAGGAGCTCAGGAGACTGGGACATGAGATCTGGTAACAGCAGGGTACAGATTAGTGAAGTTTGAATCAAGATTCCAAGGCTATTCCTTAATTCTTTTGCTGCGCAATATAAAAGTGGCTCTTCCTGAATAAACCTGTCAATAAATACTGAATATTTACATTTCCTTTTTTCTTATGAGTATGAAACAAACAACTTTAATTTCAAAACTGAGATTTAACTTTGTCAAGTCATATTTTTTTCTCAAATGTATTTTGACTGAAATGGACTGGTTAGACTTTTCAGTGGGTGAAGCATTCCTGCATGATAGTGACTAAGCAGAGGTTGGATCTCCAATATGCAGATAAAAAGCTAGGTTGGGGGTAGTCCTTCTACAACTCCATTGTGTAAAATGCAGGTGTTGGGGACTGTTGACGCCATCAGGCTAGTGAGACTAGATGAAAGTGTAGCACCAGATTCAACAAAAGATCCTGCCCCAGTAAGTAAAACTGAAAGTGACAATGTCAAATATTAATCTTAGACATACACATGTATACAAGCTCATATATTCGTATCCATCCACATATATGTGAACTATATGCATGAACAACACGATTTCTCTATATATACATATATACATACATATACATATGTGTTCATGTATATATAAAATGAAAGAATCATATTTAAATTCACAGAATAGTGTGAAAAAGTTGTCTATAAATTACAGAGATAACAGCTATATTGCCTTTTAAGAATCATAGCATTTTGTAATATATTAAAATTTCAGAAGCAGAAAAATGAAGATGAAGCAGGAATTTAAAAATGCATCTAGTTGATCTATGGAATATTTATTTACTCCTGTGCTAGATCCTAGAGGCAATAAATGAATGACTCTCAAGCACATTCCCATCATACCTGGGGTTCAGGGAGTACAAGGTGGTAAATGTAACAAAGCTAAGCCTGTTGCTTTGAGGAACTTAGGCAACTTCCATTTGAGCTACATTACATGATTGACAGACATTTTCAGGAGTTCTGGTCTTTAGTGCTTGGAAACTTTTCTGAAAGAGGACAAGGATTGGCCCTTTAGGCTTTTGAACTTCAATGGTTAAAGGCTGAAATGCAGCCCCTGCAGTTTTCTACCAGATGAGCTCTACGTGATTTTGTTCAGTTGAAGAAAACGCTGTACACAGAAACACAGAGTTCTAGCTTATTTTTATTTTTTATTTTCACTTTTTAAAATGTTGCAATGAAAACAAAAAACACTGTGACAAAAAGCGAAGGAAGTTTCATTTCACTATACTTCCAGGCTACGTATGGTTCATTACTGAGGGAAAGACAAGGAGGGGACTTAAGGTGTCACATGCACAGCCAATAACAGAGCAAGAATAATCACAGGGCTCCTTCCTTGCTTGTCTGCATATAGCTTTCTCTTCTCCTCTGTTGTTCCAGCTCCATCTGCCTAGGAAACTGTGCTGCCCACAATGGTGTGAGTCTTTGTACACTTCATCAATCGACAATCAAGGCAATTCCTCCAGTTATGCCTTTGGGCCACTATAACCAGTATAACCTAATTGAGAAGTTCTCCCCAAGTGAGTCTAGGTTGTGGCAAGTTGACAATTGAAAATTAACTTTGAGTTTGATTATTTGTGGTTTTTTGTGATGGTCTCCAGCTGAGGTAAATACAAGTTTCTTTCATGAAGGGCGAGGGTTTCACTGATCTCTCTCTGAGTATAGGTTCTTTTCCAAGAACCATGACTTCATTAGCCCTGTCTACCTTTCCAGTACCAGGAATGATTTCTATCTTGTTAAGCAGGTCTTAAAACCACAGCTAATCTAAGTCCAGGGTTGTGGAGCACAATCCTGATGGATTCACTTACAAAACAACTCCCACGTTTAAGTCTCTAGGAATATTGCAGAGTGTGTGGAAAGACTGTAAGAGCCAGAGGATCAGGAAATTTGCTGTGAGATTGTGTCTCTTGGTAATGTCAGAAGCTACACCTGTAAAATCTCACCAACATGAGTGCCCAAACATGAGCTGAACAAGGACACCAGAGGGCATGCTAAGTGGACAGAGGAAAACCCGAGAGGTTCCAGCCCTATATAAAACTACAGGCAACTAAGGAATACTGAGAGTATAAGAAATAGTCTTGCCTGGGGAAGAGCACACCAATTGATTATTCATTACCCCAAAGAGTCAACCCTGAAAACATTACAAGTAACATTGTACAGAGCTAGCAAATTGTATTTGGGATTACAAATGTATGTACATAAATACATATGTGACAGCAATTAATGAAAAAAGAGGCTATGAATTGGAAAGAGAACAAAGAGAGGTATATGTGAGGCTTTGGAGAGGTAAATCGAAGGGAAAAAATGATGTATCTAAACTATCTCAAAATAAATAATTAAAAAAAGAACTAGTGCACACAGGGAATGACGTGTTTCATAGTGATATCCACTGTGAATGTCAGTGTGTTTCAGCTCCTGTATTACTGAGTATAGCCTTCCAATAGCAAGAGCCAGCAAAGTATTTTACATAGGAAATGACTGAACTGTAGACTAGGAAAATAGTTGATTCCTAGATGGAAAGTAAACCTGAGACAAGGTAGAATTATTGATGAGATGGGAAGCAGAAAAAGATGTTCCAGTTACTTAGCACAAATAGTGAGAGTTACAACAGATATGGCCAGGGAGATCCAACCTCAGGAGTCCTTCAGAAGTTCAGATTTGTAGGATATTCTGTCTTTGTGCCTATTAGGAGGAGATACAATAATTTGTATTGTTAGATCTTTGCTTCCAGGTATCTTTAAAATGTAGAGGTAAAATAACCCTTTGCTATCTGTCAGATGAAGACATTTCTGTGAAGAAACCGATCACCTTAATTCATTGTGGGATCTCTACTTCTTGAGAACTTTAAATGATTGAGAGTCCTGATTTCTGGAATCAAAGCGTTAGTCACTGACACGGAGGTGGTAGTAGAAACCATGGGTGTGGATGTCATTCTTCAGTGAGGAAATATCAAGAAAGATAAAGACGGGACATTGTGTAGGTTTTCTGGCAAGGGAGGAGACAGGCTGCTGATCCAGGAGACAAAAATAAATCACCACTTGGGTGGTCAGCCGCTTGAAGTGAGATTAAGTGTTTCAGTGGGAAGAAGCAGACATCAATCAAATTAACATGTAGAGTGCAGTATGAAAATATGCTCTCTATCAGGTTTTGCATCTATGAGAACTTTAGCAAGTAAAACTTTCATGCCATTACAAACTTAAACCCACAAACAATATAGGGAGAAAACAATGTGTTAAAGAAACCTAGGCCAAGTCTTTAAGTATAGAATAACTTAGAAGATCCTTGCTTGTGAAAGAATTCTTGTGATGGAAGGGTTTGTGTAGAAGTTTTTAAGATTATCTTCCACTGATTTTTTTTTGTATGACTCCACTACTATGACTCAATGAAAAGGGGCCACCAAGATGGTCCAGAGAGCAAAGACTCGTGCTGCTAAGCCTGGCAACCAGAGTTCTATTCTCGGAACCAATGTAAGGGCAGAAGGAGAGAACTGTCTTAAGGTGTGGCAGCTTGTTTGTTCCCAGCTGCCCAGACCACGAAATTATCACTCAGTAACTATACTATTTAAATCACTGCTTGGCCAATAACTTAAGCATATTGTTAGCAAGCTATTATTTCTTTGATTAACCCATTTCTATTAATCTATGTAGTGCCACATGGATGAAGCTTACCAGCAAGTATCCAGAGTGTTTGTCACTAGCAGCTACATGGCTTCTCTTTGACTCTGCCTTTTTTTCTCCCAGAATTCAGTTTAGTGGTCCCTGTGTAGCTCTATTCTATTGTGCAGGCCCAAATCACCTTCTTTATTAACCAAAGGTAATATTCATAACATACAGAGGGGATTCCCACACCAACTGACTTCGACAGTAAGTTTTTTGACTTACACATATGTTCTGTGACATGCATCCCCCATCACACACTCACACACACTCAAACACATGTGTGTGCATGAACACACACACGGAGAAATAGAGATAGATAGATGATAGATAGATAGATAGATATAGATATTAAAAAATAAAATTAAATTTAATAGGACCAATCTGACACCTTTTCTGACAACACCCACATCACCCTTGACTTCCTTCAAACCAGAAGCTGCTTCTAGAAGACTCTAGCATTTTAGCATCTTCTACTACTATAGAGAAATGCTCATGATAATTATGGTTTATGTTAATGCTTCCTTCTCATTGAGTTTCTTCATTTGAATCACCCATTCTTTTGAGTGACTAACATAGATGATCCTACAGCTGTGTTCTTTTTTTTTTTTTCAAGACAGGGTTTCTCTGTAGCTTTGGAGCCTGTCCTGGAACTAGCTCTTGTAGACCAGGCTGGCCTCGAACTCACAGAGATCCACCTGCCTCTGCCTCCCGAATGCTGGAATTAAAGGCGTGCGCCACCATCGCCCAGCCTACAGTTGTGTTCTTAAAAAAAAAAAAAATCAGGCTGCAGTAAGTGTTCATCCAGATCAGGGAGCCCCTGGGGTGGGGATCTGTCCAACGTGCTGAACCACAACAGTGCAGGGATTCCTCTTTCCAAACTTCAGGTATGTAGTGCCGTGGTCCCTGGCTGATGTGAATAAAGAAGGCATCCTCACCATAATTCTGCTTCACCAGCACTGTGGAAGCTCACAGCACTTTGTGAGAGTAAACCAGGGCTCTTAGGCATTTGCAATAAAAAACAATAAAAGTAAATAAACAAATAACCAGCCACGTGTACAGTCTTGGAAATTGAACTAAAACATACATAGCGATCTTCCCCAAGTCATCTTCTCTTGAACCTTTATTTGCACAAAATAATGAAATACTGGATTTCATTATATAACTCCTCTGGATATACAGTAAATGTACTTGGAAGCATTTCAAAGCACCTAGGGTAAAACAGATTCAGATTTCATTAGAATAGAACAGTGTTCCTAATCTTCTAACGATGTGTAGCTATTAGAGTTCTGATGTGATACTTCTGTGCTTCCCAGGTCTCTCCAGCAGGAATGTCTGTCTTACCCTCAGGTTGAAGACTGCCTTGAAAACCTTTTCTGCTCCCCTGGAGTTCCTACTCTATCTTAATTCCAACATATTGTAGAAGGCCTTTCGGCAATAGACTAAATAATTTAGATAGATAGGACAGAAAAATTGGATTAAAACAGAACAAAGTTAATGCTGAAATAAGAGTCTGCTACTAAAGCATACTTTTAAAGTCATTAGAATTATTTTGATAGATTCATTCTGCTTTTATAGTGATTGTGCTTCTCATCTTCTAAGTAAGATAAAATTCATGTTTGTTGCTACATTACCATGTAAGTGATATGATCAGAGATTAGACCAGAATTTCCATTTAACTTCCTCATCGTTTTTCCTGCATTTGCCACTACTCACATCACATCTTCTTTCACTGCATACTTAAATTTTCTTTTTGATCAGGTACCTTGGAGATATCTCCTCTTGAAGTTTATCTCTTTATGTCATCACCCCTTCATCCTTGAAAGCTCATTTCATCAACTGACAATTCTAGGTTGGTAGACACCCCCACTATGACCTCCTCCATAGCATTGGCAGATACTAGTTGGGTGGTGGGTTGTGTTTGTATGATGGCAATGTCTAAATTCATCCTGTCATTTTCTTTCACTGGCATGGTTTTTATTTTTGTTACTTCAAGATCGTATCTCCATTTTCTACATTTATCAATTCCATTGCCTTGCAGCTAGCTGTGTGTGTTCTTTGATGTGTTTTTCCTGTGAGGGATCATATGCCTTCTAGATCACCGACTTGTTTCTTGTGAGCTCTGAAAAAGTTTTAGATATCAGAGACTAAATATAATATATTTTGAATTGTATTTTAATGATGGTAGCAGTCCAGATTTCATGTCTTTTTAATTTCTTAAACGCTGATAAAAATTGTCCTTATGTTTCAAAGTAAAGAGATAAACAAAACATATACCACTTTGCTCAAATCACTCCAGAAGAAATGGATACCCTGGAAATACTATTATTTGAAGCAAATAAGAATCAAAAGCACTTGGCAACAAGAGGAACTCTCCGGAGGAGGTTCTGAGAGTCTGCCCAGGTGTGGGTCCTTCTGATCATTCCACTTGGAGATGCTTCCTGGGCTTTCTCAAGAGTTGGTCTGCTGGTCCATATGTAACCTCATATCTTAAATTTTTTTTTTTTTTTTTTTTTTTTTTTTTTTTTTTGGTTTTTCGAGAAAGGATTTCTCTGTGGCTTTGGAGCCTATCCTGGAACTAGCTCTGTAGACCAGTCTGGTCTCGAACTCACAGAGATCCGCCTGCCTCTGCCTCCCGAGTGCTGGGATTAAAGGCGTGCACCACCACCGCCCGGCTCTTAATTTATGATAGTCTAATTTTATTTCCACTCGTCTAAGATCTATTCCCATGCCTAGTTTGAGTATTTAGTACTTCCAAATCTAATTGACAACTCAATTCTATTTTTTTAAAGTTCAGAGAAAAATTAATATTTAATACCAGATCTCTTTTATGGCAATTTAGCTACTTTCCTAATCTTCAGAAATGAAATGGCTGCTCACGAGCTGCTCTTGTGTGCTAATACCCCACTAGTTCATCAATATACCCAAAAACACATTTTTTATTGTTCAGACAGGACCACTAATTCATTTGCACCATGTACACTGAGCCAGAAAATTATAAATTCAATTTGAGGTTGTAATTCTAAGATTAAGGCTTGCAGAAATTATACAAGAAAAGAAACATATTAATAATTGAAAACTGTTAGAAGATAATTAGAAATGAATTCGCCAGCAACCACATTCCAGCCAATGACTGGAGTGTGTTCACTGCTGACAACATTTTAATGAGAACTCACTAACTGTGAGGAACTTTGAGAGCTTTATTCTCAGATATTAAACAAACAAATCTATTTATTCTAAACTTGCACCGTTCATATATCCAGAGCTGTGGATAAGTACATGTTATTATATAAGGCCAAAGTGCTGGAATACATGCATAAAATCAAACAATAAAGTCACATCCATATTCTAGTAGGACATTTCTTTTTTCCGTATTGGGCAGCATGGTGGTTTGAAAATTAAAGCCAGGCTCAAGTCCCTGTCTTTCAATATACCCTGGTTTTATAGATAAATTTGTCTTTTATCCCTGAAGGTGTACGTTAGATATTATCAAATTTCTCTAGAATAAAAGGCCAGATGCTTAACCTTTTGTCGTTAGGACAACATCTACACAGCAGTATCTACCAGCTCACCTCAAACAGTGTGGCAGGAGAGCAGAAATGTGTAGACACAGACGTCCTCTCCTGAAGGGCCCCAAAATTGAAATCCATACTTTTCTTCATATCACAGAATAGTGTCTTATTGACCCTTGTCGAATCTATATGAAATCACAAGGCACTTCTGCAGCTTCCTCTGAAGACTGGATGTTGTTTTTTTCCACATTGTTCATCTTATCAGTTTTAACTATTATTTTGTAATTTTAAAACTCATCAATTGACAATATGTGAGGACTATTTCTATAAACAGCTAAACATCATGCTTACGTACTTTTAGACCAGTTTTTTAGGGTGTTGGATGAAGCAATGATTCATTTCCTTCAGATCATATATGAAATTTGGGTTGTACCAATAAAAATATTTTCAGAAGATCCTCAAAGAATATTCTGCAGCAGAAAGTTGAGAAATCTATTTCTAGTAACACATGAATTTGAACTAAGAGCTTGTGAGTTCCACTTCAGCAACATCAAAAACAAGGTTTTATGTAATACTTTTACAACTACTTTACTAAGTTATAGTCATTCTTAATTTTTTTCCATAGTAACAAAAATCCATTGCTACAATTGTAGTTAAAAATGATCATTTACATTTATTTGTCATTTGTGTGTATCTTTGTGTGTGTGTGTGCACATGTGTGTGTGTGCACATGCATGCGCTACGAGCAATTGCAGAGGTAGAGGACAACAGACAGAATTTGATTCTTTCTTTCTGTCACGTGGAACCCTGGTACTAAACTGAGATCTTCCTGGTTGCAGCACATAACTCTCTCTACTGACTCATCTTGCCAGTGCAATTGTAGATTATTATTTCTTTTGAATTCCAGAAATATTTCATTAATAAACTAATAACATCGCACCTATTGGCTAAGAATGAATTCATCTATAAAACTTCCCTCTTTTCAGTGAAAAGAATCATTTGAAGATTTTCTCAGTTTGTGTCTGCTAGTGTTACTTTCTGCCTTAAGGTCTTTTTCGTTTGCTTCCATGATTATTGCTATGATAGGCTTCTTTGGGTTTGTGAAATTTTTCTAGAGTCAACGATGAACATTTCTTTGTTTCACTTTTTGTAGATGATTCTTACAAACAGTGTCTTGCTGCACCTGTGTTCTCACGCAGTCATTTTGTCTGCTTCTTAGTGGTACATTTATCTCATTTGTCTTTGTAAAATGGAGTTAGATGAATCACATTGCCTCAGCCTTTATGCGTTTTTTTCCCCTCATTTCTGTTTTTGTTTGTTTTTTTACCGTGGAGTTTTCTTTTTTTCTCTTTTCCTTCAAAGAATTTAGGTACCTTTATCTAGTTTTGCAAAGAAACTGTCCTTCTTTCTTTTCTCCTACACTCATTGAGGTTACCACGCACTTTGTGATCTGAATGTATATCCTTCTTAGGAAATACACTCAAAGGACCTTGAGGCTTTGCATCTCACATTATCACGTCTGCATTTATGCTGTTTTTGTTCTGTTATTAATGTGTTGTCCACTCTGGGTCCATTGTGTTTACTCATGTATTATTCCTTTTTCCTTCCCACAGGAAACTCAAGTTCTAATTCCACTTACCTATGTGTGAATTTTATCTTTCAGAAACTTATGAAGTACTAATAGCTTTGAAAAACATTTTCAGCTTTGTCTGAAACCACCTTTGTTTTGCTTTCATCCTTGAAAAAGGATTTGTCTGAGGTATTGGACCCAGGCTGTTACTCACTTCCTTATAAGCTACACAATACAACCCTTGAATATCTCCTGGTTCTGCCTTGGAGCTCCCCTCTTCACTCTGAATTTTACAAAGATTTCCCCTCTCTTAACAGATTGGAAAACCTTCAGTAATTAACACATTTTAAATTCTTCCTTAAAAATCCTGGAGTGATTTTTTTCTTCATCTTTGTTCTGTCTTTTGACTTATATTTTCCATTTTCTTCTATGAATACTGTAAATTAAATATTTTCTTAAGGCCTCTATCAGAGCATGGATTATAAGCAGCTGCAAAATCCATACAATGATTTGGTAACTTAAATTATGGATTTTTTTTGTTTTGAAATATCTATCTTTTTCAGATATAGAGGAATCATTGTGCTGGTATTGTTCTTGTAATGTCTTTAAATGTGCCAAGATATTCATGGTTATTTTAGAGCCTGTGTATGATCTTTCTATTTAGAGGAGTTTCATGTCGGTTTTTGTGATCTTTCCCCTCTACTCCCTGCCTTGAGTTTGCTGCTCCTGTACTTAACACTTCAGAAAAGACATGACAACTTTCTCAAAAATTATTTTGTTCAGACACATGTAACGTGGTTGGGGTATATTTGTAATCTATCTCAGTTTGGGATTTAAAAGTTCTTCTACATTTTTTTTTTTTTTTTTTTGGTTTTTCGAGACAGGGTTTCTCTGTGGCTTTGTCTTCTACATTTTTTATCTACCAATGTTTAGCTGAAATATTATCATTTTCCTCTGTGTTTATAAGGATGTAGGTAAGGTGGGAAGTTAGAGTGGCATGAACATCCTTGTACAATTGCACCTGAGAGGTTATGTATTGCATTATTTCAGATTCACAGGCATAGTTTCTCTCCTCAGATTTTCAATCTTAGACTTCATCTAAATTTATAGTATTCTCATTTTCCTATTTCTAATTCTTTTTCATCTCACTTGTTAATTTCAGATGCAAAAATTACATCAAATACTTCTTAGCAAATTTTATTAAATATGTCACATGATAATTAACAAGATACTACAGTCAGGGAAATTTACAATTTTTTCAAACATTTTGTTTATTGTTATATAAAAATTCATACATACAAGCTACATATAAAAAACCTAAAATATTTTAAAGCTAAACTTATTATTACACATATTTTCCCACTTTTAAAAGTACCCTTATATACATTTGCTAAATGAATGCGGCTGTGCCTCTAGCAAAATAAAAATTATATTTTTAGTAAGAAAGAACATTTAGTGGTGTGGTAGTTTGAATGTAGTTAGTTCCCCAAATCTCATAAGGAGTGACACTATTAGGAAGTGTGGCCTTTTGGAATAGGTGTGGTCTTGTTGGATGAAGTATGTCATTGTGGAAGAGGGCTTTGACATTTCATATATGTTTAAGATACTACCCAGTGTTCCAGGCCACCTCCTGTAGCCTGCAATCTGTAGAATTCTCAGCTACCTCTGCAGCACCAGATCTGCCTGCATGCCACCATGCCCCACCATGATGATAATGGACTGAACTTTTGAAACTAAGCCACAATCTCAATTAAATGTTCTTTAAAAGAATATGCCATAGCCATGGTTTCCCTTCACAGCAATAGAAATCCTAACTAAGGCAAGTGGTAATATATTGACGAAAAACATTTGAAAATTAAAATTTCCAGACTTTCAATTCATGATATGTGAATATGTAATTTTCAGAATATACTCCAAACTTAGGAATGCTTTAATATTTTATTTAGGGAGATTATTTCAGTTAAAACAAAAAAAAGCTATTAAAAAACTTATACTCCATCAAGATACTAGTATATACCAAATTCTGTTTATTTATTTTATTTAACAAACCCAAGCTACCATTATTTTAGGTAGGCTGTGGAGTAACAGAACAGCGTTGTCTGTCAATCAATGTTGGTATGCTTTCATTTCACGTTTTTACTGAAACTACAAATTAGATGCAGATTTCTCGTTCTGTTTCACCAGCTGTATTCCTGTCTCCCACTTTTTCAGACTCATATTGTCCTTAAGTTTTAACAGATGTTATTCAAAAGTGTATTGGTTAGTATTTTGTCAACTAAACACAAAGTCAAGTCACCAGGAAAGAGGGAGCTTCAACTGAGTGAACACTTCCTTCACATTGGCCTGTAGATATTTTCGTGTGGCATTTTCTTGATTGTTTATTGATGATGAATGATTCTGAGCACTCTGTATGGTGCTGCTCCCAAGCAATTGGGGCTGGGAAGTTCAAGACATGGAGGCAAACGTAAGCCTGGGAGCAAGTCAGTGAGCAACACTCCTCTGTGGTCTCTGATCGAATTCTTGGCTACAGGTTCTGTCTTGATTTCCTTCATTTTTGGACTATGACAAGTAGGGGTATGCCAAATAAACCCTTTTCTCCTCATTCACTTTTGGTCAGTGTGTTTATCCCCAAGGCAGAACCCTAATGAATTCAAATACCTTATTTAAAATATTTCATCATTAACCTTAGTGATATTCACATTCCTGTTTTTCTATTAATTTATTCTATCATGTATATTGCTATAAATACTTATTCACATGCCCATGCGTTGATATTTTTATTAATGTATATATTTTAAGTTCCTTTAACTCAGTATGCTAAACAAGCAGCAAGCAGGGGCTTGTCCGTAAATAAAGAAAGATGCTTTGTTCTATAGTCTTCCTAGAGATGCACAGTATGGCAGATGAAGGCTCTATGACTTTATGGGAGATAGGGGAGTAACTCAGGGAAAATATTGATTTCACTAAAATCTGGGTGTAGATTCGTTCAGAGCTGCGCAGTGAGTTGCTCATGGCCCATCTCCCAGGTGCTCTCATTTCATCCTGCTCACATGCTGGGCTCCCTACAAGTTCAGCGCTTCCTTTAACCAAGCTGTTACCAAAGCACAGTTAGTCACAGGGAAGGAACTGCATCAGGCTGACTAGTGGGACGTTTGAAGTGAAGTATATACTGTATACTTTTCTATCGAGTACTCCTTTGATATTTCTTATTTCAAATGAAACAAATTAGATATATTGATGTGCACTTATTTCATCTTCAACAAATGCAAATTTTTCTTATACTAGCAAATTCCAATGAAATTAATCTTTGTTATGCTTATCACTGTTATTGGTGGAATTTTTGTTTTATTTTTTTGTGTAGAATTAATTATTTGATTACTTCACTCTGCTTATTTAAATTGGTGATAGAATTTACTTTCATTGTACAATAATATGAAAAACAGCCTGACTTATATTATTATGTATATATACACGTAGTTTATATATATGACTGTATTTAAGTATGTTTATAATTTTGACTATATATATATACATATGCATATATACATGTATATGTACTTGTGGCTATATTTTAAAGTTTTAGAGACAAATCACGACAATTTTACTTTATCTTTGAATGGGCTGAATCATTATTAAATAAAGCTATCAAAATTTTGAGAATATTTTGAAAAGAGATATCATGTGAAAAACCTGTTTCTTGGGATCCTGAATAAAATAGTATGCTAAATTCTGTTTTATAAGCAATAGACATTATTCCTTACATCTGAGGAG
Source organism: Chionomys nivalis (assembly GCF_950005125.1). Taxonomy (NCBI): domain Eukaryota; kingdom Metazoa; phylum Chordata; class Mammalia; order Rodentia; family Cricetidae; genus Chionomys; species Chionomys nivalis. The sequence continues at coordinate 2,799,329 of NC_080099.1, read as the reverse complement.
AAGTGGCAGATGAAGGTCACACTGAATGATACAAATTCTCTCCTATGTTTCGTGAAATTGCTAACTCAATTAACCTTTATAATTTTTTGTTTTGTTTTGAGTTTAATTTTTTCATTCTGCATGTCCTCATCACAGTTTCTCCTTCCATGTCTCCACTCAGATCCATACCACATATTCGCCCATCCAATATCATGCCTTCTCTCTCTCCTCTCTCTCTCTTTAGAAAACAAAAAATAAAAGAAAAAATAGGCCAATAAGAAACCTCAAATAAGCCAGAAAAAAAAAGCAAAAAAAAAGAAACAAAGAAAACACAAGAAACACAAATACTCATACACATACACACATACCAACATGCACACACACAAAAAAAAACCATAAAAGCACAAAATATGAAACTATAATTGATAAGCAAATACAAGTAAGTAAAATAATGCACCAACAAAACATTATTAGACAAAACATCTTCAAAACTACCATTAAATTTATTTTGTGTTGGCCATCTATTGTTATGGGATTTTCCCTTATGTATAGTTCATGTATCCAGAGAGAATTTATTGGAAAAACCTAATTTTTCCTTTGTGAGTGGTTATCAATTAGAGATGCTTCTGGGTTATGAATGGGATTTGTGTCTGCTCCCCCTTTCAGGGGTAGGACTCAAACCTGTGCAGGGCCTGTGAATTCTGTCACAAGCTCTGTGAATTTGTATGTGTATCAGTTCTGCTGTGCCTGGAAGGCATTGTTTCCTTGGTGTCTTCCCTTTCCTACTGGCTCTTAAAATCCTTCCACCTCTTCTTTCACAGAGTTTCCCGAACCCCCAAGGGAGGGGTTGGATGGGGACATCCCATTTGGACAGAGTGTTCCACAGTCTCTCACACTCTTTCCTTTGTCCAGTTGTTGGTCTGGGTATGAATTCCCAACTACTGCAGTAGGAACCTTCTCTGGTGATGTCTGAGAGAGACACTAATCTATAAGTATAGCAGAATGTAATTAATAGTCATTTCCTTACCACTTACAGGAAGTCACCAGTGTAAATCACAGAGCATCTTCCAATGACATGAACACTATTCAGTAGGGGTGAAGACTTTAGCAATGCAGAAGCTTGACTTCTCCATGTTCAGTGAGTTATGTGGGTTCTCTTCAGCAACAGGGCCTTTCCATCAGTTTGTGGAAACCAATAGTTACGGTATAGGCTGGGCATGTTTGGAGTTTTGCATGGGGTTTCTTTGACTCAACTAGATGCAACCCATTCCTTACACAGATGGTTTCACTTGGTGGCAAGGGAGGTTTCATTTGGGGATTTATCTCCTCCAGTACTTGGTTTTTCCATTTAGTTTTCTTCCAATTATGAACATGTTTGAAGAAGCTTTTATTGAATTAGGTTTTCCTATCACCTCTCAAATAGCCCTTAGTTCTAGATGTTCCTTCCAAAACTCTCGTCTTCACCTCCTCTTCCCTCCCTCTGCCCCTTTCTTCCTCCCATTCCAGTCCCCTTCCCTTGGCCATCCGTACCTGTCTATTCTACTTTTTTCTGTAGGCATCACCCATTGTCTCCTACTCCATACTTAACTTCTCTCTTTATGTGAAATAATGGAAATGATTTCATAGCTACTATAAACCTATAAATGAATACAAAACCTTTTATCTTTTTCATGTCTAGATTACCTAATAACTCCATCAATTGATCTGTAAATTTCATGATTTCATTATTCAAAAAGCTACGTAATATTCCACATTGTAAATACACCACATTTTCTTTATCCATTCACCCATTGATGGGCATTGAAGGCTTTTTATAATTTCAGGCTATTATGAATAGAGTAGTTATGAACATGGTTGAGGAAATATCTTTGAAATAGGATTTAGAGTTCTTTGGGTGTATGCCCAGGAATGGTATAGTTGGGTCTTCAGATAGATCTATTCCCATCCTCCTCAGGGACTGCTTTACTGATTTCTCTAGTCACTGTGCAAGTTTGAAGTCACACCAGTATTGGATGAGTTTTCCCCTTACCCAATGTTTTTGCCAGCATGATCTGTCATTTGTGTTATCTTGGCTATTATGACTGGTATAAGATGAAATCTCAAAGTAGTTTTGATTAGCATTTCGTAGATTACTAAGGATGTTGAACTCAACTGTTTTAACTATTTTGGTTTTGATAGGCTAGTGTGAACTAATATTGGTCTATTTCTAAGGATTAATAAAGTTTATAGGCAATTACTTAATAAGCTTTAGTTATGTGGTGGAATATGGCTACACATACCTAACTAATAAATAATAAATAACACATAGCTAGTTTGTTACATGGATAAAAAGATTGTTTTTGTTTGTCTTTAATTTGTAAATATTGCTGTTTTCTATCTAACATCTTTCTTATAGCCATTCATGCATTTAATCACCATCAGCACTATGTCAGAAATACAGTTGCCAGTCATTTCATAGTGAATAAATAGTGTTTCTGTAGGATTAAGTAACTTTCCAGAGTCTCATAGGCTGGAGGTAGAAAAAGTAAACAGTATGCTAAGCCCTGACAGACTGTCTTGAGGGTCTGTTCTTAACTATGACCTCAGAGTCTTTACACATCAAAAAAAAAAAGTAGGTATCGACTTTCTAGATGTCTCTATGATGCATGCATATTGCATAGACAGAGGTTGTATGATACTGAAAATCTTCTCCATCGTTCTGCACTATACTACATAGCTTCCTGTTATAGCCTGCTGTGGTGGTTTGAATGAGGATGACTCTCATAGACCAACAGGCTTGGATTCTTCTTTCCCACTGATGAAACTGGTTAGGAGGGATTAGGAGCTGTGGCCTTGCTGGAGAAGGAGGGTCCCTGATGGCAAGCTTGTGGGTTCCAAGAGTCACATGGCATTCCCACTGTCCTCTCTGTCTCTTGCATGTGAATCAAGATATGACCTCTTGAGTTGGGCAGTGGTGGCGCAAGCCTTTAATCCCAGCTCTCAGGAGACAGAGGCAGGCAGATCTCTGTGAGTTCAAGACCAGCCTGGTCTACAAGAGCTAGTTCCAGGACAGGCACCAAAGCTACAGAGAAACCTTCTCTCACAAAAACAAAACAAAACAAACAAACAACCAAAAAAGATGTGACCTTTTAACTGTTTCTGCTACCATGTCTATCAGAGCCTGGTACCTGGTGGGGGGCACGAGGATTGTGGGAATGACAGTTAAAAGAAACAGAGAGAGAGAGAGAGAGAAAGAAAGAGAATCAGGAAAGATTCAGGAGGTCTGTTGGTCAATGCCAAATAACCCAGAGTTAATTTCAGAACTTGCTTTTATAAAGATTAAAGGCAGAACAAAGAGAAATACAGTCAGTTAACCACCTCCCTGCACTGTCCTTGGGAGAAAGTGCAAGCAGGTTCATTATCTACCACGCAAGTCCTGCTAACAACAAGCAATTTCTTTTTCTATCTGAATGTGCCTTCTGCTGCATTTACCAGCCCGTGTCTTAATAATATTTTCTTTCCCATGGGCTGAATCAGAAATTTCTCACAGCTCTGAGGGAGACTGAAACAAGCAAGTTTGAACTCAAATGATGTATAAACAGAATAGACTCCAGTGAAAACTGAATCACCTGTGGACACTACACATGCCATTGCTCAGTCACCATGGAGTCTAACTCTCTAAAACCATTGAGCCCAAAGAAATGCCTTCTTTTCTATGTTCCCTTTGCCATGGTGCTTTGTCACAGCTAGAATAGTTATTAATATACAAGCTACTAGATGACTTAACATTTAGATTCTTTTGAAGTTATCTGATTGTATTTAGATAAAGGCATCCATTAGTATACCATGATAATGTTAGCCTTTTTTTTTTTTTTTTTGTTTTTTTTTTTGTTTTTTTTTTTTTTTTTTTTTGCTATGACAGAAGTGAGAAAAACATTGAAAGAAGGAATTATTTTTTGGTACTTGGTTTTGGGGCCTCAGTACACAGTCACTTCACTACCTTTTTTGTGAGCCATGACATGATTGAGGCAGAACATCCTCTTGGGAGCCTTGTGATGCAGCATTGTTGCCACCTCATGGACCATGTGCAGAGTGTAATGGTGGAGGGATAAAAACTAAACAAGCAAAAAAAGAGAGTATTGAGGGGCGAGGATGAGGAAGGAAATCTTCAGAGACAACTAAAGCCTCAGATGATACATAAATGGCTTATTTATTCAGCTGGGCCTGAATTTCAAATAACCCCAGCTATAAATTGATCATTTAGTTAAACTATCACTCTATCAAAAATTACAGTTATTACATAATTACTTCTCAATTGCTTCACCTGGTCGTAATAAAGGTTTCAACTCACGAGCCTCTGTTTGGAGAAAGCACTTTCTATGGAAATTATAATAATTTAGCTGACGTATAACTAGATTGTGTTGCCAAAGACTATGTGTCAATATATCACCTAAATGTTTCTCTACTGAAAGGGAAACTGTAATTAAAACACACATTTGTCACCTTGAGATACCAAGCCATGGTTGTATGTGCACTCAGGTTTGAGAATTGTGACATACCAATAGGCTGAATTTTATTTTTTACTAAATTCTTTATTCTTAGTATATTTCTTACAAGTGAGTTTAGAATCCTAGACTAGTCACTATTATATAAATTATATATTTTAATTCTTTGAAGAGCCTTTACTATTTTTTCCTGAGACTGGCTGTTACTATGTCTGCCAGACTGCTCTCTTGATCTCCTTTTCACTCTACCTCAGCCTAATGAGTGGAGTGCTGGAATTACAGGCATGTGACCTCACACGTGTCTTCATATTACATGGAATATTAGGTGAAGTAGATGGACTGGCAATGAAGTTGGTGCCCATGTTGGAAACTTTAATGGGTGTCATTGGGTTAGTTGTGACTAAGAACAACTGTGCAATCAAGCAATTGAGGCTCTAATGCTGGCTTCCTGCAGACTTTCTGACTTTACATGAATTCCTCACCCTTTCATTTCCTCTCTTCTATTCAGTAAGAATAAACATGTGTCTATAATATAGTAAACTCACTACTCAAAGACCACACTAGCTATCTGATTTCTACTCACTGAAGTTCCTTGACAACAATGTTAGAATAACATCGATGATTATAATTGTAAGGGAGCAACCGCACCAATTATATCAATAACAACTCTATGCTCAGGTCTTCATGCCCAGTTCCCACACATTGTTGTAGTGGGAGTCATCAAACTTGTTTCAGTGTGGGAGTCAATGAAGCAGCCAAATGAAAAGTCACCCACAATCAAAAAGGAATTCTCAGGACTCAAATTTGTAGATTTATTAATAAAATGTTTTTACTCTTGTTGCTCTATTTTTGAACTTCTATTTTTCACCAGTTAAATCTAGTGAAGATAAAGAGATATTAAAAGGTAGTTTGCAATATAAAATATGTGGAAGAAAGAGTTTGGAGTTGGAAAATGAAAAATTAGGCTATTCCAGAAGGTGATATGCCTGGCAAGTTTCTTATGCTGTGTGGGAACCAGAGTTTCCAAATTTGAGGAAATTGTTCCTGGAAAACATGGCAACACTATAGAGAAAACCAGTGGGGAAATGAGTGTACAGAGACTCTTGGTGAGTTTGGACCACTGGAGCAGGCAGAGCCAAGTTATTTTGTTGCTGAAGTTTCCAGCTCAGATAGGCAAGACATGCTAATGACTGATTTAAAAATAATAAACCTCTAAGGAGCTAAAGTAGATGGGAACACGTCCATACACTCTCTAACAGAACAGAACAGAACTAAAAACCGAAATTATAGATTGACATTGCTTTATACCATAGCTCTGCAGAGTCTTATTTGACTCTTCTTATTCAAATTGACTTTGATGCCTTTGTGCTAGATCATAGACATGTATAAGACCACAGATTCAGCAGCATCTCCCTAAGTGGTTAAGGCTTACACCACAATTCAAAGTTTAATGAACCTTTCAGAGCCCTTTCAGAGGGCACCCAACACCAAGCCTGGAGACTTGAGTTCTTGGCCCCGAACCACACACTGAAGGGAGAAAGCCAAGGTCTGCCATTGTACTTTGACATCCACATGGCACCATAGCGGATGTGAATGCATGTGCATGCAATTACCCGCCTCTACCCCATACAACACAATACATAAATAAACATCCTAAGCTCAAGGGTTGTCTACCCATTGTGATGTACACCTTTCACTGCAAAATTGACTGACTACAAGAAAAACTTCACATGTGAGAATAAAAAGAACCTGCATATTACAAATGCCAATGGTAAAAAAAAAAAAAAAAGAGAACTGTCACAAAATTCTAAATACTGAAATATCCCAAGACATCTGCATCAGTACAGATCTACAGTTGTATTTGGAAATGGATGGGAAATGTCCTTGCTCCTTTCCATCCCTGAGAGATGAGAGAATGGGAAAGAAATGGATCCTCTCTGACCCTGCAGTTCTGTCTGCAGCTCCAGGTTGCTGCTCAGTCTCCCAGGTAGAATCCACACTTTCTAGAACTGAAACCTTACCAACAGAAGGCCCTTCATTAACACTAGATGCACACATCTGTTCTGCAGTGGTCCATACATAAAAACAAAAAAATGCCAGCTTTGTGTGCCCACGCATACCTTCTGCATCCCTGTAATAAGTAAGCAGGAATGTGTCCAGGAGAATGCAGAAATATACAATACATGAAAAAAACAGGACTCTGAAATCTGGGGTAAACTTTTATTACCATTTTATTTGCATTTGTTACTTTTCTCTTCCATGCTGTGACAAAAGGAGCTTATCAGAGAGTTTGTTTTATGACACAGTTTGAGGTAGGGCAGGTCATTGTGATGGGGAAGGCATGGCAGATACAGTGGAAATATGTGTCTGTGACTCCTCACATCTGTAGACCAGAAAGCAGAGAACAGGGTGATGGCAGTCACCTGGCCTCCTCTATTTTTCCTTTTATTCACCAATGTCCATGGGATAGTAGATTGCACATTTAGGGTAGGTTGTCCCTCCCCAATTAAACAACTCATGAAACATCCTCATAAAAACACCCAAGGGTGTTTCTTCTAGATGATTCTAAATCCCATGGAGATAACAGTGAAGGTAACTATCCCGCTACATAACATATTTCTTGATGCTGGAATACAAGTCCGTCAGGTAACTTCACATATGATTGCATGTATCTAGAAAAAATCACCTAAATTGTGATGTGTGACCCCAGACTCACCGTTTCAATTGCTCTTCAACTGTTTTGATTAGTTTAGTGTTGCTATTGTTTACATTATTATTACAACTTTTAGATCAAATCTAATTTCTAAGAGGGCTTTTGTACCTAGGATGAGATGCTTTATGTCAAAGGAGAGGTGAATGATTGTGCATTTAGCAAGTATCTAACATCATTTCCACACTGCGCAGACAATGCAAGTATTTTTAGTAATATCATATCAAGTACCTTTGTATTATAATCTTATAGAAGAGAAGCAATTGAAACTTTAGGAGGTGGAATACTTTCAATTAGAGATGTTAGAGACCAGGTGGAGTTACTCAGTGACAGCACACGTGCAGAGGAGACTCAACGCCCTGTGTTTAATCTCCATCATCAAAAACTAAAGGGCCAGAATGCACTGAATTAAAGACAAAACGTGACTACTTCTGAACCTCATCCAGGTTGGCAGAAACGTCTTCTCTTCAAAGCATTCCTTAAACTGTCTCAGGATTTATCAAGATATGCCTCATGCAAGCTTCTGAGCCAGCCTGTTGGCAGAGGAAGCCTCTGGAATTCTCTATTTGCTCATCTCTTCCAGACCCATGATGGCTCAACCTGCCTATGTGCAGTTCTGGTGCCTGGCATAGCAGCCCTGGTATCTCTGCCAAGGGCAGCATCAGAGGACTGTCCCAGTGTATCCACTAAGAAATGTTCCAACTCTATTTAGAAGAGACTGAAGCACTTTAAATTTATGGGAAGCAGAATAGACCTTGCCTTCAATCTCTATTTGGATGACTTATACAACTTAGTTTTTCTCTGAGTGTACTTATTGAGCTCTAACACTGAAGGCCCCTTCAGAGTTGCATTTATGTTTATAAATAACTTCAAGAAAACAAAAACATTTTGTAACTATTTCACTTGATGTGATATATTTAATATTGATCAAGTAGGATGCAGTGTGAGAGCCATGCTATTCCATCACTCAGACACTGAGCTACGTGTTCTACCATGTTCATCATTATGACACATGTGTGAACCCATCTCTCAAAGCACCATCTGTGAAGTCTAAACTCAGATTGGCTATTGATGGCTGTGCCCTTCTCTTGCTCTAGCAAGCACAGAATGTAGCCCATTCCACACCACTGCCACTTCACCAGCACCTGTTCCACCATGTTCTTCAAGGTCAAACTCTCCCTGATAGACATGAATGACTTTTTGTTTTTGTAAATAAAAGTGCGAGGATGGAGAGTGAATACACTGGAATTAATAGATCAAGATCAGTGGAGGTGTAATGATTGCTAACCACAGTACCAGAAAAAAAAAGCTCCATTCCATTTACTCCTTTTAAAAAACCTCTCTGATTCCCAGGTTCAAGTGCATTATGTTCTGGTTACTTCAGACAATATGCATGAGAACACTGTGAAAGCACCAGTGGAGAGGGAGGCAGTGTCATCAAGTCAGAACTCCATGAATGCCCTAGAACAAAAGAAGCTGGAAAGGGAGAGATGGACAGAGGTAGACAAATAAGGAGCAAGCAAAGAAAGATAGAAAAGAATGGCAGGAAGGAAAGAAGAGAAAGAAAGAGAGAAAGACAGGGAGAGAGGGGGGAGGGAGGAAGGGAAGAAAGGAAGGAAGGGTAAGTGAGAGAGAGATGACCTATAAATAAATAGATTATGCTTCTCCTTTTTCTATCCTCACATTTCTTCTCTTTGTGATCTTCTGTTTATTTCTTTCTTCTCTCTCTCTCAAGTTTTTACCTATGTTTGACCCATTTGTTTCCCCAAATTAATACTACTGATACATGAATATCCTAAGTAATTAATTATCCTTATGGATAACACAGAGAAAATATGATGCAATCATGACTCTAAATTCTTAATTCTGATCCCAAACCTTACTACTTACAACCAGTGTGTTGTTAGGTGAGTTACTTGATTTCTTTATGTCTGTTTCTTTAGCCTAAAATAGAAGCAATGTTATATATATATCACTTTGTTGGATTCCAAAAGATAGATTATCTGATTTAAAGTCAATAAAATAATGTTTGGTAGATTTTAAGTAGTTCAGTATCAGTGACTTTTTAACAACATAACTAAATTAAAATAATAGAATTTTTGATATCTTAAAATGCTCATTTTGAGTATTCCATGCATGCAAAGGGTGTATTTTGATCGTATCTGTCCTGTACTTTGCATTTCTTCTTCTCCAAGACCCCTCCTCTGATATCATGTCATCTCTTTTATTATGTTTTTATAATCTACAGAGTCTAATTAGTGCTGCCCATATGTCCACGGGCATACAGCCATCTGCTGGAGCATGGGAAACCTAACATGGGTCACACATATGGAGAGAATGGACTCTCATCCTCCAGCAGCCACCAGCACCCAATAGCTCCCATCCAGTGGTGCTTGAATGACAAAACAACCTTTGTTTCAGTTGGGTGCATAAATTAAAAAATATTTACAACCTTATCATTTGAATAAACATGTCACATTCTTGTGACACACAAAAAATTACAATGCCATTTCTACTTTATGAAAAGATTCAGAAAACTGTAGATTCAAAAACTGTGGAATAATTAAAGAGATTAATTTTATACCTGATCTTTTGCAGCACACAAGCAATTTTCTGCCAAAATTCTGTGTTTGTTTCCTCTGTCCAATATTTTCTGCAATTCCATAGCTATGTGCATTATTCCACATTGTTTCAAAGGAAATTGCAACATGTCATATTTTTATTGTTCTCATATTTGATATTTGATCCATTTAAGAAAGTGGCAGGTTGAATTCCATTTGAAAAACCCTGTTTATCCAAAGCCTATATGAATAGTAGACATTGTTGGGTAACTCTGGAAATAATAAAGATGCAGTCCATTGTGGAATTCACTGGTTTTCAGTGAAAGAACATAATTTGGAATGTGAGTGGTTACGGAAACTGGAAGTAGGATCTACTAATTTTTCTAAGCCTTTCCTGTGACTTTCTAGCCATAAACTCTTGACCAGGATTGTGGTATCAGTCATGAAATTCCCTCCTGTGGAGTAGGCCTTCAATCCAATGAGAAAGCTCATAGTCACTTTCAGCAATCATAAAAGTGTTACACGAGTGGGCATATGTTACCTGACTGCTGCTATTGGAGTGTGCAGGGTGTAGCATTAGGCAAGTACACTAATGTCTTTTTCCTTAGCAATCTGCCTAGCATCCTCTAGCACTATAAAAGCTTGCCAACAGGGAGGATGTTTCCGAGTTAAGTTCTGATTGATTTTTGTTATGCTCAGTTGCTAAAGCATGAAGTACCTTCAGGAACTGGTTCTTCCCCTGTAGTTATGGTGGGCAACCAAGGGCAGTGGTGCTAGCCTGTGTTGTTTTAGAGACCTCTGTGGCCTCCCTGACTAATAAATTAATGGAGGTAAATCATACTTCATATAGCAATTTTTATTTAAGAGCCCAAACCTCCTGAGAGAGACATTGTCCACCCTTCCAGGGCATTTAAATTTAAGCTTTATTCAGTTTTAATTATTTTGTCCAATGTTCATGCTGTCAAATTGCCTCCTAAATATTTATGTTCATACTAGTACACATGTGGCTCCCAACCTTTGCCAGAGAAGTTTCTTTGGATGATTTATTGTGGTAAATGGAGAGATTCATAACCAGTTAAAACTAAAAAGATCAACAGACCAAGTTTTCAGTCTTAAATAGGCCACTATATCAATTCTCCTTCCCCAAGAACCAGGGCACATCAAGAAAGAGGAGTTTTAAAGAAGGTAAAAGATAAGAGGGTTTTGCTGGAATGCAATGATCTGCTGCCTTCTGAACACAACATGACATCACACTCATGAACAAACAGCTGTGGCTACCTGCATAAGACATGCGTAAGATCAAGCAACCCAAAATTCGGGCATAGACAGGCAGATAATCACCAGACCCTACACCTTACTAAGGAGCAATTAGTTGGTGATCGTTTCTGAGGAAGGGAAGATCCATCTCTTTGAAGGTTGTGCCCACTGGTAGAATCCTCATGCTCTGGTGAATGACCCCACACCCATGAACATTTGCGTAACACCAATTAAATTTAGCATGTTGTCATCAGCAATTACAAAAGTACATGAAAAGAGGACAGAATATATCTGTGAGGATCTGGGGAAAGTTTGAGAGATCGGGATCAATATGATCATCATATTTCATTGTATTACTATGTTAAATTCTTAAGAATAAAGAAACTACTTAAAAAGAGTTGTCAAGAATTTGTGCACACACACATCGAGAGAGAGAGAGAGAGAGAGAGAGAGAGAGAGAGAGAGAGAAGGAGAGACAGAGGGAGAGAGAGAGAAACCAATTAAGGCTGACTAACCTATCAAGTATTTGAACTAAATTATAATTATATGTACATATCAACCTTGATTCTTCTATTGGGTTGCTGTGGATACATTATACAGCCTGGTCACATAGCCCTATTTTCTCATAAATTCCTGCCTTGGAACAGCACTGAGTTCTTCAGTAGATGGGCATATGTGAGTTGTACAAACCTAAACAATAAGACTCTTGTGTTAAGATAGTTAGAGAAAGCCTCTTACAAAATCTTGGATCTTTCTGCAAGTTTCTGTAGAAAACACCGAAGTTACGTAAGACTTTAGTCAATTCCAGTCATATTGTTTGTGATGTTCTCAAACCCCATTCAGAGGAAAAGTTTGTGATACCCTAATTCCTAGTCATTTGAATAGCAATTTCTGGTAAGTTACTCATGACTTAGCTCACAGTGTGAAACTTCTTGAGACAGCAACACGACTGTATTTCCTGCTCTTCTGCATTCCGTTGCTGCAATCTTGGGTTCTTTGGGGTAAGAAACCCAGGAGACAGGATATTTTTGGTGAGGGTAAGCATTCTGGAGATAGTTGGCCATTCCTCTCTGAAAAACTATGAAAAACTTCAAAGAACATGCATCAGCGGTTTTGTCGTTCCATGCTTGACAAATTATCCAATTAAATTGAGCATATTTTAAAAATCTACTTATAAATCATGAAAATATTTCTCCAATAAGCCAATTATTATTTAAAACACAGAGCATACATTAAGACATCCTTGACATATTAGTGGAAAAATGACAGTTTTTCATATTTTTACAAATGTAATGCCCTGCTTCTCAGATGATCAGAGCTTTAGATGTGCTTAATGGTGTGCTTTGTTTACAGTCTTTACAGAGAGACTCCAACTCCAGAGAGCTGTCTAGTGGATAAAAGAAAAACATGCCTTCATGGTCTTTCCAGACAATAGTGACGATTGTCTCAAAATACATAAAATTTCATCTAGTGACAGTTTTAGCTCTTAATCATGATAAGAGCCATGAAACTACATCAAAGGCTTTTTCATTAGATACATTAACTGCAACACTGTGTCTTCTGAACATAAGCCATGTCCCTGTGCCACACCCTCCCAGGACACTGAAATTTACACAGTGTTTCTTCCGTAGGCTTCAGATTGCTACGATGTGTATCTAAAGAAGGCTGACACAATACTTATTATCAAAAATCATATTTTATCATATCAAAAACCCTCCTGACTTTAAAACTCTCTGAGTATCGGGAAGCTGTCAGCAACGCTGTGACAAATGCATTCTCATCACTGGAAGCTGCACTTTTTCATTGGCAACACTGTCAGTTGTTTTCCTTCAAATCAACAGATTTTCATTTTGTGCAAGAAAAAGTCTGACAAGTACCTAAATCTAAATAATTACAATTTGTCTTTCATGTAAAATAATGTTTCACAAACAACACACACACACACACACACACACAATAGCTCACAGTGTAAACAACGGTGAACGTGATTTTCTAAGGAAAATTATCACACCAGAGAGTTTGAAGCAAAAATTCCTTATTGATAATTTGCATTTCACACTAAAGAATGTTAAGACACTTTCTCTAGGGCTCTCACATTTAAAATAGATCATTTTCTGTGCTTCATCAAGGAAGTTTAAGTAAATTCTTATCTCTAAATGATTTGTACCATGCATGCTAACTGCCATGATTTGTGCTGTAGTCTTTGTGGAACACTATTGTTTTTGAGCAGGTAAGACAAGCAAACTTTTAGCACAAATTGTGCAGTATAAGTTTTAAAATTAAATGACAATTTCAGTACTGTTACATAGCTTGTATATATTATGAATATTCAAATAAAAAAGCATTTTTGCTAATTCATCTATATTTTATACTGGTCACATTCTGGTATAAATGAACAACCACATTTGTCCAACTCTGGAGCACTCAAGAGCAGAGCAACAATTTGAGCTCTGCCTCCTTGTTTGAGCCAAATCTTTTAGTTCAGGAATTGCTGTAACTGTAATTGTGCGGAACTGGCAATGTCCTGTTTTTCCTCAGTGGTCTCCATCCAACATGTTTTTAACAAAGACAGGTTCTACAGCTCCATCCAACTTTGACCCTTGTGTGTGTGTGTGTGTGAGTATGTGTGTGTCAGGGACTAAAATTGCTTACCCTGAGAGATGCTTCAGTGACTTTCCCTTTTGAGTTTTCTTCAGTAATATTTGTCTTTTGAAGAGGTAATAATGTCTCTATGTAAATATCTAGGACTCTTTTTCAGAATTCTTAAATATCTGACTCAGATTACTAGGTACCAAATTTTATGACAAAATTACCACATGGTGTTTGTCTAAGTCCCTGTAAAATCTATTTCTGAACATCTATAAGACTGATATAAATTTTGTCATAACTATTTTTATGAGGTTTCTATCTCTTCCATAAATAAGAAATTGGTTCAAAATGCTATTTCTTCATCATTTTGCACTATTGAACAGACTTCATGGGCATGGAAGAGAAAATGAATCTTTTATTTTGATTTTTCCAACAAAAATAACTATTCTTCACCAGAGGAGAAATGGAATAGAAGAAAAACAGTACTATTAACTTTTTTTTTGTTTGTTTTTTGTTTTTTGTTTTTTCAAGATAGGGTTTTTCTGTGGTTTTTTTTTTAGAGCCTGTCCTGGAACTAGCTCTTGTAGACCAGGGTGGTCTTGAACTCACAGAGATCCACCTGCCTCTGCCTCCTGAGTGCTGGGATTAAAGGCGTGCGCCACCACCGCCCGGCTTACTATTAACTTTTCTAACAACTGAACTTAATGTAAGCATTTATGAAAGTTTTCAATTTATGTAGATAGGTAAACACATAAAATGAGAGATATATTTAAAAGATGTGCAGAAAATCTTAATACTTGCTGTTCTTCACGTAAGTGCAAGAGTAGGCTATAGAGTTCAGCATCGCACAGCAATGCCCAGACCACGGTGATGCCATAGTTGGTACAATGATGAAAACAAAGCAACAGTGTCCTCTCAAGTAAAGTGGGAGAGTCTCGAAACATGCATGAATTTGTCATCCAAAGCGATCCACTTTAGGGCATCTGTGGAAATGCCAACAAATGGCCTGTTTTCTATAATCACCCGTAAGTCATCATATAGAATTTGATGTTCACAACAGACCATGCATTCTTCTGTTGCATTCATTGATTGCATGTATGTGTATTCATGTATGTACTACACAGCTTGCTTTGGAAAAGAAACTGACAATGTTATATGTGGTTGGTGAATATAGTTTTAAGACTGATCATGGCAGGAAAATAATCTGGAGAAATTCTTAGTGGATTTTAAAAGCGCACTTCTAGAAGTTAAACTACCCTTATGCTATGGGCCAGAATTGTTACATGTCAACCTTCACTTGTGAGAGGGTGGGCAAGCAAGGCATAAGTGCATGCCAAACAAGCAAATGTCAGCATGAGTAGATCTGTGATAGGGCAACTACATTGATGTGTTTACAGTGAAAGCCTGGACAGGAAAAGCTAAAGTATAAGAGCTTGAAAGCCTACGTAAATGTAGAAGAATGAAGTAGGAATACGGTGATGCATTTTCTGTACATGTAGAATTACATTGAATTCATTAACATTATTGACCATTGCAATGCTATGAGTCTTTAATAAACATGTTACCTCATAGAGTCGAATTTGTTATGGGTTCATGGAAGTAAACAGCAAAAACAAAAGCACAGAGAAAAATAACTGTAAATTCTAATAAAAAACAACAAGGGAGAAAAAAAGGAGAGAGACAATGCTGCCTTAGGCTGGGATATCTGGAAAAGCTTTTCTGAGATTTTTTACTACCAGAGGAAACAAGACTGTGTTGAGAGAACAGGTCCTGACGTGGGCTATGTGGCCCCATGGGGGACAGATGAAAAGCTGTGGTCATACTCAAAGGACAGTGGGAAGTGATTCTCATAAATTCATTTATATTTTTAAATTAATTCAGGTTGCTTTGTGGTGAACACATTTTGAGAGGCATGAAAAGAGTAGAAGACTGGTTAAAAGGTTCTACTTTGCGTGTAGATAATAATGTGCCATTGCCCCAAATAACCTTGAACAATCAATCAAACTTATTACTCTTAAATCCAATTGCAGCTACTTGAAATGCACTTTTGATTGTTTTGTTTCGGATCATATGAGAAATTTATAATTATAGTATTCCAAAATAAATGGCAAAACAATTTTTCCAAAAGTGTTTTAAGCCATAATTTCTATCACTGTTAATACAAAGACAAAAATAAATTTACATTTGCTGGTATCAACCTGATGTGGCATGACTTATAAAAATGATAAATGTTTTCCCTTCAAACTGGAAGATAGAACAGTAACTTAATTTCCCCCAAAGTTATAGAGACAGCATGAGCACCTAAAACTTTCTAATCATTAAGGTAATGATGAGCATTTTCAAGAGATTAATTTAAGCAGAGGCCAAATGGCAAAAAGGGCATAATGAATAAGAAAAATCTAGATACCCAGTGTGGGCCATCTGAGTTTTAGATGTAAATATTTTTTGGTGTTGCTGCTGAGAATTAAACCCATGGCTTTACCCCTGTTAAGCAAATATTCCTCAAATGAACTGCACCCTGTAAACGTATTCTTGACTTTAATTTAGTTGTTAATTTTTTTGGGGGGGTGGGTTTCGAGACAGGGTATCTCTGTAGCTTTGGTGCCGGTCCCAGAACTAGCTCTTGTAGACCAGGCTAGCCTCAAACTCACAGAGATCTGCCTGCCTCTGCCTCCCGAGTGCTGAGATTAAAGGCGTGCGCCACCACTGCCCGGCTAGTTATTAATTTTTGAGATGAAGTTTGACTACATAGTCCTAGACCTTACAGAAACCAACATGTCCTTGAACATTGAGTAGTTTTCCTGCTTCTGATTCCAAAGTGTTGTGATACAGTTGTGTACAACCACAGCCTATTGCAAAGCTTGACATCTCCAGAGAATACATGAGACTCTATTACATACCAGTAAACAGTTTAATGGTAAAAACAGTAAATTTACATAAGATGTAGTTGTTTTATTACACACACATCAAGCATTTAATACATATTATTGGAAGAAAAGCGAGATGCCCATTGATAATCAAGGAAGATAAAAGAAAACATATTTGACTGATAAATAGCGTAATGTAAATTATATATATATATATATATATAATTATGCCTGTTTTGTTTTAAAAGGAAATCATATACAGACATTTTCTTTGCCCCATATAACTAACAGAACTATTTTCAAGTAGTTCTAGAAAAAAAAAAAAAAAAAAAAAAAAAAAAAAAAAAAAAAAAAACGATTGCTTGGCTAAAAATATTTTTGTTTTTCTTGAATTAATGTATATGTATAAATTCTGGTAGTGTTCATAATGAACTGAGAGAAAATAGTTGATGCAATAGTGAGCTACTGTGATCAACGCTTTGTCTCTCACTGCCAACAGAACAGTTATGTCAGCATTTAACTGACAGAAAGCAAGCAATGAAAGACACTAACACAAGTACAGGGCACAGGTACATTTAACATGCTCACCTACAAGGGCACAGGATGAGGTGCACCCATACAAAGCTGCTATGTAAACTCATATGATCTTTGTATCTATGTCTAATTTTTTGCCATAATGAACTTTTCATACTGCAGTTATGGCCACTTTTGAGAATCATTTCACAAACTGCTTCAAATTCCGAAAGATTTTTATCAGTATCTCTTTTATTATATAAATATCATCCTAAATTCCAAACTCAACTTTAAACTACTCACACAAATTCTTTAATCATGTATCATCATATCAGAGCTATTATCTTAGCACAGGTAAAAGGAAATTCCATTTAAACTGGCCAGACTCTGTGAATATCAATTGTTTCACATCAGAGAAATGTTCCTCATGCAGGTTGTGTTTCATTCAGTTTGTCATCAGAGTTGACACATTCATGTCTGATCATAGGACCTCTCAGCAATGAAGCATGCATATGACTTCAGAGGATCTCCAAAATAGCAAGAAAATCTACAAATGCCTCATGTATCCCATTGGGTTTATCCCACTGGGTAAACATTCTCAGATGCGCTCTGCAGGCTTGACTTTGCACTTCATGGGCTGTGTTCCTACTTTACAACCAATCCCAGGAAATGGGATTGATGATGACATTTTTGTTATTTAACAAGGACATTTGCCAAACTTATGATGAATCAAATTTCCCATGAAGCATGCAAATAAGCAAAGTGGAACTAGTTCCTGAGACTTGGTTCACAGAGAACAAGATAGAAGCCTAAAAAGCAGAGAATGGAGAAACACTATAAAAGCCATCATGGTATGAATCACACATGGCAGGAAAACAGGACAAGTCTTTCAGCTACAGAGAAAGGATTTTCACTTCTCTACATGACCTCCATGCTACTAAAATCCTAGGCAAGAATGTTTTTCAACAATTTACATAACCTTTCGAACTAGAAAACAAGTTATGTTTGTAATATGTGGAAAGAACTCAAACTATGACTTCCCCATGGATATACTGTACAGAAATATAACTTGAGTTGAGTATATGATACAGCAATGGTGTTAAAGGTTTGAAACAGCTCCTTTTTAGTGAGAAAATAACAGTAGCAATATGTGGTTATATTGACATACCATTGAAATTCGTGTTAATATTATCATGTACTTTTCCTTTTATCACAGAAATTCTCCAAATGTATATGCAGGCTACTTCCTGAATAATTTAAAGGACTATTACTCAGTATCATAGTGAGAAATACATGCAGAATAAAACTAATTGTCTTTTTCTCATTTTTTAAGATCCCGACTTTAAGGACCTTGGAGTATTGAAACCATTGCCAGGTTGGTAAATCAAAGATTTGATAATGTCCAGAGGTTTTTGTTTTCTGCGGTGAAGTATACTTTGGGTTTATTATTCAAGCTCCATCTTTGTGTGTGTTTGGAATTTTATTATTTAGTGTGTGAGTTTGAGATGGGCGGTCCTGAAGGAATTGTGGAGTCGATACAGATTCTGAAGGAAGGCAAAGCTTCTGCCAGTGAAGCCGTGGATTGCAAGTGGTACATCCGAGCCCCGCCACGATCCAAGGTCAGTCCCAAAGGTGAAACACCTACACAACAATGACTTGAGAGCATCTAGTTCTCATATTATCTAGTAGCACTGGGACATGTTAAACATGCCATACATAAGCAGTATCCTGTGTCTTGAAATGAGACTTGTATCCACCTCTTTAACATGACTTTCCAGCATGAGCAGAAGTATGGGATCTGGTTAGTAGGTTATACATGAGTGAAGCAAGTCTGCCTCTCCAGACCCTAGTGTCAAGCTGGAGTTCTTGCCAGGAATAAAGTTAAACAAGCTCCCCAACTGTCAGTACACACAGTTTCAAAGTAATGCTACATCTGAGGAAAAAGTGTGAAGGGTTTGTGAGACTATGTATCTCTGGCCTGTGAGATAAAGGTGTACAAGGATGGATGTCAGTGACAGGGCCTGGGAAAGCTCACACCCCAGTGAAGAGAGAGGACAGTTCTTCTGTAATTGTTGACTGTGCTCCTTGTAATTGTTACAGTGAATGTAGGGGGTATATGACCAAGTCCTTCAAGTCCTTTATACACAAGCACTCCAGACCTATTGTTGACCACACCAATTCTTGAGTGCTAGAAACACAATATAATGCTTTAACTGTTACATGCATCATAGTAAATGTAACAGGGGTAAAACTCAGATACAGTCAAGCACTTTAAAAACAATATTTAGAACAGTGAAGAATGCATTTATCCTTGCAGGTCTGCCTTCAGAGGAACTGTAAAAACAAAAATCAGTACATTTTACTGATTTCCCCTTTATCTTATTTTTATTCTCATTCCCACGCATATGACAGAGTTCTAACATGACTGGACTTGAACTTATACTGACTATTCATTGAAGAAAATCAATTCCTGGTTTAATTAATTGGTTTAATGACACTGGAAAGCCCAGAGCATTATTATCCAATGAAAATACGATGGAGGGGAAGAGGGGAAGCAAGATGGAAAGACGGCTTTATCTGTGGAATGATTGTCTTGAAAATTTATGGACCTAAATTTAATCCCTTCAGACAATATAAAGAGAATTTGATGCAATGTTGAAAACTCATATTTTCAGAGCTGGAAGATAGAGACAGATCCCTGACTTTAAGATCCAGCTATTCTGGACTACTTGGTGAATTCCAGGCCAGTGAGAGACCTTGCCTCCAAAAAGAATTGTGAATGAAGCATGAGAAACAACTTCCAAAGCTGACCTCTGGTCTCCAAACAGGGATGAACATGTGCGTAGGTGCTCTGATACACATATAACATACATACACACACACACACACAGAGAGAGAGAGAGAGAGAGAGAGAGAGAGAGAGAGAGAGAGAAAGAAGAGAGAGAGAGAGAGAGAGAGAGAGAGAGAGAGAGAGAGAGAGAGAGAGAGAGAGCAGAGAGAACACGCTAATTCCTCAGCTTTTCTTTATTTAGTACGTAGACGTATATGTCAAGAAATCATCTGAGCAATAGGATTGGATCCCTGAACTATTGGTAAAGAAGGTGTGGAAGAAGAGACTACACAATGACTACTGCACAGAGGTGGCCAAGGTCTCATTAGATTCCCATGAGAAACAGTGCCATGGGAACTAGACAGGAGAGAGGAGCTCAAGACAACAGGGAGAGCCTCTGAGTCTTTATGGGCAGAGAAGACAGCAATCCTTTCAGGAACTAAAACAGTAAGACCTACTGAGGCAGTGGGGTTGTGGGAGGCAAGTCTGTGAGCTCTGGGGCTCTGGGGGTCTTTCCAGAGATTACCCCCAGTGTTTAGTGGTATCAGAAAAGCCAGGAAAAAGAAGATGAGACTGGATTTGAGTTTCAGAAACAAAACATTATGTGGGAAGAAAGGATACATACACTAACATGAGCAGATGCCTAAGTAGGGAGAAGACAGAGAGTCCAGGACTCTGTTCTAGTGACCAGAGAAGGGACTATTAGGATGGAAAGATACCACAGAGTTTTGATGGTGAGATATTAAGATTGAGCAAAATATAATCTTCTTTTGCTGTTGTGTGTGTGTCTGTCTCTGTGTGTGTTTTAGAATTTCGAGGGAGTTGGTTGGCCCTTCGATAAGTACTTTTGCCTTTCCATTCCTGATTATATTTCTTGCCCATTTCTTCAAACAGGTAGCTACAGAACCTTAGGCATGATGAAAGAATGGTTTTGCTCAAAGCTCCGATAATTATACATCTCCCTGTGTGGGAGCAAGTGTTTTGAAAAGTCTTTGCTTTATAACAATTTAGACACTGCATTTCTCTTTCTTTTTTTCTTTGAAAATTGAAAGGTGTTTGTTAGCTGAGACTGACATCACAGACCTGTGATTCTGTCTGCTCAGCTGGGAGGCAGAGGCAAGATGTCTGTCCTTTCATTTCAGGGTTAGCTTAGATTACAGAGGGAGTGAGTTTGCACAGCTAGACTGGACATTTCGTGACACCCTGTCTCAAAAGTAAAAGGATAAGAGAGCTGTGAAGTCAGCCTGACGATAAAGCACTTCTCTAGCCTGCGGGAAGCCCCGGGTTCAAACCTCTATATCAAAAGATATTTTATAAATTAAGGAATTAATATTTGTAATACAAAGTCATAAACACTTGTCTGGATGATCAGAGAGCTAAATTTATCTTACATACAATTTGTGGATTCTCAGTAAAGTGCTTGTTTTTCTTCACCTTTATGAATGGAAATCATTTTGAAAAAGCCAGCTTTTGTGCACAGGAACTGTAAACACAGCACCTTGCTCTCTTTAGCAGCACCGCGTCACTTCGGTGTTAAAGTGGAGTATAAACACACGCCTCCTTCTTCCAGCTGGCAGATAATCTGTCTTTTGTATACTCCTAGAACAATGCCTAGTGCACCTGCCTGTCACAGAATCCGGCAGTGGGTGACCCGAAGGGGACACTGCCTGCAGAGCTGAACCAAGAGGGTTCTATTGTAACAGCCTTTTCTGTTCAATTAGAGGTTGAGAGGACAAGAAATGCCATTGAATGCTGTGGAGAAACCCAAAAAGCAAGGTTTCCTACAGTTGTGAACTTCCTATTTTTATGGATAGCATAGTGATTTACGAGACTAAACTATCAAAGCATAGGTCAAGATTGAAATGGGACATTGTAAATATTTGAATGACTCTCTCCTGACCCTGCATAGTAAACAGTTACACAGATAAAGAGTTTGCTTGTTACGATTAAAATTTATATACAATGCTTTTTGCGTCTTAGCATTTGGCAAAAAGGATATGTACTAATATTTTATTTATTAATGTAAGTGACCCCGTAGTTAGAAATGTGATCAGCCATCATTTCCAAGGAAAGCCAGAGAACAAATAACGTTGGAAATCCATTTCATGATGGGCCATTTACAAATAGAATAAAAGAAGCAGGGTCAGGATAATAGAGGTAGTTTTGAGTTAACCATGTGGGGTATAAACACATTTCCTTCTATGAACAGGCTTTTGTGTGTGTGACGATTCTAGAACAAGGCTGTAGGAAAGGAATTAGTGTGTCGAGTTTTAGATCTCATTCAGACAAAGGTCACCTGTAGGGGATAATGGAAGATCAAACTGTGGTAAGAATTTGAACTTGAATTCCATGAGGGCTGAACTTTAGGTATTTGTAGATAATGACTTTAAGTGGAATAACAACTGCTGCACAATGTGGGCCACGTTCCATTCAACTCTGCCTAGAGGAGGACCTTTTGAGTCCTATAGTGAGTGGAACTATCAGAAGGTGTGGGTTGTTGGAAGAGGTGTGGCCTTGTTGGAATAGGAAATATGCCACTGTGGAGGTGGACTTTGCGATCTCATATATGCTAAGCCAAGCCCAGTGAGACAGACTACGTCCAGTTACTTAAGACGTATGAACTCTCAGCTTCTTCTCTGGTGCCATATTTGCCTACATGATGCCTTGCTTCCTGCCATGATGATAATGGACTAAACCTTTAAACTGGAAGCAAGCCACTGCAATTGAATGTTTTATTTTATAAGATTGTCATGTGTTGATGGAGTTTTCTGTCCTACCCAGTCCTGCAGTTGTTCAGTCACAAAGAAATACACAGAGGCCTACATTAATTATAAACTGGTTGGACTATTAGCTCAGGCTTCTTATTAACTCTTTCTTACATCATACATTAACCCACTATTCTTGTCTGTGCTAGCCACGTGACTTGATAGCTTTTTCGGTGAAGCGGTCATATCTTGCTTCCTCTGTGTCTGGATAATGATTGCAAACTGACTCTTTCCTTTTCCCAGAATTCTCCTGTTCTTATTGTCCTACCTCTACTTCCTGCCTGGTCACCCCAAATATACTTCCTGCCTGGATACTGGCCAAGAAGCATTTTATTAAACAAGTACAAGAAACATCTTTACAGAGTAAAACCATTGCCCACAGCACCCCCCTGCCCTCTTTTCAAAATGAGAACTCTGAATCGAATTTCCCTTGTTTAGCTTTCTTCCTGACCATTACCTATACAACTTGTAGCCAACACTCTAAACAAAGAAAAGCATCCTTTATCCATGTTTGGGGAATGTGGGCATAGTTTTCCAGGCTACTACCTGCTGATTAGGAGTGCTGATAATCTTATGGGGACTTAAAGAAAATTTAGAAATATGGTCAAGTCCTGCCTGGAGTACTCTGTGAGTCTGGATCATCTCAGCTAGCCATCTTGAGGATATTCTGGATATAGAACTCAGACATCTGGGCCATCCGTTCCTATCAGAGATTTCTCATGGGGTCTTCCTAGATCAAACCTAATTTTTCTTAACCTGGAATGAATTCACAACTTCTCATTTTCTGTGAAAAAAAAAAAAAAAAAGCAAAACCTCTTCTCCAAAGTAACATACTTTTGACTTATAGTTTGAAGTCAAGGCATTTTCAAAATATATGTCAAATTAATCCAACAGCATTTATAATCAAATATCTTTTAGCAGCTTTTGTTCCTTCCTCAGCCATCAAACAATTTAAAGACAACACAATAACATAGTGAGTGTATCCAGACTCTCTGTGTATTTTCCATATTTACGGGGCTTTATTTTAAACTACATTTCCTTTATTATTATTTTTCATTTTTGGCTTTTTGAGACAAGGTTTCTCTGTGTATCTTTGGCTGTCCTGGAACCCACTCTGTAGACCAAGTTGTCCTTGAACTCACAGAGATCTGCCTGTCTCTGCCTCCTGAGTGTTGGGATTAAAGGTGTGTGCCACCACATCCAACAACTTTCTTTCTTTCTTTCTTTCTTTCTTTCTTTCTTTCTTTCTTTCTTTCTTTCTCTCAAGGACTTTATCCTTTTTCTTTTCTCTCCCAAGCTTACATATATTTTTAACAAACTATAAACCATTTAGAGTTTTTTTAATCTTTGAATCTATCTTTACTGTATCTCTCTCTCTTTTTTTTGACCACATGAGTCTTTAATTTGCTAAACAATATGAGTAGGATTAAAGCCATGGCTTTGACGACTGGATTCAGCCCATTCCTTAGCTTTCTGAGATTCCAGCCTCATGGCGGAGGTACCTGTCAGAGCCATGTTTATTGCCACAACTCTATGATGTTTCAGGGTCCCTGGCACCACCAAGAAACATGCTGTTGGCTATTCAGAAACACCGTTTAAGTGTTTTGTGGCATGGCCTCATAAAAGAGCTACAAAGTTTTGCAGCTAAGGCTGAGTCAGGAAGCCTTTCTTTAAATGAGACAGGCTTGCCTCTAGCAAACAGCCCATCTGAGAAAGTCTTACCAAGAGGCCAATCTTAATGATCTCTTCATATCAGTAGAAATCCTAAGACAAGGACCTACCTTTCTAAGAAACCATTGGCAATTAAAGGTTGCCAGAGGAGATGTCATTTTCTTCTTTTGTAGCTGTTGCTAAGTTGACAATGTTGTAGTAAAATGGTCCCTATCTCTTGTTCCCATTGCTCTTGAGTTTGTAAGCAAATTCTACAACACTCAGTGGATAAGACAATGCATGAAAAAAGGAGAGTAACTACTTAGACAAAGGGCAGTAAAGATTGGGGTGGAGGGAAATAAGACAAGGTAATGAGTGATAAGTATAGCCACAATACAGTACATATCTATAAATGTTAAATGTGCTGAAATGATCACAAATGTATTTAGAAAACACATGTAAAATTTAAGGTAAACTGTATCTAGAGAGAAAGAGCATAATAGTAGTCTCCTTAATCTACATTGTTTTAGGAACTGTAATTTGTATTTTATAGTAGAGGTAAACAGGTTTGAATTTAATCTTCTAAGGGATTGGTGCTAATTATGCAGATCAAATGATATTCCAGGGAAGAAATGAGGGAAGAATATTGCAGGGGTATTGTATAATAATTAAAAATCAAGTAATTTCTGAGTAATATGTGAAAATCTTGTTAAAAACCCAAATCCCATAAATATATGTTCTGAGACTAGCTCAGACATTTAGCTCTCTAGTAGCAGGGCTGGGACAAGGATAATATCTCAAAATCTCTGTCCCAGTCTGATATCTCAGAACCGCTATATTCAGAAAAACGAACAAGTTCACTCAAGTATCATAGGGGATAGGATCCAAAGTTTCACAAAGCATGTGCCAAGGAGAGTGAGTAGTGCCTTGGGAGAATAAAAATCAACCTTTTGTTATCTCCACATAATTTTCCTATTTCAAATTAAATTTAAATTTGTTAACAAATTGAAATATCGTAAGTTCACTTATAGTCAACTCAACTTCAAAAGATGAAAAAAAATCTGTATTTCATAAAACACCAAACTGTTTAGCTGTTTGTGTGATAATCCATGTGTATGGCAGGTACCTATGAAACATCCTCAATTTCCACTCCCAGTTCTCACTTTGTAAGCATGTCATAACAGCACACATCTGGTTCCAATAAATTAAATTGCTTGGTAAAGGGTGCTTGAGGGATACCAGAGAAACTGTCAGTCAGATGACTTAGAGCAAAAGGAGGTGGCCCAGCTGAGTCTAATCTAATCACACAGCAGAGCTTTCTTTACAGACAGCAGAGGGAAACTTGGAGCCAGGGGACCAAGGAATCTTTCTGGGGATGAAGGTAGCCAAAGGCATGAAAGGTGGTGTTGAGCTTGGAAGTATGAGAACATGTAATTTCAGGTTCCAGAACGGCGGTTAAATATAAATTAAGAGTCCTCCTAAGCTGGGGATTGCACGGTAATGAGTGGTCACTTTAAATAGGTCTACTGAAGTGGAGGTTGATTTGTGTGACGATAGACGGGAGTAACGATTAGAATTGAAAACGAGAAAATGCCTCAAAAGGTCTAAGGATTAAATCTGCCTTCTTCATCTCAAATATGAGAAAAATGAAAATCTTAACATAGTAGATAACAGCCAAGAAAATTTTAGTATAACTTGTTAAATAAAATATTAATTGTAGGATGTGAGAATGTATAGGGCTACTCATTTTTTTGTTTTTTTTTATATCTATCTGAAATCACTTTAATATGTTTTATTTTACAACATGTTTATTTATTTTTCTGTGTGTCTTCCGAATTCATGTAGCATTCAAACTGATATATTCCTGAACTGTCTAGTCACAAATAGCAACCACAAAATCCTCGCCGTGCACAGGCCTTTATACTGTGGTTGTTCAAATATTAAGGTGTCCAGTGGTCTTGAAACCATGAATGTCAGACCTATGGATGACTCAACTTTCATTTATTGTGATCAAGTTTACTGTTGAGTCTCAAATAATTGCCCCAGTACATGATGATAGATCCATATCATCATGACATGAGAGGAGGAACTTCTGAGCTCCTGGTATTAAAATATCTTTGTCAATGCAATGTTTAGTAAGTTCAGCTAAATTTGCTTGTTTTGCATATAAAACTTGGTGCTTTCTTCCACATTAGTGCAATTTGGAGAACAGATACCCCCAAAAATGGTTTCCATGTCTTGTTCAGTGAATCATCCTGTCATTTCCAACTCTTTGTGAGTGAACACATCAAAAAGAGGAATACATCAAAATGATTCACTGAGAAGAGATCTGACTGTTTCACCAGAGTTCTACATTATTCTGTTTATTATTTTCTCTTTCCTTCACTGGGGGACTAGAGAGTTTCTTCTTTCTTATTTTTTTCATTTGCTACCTGAAATAACTCTTTTGCATGGAATCACTGTGTCACAAATCTTATACACTGACTCTAGTCATAGTGACTATCTTAATAGTTTTTAAAATGAGACTGCTTCATATTAAGGTGTGGTTATGGTTAGCAAGTGAATATGCACACTTAGCCTAAACCCAAGCTGGTGGTAAAAAGTGAAAGTTCTCAAAAGAACCAAAGCATAGATGCAATAGATGATCAATATTTGCTTTGTTTTATTTTTATACTAGTTCATTTTAATTATGCATTTGTGAATGTGTGTGTGTTAACATGTGCATGCATGTGTATATGTGTATGTGTGCACACACACACAAACTCACATGAGTGCAAGTGCCCTCAGAAGCCAGAAGCAGAAATTAGATCCCCTGGAGCCACCAGCAGTGGGTTCTGTGAGCTGAATTTGGGTCCTCTAAAAGAGCAAAAATTGCTTTTAACCCTTGAACCATTTTTCCAAATGTTGGATTAATTTTCGAAGGAAAGAAATAAATAAAAGGTCTAGCATATTTCACATAAGATAAACACTCAACACTTTTAGATGTCCACTGAGTTAAAAGGCTCATAAATTTTTTCCAAAATTAAGATTTTTCTGTATTTCTTTTATATAAACAAATATCTAAGGTTATTCTCATAAAAATATGCAATGACAAGGGTTTGGGCCAATATTTGTGGGAGGCTGTTGGAAGGGATTTGGGCCAATGTTTGAGGGAAGTTGTTCTCCAAGACTAGAAAGATATTTTTGAAATCTGCAAGGAGAAATTTTATACGATAGAGACTGGAGCTAGTAAGGAAAATTTTGATCAGATTTTTTTATTGAAAAAATTTAACTTACATATGGACACATCTCATTCCAGTGAAGGAAACGCCATACCCCTACACTTTATTTGCCTATTAAAAAGAAAACTTGAAGTTCTAAATAATCATAAAGGCTTCAGAAGTGTTCATAAAAACCTGTTAAAGGCAGTTGTGTACTTTCTTCATAGACAGAGTTCCATGTGAAATAAAAAAAAAAAACTTTGAGATATAGAAGTAAGTTAAAGGCAGGTACTGCCCATCACTCTTCATCAGGAACATATGGCAGCCAGTGACTACATGGGTGCACAGACAGTGTAGAATGTCACATGTGAAACTTGGGTCCAGTATGCCAGCTGACTTTGTAACTAGAGCACTACCTCAATTTTAATAGTCCTAATTTTAAAGTTATTTTTTAAGATAGTCCTTTATTTCAAAGGGGCACATTTATTATCTCTGAGGTTTTTATTTTTTTAAATTCTCCAGCAACACATTTCTGAGATTCTTTTGTGAAATTGGAAAGACCTGACTTCATAGGGTTTTTCCCAATTTGTTTTTATTTTGTTAAAATTTGTTTTCCTCCTTCATCCTCCTCCTCTTCTGAAGGGGTAGACAGGACATTTCCTGCCTCTTCCCTTCTTCCTCTGTCTGTCTCTCTTTCTCTTCTCTTCCCCTCTCTCCTTTCCCAACTCCCTTCCTTTCCTCTACTTAAAATGGTTTTCCTTAAGTAGATTACTTTCCTCTGAAATATATGTCACATGAACATTTTCTAAAAGTTTTCCTCAAGACTACATAGAATGCCATGAAGATACCAGGTAGCTTGGTGTCAGGCAGTCTGAAGTGCAAGTACATACAAGGCTCTGTCTCCTGTGTCACTTTGAAAATGTGACCTGACTTTTCTAAGTATCAGTTTTCTTTATCTTCAACGGTTCTTGCTTTAATCCGCTGCTGAAATAATCTGCTGTTGTTGTACGAATGTGATGTTGCACTAATCTCTTTTTACACTAATATGTTGTCAGAAGCTGTGAAAATATATTAATTCGTGGCCAAGAGTGATACACACAGACTCGTTTCTAATAATAATGAATTACTATTCCAGTCTGTGTTTCTGCTTACAGAATAAGAAACTGGGAAAGGGCTCAGGCATACTATGCCCCTGAAGTCTCTGGATTTGAAAGGGTCAAACGAATATGTACTTTTTTTTCGGTCTTGATTTGGTTAATCATTTTCTTTCACTATTTTTCTTTCTGTAGATATATATTTAGCTTTTGTTGTTAAACTTTGTAACACTACTGATATTCATGGTCACTTTATGCTACATTAAAAAAATAATGGACTGTGACATATCTCCTATTCTGGCTGGTAAAACTGTATGTTTTTCCATTAAATTTGTATGTTCTTTTGAGAGTGATGAACTATACCAGGCTTATTGCTGAGTAGTTTAGAATATGTGTATATTCTGACTTTTTCGTGCATGTAACATTTTTGTTATCTTATGAAAATCGGCAGATTCTCATTTAATTTTCATAGGGCTTTCAGATTACTGACTATTCTTCAGGACACTGCAAAGCAACATGATGAAAAGAATCTAAGAAACAGAGTTTATGAGTCCTACTTCAGGCGCTCACATTCCTCTGATTAATCTCTTCTCCAGCTTCCTAAAAAAGATCATCTGAAAAACACGTTCTTTTAAAAAGCGCTTCATCTGAGTATGGGAAAGACACAGTGATTCATATGTAAAAAGTTTAGATTTAACATTTTTCAGGTTTATGTTTGTTCCATTAATGTTATTTATGATTTGAAAGTGTCATGCTGGTATAGATGTGACTTGTTCATAGCCACAACTCATTTTCCCGTTCTAACTTTCCCCATGGCACCCCTACCACACCTTCCCAGCTTCACGTCCACCTTATATTTTATTTACTTAAATTTTCTGAATCCAGTTGCATCTCCATACATGTGAATGGGCATTGGATCATCCACTGAGGTGTTTAGATGGACATATACCTAAAAAAAGAATAACTACTCCTACCCCCAGAGGCCATCAGCTGCCAATAGCTCCTCAGCTGGGCCTGAGTCTTGAGAGCCCCGCATGCCCATGTCCATACTGGATTTTCTTAATTGACTCAATCTTGCTTAGAATTTATATAGGCCTCTGCTGTTGTGCGTTCATGTATACAAGGGCCATGTCATGTGCAGAGAACAGATTTCCCATTACTCTTCTAAACCCTATAGCTCAGATACTCTACCTGCCCCTTTCTGCAATGCTTCCTGAGCCTGGAAGGGGTGTGGAGGTGTATGGATGATTTTTCAATGACCGAACACTTCCAGAGACATTTAGCGCTTGGAACAGAAATGTTACTGAATTGGCCATTATCCACAGCAACAAGTAACTTCTTTAACCAAGGGTGGGAGTCCCACAGATCTACATATACAAATATTTAAAAGGCAGCATGACATGATCATTTAGAGAAAAAGAAAACCCAACACCAATACAATGGTGCTATTGGTTCTCTTAAACCCCTGGGTACCTAATCCTGGACTGACATTGTGTCCCTGTGCTTATTTTGGCAACCAAACTGAGCCTGCCATATTCTTTTCTTGAGTATACAATCTTTTCTTCCTTCCTTGTTCCCTTCTATTAGATAACAGCACAACCCACCTGGCTTTCAAACCTGAAATGAAAGAACTGTTTTCCAAAGTTCCCTTTATCTGATTTGTCTCAATAACAACTTTTCAGCTAATCTGTCCTCACATCTGGAGCGTAGCTTTCTAACTCGTCACACTTTTAGACGAGTTTTGACCCCAATAAGCCACCTTAGCCGTGTAGGCAGAGGAGATCTTTTGCAAAACAAAGTGACTGGACTTGGAGAACTGGGAAGAGGAAGTAGTTAAGAACATCTTCCAGATGTTTCCTGAACACTTAAATACAATATATCCCCAGAAAAGAAAGAAGAAGAGGACCAAACTTTTAGAGAAAGATTCCCTGCCCTCCTTTGGCTGGCAGGATCTTCAAAAACCCAAGCACTTTTTAAAACAGTTGTGCTGTCCCCAAACAAAAACAAAACAAAATTATACTTTCTTAAACTGGACATTTCTGGAATACTGCAGATAATTTCAGAAATTTATTATATTGGGGAGAATAAGCTCCACATGGATGATGGGAGTAGTAGTTAATAATTTTTTGTGTGAAATAAAATAAAGCAATGACCTGGCCATAGTAACAGAGGGTGCCTCCTTTGACTATGTGTTGTGTGTGGTGTTGATTAGCCAGCTAACTTCAAATTCATCCAGAATAGCTTCTCAGAGTTTTGTCGTGGTGATCCGGTGTGAGTTACCACAGCTCATTTCCAACTCACACAGGTATAAAATATATTGTCATATACATTATGTACTTTAGATCTCAGTCATAGTTTTTTGAGAGTTATGTTAAACAGTTCTTACTATTGACGGTAACCTGTGTGCATAATTATTATTTATAATACTCAAAAAAATGTCAGAGGTATGGACAGCCCATAAATATATGATAAATGCCAATAAAATGAAATTAGTAAAGAAAATGGAAATTGTAGTTAGTTGAATAGAGAAGAAGTGCCATGGGAAGCATAGTTTAAAATATGACCAATTCTAATCGAGCATGGAGGGTATGAAGAAAAAGGCTGCAGTGGGAGGTTGTTTTCTGGGAATGTAGTATCTGAACTCAACCTTGAAACACACTGGGAAAAAGTTGCTACAGTAAGGGACCAGTTTCTACAAGGAAAGACTTGCTGCACCTGCAGCACAAAACTTGGAACCTGAGGAAAGAAACACAGTCCTGGAAGGAAGAGGGAAGACATTTGCCTAAGCAAGGCGCCTCAATGATTGTACTGCACCTCAGGTGAGGACTTGAGGCACAGGCATGGGATCACTGACTTCGTACTCAAAAGTGTTATATTTACCTGGAGAGACTTGGAAGACATGACAGAGACTGAACCTGGCAGTCACACAGATTGTTTAGGAAATTGCTAAAATATCTTGTTTTAGGAGAAAAGGCATACAGCTGATTTGTAAGAGACTCTACAGGGTCCAATGTCTATTTCCTAATAACACACAAGGGCAATAATATATTTGTATTTAACTGAAATAGTGAAATTTTAACTTAGAATAGAATAGACATTCCCAGATGTGTAGAGAAAGCTGCCCCACACATTCCATAGTTCTTGAAATAACAACAAAAATGAATACAGAAAGGCAAAGATGAACTTAAAATAAATGTACACCTTTGTTTGTATGCATGAAGCAAGTCTAGTTTAAACAGAATAGCGTATAGATACTCATGATTGAAAAAATAAAATATAAACAAATAACTGGTGTGTTCAAAGGAGGTCAGTTTTATTCATATATCATTCTTATTGCACCTTCACTAATTTGTTTCACTTACTTTTGGTGTATATAATTCAGTGTCACATTCTGTATTGCTGTCATGATTCACCACACGTTGTGAGAGCTTCATTCCTAACTTACTGTTATTTAAATTGTGCCTGTGAGACTGTGGATATTGCAGTGGGTGAACTAAAGAATCAACAAGTATTGTAGTCTGATTCCTACGGGAACCAATCACTTGTGGTTCTGAATACACTTGGAGGAGTCAGACAACGTCGCTTCACCATGAACCATCTTTGAGGAAGAGTGTGGACAGTGGGGCCAGAGGCCTCATGTCTCACTTGTTAACTATCCTCTTGAGTTGTCACATCTGAGTACACCCTCATATGATTCGCAAAACTGTTGGGAGCATTCAATGATGACAAATGAAGTGGTGTCAATGCACATTGTATTCCTTAAATGCTAATTTAACTTTTATTTGTGTAGATTTAGTTAAGTGGCTTGATTTTAAGTATGATGAAAATAGCTAGACTGGTGTTTTAAAATGTTTTGGTATGCTACACCACAAGACTGAATACTTGTGATCTAAACAGGCTGAAATCAAAAGCTGTCTTTCACTGCTTTACTGTAAATTGTCCTTTATATAAAATTTTTCAAAACAAAACAAGAAGGCGCTTGAACAAGAGTTCATAAAGAAATATTTAAAGTACTTCCATATGTAAAGCTAAGTAGTATATAAGTTTTGAAAGCTGCTAATATCTGATTTCCGATACATCACGGGATGACATCAGATCATCTGGGCAAAAAAAAAAAACTTAGCTAAAGGAAATGGTGCATTTAAGTTTTTTTTTTTTTTTTTTTAAATAGCATACTAAGACTTGAAAAGAATATTACAGATAATTTGCTTTGCACGAGTTTGTTGCCTGTGGCCCACACGGGGAAATAATGGGGCTGATTGCAATCAAGACTGTCTTGTGAGTCTGGAAAGAAAGAAGGAGCTCCTAGCTTTGCTCTGAATTTGTGAAAGGAACAGATTGTTTTGTCTTTGTTTTACAGATTTACTTACGTTTCTTGGACTATGAGATGCAGAATTCAAATGAGTGCAAAAGGAACTTCGTGGCCGTGTATGACGGAAGCAGCTCTGTGGAGGACTTGAAGGCCAAGTTCTGCAGCACCGTGGCTAACGACGTGATGCTGCGCACAGGTCTGGGGGTGATCCGCATGTGGGCGGACGAGGGCAGCCGCAACAGCAGGTTTCAGATGCTCTTCACCTCCTTTCAAGAACGTAAGGCTCCTTTCCTTGACTGCTTGTCCTTCAGAAGTGTCCCAGGTTGCAAGGCTCTTTTGCTGCTAATGGGGTTTTCTTCATGCAGCTTGGGCACAGCGGGGCGTTTCCTAATAAGTGGCTAAAACCAGTGAGGTTCCTTTCCCCTCATTCTGATGCAGTGGGAGCTACATATCACATTCTGAGTATTTATTTCCGAAAATGCATCATAGCCTTGCTTGAACGAGTGCACGCTCTTCCACTGGGAAATGATGGATTTTGTTTGTCTTCGGTGTAGCTCTTCCCAGGAATATGGAGGTGATGCTGCATCTTCTGATGAAGCTTGAGTTTAAATATCGTTTTCTCAAAGCGCCATAAATGTTTGATATGTTGACTTTAGTAAGCTTCTGGTGCAGTCTCATTTAATCAGGACAGGCTCGCTACTGCAGAGCTACAGTTAAAGGGGAAGGGGTGTGCTTGGGAAGACAGAATTGGGGGAGAAATCAGACGATGTTTAAGTGACATAATATTTAAAGTTACTGCAAAGTATATGTTTGTTTTTTTAATTTTGAAAACTACAGTTTAATGAATAATGAGCTGTATGAACAGAAATATTAGGACATTCTTTGGACACTTAGGCTATTTCATGGTACACAAATATAAGAAAATGAAAAATGCCAAGAAATTGAGTTTTATATGAGAAAAGTCTTATATTTTGAAACTGTGCATTTTGTTTGAATAGAAAAGAGAGATAAAGAGTTCAGAGCCTTCTAAGACATCTCTTGTTATAAACAGCACTGGGTCCCCAGATTTTTAGGGGCAGAATTGTGAAAAGTTTTAGACAATTATTTTATAAAACACACAATTACTGTTGACTTTAAATTCCTGTCTAGTTATGCAGCTGGTGTATTCTGTATCACCAGAAACCTTGATGGTCACTTGATCTTTTTAAATAGTACCATGGACTTTGACTTATATACTGTGCCCAGCTGTGGGTTGTTTATGCATGGTGAAGACTCTGACTTTTTCTCAGTGGTTGACTGAAATGTTGGAGGTCTTGGTGATATTTGAAAAATAATCTCATATTTTCTGGACTAGAATATGAGGAAATTTTTAGTGCAATTTTTGGGGCTCATGTCACTGACTCAGCAACATTTAGGACAGTGCTCCTTTTAGAGTCTTCTGTTTAAAAGTGTTCTAGCAATTTATATGCCTTGTAAAATTCAGTTTGGATGAGATCTATTATCTTAGAAATTTTATTTCCTATATCTTATTTATATAGCACATTATGCATTTGCCGTATGTAACATGGTATTTTGAAGAATATATGGTTGACGGAACTGTTGCACCTAGTCAATGATGATATATTTTTCTCTTGTAAAATGCTAAGAAACAATTAGTAAGTAGTCTCACTACAGAAAGAAATGTCCAGGTAACCTTCACAATAATGTTGATGTGCTAGAATTAACTGTGCTGCTATTTGATGGTTTTATATTTTCAGTTATTGTTAAGGATTGTGTAATATGTGTCCCAGAACACATATGTGGCAGTCAGAGGACACCATTGTAGAACAGATTCTTTCCTTTCAGAGAGCAAACAGATCATCAGGCATGTATAGCAAACACATTGTTAAGTGTTCAGCCATCTAAACTTTCTCCAGTGTGAGGAATATTTTAAATATTCTTTTCAATTTGGAATCATAACTCACTGAGATCCCCTATCTAATTTATAAATAAATAATTGGGTGGCAAACTACTGTGGAATCTCTTACATATCATGAAAAATCTTCGATTTTTATCTGTTGCACTGTAAAATTTAATACAGATAAATGAAAAATATATTGCCAAATTTAAAATATCCTCTACAATTTAAGACTTTACTCAAATGCAATATGAGCCAATAACTTCATTTTATGAGGGAAACATGTTTAGCTGTATAATTAAAGGACTTGCCATAATCATACAAAAAGGTGGCAGGTGCATGGGATGCTATAGTGATCAAATGAAAACTTTGTATTTTACACTTTGGCATTTTTATGGGTAAAATAATCCATTGGAAAGCTTGACAATATGTGGGATAGCAGGAAATTTTAACAGTTAAGGTCCTTTTTACCTCCAAAATTGATTATTGAATTCTATGGATATTTGTGAATCTGCATGCATGAAAGAATTGTAGATTATGTCATGCTATGAGCCTACTACATAAGTATAGTTGAGAGAAAATGAAGCCCTTTAGTGCCTGTGATTCTATAGACTATTAAAGCCATTTAGTGAATAACTGTATTAATTAACAGTCAGTAGGATAAAAGATTCTCCTTCAACATTGAGGGAAGGTCCACTCAAGCCACTAAGATCTTCCATAGAAGAGAATGTTTGCTTGTCTTTGAATGAGAGGTATTATAATAACAGTTTCTCCAATCATTACATTCGTTTGCAGTAAGCTTTTGCTGAAGCCTTTGTGTACAATCTGGCATATTTACCCTGTTATATTGAATAATCCCTGTTGTTGCCCATACATGGTCAGTTTGTCAAGTGAAAGTCTGGTGATTTCTATAAAACCTTCAAGTTCCATACATTAAAAAAAAATGTAATATACAATATGAAGCTTTTAGGAAGTTAGAGTCTTATAATTTGATTAGATTTCAAAGAAAAACAATCGTTAATGGGCCTGGGCTTCACAGACAGCGTCCTCAGGAAGTGATTCTTCCCATTCTCCCCACCTGTGAGCACCCAGTGTGGTGTTTTCTCCTCTCAACTGATTGTCACCATTTACCTACCATGCTGGTACGTCAGTCTTGGACTTTGCAGATTCTAGAACTGTGTAAAAATAACGCATTGCTACAAGTGACCCAGAGGAGGTTGTATTTTATCATAACATCATAAGAAGAAAGAAAAGGCTATTTACATAAAATATTTTAGAATTAAACAAAATATTGAATATTCTTAAATATTTTTATCATGGTGTTTTGCTTTCCTTCCTTCATTATTATCATTAATAATTGTATTTGTGTACTGAAGGGGGAAGTTATTATTCCATGAACTGTGTGTATACTGCTTTATTTATTGGAACCATGATCTACTAGATAAGGTGTAGAAACTATAAGGAAATAGAAAGTGAACTTCTACTTGAATTAAGTGGTTTAGAATCATTTTGGGGGAGTTCTTTTATAGGCATCAAGATGACTCACTGGAGAAGCTTCAGGTTTCTCACCTACCATGGCTTTATGCCACCCAAGTTTGGCAACAAATCTGGAACTGCATTGTGAATGGCGGGTATGGCTATAGTTGCTTATGTGTATAGGGTATTATTCTGTCGTCTGTTGCTAATAACACATGTAAACTGCATGTGTCATAAAGAGGCTAATGTAGAGTAATGGAAGTGCAGACTGCATGCCTGTTCTGGTCATGGATGAATTGTTGACAGTCTCTAAAAATGTCAAAGTGAATCACAAGGCAGTGAGCAGAATAGACATCACCTGTGTACCGGTGTGAGAGTGTCCAGTCATGTGTGTGGACATTACGTGTGATTAAGTGTGCGAGTTTCTGTGTGTGCACTGTCTCTCTCCTGCTTTATATATGGCTTCCTGCAGTGAATGATAGGCCTCTACACTGATGATTAATAATCCTCATCACCTTGCAGAGACTCAATTCCTAAGACCCAGTTCAAATAAATAAACCTTTATCTTCTAAATAACTTACCATAGAAATTAGACCCCAGTATGAGTAGACAAATAAAACAACAGCTATGGGTATATAGATTAGTTTTTGTTAATGACAAAACACATAATGTAATTATATGACCAAACAAATGTGTACCTGACAATAAACATATTTGAGGTCTGTATATTGAGACGATCATCGATCATCTCCAGAATTATGGGGTGAAGAAATGGGGACTTTGCAAGGCGACTGTGGACATTTCAGTCTTCCCATGTGAAAGTGCTGGGAAATCTGAGCTCTCTACTACACACCACCAGAGTAAGGGACTCGAAATGGAGAAACTGAGCCCTCACGAGACAACTTTGCTGGTGCCTTGATGCCTGAGTTCCCTATGTTGAGAACTCTGAGAAATGCACTTATGTTGATCATAGACCACCTAGAAGACGGTAGATTTTTTTAGGGTTCTCAAATGGACTACGGTCAAGTGCATGCAGGAAAGTAAAATGTGCTACCAAGTCAAAGCGGGGTTCAGAAATCATCTATCACATGTCTTCACATGGTATAAGATCAAAACCAGATAAATGTCCAGAGATGTTAATCACTCTTCCCTGCACGGTACCCTCTTCTTGGTAACATGCTAATTGAATTGAGGCAAGGACTGAACATCTGTTCATAACATAATGTTACTTTGCTGCCTTTGAGACATTCTGGGTTAAACATCTCTTTTTATAAAGAGGTTAATGATGACAAAGGTGATGATATTGGGTGATCAGTTGGCTCAGTTCAAAGAAATTCTACATGATTTTCAAATGTAATTGATACTTTGGCCCCATTATGTTCAAATTATGGCTGAAGAGCACACTCATCTGTTAAAATCAGAGAGCATAGCATGCTACCCTCACATAACTATTAGACGTAAGTAAAATTAAAATGACCACAGTCTACAGGATCTACCAATGTGATCCACCAACATGACAACTGATAAATACCAATATACACATGTTTAAATTATCAAACATTTTTCTCATCTGAATTAATCACAAAAAAGGGGGAAATGAGTTTATCGTGGGGACATGGGTTTCTTGTCACATCGGCAGATGTTGCAAGCAAATTATTACAAAGTCAGTCTTACATGACCTTCTGTATCACAGAAATAATATTATTGCCCATAGGAGACCTAAGATCCCCCAAATAGGAAGGATTTCCCTACAGTGAAGGCTGTGAAATCACCCTCTGTAGCCAGCTTCCATGTGGCAGAAGGAATACTCACTTCTTCATCTGCTCTCACTCTGACCAGAGATGTCACAGAATTGTGGCAAATGTTGCTGTTTGTGATAGCTAAGCACCTTGTTAAAAAAAAGTACACCCAGAACAAACAGTGTATAGTTGCCTCCGTGTTCGGGGATTAGACAGTACATTCAGTTAGTTCAGGAATTAGAAAAAGTACCTCTATACTATCGTGGAAAAATAATTCTGGGTCATTCTTAAATAGAACAATTAATGATGAATTGAGTTTTATCTTAATGACTTATATCCAAGTTTTTCTAATAATACAGTTTAATATATTTATATCTCTTTCCATAGTCACTGACTATCTTGAGGAATCATCCAATTAAAAAGATTATATTTAGTATTTAACTTTGACTATATGTATTCATAACAAATCATGGCAGGATTACTGATTTAACATTAATATAACGTCAATATGGGAAAGCTGAGGATGCCGGTGTATTGCACCTGTTCGAGGTGAGTCACCTACTGCTGTTTCAGAGCCATTCTTGTTCTGGGTTTGTGCATGAATTCAGTAATGGGAATGGATGCAGCCCATAAGCCAGGACAATTCTCACTTCTAGAGAGCTATTTGCTGTTCTTCTCCCATGGACAGCTTTTGCACATTATAGTACTTGATTGGTGAGCAAGAAATGTGTGTTGTAAACAGATAAGCAAATAAAAGATATTTTAAAATACTGGACACTTTAAGATTATATGTAAATTATTTGTTTGCCCCCAGGGCACAAGTGCCACTATTGCTAATTGCAAGGAATCCTTCGACTGATTAATGGCTAATGACAATGTGGTATATGTACATGATATATATGTACTATTGAGCTGTAAACCAAAATGAAATTATGAAATTTGCAGGTAAATAGAAGGACTTAGAAAAGATTATATTGAATGGGGTGATACAACCCCCAAAGATGAATTCTGCATGCTCTCTCTTACCTGTAGTTCTAAGATGCAAAGCTTTTGATATGAACATATAACCTAGAGTAAGTGCAAGTATCATGATGATAGTTATTAAATAATAACGTAATTTCCCTAAAAGATGATGTTAGACACAATGACAGACCTGGAGTCATTACTGAGACCTAGAGTGACTATATTTAATCTGTTCCAACAATTAAATATGTGTGTTATAAAAAAGATATGCCATAAGTTATGATTATTCTGAAGTATAAATTGATATGTTAGTGAGGTAGATTTTAATATCACACCATTATAAATTGCTGTGTTTAAAGTAGATTAAGAGCACTTTATTAATGTAGGAAATATTTACCATATATGTCATACAGAAACATAAATACCAGATGGCAGAGATTTAAATATCAACAGTATATAAAATATGCTGAAAATTGCTGAATTTATGTCATATTTTGGCAAGTCTTCCCAACACAGACACAAAGCATACATAGGTAATAAAAATCATGATATTTAAATATATGACACTTAATAGTTACATTGATGAAAAACTTTTATAGGTGAAATGCAATGAATGGGTAAACAATAATCAAGATAAATCCTTGTTTTTAACCCCATGAGAAATAAGAATGTTAGAATGCAGTAAGAAAATGATGATGACTATTATTAGAAAAGGTTAAAAAATGAATAAATAGTTAATCATAAATTAGTACACATAGCCTTCTAGGTGGGAAATGAGCCTACATATAGCAGCAACAGAAGGGTGTGCATTCAGTCGTGACTTAGGATTCTCATTTATCAGATTGGTTTAGAATATTAAGACCAACAGTGTTTGGAGAAAGCAAAGTGTGGTGGTTTGAAAGAAAATAGGCTCTAAAGGGAGTGGCATTATTAGGAGTTGCTACCTTGTTGGAGGAAGTGTGTCACTGTGGGGGCAGGCTTTGAGGTCTCTTTGCCCAAGATTTCCTCAATTTGACACTCAGACCCCTTCCTGTTGCCTGAAAGATGTAGGACTCTCAGCTACAGCCATAGCACCATGTCTGCCTGCTCTCTGCCATGTCTTGCTGGTGTAGGAGGTCCTTCTGTCTATGTGTTGTTTGTCTTGGTTAATGAATAAAGAAACTGACTTGGCCTTGATAGGGCAGAACTTAGGTAGGCAGGGAAAATAAAACAGAATGCTGGGAGGAAGAAGGCAGAGTCAGAGAGACGCCATGGAACTGCCACAGTCAGACATGCTGAATCTTTGCCGGTAAGCCACTGGCACTTGGTGATACAAAGACTAATAAAAATGGGATAAATTAAGATGTAAACATTAGTCAATAAAAAACTAGAGCTAATGGTCCAAACAGTGTTTTAATAAATACAGTTTCTGTGTGATTATTTTGGGTGTAAGATAGCCAGGTGGCTGGGACAAAGGGCCCCCTGCTCCTTTTCAAAATCTTGCCATGATGACAATGGACTGAACCCATGAACTGTAACTGAGCCACCCCAATTAAAAGTTTTCCTTTATAAGAGTTGCCATGCTCATAGTGTCTCTTTACAGCAATAGAAGCCCTAAACAAGACAAACTGAGGTGAAAGCTTTTGTACTATTGGGAAAACATGTCTCATGAGGGACAATCCAACACATCAAAACATGTACCACTGCATTTTAAAATACCTTTTAATATTAGCTAGATTTATACATTAGCAAATCCTATACTTAAAACAATGAAGATTGGAGTTGGAAAGATGACTCAGTGGTTAAGAGCCCAAACTACTATGGCTGAGGATTCAAGGTCAGTTCCCAACACTCATACCAAGAGGATCACAGGAACGTAAACCACCAAGCTCCAAGAAGTCCTACGCCTGCCACGAACGCCACAGGCAACTGCATTTACATGTGCACATATGCACACACATATGCATAATTAATACAAAATATAATATTAAAATAAAATTAAAAAATATAATGTGAGGCATTTCTTGTTTGCTTGTTTGTTTTAAGATGAGTTCTTGTTGGCCTGAAAGTCTATGTAGACCAAGCTGGTCTCAAACTCACAGACATCTGCCTGATTTCTGTTTCCCAAGTCTGGGATTAATGGCTCGTACCACCATTGCTAGCCCAAATGTAATTTTTTTTTTAAAGTTGGATAATTAAATGGTTCTGGGAATGCACATGCTCTTTATTAAGAAAATAGTATAGTTGAGAATTGTATCAACCTATGTTGAACATAGGTTACTAAAATAAAGCAGTTAACAAAAGGAATCTACACTATACACATATTCTTGTAAATACAGTGGACAAATGTTTAACATGAAATTTCTATTATATATCTAGTACATATATGTTGAAGATAATAGAATTCAGTTTTTACTAATAATTTTAGAATTTTTTGCCGTTTCTACATGGAATGTATATTGATCTAGTATAACATTAAAAGTTAAAATTAAGACCTTCTGAAGGGATCAATTATATTTAAAAAAAGAGAGATTACTCACATAGTTTCTATGGTAGAATAATTATTATTTCTTTACAATATCAGAAACAGTCAATATGACTCTAACTGTGCCACAACTTAAGTTATTACATTGCTACATTATGCCTTAGGTAGAGTTATGAATTCTCCATAGTGGAATCTCCTCACCACTTACCTCCCAATGGACACTCAGATAGTGACTGACTTTGTGTGAAAAGTTCCCATGGCAAAATCCTCTTACAGTGTCCCTGACCTAGTTAGTGGGGTTTTGTTTGTTTTATGTTTTCTTTCTTTCTTTCTTTCTTTCTTTCTTTCTTTCTTTCTTTCTTTCTTTCTTTCTTTCTTTCTTTCCTTCCTTCCTTCCTTCCTTCCTTTCTTTCTTTCTTTCTTTCTGTCTTTCTTTCTCCCTCCTTCTCTCTCTCCTTCTCTCTCTCTCTCTCTCATCAACTTGGCAGAAGCCAGTGTTATCTGAAGAAGAGGAACCTTAATTGCTTAAGTGTTTCCATCAGGTAGTTTGTAGGTAATTTGGGGAGCAGGGTGTTTCTTAGTTAAGTTTGATGAGGTCACGCTCACTCTGAGCTTGCTGTCACTCCTGAGGAGGCTCTCAGCAGAATAAAGAAGCAAGTTGATCAAGACCTGGGGAGCAAGTCAGTGTGCAGTGCAGTGTTCCTCCAAGGTGTCTGCCTTGGTTCCCAGCTCCAGGCTCCTGCCTTAAGGTCCTGTCCTGACTCATCAGTGATCAATTGTGATAGGGACATGTAAGATACATGACCGTTTCTATGTTGCTTCTGGTCCTGGTGTTTACCACAGCAACAAAGACATTAAACTAAGACATCCCCCATCTCTGAAATCCCCCCCCCCAGTCTCTCGAAATTGATGGTCTAATTGTTATTATTGGGATGTAACTTGGTAGGATGTTGCTATTTATCTTACGACAGTTGATGTCTTTCTCTTTTGATTTTTATGTAACAGAGGAGTTCTTTGCTGAATATATGAAAGCAATAGTGAGTTGACGTGAAGGCTGTTTGTGTCCAGTGTTAACTAATTGTGGTATATCTAAACACGTGCCCATTTTTTTTATTATTAAAAATTTCCACCTCCTCCCCCGTCTCCCTTTTCCATCCCCCTCCCCCCACTCCCCACTTCCCCTCCCTCTCCAGTCCTAAGAGCAGTCAGGGTTCCCTGCCCTGTGGGAAGTCCAAGGTCCTCCCTCCTCCATCCAGGTCTAGGAAGGTGAGCATCCAAACAGGCTAGGTTCCCACAAAGCCAGTACATGCAGTAGGATCAAAACCCAATGCCATTGTCCTTGGCTTCTCACCAGCCCTGACCAGCAAGGGAACCTGACCCTGTTCCAGAAGATCCATCCGATAGCATTTGAAGGAAGAGATGGGCAGGTGCCAAGGCAAGAATTCCTCCACCAATCTGAAAAACAACATGAAAACACCAGAACACATGCCCATTTTTATAAATTATGACCATGTATTCCTTTTCTGTATAAAGAAACTATCTTTCAGATGAAGTAATCTGACTATTGCAAAACAACAATTAAGCATCCTCATATGGGTAAAATGCTGGCAAATGGGTTCGTGTTTATAATTTAAAAATTAATGTCAGACAGTTTCAGAAAGAAAGTCTCCAGTCAGCTATTTACAAGGGGATTATTGTTTCAACAAAAGGTGTAATAGGATGATGAATATTTAATATCATATCATAATATGAGCTAGGTAAACCTATCACTTTGTTATAAGGAATAACTAGACTGGTTCATAGTGCACTTTCCAGACAATGGAGTCAATACTGGAGAGTAGGTGAAAGGTTTGAACATGTTTCCTTCTCCAGGGAAGCAAGAGAAATTATATAAAATTACATAATCTGTGAGTAATCAACCCTCTCTTCCAGATTTTCTTCCACCTTCCCCTTCTTGTCCACTCAAACCTTTGCTTGGGTTCAACTGTACAATAAAGAAATTTAATATTTGAAAATTATTTGTAGCAGACTCTTAATACTGACATGGTCATTTAGCCTGCATCACCCGGACGGTTCTAAATCCATAGGTATGTGGAATAATAATATATATTAATGAGTACTTTCAGTTTTTCAGGAAAAAGCAATTATTTTTATTGAAGTAAACTTATCTTCAATTTTTGTTCACTGAGGATCTCACTTTTCACATTCTAGAGTAATGCAGAGTTTGAGAGAGTGTGAGTTCTTGCAAGCCTGAGTATGAGACTCAAAGCAGCAGTCACATAGGATTTTAGGCTCTTTGGTATTCATATATTTACAGATTACATATATAATATTATATATTATATATGTAATCTGTAATTGGAGACTTTGCTTTTGTATCCAGAACTTCACATCAATAATCAGTTGCTTTGATTTTGATTTTACAGTCATTGTAGTTTCTAATTGTCGGTGAGAATGAATACAATCGGACGGCTACATGGGGGT
The DNA here is from genome assembly GCF_950005125.1 of Chionomys nivalis. NCBI lineage: Eukaryota > Metazoa > Chordata > Mammalia > Rodentia > Cricetidae > Chionomys > Chionomys nivalis. The sequence continues at coordinate 2,755,495 of NC_080099.1, read as the reverse complement.
AGGAGATTGTTGTCTTGGGCTGTCAGCATTTGCAGTAGTTCAGTCTCAAGCTCAAGACAGCTCGGCCTTTTAAGACTTGGCACAAATCTTTGTTTACTGCAGGTTCTTCTATTGGAACTTGGAATGTTCAGAAGCAAAGCCAAATATTGTACCTTTGTCAGAACAATGTGTCTAAACTAACCAGAGGCTGCAGACATGCATAAATCAGTCACAAACCAAACTCTGAATCAAATGTGCAGGGCCTAATAATAACTCCAGCACAAAGCCATCCAACATCCTCCTCATTATCATTTCCATGTCTAATTGCCCGCAATGAATAAATCATCATGCAGCTGAGTCAAAGCAGACGTAACGATGGCATAAAAGTGGACAACAATTCCTTGGAGTGGAAACTGAATTAGGTGTCTTGTGATGTGGTTCACATCTCAAAGGAGGAATGACATTATCTCCACCTGTGGAAGAGAATGTGTACATAGGGTCATAACTTTCATTCCATATTACAGTCTTCAATGGTGGAAAGTTGCAATTTTATCACAAGTTTTTCAGGGAGATCTAATAATTGTGTGATATTAAATTGAAGTTTGTAAGCAGAATTTCATGTAGTACATAGATTCAGAAATATATTTATTTTCTAAAACTGAAAGGTTTTGTGAACAATCGTGTCAGAACAGAGAGTTTTGAAAACATTGATCTTTTTCAAAATCAATGGAAAGATGGTAAGAGACATGAAGAGAAGGTGCACAAGTCTATATCTGGAATTAGTTTGGTAAACATCTTTTTTCCATTAAAATGTCATTTATTCTTAACTGCAAAATCTACGGGTCATTTTAGTTTACAATATGATAGCAGAAAAATTGTATTTGAAGGACAAATTGTGACAGCAATATTGATGGTTTGATGTGTTTATAATTTTTTAAAGACTTGGTTGTTCAGCAGCTAGGTATTTAAGCTTTTTCCTAAGTTTGAATAAACAGAGTTTGGCTGATCTCCTTTCGAATGAAAAAAAAAAAAAACATTTCTAAGAGTTTTCTGGTGAAGTGTTTGGGATGTGTTAAGTACAGAATTAAGTGAAGAGTCATACAGCATGCAAGTAGGAATAACTGTTTCCTTTTCCTATGTGCACCATTCTTCCCCTTTCTCTTATTACTCTGGTTAATATTACAAGTCCTGTAAGGAAAAGATGTTAGTGGACAGAGTGTCCTTCTTGTTCCTCATGTTAGGGGTCTGTTTTCAGTTCTCTAGCTTTGGCATATTCAGCCTTTGTTATGTTGAGATACATTCCTTCTATTCCTAGCTTCTTCAGAACTTTTATCATGAAGGGATGCAGAGCCCTGTCAAAAGCCTGTCTACATCAATGAAAATGACCAAGTAATTTGTTTATTTAAGTATGTTTTGAGATATATTACATTTATTGAATCGTATATACTAATCCATCCTTTCATCCGGGAATGAAGTCATGTTGTCCACAGTGTTTCATTTTTGATGTGTTGTTGAATTCTTTTAGCAAGTATTTTTCTTTTTCTTTCATCCTCTCCATCAGGGAAATTTCTTTCTTTCTTTTTTTTTTTCCCTTTGGTTTTTTGAGACAGGGTTTCTCTGTGGTTTTGGAGCCTGTCCTGGAACTAGCTCTTGTAGACCAGGCTGGTCTCGAACTCACAGAGATCCGCCTGCCTCTGCCTCCCGAGTGCTGGGATTAAAGGCGTGCGCCACCACCGCCCGGCATCAGGGAAATTTCTTGTTCTCTCTCTCTCTCTCTCTCTCTCTCTCTCTCTCTCTCTCTCTCTCTCTCTCTCTCTCCTCTCTCTCTCTCTCTGTCTCTCTCTCTGTCTCTCTCTCTCTCTCGTGTGTGAGTGTGTAAGTGTACATGAGCATGTGCATCTTTATCTGGTTTAGATATTGAGTTAATACTGGCTTTACGGAAATGTGTTTGATAACATTCTTTCCATTTCTATGTAATGGACTACTCTGCAGAACTTGTGTTAGCTCTTTTGTAAAGAGCCGAGTTGAATTTAGTAGTCATTCAATCCAGTCACTGATGAGCTTAATTAGTTGATCTGTCTAATTTCTTTATATCTTCTTGATTTAATTTTGGTAGGTCACATATGTCTAGGAATTTATTCATTCCTTATAAATTCAAATTTATTGACATAAAATTTTTATAAAATATGTTCTACTAAGCCTCTGGATTTTATAGAATACCAAGAATATGGTTAGGGGAGAAGGAAGGATTAAAGGGTGGGAGCAGTCACAGTACGGTATGAATTTGAATGAATATGTCATTACGAACCCAACCACTTTGTGCTATAAGAAAATACAAATCAATTAGCCAAGGATAAAATGAAAGGAAAAATTAAGGGAATGAAGGGGATCTAGGACTGGCTAGAAGGAGAAGGATGAACATGAGCGTCCTTTTCCAGGACTCTATTCAGCCACATTCAGTCAGCATGGTAATTAGAATTCCAAGTTGAGAATCTGTGAGGGAATTGGAATGCTCGGAGCAAGGCTGTTTCTCAGACAATTTTCTGAGCCCAGTGGGAGTCCTGAGTCAATGGTTTAAGCTCAGGCTCAGTACAAATTGATGGGGTACTGGGTAAAAAGGAAATAGGGGAAAAAGAAGAGCCACCTAAAAAGTCCTCAAAAATCTAACCCGAGATGTTTGTAGAAATTGGCGTAGGGGGCTGGCAGAGCATAGGAAATGGTCTTAACAAAATTAATCACGATGAGCATTGAATGAAACCAACTGAGTTTTCTATTATGCAAACCTTTGGGTGCAATACGAAATCACTGTATATCTGTCAACCAAAAAAAATATAAACCACATGGACATGTTTATAACAGTGTGAAACTTCTCTTAATTTTTCATCCAAAACAAGTAAAAGAGAATCAAAATCATCTTGAACATCAGAAAGATTAATAAGCCCTGATTTCTTTCTTTTTTTTTTTTTTTTTTTTTAGTTTTTTGAGACAGGGTTTCTCTGTAGCTTTGGAGCCTGTCCTGTCACTAGCTCTTGTAGACCAGGCTGGCCTCGAACTCACAGAGATCCGCCTGCCTCTGCCTCCCAAGTGCTGGGATTAAAGGCGTGCGCCACCACCGCCCGGCATAAGCCCTGATTTCTAAGGAAAGTTTTAATAAGTCATTATCATCAAGGCTCATAATCATTAAACCCAAGAAATAAGAAGAGGGAATTTAAATGTGCTCATCGTCTTCCTCCTCTCACTCCTTTTCTTCTCCGTGACTGCAGGAAGTTCTGTTGATTTAAAGGTAAAGGACAGGACAAAGCAGATATGGACCAATCAGATGAGTGTGTTTTGCTGGGAGTGGGATGTGCAAGTGTCTGAATGTGTGTCACCATGTCCTGTGAGCTCTGGAGTGAGAGAAGGTTGAATCACTTTTAAGATGATTTGAGGGAAACAAAAAGGAAGGGAACATGAGGAAACCAATGCTGAAGCTCACAGTCAGATTCTAAGTGTGGTCGTAAGCCCATGTTTGCAAGCACACTGTTCCTTCTCTCTGTTTCTCAATGCCATATGACGATTGTGTGGCTGACTTAATCCACCCATTACATCTGATTCATTGCCTCTGAAAGGCAGCTAGTTGAAATATTAGCTTCCCAGAATGATATGTTTTATTTCATACTTGATTAATTTTAAATTAATACTACTTTTTGTTTATTTGAAGAAAGAAAAGACTGACAGTATGACTGAACACTTTATAGATTTCAACATTAAAACAACAGTTAGAATTCTAAAACATCTTAATTATAGAACTGAAACTGTTTATGAACTTAGGAGCCAGACAATCTGTTTAGATCTTTTATTTTATAAAATATGGATTTTAGAATAAGTAAACAGTATCATGCTTGTAGTGCGTGTCTGTCTTTCATTCTCTCTTTCCTAACACTGCTTACCAGTGTCACTGAGGACCTCGGCTTATGGTTCCTTTACTTCCCTGGAGTCAGACCTCAGCTGTAGGAATGTCTTATCACTAGGGTAGGTAAGGGCCCAACAATGTTTCAGTGAAGTGTGGTACAGGTCTGCCACCTTGTGGATAAAACAAACAGTTGCGAATTCATACAAAATAGCAGCATACAATTAATTGTCCTTAAATATATTTTATGTTCATTGCTGTTAGTTGTAGAGATGTATGGATAACCGATAAAAACTGTCATTTTTCTAGTACAAAGAGAAAGATTGAAAAGTGACTTTTTTGATGAAAATTTTATATCCCTTTTGAAAATTCTCTAGTTTTCAAAATGTGTATATATGAATATAAAACTATTGTAATTTTTTCAAAAAAGATAAACACAGTATAATTTTAGCAAATACTAGAAATAACCTTTAGACAAAACCTAGAAATAACTCACGTTTTTTTTTTTTTATTTTTTTCTTTCTTTTTTTTTTTTTTTTTGGTTTTTTGAGACAGGGTTTCTCTGTAGCTTTGGAGCCTGTCCTGGAACTAGCTCTGTAGACCAGGCTGGTCTCGAACTCACAGAGATCCGCCTGCCTCTGCCTCCCAAGTGCTGGGATTAAAGGCGTGCGCCACCACCGCCCGGCTATAACTCACGTTTTGACATACATATTTTCTGTACATTTTTCTCATGGTTTGTTTATGTAGTAAACTCATTATTTGAGAAATTGCATCCACATAGATATGCTTACACACTAAACTGTATTTACTTACACATTAAGAATGCAGTCACTATAATAGTTTTTACCATTACAAACATAACTCTTAAATTTTTAAACATTGCTTTCCATTTTAAGCAATAAATGGGATTATTTAAAATAAACAAAGGCTTGTAGGTTCTTGACCATGAAACTTTTCTGACTGCTCAGCTCCTATTTGACATAGAGCCTCGGGACTTATGAAATGGACACAGGGAATCTATAGCTCACAGGGCATTTCTTCCTCTTCTTCACTGAATTTTGTGTTTTCATCATTTCTTTTGAAGTAGTTAAAGAATACTCAGTGAATAAAATTTAAACTGCATTGAAGTTACCTATAAATAATTCACAGTCTAGATATATTATTTGTTTTTCTAAAAATTTTGAATTTTTTTATTACAATAAAAAGCAAAAAGCAACATTATCACTTCTATCAATCACCAACTGGACAGGATTTCAACACCTTAAATTTTACATATATATATGAGGTTAAAAAAACAGATAAAATTATTTCTAGATTAGACATTATTGTCTTTTAGAGGTGGATCTAGAATATTTGAATATCTGTTGTTACAATTTTATAACAGAAAATAAATATTATTTTCATGGTCTTGTTAAAGTATAAAAACAGAATATCAGAAGTAATTATGTACATGTAAGCTATAGTCTTTTAAAAGCTATACTTTTATTTGAACGCATATATGCTAAAAATTTAAATTTGTCTTGGTATTTAATATGTATAAGTTCTATTTTTGCTGTTCTTTTTCTAGAATTGAAACATGATATCTTAAATTGTGGCAATATATTAAAGATATAAAGATAACCAGAAATCTTGCTTTGAAGACAGTCCAATAAGCATTGTTACTTAGTGAAAGTTGGAGATCTCTCAAAAAAACAATGCTTACTTTACAATTAACAAGTGAGGGGGCATTTAATCCACTTCTATTGATAATATGTATCCCCTCTACATCACAATATTGTTTTTCCTTCATCATTTAATCCACTTCTATTGATAATATGTATCTCCTCTACATCACAATATTGTTTTTCCTTCATCATTTAATCCATTTCTATTGATAATATGTATCCCCTCTACATCGCAATATTGTTTCCCCATATATCAATTTTCTGATACAAGGTAGTTACATAGCCAAGTATGACCTTGACCTCTTGACCTTCTTCTTACTGTTTCTCTGTCACATTGTTTAAGAACCCAGCCTACAACTTTAGCTTTACAACCTTGTACCTTATTTTTTGCTATTATCTCAGTACAGCTTTCAGTAAGTCAGCCGCATGCATTTATCACGTTGGCCAGCTCACTGGTAAAGTTTGAAGAGGTATGCTGGAAGTTTGGGAGTGGCCTGCCGGTATACTGTGCCAGTTATCAGAGTGCCCTACAATTCATACTCAATGAGCTTTTGTCTTAGGACTATCATTCCTCTCAGGCCAAAGCCCACAGTGTCCTAATAGACCATTGTAGGTGTTTTTTCTATTTACAAAATATAATTTTAGTTCAGGTACTAACATGTTATAAACCTGTTTTATAGCCATGATAACATTTCTCACCTTTTTTTAAAAAAATTCTACTTATTTGTTTGTGCTTTCTATAACCATTCTATTGGGATAACATTTTTTGACATTTATCTGTATTTATAGCATTCTCAGTAAAAGCAAGACACATATAAGAACTGAAAGGATGTGTGGATTAATAGTTTCACAATTAGGAAGCAGGAGACACAGAATCATAGCTTTGCTACTCAAAGTATCAATCTGAACACTCTTAGCAACACACTATTAACATTGTATTATGTACAACGGAAAATGCTCTTAGCCATTCTGACTGGTTTAAGATGTTATCTTGGAGTCGGTAGTCAAGTATCTTAAAAGTGTTTTTTAATTGGTATATAACTGTAAACCAGAACAACTTATCAATAACACTTAACACACAAACACATTTTGCCGTCATTATAATCTATTTACAGAAAATGTTTTATATTTTGAGTACAAATTTTGACAACATTTATTATCTGTGTAGAAAACCATATCTGTTCTATAAAGCCATTAGGAACTTTAATTTACTTCCAAATTAAAATGTAAGGTTTTGCAAGAATATATCACATTATTAAATTTTGCATTATAACAGATTTACACAAATCACTAATCTAATAAAGTGTTAAGCATAGTACTTTTGAAAGGTCTGTCATAGGTTCTATGTTTTTTTATAGCTTTTTCAGATCATATTCCATGTATTTTAATCTTTATCAAAGAATCTAGAATAGATCCCAGGTGTCGGAAATAAACATATTAGGAAAGCCAGAGCAGGGAGCAGGTGGAACCACTGTAGTAAGTACTTTGGTGAGTTTATGTGTACCAAATGCCCGCCGGGACATATGGGGTGAAACAAAATCACTGGAATGGAGTTGCATGTATGTGTGAACCACCATGCGAGTGATGGGAACTGAATACCGGGGCCTCTGAAAGGCCCTCAATCTCTCTCAATCACTCTATTTTCTCTCTATTCTCTCAGCTTTACTACTTGCTTTCATAATTCAGTAAATTTCCTCATAAAAGTTTATTATATATGAAAGTAATAGTTGCCTTATGCAAAATATTTTCCTGACCATATTAAATTGCAGAAACTAATTTCCTTAAGTATACGAAAAACATAGTTTTGAAAAATCTAAAGTTTATTATGATTAAAGTGTTAGATAATAACGATCGTTAAGTATTTAATGACTGATTTCAAACATCTCATACACTTTTAATATTCACTTTCCTAGAAATACTACTACAAAAGAGAAATAAACTAGAAAAGTTCACACAAAAATTAAACTTAATGAGGTACACACTGATTATAAAGATTAAGAAATGGTCTAAAATGTTTCTGTAAATTATAATCCACTGTGCAGTATTTCTGCAAACTAAGTAGATATTTTTACTTTTATAATAATGATACAAATGTATGTTTTCTGTTATCAACATCACATTGAACATTTTTATTTGCTGTCACTGCCCATCACATCTTCCCAATTCTCTGTTCATATTTCATACCGCATTGAAGTTCTAATTTTCACTCCCATTACCTAAATGTGCATTGTATTCTGGAAATTAGTGATTATGCTGTTAGCAGACGATGTGAATTATATTGAGACTAGAGACATTCTCTCTCTGTCTCTGTCTCTCTGTATGAGAGGGTAAAAATATTTTCTTATTTTCTTGATGGTGTTGAAGATCAATTTTCTGTTGCTTCTGGATTTCTATATCTTTTATTTTTTACACAAGCTAAAGTGTTGTTATGGGTTCTGTTTAATATATATTTTCTCTCAATAGTACTTTCCATGCATATTTAAAAATATACTCACTTTGATTAATGACTTGTATAGTAAATTTAAATTTATGCATGTAGAATTGCTGCATAAAGCAAGCAAATGACTAGGGAAAGTATATGAACTTTTCTAAGTCTCATGTACTGGAGACAATGGAGTCTCCGTGTCCTTGGTAAGCCCAACCTCCAGTCGCCAAAAGTAATGATCATTGTGGCAACCTTTCTGAGAAGCAAGTGACAAGTCTTATTAAATGCACATCCTAACTTCCATCGTGGTCCCACTTTCAGTGACCATAATGAAGCAAAGGGCACCAGACGTGACTTTCTTCCTTTTCATGTTCTCTCTCTCTCCCTCCCTCTCTCTCTCTCTCTTCTTCCCTTAGCTCCTTGTGAAGGCAACACATTCTTCTGCCACAGTAACATGTGTATCAACAACACGCTTGTCTGCAATGGGCTCCAGAACTGTGTGTATCCCTGGGATGAAAACCACTGTAAAGGTAATGGAAACAGAGCAACAGAGTGGGAGGGAGCTGTTTCTGCAGCAGTCGTACAAAACAGAGGGTGTGGTTTTGTCTGTCTTTGTATTCGTCCTATAGTTAGTTTGTAAATAGTCTCCCTCTTCATTCTTCAGTTTGTCCTGAGATTTCCTCATTCATACTGAAAGTGACTCTCCTTACAGTTTAGGACACTCACTAAAGAGACCTGAAGAGAACTTGGAGAGCCAAGGGGAGAGATGAGTAGCTACCAGTTGAGAGCCTCACTTCTCTATGACACCTTTATATTTTATTACGTTTCTTTTATTTTTCTTTATTCCAGCTTTTTACAATGTGCACTTTTTTGCACATAGTATAGAGATAAAATATTTGGAAGGATCACTTCTGTTTTCAATTGAAATTTTTCAAAATTATTCATATCTGCCCTATGAAATAGTTCCCAGCATCCCTGCCCTGTGGGCCAATCCATAACCTACCTATAGTTATTTAAATAGGACTTGTCTGGGTTATGCTCCAGTTTAGTTAACATAAAAAAACAATCCATTATTAGAGTCAAATGTTAATGCCAATTCAAAGGAAGATAAACAAGGAACACATTTCTGTAACATAATTAATAAAAACCCAGAGACAGATATTGGGGTTCAACCTGAAGAAGAAGAACAACAACAACAACAACAACAACAAAAAAAAACCAGCCACTGGCTCTTACCTCTTTCCAATCAGAAATGTAACTATGTGTCTGAGAGCTGTCTCCTCCCATCTTATATTTCTGTCTAGTTTTGGGATTAAAGGCATGTACCACTACTTCCCGGTTTCTATGGCAAACTAGTGTGGCTACTAGGATTAAAGGTGTGTGTTGCATTGCATGGTCTGTAAGGCTGACTGGTGGGATTCTTTTACTCTCTGATCTTCAGGCATGCTATATTTATTAAAAACAAATGAAATATCACTACACATTTTCACTTAAATTTTAGGATGATCTATCAAAATACTTTCTGCAAAGAGAAGCAGGGAAAACCTGCTCAGTATCCATTGACCTAATGAGTCATTAAGAGAAGTTTGTGCAATGAAAACTATTCTGATAATTAGTGTTAGTCATAAATTTAGTCTAAAGAACCCCCAGTGAACAGCTAGGAAATTAAATGTTTTCTGAATGATCCCACACCTTAGTGTTAGGGAGTAGCCATCAACATTAGTTTGTTGCATGCAAAAGAATATAATAAAAATATCAAAATAAGAGGACGATCATGAAAATTTATTATAAAAACACTGTCTTTTTTAGAAAGTAAAACCATCTTTGAAATCTTAGCTAATCTTCTTGTGATAGCAAAGGTTACTTCTTTTTTTTTTTTTTGTTTTGTTTTTTTTGGTTTTTCGAGACAAGGTTTCTCTGTGGTTTTGGAGCCTGTCTTGGAACTAGCTCTTGTAGACCAGGCTGGTCTCTAACTCACAGAGATCCGCCTGCCTCTGCCTCCCGAGTGCTGGGATTAAAGGCATGCGCCACCACCACCGCCTGGCAGGGCACCAGACCTCATTGCTGATGGTTGTGAGCCATTATGTGGTTGCCAGGAATCGAACTTCTGACCTTTGGAATGGCAGCCAATGCTCTTAACCACTGAGCTATCTCTCTAGCTCTTCTTATGACAGCTCATAATTTACTGGGGTTGGTTCTCTGTCTCAGCATATCATATAGCCTAAAGGAATGTTCCATCTGTCCTTGAAATGAGTATACATCTGATCTATGAATAGTATATTATGTCTCCACATCTGGTATACTCATAAAGCATTGTATAAATCCTTTCTTTTTCTGTATCTTTTCTAGGACTAAAAGAATATATTATCATTTTCTGTATCACATAATATTGAATGACCTATTTTCTACCTTACCTACATTAGTAAAACTTTCATTTCACATGTCTTTAAATTCATGAGTTTTCATACCATCCCCAAATAAACTTCCTTAGAACATTTGATAATCTAAAGGTTTAGGAATATTTTTTTTTTGTCTTAAAGTGTATTCATTTGCAGCCTACTTTCTTTGATGTCTTTCTGCACTTCTTTTTTTTAGCTCATTCTACTTTCTATATAAGAAATGTTTACTACTATTGATGTTTAATTTAATATTAATTTTTATCCATTCTAACTGTCTCTGTTGTTTCATTATGTTATTTAATTCATTAGTCTATAATTCTCTATTTTCCATATTGGGTTAATACTGTTTGTCATATTTTGTTTTTATAGGTTTCATATCTTTTCATCTTTTATAGTCTCTTTTACCCTAAGAAGAATATATTTTACTGTTACAATTGCTTTTTAGTGTTTTTCAATATTTTCTTGATTTATTTTTTCTATGTTGTCTTAGGGGCTTACAACACACGTTAACTTTTCAGTATATTTTCTTCTTTTTTTCTTTAGGCTCGCAATTCTAATAAAATATAGAATTTTTCCTTGTGTGTATGTATATATAAAAATAGTAATGTATATACATATACATATATATACATTTTATACAGATTTCATTCATTATTTTACACATTATACTTATTTATCTTACAACCTCAACAGAACATTGTAATAATTACTCCATTGTATCATTCTATTTTCAGGATAGAAACAGAATAAGGGCAGACAATATCAGCACTCTTTGCTATAAACTCTTCCTACTTGTTGTTTCTGTTTCAGGGAATTATATTTGGAGATTTTCCTTACTAAAGTGTCCTCTTTTGGTGTAAACAATGGTTTCATTCCCAGAAAACTCAGTTCTACTACTGTTATCAGAAAACATGTTTCTACAAAGTGTGGGCTCTATAATACAATGATGCACAGAGCTCACTGTGTTTTTTTAAGAAACAAATTAATTGAGTATAAAGAAAAAAATCTTATGAATTTTATGTATACTTACGTATGTCCATCTCCCTTTCTTGTCTTTTCTGCCTCCTTCCCTCCCTCCTTCCCTCCTTCCCTTCCTTCCTTCCTTCCTTCCTTCCTTCCTTCCTTCCTTCCTTCCTTCCTTCCTTCCTTCCTTCCTTCCTTCTCATTTGCCATTGCCCTTGCTTGCTTATGTGCCAAAGACCTATTAGTCAAAGGCCAGTCCTGTAATTATTGATTCATTTTTTTCATGTAATTAAATTTGATGATGATTTTATTTCAGTTTTTAAAGCAATATTACTAGATAGTGAATTTGGGTGTAGATTTATTTATGTGATCTTTAATTTGATTTTGCTTGTAGTACTTTTAATCTGTGAGCACTTGCTTCTCTGACCTCCAATGACCATCAATCACATCATAATCTGTATAGATCCTTTCTTTGGGTGTATCATTTCCCCTTTGCTGATTTTTTTTTCTTTTCCTCCATATTTTCAAAAGCTCTTCTAATAGTATAAGTCTGAATGTGTCTTTTACATTTATTCTGCTTGAATCTTTTTGGATTTGAATATGAATTTTATCATTTATATAGGAAGTTTTAAACTTTTGATTAGAAGAAGTAGTTGTTCTATGCTCTCTTTTTTCTCCTTATGTGCTTTTGGCTGATTATTTGATACACTTTTCTGTTGCTGTGTTCACTTTTCTGCATATTTTTTCCCAAAAGTTTTATTCCTCCATCTCTGGCTTTGCAGATAAAGCCTGTGGCTTTATGTTCTACTTGCCTGAAATACAGCAGATGATTTGGAAGAGGGAGAGAGTCATTGCTTAAATCCCGTAGATGATCACTCTTCCTGGAGAATTCTCACACATTTAATTTTACTTTTACAGAATGGATTAATTCCTTTCATACCTCTGCACGATTGACTATCTGCAATTATCCTTTGAAGCTTCTGTACATGTAGGATATTCTTTCCTGAGCACATTCCCTCTCCCATGACTGTGTTCTTTTCTCATAGATGCCCACTGGCTATCCACTGATAGGAAAATGCCCACACCTTCATTATACCAGAGTTTTCCTGGTCAATTTTTTTAAAATATTTATTTATTCATTATGTATACAATATTCTGTCTGTGTTATGCCTGCAGGCCAGAAGAGGGCACCAGACCCCATTACAGATGGTTGTGAGCCACCATGTGGTTGCTGGGAATTGAACTCAGGACCTTTGGAAGAGCAGGCAATGCTCTTAACCTCTGAGCCATCTCTCCAGCCCCTCCTGGTCAATTTTTATAATAATTTTTGTTTGAGAAAAATATGTGCAGGTTCTTATGCTTCCACTCCAAAATGTCTGCTGTGGTTGTGTTTTGAATTATTCTCAGTTTCAAAATGTTGAGGTTCCTCTAACTTCAGTTTTCCCTGTCAAGCAGCAATAAAGAAAGGCAGAGACATTCAATTCTGGTTTGGGATTTAGAGATTCTCTTATGACTAAGAGGAGAAAATAATTAGAGTTCAGGAAATTGTCACATCTTTCCAAAATGACATTTTATAAGTATTATGCAAATTTTAGCAGGTATATTTATTTGTACAAACATAATACAAATATGTATACATATATGCATTCAAAGTAGGAAGTGAACAATAAGATAGTCATTTTTATGGATGAAAAATAGAGGCCTTGTGAGAACAGAATTTTTATTTTGAAGCATTGTTGTGTCATAATTTAGGGTTGTGAGAGTTGTATGCTCAGCCCATTTTGTTTTAAGTTTTGGATTTGCATTTGGAAGGCGATATTAACGTGTGGTGGGTTGTTTCTCCTCTTGTCTGTCTGTTGTTTTCACTCTCTCCTACCTACAGAAAAGAGGAAAACCAGCCTGCTGGATCAGCTGACCAACACCAGTGGGACAGTCATTGGCGTGACTTCCTGCATTGTGATCATCCTTATTATCGTTTCTGTCATTGTACAGATCAAACAGCCTCGTAAAAAATACGTCCAAAGGAAGTCAGACTTTGACCAGACCGTTTTCCAGGAGGTGTTTGAACCTCCTCATTATGAGTTATGTACGCTCAGAGGAACTGGAGCCACGGCTGACTTTGCAGATGACTTTGAGAATTACCATAAACTGCGGAGATCATCTTCCAAATGCATCCATGACCATCACTGTGGATCCCAACTGTCCAGCGCAAAAGGCAGCCGCAGTAACCTCAGCACAAGGGACGCTTCCATCTTGGCAGAGATACCCACCCAGCCAGTTAAGCCCCTCATCCCACCCGTGAACAGAAGGAACATACTGGTCATGAAACACAACTACTCGCAAGATGCGGCAGACGCCTGTGACATCGATGAGATTGAGGAGGTGCCCACCACAAGCCACAGGCTATCCAGACATGAGAAATCCGTCCAGCGGTCAGTATCCATAGATATTTGATGGCAGCCATTAACTGAAGACGGAAATGATCCCACAGCTTTGTGTTCTAGTCTGTTTTCATGCTCATTACCCCTCTGAATGATAGTTGAAACCAGTGTCCTCCTTTCCCCCTTCTTTCTCTTTCTAGTGTTTTCTCTTTGTTTTATATCCCATACATGTGCATGAAGTTTACATGTGTGTGATGACACATGTGCTCACAGACCAAAGATATTTGGTTTATTTCTTTTATATATATATAAACCATTTCTACAGAACACAGGACACTTCATTTAGAGTAGACATTTATGCAACCCATATGCCTCCACATGGTCATAGTTGTTTCTGTGGTCAATATATTTTATGATATAAAATAATATTCTAAAACTGTTGCCTTACCAAGATAACTATACTATCTTATTGAATATTTTTAATTCAAAAATAAATAATTTTGCAATAGAAATTTATTTTGGTAAGAAAATAAAAGTGTATTTTCTCCATATAATGTAATATTTAGATTACAGTTATATTTTATAACATTGAATGAGACAATATTATAAATTTTTATTTAAATATAGAAAATTTGGCGACATTTTATTCATTTTTCATTTATACATATATAAAATATCATGTGTTACAGTTAATATTTCTAAAATGAGCAAAAATATTTAGGCAGAAAATTTGGATTTAGTAACGATTTATTTTCAAAATTCCAATATACATCTAGATTAATTATGCTGTGTTTTTCATGTTTACTATAATTTATCTAATTACATAGAATTTATGAATTTTTTCATTAAATCTAAAATATCTAAGTTGATTTAATATATTTGTGCTTGCTGGAGAAATTCCACTATTTTCATCGCTTTATTAACTTTAAGTATGCTTTTAAAGTAAATATATGTATTTATATTTTGTGCAAATATTACTTTGTTGAATGAAATAGCCATAACATTCCAGGTTCTGCCTCATTGGGTCTCTAAGCAAACATGAATCTGAATACAACACAACTAGGGTCTAAAACGCAAACTCAAGGTAAGCAAACTCCCTTGACTCCTTCAACCCGTTGTCTGTTTTGTTCTGTTTTGTTGCAACTGTCTTGCAGTATGTTAAAGAATGTTTTATTTATCCTTTATTTCTTAAGCTATGATTCTCATGGCATTTCATATTTAGAAGTATAATGGATGCAATCATAATGGAGTGATTATTCTTAGTATACATAGCTTTATGACAAATTTTAGCATTCTTCAATCAAGTATTGTTCAACTACAGAATAAACTAAAATTTTCTTTGTAAGACAAAAATCATAAAAGCAATTAACTGTCTTCCAAAGACTAGCTTGGGAAACATATGCTTTTAAAAAATTAAAATAAAACAAGTTTCACTCTTAAAGTCACTGAAGTGAATGCATTTGACTTGCTGACCTTGTTTGGCTATATTCTGTTCAAACACAACACCAAGTATTTGGTAGTATTTATACAATTCATGTGCTCTTAACTTTGCATGATTATTTATCTTATCTCTTCAAAATTAAATGTGGCATGCTGATCAAATTTTATTTCATTTATTTTAAAACAGTTTTGCAGTTTTGTGTTTTAAAAGCCCCATAACCTTCAGTTGTCTACACGTGCATTTATCTGTCCTGAACGGTCACAGAGGCCTCACATCTTCACTTGGCAGTCTATGTTTATTTTACTCTAACTGATCTCCAATTGAATTTGATTCACAGCTAATCTCCTCCAAACTCTTCGAGCCTATCAACTGTTCTTGAATTAGGAGAACGCATCCCATGCTCAGTATGACCTTAATAAGCTGGTGTGTTTGTTGCATCTTTTCCTTGGGGAAAAAAATGTTTTAACTGTGCTTTATTTCCAGAGAATCATTTATACAAACATGGGGACAGTGAAAAGAGAGTTCTGTAGTGCATTGTGAAAAGTGGACATATTTCTAAATTCATTCCACTGCCTTTACCCAAACTTAAGAGTTACAGATCTGTGTTGTTCCTTCGGCAAGACACCCCTGCTGCTGCACAACGCTGTGTCCATTTCCTGATTTGGTTGCTGGTCACCAAGTGCTCCTTAGATTTTAAATACATTCTAAGATTTATGGAAACTTGAAGAAGAAATTAGTTCCTGATTATGACTACCCCAGCTTTACTTTAATTATCACTTTCACTTTTATTTGTATGTTGTTTAAGTCATTGTTACATGATTGTACCTGTGTGATCTGTGAGAAAAGCCACAACTCTGGGTGAACCTTGTGTTACATGTGCACTGTTTTCATTATATAGACTGCTTGAGACTAGTGCATTCCTGCGTGATTTTGAACATACTGCAATGGAAAATGCAAAGGTGGATCATGGAAACACCAGCTAGAGGTCCAGTGGACTGTACACACCTGTTGTTACATCATAATTCAATGCAGTAAAACAATGAGTAAAATCCAGATTGCAATAAGACAAATCTCTCCCCTCTCTCACTCTGTCTTTCTCTGTCTTCCCCTTATCATTTCTATGTACCTCTGGTTTCCTTTTTGCTTTTATCAATGGGAGATACCAAGTTTCATAAATGCTTTTTTGAAATAAGGTATTTTACTAGTCACACCGTACAAAAGAATTTTGTTTGATTAAGCACTTAGCAATATGACTGAATTGACAGTTTGAGAAAATACCCTGCATGTCAGTACTGGATATTTAGGTTGGAAAAAAATACCCTCTTTATTAGACACATTGTACAAAGCATGCATTCTCAAATATTGCTGTTACTCTTCCATTTCTTTGTGTCATATGCTTGCTACTTGTAACTTTTATATAAATATATATATATAAAATGTATAATAATTTTCTAATTTGAGTTAAGAGAAATGCTTTATTCTGTTGTGATAAAAAGCAGAGTTATATGAGTACATGTTTTATTAATATCAACTCTTCCCACACTCTAGATTACAAGATATAAGTTAATATTGAGGCTTCCCTAGATATTTGATTTCTAACATCTTATGAATAGGTTTTCCTTTTATATTAAGAGTCTTTCTAAGTCAATCCTTCAAAATTATAGAGTGTTTTATGACTACACTATGCCATTCTTACTTATCCATACACACATGGGCCTATATGCTTAATGGTTACAATAAGTTTCATAAAGAAAAGCTAAAACTCATAGTATACCTAAGTTCTGTTGAATTCTATGACCCCCATAAACAGTGAATGGATACCTTTTCAAATAAAGGATTCATAGTCTTTGAAAATGAATTGTGAAAACTACAATTATAATAAATCTGCTTACTCTCTTCAAAACAACCAGCTTCTCAAGAATAAAATAATTGGAACCTTCAAATAGCAAAGAAATCTGGTTGTCTACAAATGCTGCCAGCATCTGGAGCAAGCTTTATGGTCTAAGTGGATATTCCTTGTCATAAGCCCCTATTAGGAGGCTAATTCCTTATGTGTTAGAAGATAAACAAAAGAAAATATCAAGTAAATGGAGATAAAGTAAATGGTTCTAGAAAAACTAAAGAAATACAGAAATTCTTGAATATTGGAAACGTGATCAACTTGCCTTGTAGAGTACTTGCCGCACAAGGATATATGTGCCAGGTGGGTTTGGTGGTCTATGTGTAATCCTGGCTCTCTGAAGACAGAGAAGGGCATTCCCGGGGCACACAATCTAACTCAGTGGTTCTCTGCTTGTGCATCACAATGCCTTTGAGGGTCGAACAAACTTTTCACAAGGGTTGCCTAATATCGTTGGAAAACACAAATGTTTACATCACAATTCATAACAGTAGCAAAATCACAGTTATGAAGTAGCAGCAAAAATAATCTTATGGTTGGGGGAGGGTCAACACAAATTGAACAATTGTATTAAAAGGTCACCAAGCTAGGAAGGTTGAGAAACACTTGTCCAATTAACCAGCTGAATGGGAGAGCTCACCAAGTGACCCCTTCTTAGTAAATGCTGTAAAGACTGAGTGAGCATGATACTATCAACTTCTAGCCTCCACACACAAGTGGGCATGCACACACACACGCATGCACTCATGTGCACACACACACACAAGCATCGCGTGAAGATACATGTACATAAAATAAAATAATATTAAAAAAATAATTTCTTTGAAGTAAGTTGACAAATTGAAGTAAGTTGACAACAAGAAACTGCACCAAAATAACAAATCCTATCTTTCTTTAACAGGATGCATACTTTATCCCTATCACTTGTGATAAAATTCACATTTTCATGCTTGACTAGTCAATTTATTTGTTACCATATGTAACTTTATGTTCATTAATTCAAATTTGGCCTCCAAGATTATCATTTAAATTAGTTACCTTGTTTTTTATTGTCTAAGCTCTATAGAAATTCCTAGTGGACAATAATATTTTTGAATGAATAATATCACACTTGGTATCTATGACATGATGTTTCATTACACAATGAAGACAAGAAGATAAATGGATAAATCAACATTTGCCTGTTGAGTAAATTTACAGATTTTCCGGTTCTTTAAAGATCTACAAAATGTTACTGGTCTGCTTATTCTATGCTTAAATGCATTTAATACCTCAAATCCACTGAACAACAGACACCATTTTAGATATCAAACTGAATTAAGCATGATAACAAGAATGGGTGACTAGCATATCTTTGATATATAATTTCTTTATGGGAAAATAATTTCTCTTGGAGGATGGGCTTCCCCTTGGATGCTGATCACATGATCTACAGGCATTGGTTGTTCATGGGACGAGATGCTGACATCACTGTCCAGAGTCCTAGAGGCCTGTGATTGTCCTTAGGAGAAATGCTAAGTCCTAAATCTTGAAGTGCAAGAATCAAAAATAAATAAATAAAAGAAAGAAAAGAAAAGCTACAAGCTAAATTTTTGAGCTCCCTACATGTGCCTTCAGAGAATCCAATCCAATTTTGAAATTTGTCAATATATTAAAATTACCTATTAAATAACTACATTAAACTTTACCACTTGAATATCAACCTTTGGACAACCTTCAAAAATGGGGGACTTACAACAAAAGGAAGGAGTGGTTTAAAACTATCAAGCTTAGCAGTTAGCAATATTTTATTCTCAAAGCTAATTCAAATAAACTAGCAGCATAAGAGTTACATTGATTCAATGAGATGTTTTCAAATACATCACTATGTGAGTTTGGAGAAACTGCTGGTTTTGATTCAAGTGTTCGTATTCACCTTTCAGAGTCTTGGTGGTCTTTTATTTTTACACAGACTACCCAGGAAGACCTGAGTTAAGCCTTTCTCTTCTCTTCAAGTGCAGCGGAATTGCTTAACACAAGGTTAACATTCTGACTTTGAATCTGAATTTTTCTGCACCTGTTTTTATACACGTTTAGATTTTATGCATCATTTCACAAAATAGACATGATATTTGATTTTTCTCAGCTTATTTTAGTCAGATAATTAAAATGTGCAGAAAACATAATCGGAGATGAATGTCACTAGGCCTTTAAATAAAAATCAACACCATCCTGGAGATGCTGAATCTTTCATTAATTTTTGTTCTATTAAAACATTTTCAGAGCATTAAATGATTAAAAATTCTTCTTATAAATATTTTAAGTTTGGCCTTCAACATCATTTGAACATCTCTTAAGTTTTATGTTAGCTTCTATGTTTCCCCACAGGAAGTCAAAATTTCCTCATGTTACAAATTTTATTCCTTTTATATTTAAATCAAGAATGGATTTTCCTGAACTCATATATTGAAATAAAGTCAAATATATGATTCTGAGTCTACATCACCTTTGTCAAGCAACAGCAAACAATGCAACGGTGTTTGATAATGGAGTAATTGATACCATTTAGTTTGAATAATAGCAGTTCCCAAAACTGGAGGGGAGTTAAACAAAAGAATTATTTAAAATTGATCTGTATCCTAAATGAATATGATGTGGATAGTGAATTTCTTTCCTGTCTAATTTGAGCAGAATGGTGAGTGGCTATGTGTATTTTCCTCAATTAAACAATTTCTATTTATCACAGCATGATGAAAAAATGCAGCCAAGAATTTGTTAGATAGGTAAAAAATAAAATTAATGGAACTTATTACTAGTTCCTTATCTATTTAACTTTTCTTATACTCCCTTTAAGGATTGGAGAGCTACATGGCAAAAATAAAGGGATGTGATTTTTATCATTAATCCAGATCAATAAGTCCAACACAACTTTTAATTAAGAATTACAGCTATTCATTTTTTAATGAATTCAGATTTTACTAAAGTTCTTTTAATTAAATTATATTATTTGAGTAAATCCAGCAGTGTAACAAAGGCAAGAAAAAATAATGCCAAGCACATAATTCACTATTTTCCTTGTGACACCGGCTTATATGCATTCTGGTATTTTCTTAAAGAGAAAAAATGTTCTTCTAACATACCTCCATTTCCTTATGTTAGAAAACAAGTAAATAAAGGCAACCATCATCATGTTTCTGTCATTTTCTTGGAGGATTTAGGAAAGTTCCTTGTTCTGGTCAACCATCATGTTCACATCGTCACTTTTCTATTCATTGGCCACATGTTCACACAATCTTCACTTTTTGTACCCTTTATCTTTTTTCTCTTTAACCAGTGAGCCATGATACTTTCCAAAACTGTTTGGCGGTATCTTCTAATACAGAGAGTCACTTGAAGACTAAATTAAAATTAAAACTGATGAGCAAGTATGATGTGTAAGTCATTAAAAATAAACACATTCCTTTTATATCACATTATTAACCTTGGACTCTATTCACTCTGTTTCCCTTGAGGTTAACTTTACATCAGCATTCCTAGGTTTTCTTGTCTGTGCTATCTATGCTACAAAACCTCTACTTCAGTACATTGGGGATGAAGATAATGGTGGAGCTTGGTGGAGGAGTGGCTCTTAGAACTGCAGAAGAAAACTATTCACATTGTTTTTCACCATGTGGCCCATCTTGCACCACTAGTTAGATTTTCCTGAGTCTGAATCCTCTGTACAACAAAAAAACATAGTTGACTGTAAAGCAAATAGAGTATAATCGATAATGGAGAAGTAAGAAGTTGATTAGAATAGCAGCATTTCCTTAGGAACATCATAGGAACTCTGTGAAGTGTAGGCTTCCTAAGCAGACAGAGAAGGGGACCATTACCAACAGATGCAGAGAAACATTTCTGTTTAGAGTGATTAGGTAAAATACAGACTGGAAGACGTCCTACTTGAGTTGGATGGTAAGCAACAAAGGATTACAGAAAATATAGTTCAAAGAATAGATGGGGTTGATATGGTTTCTGAGTATAGTAGGTGCTGACCAAAGAGTTTATCTTTTGTTCAAAGGTGATAATCTTAGTACATTTTTGGGAAAGTATGAAGGGCAACTTCTCTGAAGTTAGTATTTTCTAAGTGGAATGTAAGATGGCTAATAGTAAGTTCAATTAAAACAAGGGAGAAATAAGACATTAAAAGTAACAGATTGCCAGAAGGGCAGGGGTATGTCTCGCCACCATACTTATTTTCTACAATATATTATTTCCATGGTTATGATTAGTGAGAAATCACGAACACATGACAAATCCACTTCTGAGTGAGTGATTCTGGTGGGATCTTTTCATGGTTGTATGGAAACATGGTTCAGGGTGGGAAACCACTGCAAATAGCGCACACTGTTAGCCACTGAACTGTCAAGGAAACTGGAGTGTTTTTGCGACTTTTGTAAGATTGTGTGAGACTTATGAGTTATCAAATTGACTAACTGCTGAGGTGTTTTCACCAATGTGCAAATAAAACTCTGTTAATTGGTGTACTCATCAAGAGAAATTGGAGCATATTCATATTACCCCACAATTTTGTGTTTACTCATCTGTAAAATGTGGATTATAAAAGGCTTCTTTTCACATGAAAGTGTGTGAAGACCAAACGATCATGCACTGGAAAATATTTTTTTATATTCTATGACGCATTGTAAAAATAAACCATTTTTCCTAAATTCTGTGTAAATTTCATTGTGTAATTGACACAGTGTCAGCACATCTATAAAGAATAGCCATGAAAAGACACTAGCATCTCTTATCTAGATAAAACATGTGACTTACAATAGCCATTGACTCTGACGTCCTTTGTATGTCATTTTCTCCAGGACATCTTTTTTCCACACCTTCATATTAAAGGCTGTTTATCACTATGAACAGTCATGGCACTGGGCCTCTTAAGTAACTCCAGTGACCAAGTTGTTAACTTGTGTACAAAGATAGAAACCGGGGAAGGGGAATCCTATTTTTGACTATGGACAGTTGGACAGTTATTTCACATATATACAAACAGATAGTTGGGAAGAAAAGTATAGCCTCGTAGCCATAGTCTTAGTGTTAAAATATAATATACTGCAATAAAATATTTTCCAAAGGTCCAAATTTTATTTGCAATTATTACTATACATGTGTTCCTTAAGACACCTTTGTAAGCTTTTCATTTTCACCTTGTAACACAGAGAAAGATAAAGCTACTGAAGAAAGTGCTCACAACCAATGGCATGAGTAAAATAACAACATGAGGGCATAGGCAGGGGACAAAAAGTTGTAGTAGTTTCCTCTACTTTTACACTTTGCACTCTACTGTGGCAAAACCCACCTCTTCTATGTGCAGTTTTTGTATTTATGTGAATGAGTAATTACTAGCCTAAACAAGTGTCCTACTCTGTGATTACAGGTAACATA
The DNA here is from genome assembly GCF_950005125.1 of Chionomys nivalis. Taxonomy (NCBI): domain Eukaryota; kingdom Metazoa; phylum Chordata; class Mammalia; order Rodentia; family Cricetidae; genus Chionomys; species Chionomys nivalis. Next base: position 2,733,039 of record NC_080099.1, on the reverse strand, counting down.
ATTATGACAACTTTGCCAAGCTGAACTTCCTACAAGAATGACGTATTTGACAAGATAATTTTTGAAATATTAAATGCGAACCATGAAATATTAAATTGCTACTTTAAATATGTTCATAATGAGTAAACATTCTTTTCCTATGTGTAAATTAATTCTCATGTGAATTTTTATGGACAAATAATTTATACTGCAATGGTATTCCTGGGAAAGAGGGTTATCTCCATTGCTATTCCTTAAAATCTGCTTTAATGTGCCCTGTTTATAAACCTTTACTGCTACCTGTACGTGCATGAGTGTAGGACTATCTACTGGAGTGTGGGTAGCAGCTCAGGGGTCACATACCTTAAGAAAGCACTGGAGGTTTAGTGATTTTTTTTTTATTGTTTGACAATTTCATACATTCAATGTATTCTGAGTAAATCAGAATGTATCATTCCCTTTTCTTCCCCTTCAATTTCTCCTCTACTAGTCTTTCTCCTTCCAATTTCATGTGCTTTGTTTATAAACCCTTACTGCTACCTGTACGTGCATGAGTGTAGGACTATCTACTGGAGTGTGGGTAGCAGCTCAGGGATCACATGCCTTAAGAAAGCTGAATCTTCTTCCCCACTACTCATTGCCACATTGATCAGCTAGAGGTATGACTTGATGAATCACTCTTATGCCCATGTTTCACAATAGTTTTACGTTGTTCAGGTATTATGCAGGCATTTACAATTATTGTGAGCAATGCCAGGGATGGTCCTGTAATGTACCACAAATAATGCTCTTCCTCAGAAACCCACCACCTCTGTCTCTTACAATATTTCTCCTCCCTCTCCCATGATGATCCATTGGCCTTAGAAAGAGAAGGTGTCTTTCGAATGTTCTACTTAGAGCTGAGCACTCCGCTGTCTCTTAGTTTCTGCATGTCGGCCAATTGTGGGTCTGTGTACTAACCGACTACTACAAAAAGGAGTTTCTCTGATAAGGGATTAGAGATTTTGTAATCTATGTGTATAAAGGTAAGAAGAGAGTAATAATGTTAAGCAGTGCCCCAGAGAGCCTAAGACTTTGTAAGCCACTGCATTTAGTCCCAATTTACAGTACCAGGCACAAGTTTCATCCTGTGAAACAGACTTTGAACACCATCAAAATAGTTGCTTACACCTATAATATTCATGCCATTATTATACTAGTGTGTACATCTTTCCAGGTCACTCATTATTGCAACTTTCAATGTTAATATTTAGGTGTGATCACTGCCTTCCTTTGTATCCTGATAGAATGCAAGGAATTTTCTAGCACTGTGAACACAAGCTGGTAGGGATGAAGCTTTGAGATTAGCAGGAGCTTGATTTCGCCATGTTCTGTGACTCAACTATGTTCTGTCTTCAGTAATACAGGCTTACTATCAATATCTTGAGAGTGGAAAGAATGACAGTAAGAGCATATAATGTTTATTTGGGGAGAATTCTTTGGGACCCCACTGACCAATGACTCGTAAAAAGGTAACAAAATCCTGGCACTGGATTTTTTGACTTGGTAGTTTACGGTGCGTAGAAACCCCATAAAAGGGTTTGCATGGTGCAAACTACATTTACATATGTAATGTAAGCATTTTAGGAAGTTTTTAGTAGTAGGTTTTCATACAACTTTTTCAAAGGGCTTTAGTGTTAGCAACTCTCAGACTCTTTCCTGTGCTACTCACCCGTTGCCAATGCCATTTAACCCTTCCTGCTCCTTTATTCTCCTTTGCCCCTTCCTGCCACCTACATTCCATTCTCCTTCACTTGGAACTAGCATCCATGTGCCCTTACTAATTTCTTGTCTTCTATGAGTATTGACATTTATGTACACATATCTAAAGATTCAAAACTTTGCATTTTTATCATTTCATTTATTTTTGAAATTATAACATAATTACCTTTTTCCTCTTTCTCTTCCACCTTGTTTCCACAAACTTCTTTTGATTCTCTTTCAATGTCATTGGCTATTTTTTAATTAATTGTTTTCACAAGAATATATGTATAAAGATGTACATATGATCCCTAAATATAACGTGCTCAGTCTACATAGTGTTACATGTATGCAGCTTTTCATGGATAACCGTTTTGTTATTTGGTAACAAAATGTTCTCTTCAGCATTCATATCTGAGAGAAAATGTGACATATTTCTTTTTGGATCTCAGTTATCTCACTCGCAATGAATATTTCCAGCTCCATCCACTTACCTATGAATTTCATTTTTACAGTTGAATGCTATTTCATTATGTATATGTAATATATTTTCATTATTCATCAATAGTTGATGGGCATTTACAGTGTTTCCATTTTCTGGCTCTTCTGAATTGAACAATGAATATGGGTGAGAAAATATCTCTGTAACAGAATATAGAGACTCTGTTTTAGCAAGATCACATGGCACATCTGTATCTAGCATTTTGTGGAGCCTCCACACTCATTTCCATACTGCCTCTTCTAATTTGCTCTCTTGCCAAGAGTAAATAGGTATTACCAGATCAGTACTTGTACAACATTTGTGTTTCTATGCTCACTCATTCTGATAAAATAAAACTGAAACTTTAATTTATGTTTACTTGGTTGCTGAAAATGTTGAAAAATGTTAAGTACTTCTCAGTTATTTTCTTCTTCTGTTAACTCTCTGTCTAGTTCCATGCCCCAATTTTTAATTGAGTCATTTCTTTTCTTGGCATTAAATTTTTTTTTTTAGTTCTTTGTCATTCTAGATAATTATCCTTTGTCATATACATGGCTGGTAATTTTTTTCCCATTCCGCAGGCTGCCTTCTCACTCAGATAATGGTGTTCTTTGCAGTGCAGAAGTGTTTCAGTTTTGCTCTTTTTTTACAAAGAAAATACACTTCAAAATTGTTGCCTGCATTGCCTTCAGTAGCAACGATGAGATGCACCTTTTGTCTCTTAGAAATTACAAAGCTTTTCCTGTGAGGATTAATAACTTTGACTTTAACTAATCAACCACAGAGCTTGAAAAGTTTAGAAATACCTAACCCCAATTTTTAGCAGGAGCCAACCTTAAATCTCATCACCTGGTGATAAGCTTTTTAATCTATTCAAAGTCAACCACCATCGAACCCTTATCTTAAGCAAACAGGCAACTGGATGAAACTGATCGAATTGAATGATTCTTCACTCAGTCTGTGGTCTGTTGAAAATTGTGGTTTCTCACAGCCTGAGAATCTATGGAGGCGAAGATTAACCTTTTTTAGCTCAATCAGATGAAGTCATTACTTATTTTTTCAAGTTCATTTCATACAAAAATATTCTCAACATTTCTAAGACTTAAATCTTACAAAACACTAACATGTATATAATTTCTATTTTCTTAGTAATCACAGTAAATGTAGTTAATTCTGAGGGCACAAAAGAAAACAAATTATCATTGCTTTTCAATGCCCTAAGATCTATCTTCTCAGTGATTTTGATGAGAAAACAGCTGACCAGCCATTGCCTTTCCTATGGACAGCAGGGATAGTTCTCTGCAGGTCTGCTGGCTGGTAGCGCTTTGTATCTTCTCCAAGGCTGTCGATCTCCCATCAGTAAAATCATATGCTTTGTTTCCTCATTTCCACTGCAGACCTGCTCTGTCTTGAGGTCTTTCTGTGGTGGAAAGGTACAGAGCAATCGCACATCTGCACAGTTGGCCACAGCCAGCGAGAGCTCCCTTTTCCAGCTATGTCTTTTGAGAAGTAATTTCTCTCTCCCACCCACATCCTCTCAAAGTATCTTACCATGGTTATTAATCCTGTCCTCCACCCTGAGGTGTGTGTGACAGATTGCTCTTGAAGATGAATCAAGTCTGCAAGTCAAAATATGAAACTTTAAAATTAAAAATATAAGTTTTTTTGCTGTTATGGAATAATCCATATTCTTGCTGTGAAGATGCATCTTTGCCAAGGTACCTTCAGGTTTGTCTTAATAAAGAAATGAATGGCCAACAGCTAGGCAGGACTTCCAGGAAAAGAGAGGGAGGAAGAGGAGATGAATGGAGACAAGAGGGAAATACCAGAGGACACGGAGAGGAAGCAGGAGGTACAGGATGAAAAACATATAAGTAGCATTACAAATAAATAGTCATACAGGCTATTGCAAGCTTAAAGAAAGTTAATTTGGAATCACTAAGTTTTAATTTATAACTAAATTATGGAATCAAAAAGCATATACAGCTGTATTTGATTTTAGAGAAGCCTGTAATGGGGCAGTTCTTATTAAAGATCAGGTCATATTGTCACAGAGCATCTCACCTGATGCTTACATTCATAGGAATATTTCCCCATGAGGGGGATTTTGTCCATCCTTTTGCTATCACAGAGAGGAGGTGCCAGAGGAATCCAGGAGGGGTTGAACAATGCAATCTGGGATGGAAGAGGATATTGGAGAGATCTCATAGACTAGAGTTAGTCTTTCAATTTGACCCAAGGCCTTCAGTGTACAAAAGCATTCAGAACAAGATGATAGTTTTGAGATTACGTTCCAGGAGCTAGTCAAAGGTGAGTTCTTCCTTCAGAATGCACAGAGTTGAAAGACCCCAAGCATTTTGAGGCAAGCTTGTAATGAATTCATGGATAAATGTAAACAACTGCTATGGGTTTAAACAAACAAATGAAGAAAAGAAACTCACTTATGTAAAAGTCATGTGCATATGATCTATAAGAGGACAACAGATTTATTGTTGCACATGAATGGATAAAGTGTTTGTCAGTGGCCATGTCAGAGGAGTTTCAGTCAGCAATGGAGCTCATAGCAAAGCTATGATGGGTGCACCTTGGAGTGGGAAAGCTCCAGGGTGATTATCTCCAGAATGCCCCTCACTTCTGCTGTTCTTTCTCCTGTTTGCTGCTGTAGTGTTCCTGCTGTATTATGGGAAAGAATGGTATTGTATTGAGTATAGTATCTAGTATGTATGAAAGAATCCTACTATATACAGTACAGAGTGATTGCTTTGTGGAAAGATCCCACTCCTCACTGGGCAGTGAGTTTTATAAAAGTCATGGAGCTTAGTTAGATCAATGATTTAATTGAACTTTCTGAGTCAGCCTAAAAGATACAGATGGTTAAGGCAGTTAATGAAGATGATTAGGGAAATAGTTTAGGCTGCTCTTCCAATAATAGATTTACAAAAAAGGGAATCAAAAGTGGAGGTTAACTCCTTTTCTGTTAGATATGAGATTTGCTGAGGCTGGAAAATGAAAACTTGGAGATTCCATGCATTATAGACCCATGAACTCTGCCTCTGGAAAAACAGGCTGATGATTCAAGAAGGCAATTATGTCCTTGCACTCAAGGTTAAGTCTGAGTTCATTGGTCATGTAGCTTACAGAATTAATCACAAGTTTTGGTATACACCTTGAAAAAACAAAGTTGTAAAAGTAAATAAAATATCTCTATTGTGTGTAAAGAAAAAGAACAATTGATGGTTAACTAGACCACTTGAATAAAGTTTTGTAACGTAGAAATAGGATATAAATCTGCTACATTGGAACCACACACACACAAAAAAAAACTTCCTGCCAGTAAAAAAGGAACAGGATGAAGTACATTTGCTATATTTAAAACATTGTTAATCAGTAATAAAAAGCAATGATTTGGGGTGAAGATAATATGGTAGGAAAATTAATGCAAAAGAAAAATTTTAAGTACTTGTGGACTTATAAGAAAAAAACATGTAACTTGTGATCATAATGTGGTTCCTTCCTTGTGTATAGATTTTAATTTGCTTTTGAAAAATATATAAATGTGGCTGTAATGTAGTTTTGTTGCCTCAGGTGCTATAAAAGGGACAAGAGCCGGGCGGTGGTGGCACACGCCTTTAATCCCAGCACTTGGGAAGCAGAGGTAGGCGGATCTCTGTGAGTTCGAGGCCAGCCTGGTCTACAAAGGGAGTTCCAGGACAGGCTCCAAAGCTACAGAGAAACCCTGTCTCAAAAAAAAAAAAAGAAAGAAAGAAAGTAGGAGGAGAAGGAGAAAAATAAAACAAAGAATTAAGATTTGCTTCCTTGGAAAAGTTTCCTGTGTGTGTTAGTGTTTAGTGACTCCATATCTCCTCTCCAGTTTCTCTGACCTTGTAGAACTGTTCTTCAGCAAACACTTAAGACAAATATTTAATATTTTAATTTATTTTAAGCCTTAAGAGAAGAAAATTAAAAACATACAAAAAGCAAAATTAAATAAATAAAATTTTGTATATGCCTATTTCGACTACTGAGCAAGTGGGAGTTATCTCCATGTGAGTCCTCTTTCCTGATTTAAGGTTGCTGGTTGGTTCTTGAAACATAACCACTCATCCCTTGTAATTATTACATTTAATTTAGTTGTCTTTAATAATGTTGTGCAAATCGTTAGTATTTTGATATCATCGTGTAAAAATGTGTCTATTTGAACATTACATTTTGCTTAGTTTTATAAGAGAAGACCTTTTCTTCTTTCTATCTTTGTAGCCTAGATGGCTCTGTGGGATGACCTTGTACTTATTGTACAGAGTCTCTCTTTGTTTATAAGGAAACTACTGTTGTTCTTTTAGAGGTAGATAATAAGTCTCCTAGCTTTCAAATCTCCCTTAGTTTTTAATAGTTTTGATAAGTTACTTTAAGTTCGTTTTATGGAAATAAAATTTAAAGACATTAGAATGCACAGGCTTTATGGACATGGTCTTGAGTGTGATAAAAGTATGTCTCCATCAGCAATGCTATGTGTAATATCCCTAAATTTTCAACTGGCAGCTCTCTATTCCACTGAGATAACAGATGGAGCATTTGCCTCTTTGAAGTTTCCTAAGAATGGGCTCACATTGCATGGGTCCCCACGTTTTTAGGGGACAAGGTGTTTTTGTGGTTCTCCGTACTTCTTCTGTATTGGATCATGACTTCCATTTCAGTGCTGGTACAGCAGTTTCTTGTATGAATAAACAACAATCCGTGCTTTCACTCCCCTGATACATGTGTTTTTTATTTATTTTTTAAAGAATACAACCATTAGGAAGAAAAATGTTGCTGTAAAACTCACGCAAACATATTTTTTGTGCACAAATACTTTTTTTTTCTCTTGGGTAAATGCCTGAATGGAATTTCTAGATCTTAAGTTGACACATGCTTAATATTTCTTAAAACTGCTGGGCCGTCTCTTTTTCTGCTCCAATCTGGCATGGGAAAAAAAGCCCTCATTATTTATTTTGCATGCATCTGCGCAATTCTATCACTTTCAATTGCCTGAAGACATCTTTATGTATATATGTATTTGTGTACATATTTGTGTATGTATGTGCCTATGTATGCATTTCGTTGTGTAGACTCATACATTGAGGCCAGGGATTGATGCATGGTCTTATCCTCTAGTATTGCTCAGATGAGGTGACTCACTTAATAAACAGTTCACTGAGTGGTTAGGTTTATTAGCCAACAGGCCCTGCAGTTATTATTGTCTCTCCCTTCCCAGCACTGAGATTATAGGGGTGTGTATCACATACTACTCTTCATAGGGGTGCTAGAAATCCAAACTCAAACCTTTGTATTTATGCAGCAAGCACTTTATCTACTGAGTTGGTTCTCTAGCTCTTTGTCTAACAATACTTGATTTCTTAAATCTCATTAATCAGCAACTTTCTTTATGCTGTATTAGAGTTCACTATGTTATGCTCATCTTCCTATACTTGTGCCTACTAGGTGCTATTAATGCAATTGCTCTGCCTTTAAAATTAATTTATTCTTTCCTGGATGTTTCCATCAACTTAATTTTGTTTTTTACAATGGCATTCTACCTTTAGCTGGTTTTGCTTCTCTCTTGTTGGATGTTCACAGTATATTGTTCTTCAGTGGATTGATTCCTTTTGTCCATATAGTAATGGTGGCTATTGTATCTTCATGTGGCCTCGTCTTCCTGTCCCATATATTTGTTGCTTTTCTTTGAACCGTTCCCTAATTATATTCAATCTTGATTTTCCTCTTTGGCAAAGTCTTTGAGATATGAACTCTTGTTGTGAGAATTTAAGTTTAATTTTAAAAAACAATGATTACATTTCACAACATTTTACATTATCAATTTTCATTCTTAAGCATATTCTTATTTACTATCATTTTATTTTGCAAAGCCTTTTATTTCTACCACAACACTGTGCTACCTGTCCCTTTCCCTATGCAAACAAGAGTTCTTTCCTCCAGACATCAACCTGTCACCTTCTAAGTTAACACATTTGTTGTTACAAATACTTTGTAGAGGCTAGTATTTAATTCATGTTAATATAGTACAAATTCTATCCTTTAATATAATCAAATAATTATTCATATGTAATTTATAAATAATATGGTTAATCTAATCATTAAAACAGAAAATATGGAGTATAGAATCACCTTCAGTGACAAACTAATCTGTCTCCATGAGGATCACACTCAGGGGCACATCCTAATCCTATGTTTGACCCCAGGCCCTAACTGATGCCTCATTACCTACCTCCACAGTCTTCACTGGTGATGTTAGAAGTGAGGAACAACTGTTTGCTTTCTAATAGGATGAGACAAAATCAAATGATCAATAGAGCATAAAGGTTGGCCTTTTTAAATTGTATGGGCAAGGTCTTTATTCTTCCATAGCTGAGGACTGAACCCATGGCCTTACACTTGTCAGGAAAGCATTCTACCACTGAGCTAAATCTCCAACCCCAATAATCCAGGTTCTGTCCCCTCAGAGGAGAGAGCCTGCTCACTGAATGTCATCTGAGAGCCATACACTCAAAATTCCTGGCTTTATCGGTTGGAAATTTGGGGGTTGAAAATGAAATTCTCCTTACCCATGATCTTTCCAGAGGTCAGAGGTGCAGCCTCATTCTTCTGCTGCTCCTCTTCCTTACCCTTTTCCTTCAGTTATTGTTTTCCATCTTCTACTAATAGCTTTCCCATTCTTGCTTCTCTTTCTTTTGCTCTTCCCTCTTCTATTGGTCATCCTCCCCGCTTCTCTTCTTTTTAAAGTCTTGCTCTGATATCCAACAGGTCTGAAACTCACAGATACTCACAAATACTGAGATAAGCACTCTGTGACACCACAACAGGTGTACTTTCATTCTTTCAATTGTCACATTAGTGCTTCTTAGGAAAGGCTTCACACAATCTATAAAGTGAACAATGTCAACAAGAACAGTATATATCCCAATACAACTGGAAAGGGGACTTCAGTTCAAAAACTGTACCTTATTCATTACTCATGAAGTCTAATTAAAATTATTGACTTCTTTAAAAAAAATATGCCTCCTTACAGCATTGCAGACTTTAATGATTATTGGAGACACAGTAGGTGAAAAGCTTGGAGAGCCTACAGAAAATTTGTGCTCAGCCACCTTGCCATCCTCATTATCAAATCCACTAGCATGGAGCCTCAGGTGTTGCTATAGTCATTACAGATGAAACATATCCTTTCCCAATGTGGAGCCCTTTCACAGAGCCAGATGGGCTCTAATTAATGCAACAGTGTCTATAAACAGAATGATATTTGATATTTCTTGCTGAAAACCTGAGGACTATTTGGATTGCATTCAGTAAGTCAGGAAAGTCCCATGCACAAGAACTCTATGAAATGGCTGTTGGATGCTGCTATTGATGATTTTCTATTGAGAATAATATCAAAACTTAATTTTCAGAATTGTAGCCTGTATTTTTAAACTAAAACAAGATTTTGATTGTGGTTCTGTATTTACAGTCTTAAGTTTCTTTGTTTCTCTATATACTGTATGATTCATGTTTCGAAGAAATGAGTTTGCTATTCCAAGTAGTGGCAGGTACAGCATTAAGCAGCATGCTACTTCATAATGTGATGTTAGAATATTACAGTAAGACAAAGGGGATTCTAACCTTGACGACAACTTTCTCAGGGACCTTCACTCTTGTGGATTCAACTTCTGTTTCTCAAAAACAGAAACTGGTCTCTTTGAATATTCCACAGAATCTTCCCCACATTCTAACATGCTGCCACCAAACGAATTAGGCTTCCTGCTGCTGCTAAAATTTTAAAGCACTATCATACTTCATGGTTAGCTCTTCCCCAAGATACCCAAGAAAACTGACTGTGTCACATCAGGGCTATGTTCACCTCTCATCTAAATAGAGACTTTCAGGAAATCGCATGAGACCTTCTGAAAGAGTACCTCCATGCACTTCTACCATTGTTTTAACTTCCTAGCTCCTGGTCCTGCTTGTTTGCATGATAAGTATTTACACTTACCTTGTGATATTTAAATGTCTATCACCTATTGATATAGTCAATAAAAAACAGATCTATGACAAGGTTAGCTACTCTCTCTAATTGTATTTGATATTATGTTTTAGATCTTATGAAGATGGGTAAGTCTACAAAAAATTGTAAGATACATAATAAGAAAGAAAAATGTAAATTCATTTCATTTTGTAGATAGAGCACTGTATAAAACCTGTAAGCTCCACTGGAATTCCCTTAGCACATGCACACACCCCCCCCACACACACACACCCAGAGAGAGAGAGAGAGAGAGATAGAGAGAGAGAGAATGATTTGTGAAATATATTTCATCTGTAATGAAGAATAAAGGGGAATGAATTCATGTCTTTCATAAAAGTCTTTGGAATTTGATATCATCATTCTAAGTAAAATAAATCAGACTAAGAAACATAAATATATATTTCTCTTATCAATGTAAGAAGATTGTATATATACAAACATATGTACCCAGAGCAGTTGGAGGACAGTTCCCACAGGTTGTTGGTACCCACCCGGAATCACCATTGCAATGCTGAGGTAGGAGCACCATTAGTTCAAAGGCAGCTGGGAACTGTATCATGAGACTGGTGTGGAGATTTTTTCACTCTGAAGTGGAATGTTCTCTCCTGGATGCTGGAAGGGGAGCTCAGATGATAAGTAGCTGTTGACAGGAACAACAAGAAGAAAGCTTATGAAAAATACTCACAGAGGCAGTTAGCAGCTTGCAAGTCAGGAAAGTTACAACTACAGACCTCTGTTCCTAGGAGTTTGCACTCAGATAGGAATGTGTGGACCGCAGACTCATGGCTGAGTTCTATCACAGCAAGGACTCTAACTACAGAGGACTCTGCCAAGAGGTCACTTCTGATCATGTTTCAGAAGTGTGTCAGTGACAGACTCCATTTAGGATTATATTATTTGGATCCTTTTGCACAAAGCACCCACATGGTCTTTTCTCAAAGTTTTAAAGGCAGTAAATAAGTGCTGGGGAGGGAAGACTTTCTTCTGGAGCTGGCTGCATGTTATGCCAGGAACTCAGGAGATGGAACTATTCTCAGTTGGCATTCATGTTGAGATGGGCTTCATTCTTTCATAAGTGTCTTTCATTTTGGTTGCTAGTTCACGTTTACTTTTAATTAAATACATATATTCCTGTTCAGGTCACCATCCATCAAAGTCCATGCATCTATTGGCAACAATAATACATTCAGAGTTTTAAAAAATAAACACTACAGTGGGCAGGGAGTCATGTTGGGGTATAAAGGAGAAACTGCAGGAGATGGAATGAGGTAGGCTATGTCTGCTAATATATTTATTTAAACATAAACATTTAAAAAAATAATTTTCTAAGGAAAACATTTCAGACTTTTCTGGTCAAAATCAGTGAGCAAACATTTCACAGATGAAAATGCAGGGATAAGCTTTTTAATAATGTAGCTAAGTACATTTCTGTCATCTGTGCTCTAGAAATAACCCTAATACACTTACAATTTCACCAATCTGGTCATGGGTAGAAGTGATTCTCCTGTCTGCAGTCAGTGTTCTTTCTCAAATAAAATATTTGTTTACAGTTGTAGTAGGAGCCTGCTTGCTCATTCCTCACTGCCCAGACTCAAAATAACCACACAGTAACTGTATTAATTAAATCATTGCTTGACCTATTAGCTCTAGATTCTTATTGGCTAACTCTTACATCTTAATTTAACTCATTTCTATTAATCTATATTGCCACGTGGCTGTGGTTTACTGACAAGGTTCCAGCTGGCAGCTCACAGCTTTCTCCTTTGTCAGCTACATAGCATCTCTCCGACTCTACCTTCTTTCTTCCAGCATCACATTTAGTTTCTTTCCCCTCCCTGCTGCCTAGCTCTATTCTACTGAGCCACTAACCAAAACAGCTTCTTTTTCATTAACCAATAAAAGCAACACATATACAGAAGGACTTCCTACATCACACATTTAAACTGATTAAGTCACGTCACTGTTTCAGCATACAAAGTACAATAAGCCAACACACAAGAAGGCAAAGTTTTATAGCAACAGCAAATATCATACAAACACAGGCAGGCATTATTTGAAAAAAAAATACTTTAATGAAAAATCACGATAGAGATGGTACAGTTAAGAGGGGATGGCTTTCTGTTTTCCCAGAGAACTAGTGTTCATCTTCAGTACCAACTATGAGGCAGCTTCCAACCATCAGTAAGTCAGGCTGCAGCATAATCTATACCCTCTCCAGACCCCTGTAGGCATCGACACACAGTACAGCAGATAGTCACACACAAACACACATGCACACTCACATAAATAAATTAGATATGCACATCTTAAAAAGGCTGCTCCCATGAGGACATATTTCAATGAAATAGCTGCAATGAAATATAAGCCCAATATACTGAAGTTTATAGTGTTGTAAAAATGCTAGGAATAGTCATATTTACTGACTTTGGAAGCTGTTATTATTGATACATTAAATTAGAAAAGTTAATGATGGTATAAAATCATACCATTGTAAAACAGACACGTATGATTTGCAATATGTGCATGAGTGTAGCCATTTGTGTATAAAACTGAGAGTAAAAGTGAAGGGTTAAGTCACCAAAGTTGAAGGGTCATCTTCTCTGGGTAAAGATCTTAACTCAATGATTTCTTATTAGAACACATGCTTTTGTATGCAGGTGTTTTTTTTCTTATCTTTATTTCTTTATGAAAGAGAGAGTTTAAAAAACAGTATCATAAAATAATCATTATCAAACAAATTAGAAAACATAAATTGTCCATAACCTATATCAAATATAATCTTTTATGTGTTATTTATATTTTTAAAAATGTTTAGCATCAACAACTAACTTTAAAATGATAATATTTCCCTTCTGATTAATTTTTCCTCTTCAAGTTTTCATGTATTGTGTCATTATATAAATAGGAACTTAATTTTTTAAACTTAGAATTAAAATAACAAAAGTTTCTTTGCTAAAGGAATAATGTAATTTAATAATGAAACTCTGAAGTGTGTCTGCAGACACCCTTAGCTGGTAGGCTGCAGCCTCAGCACACATATAGTAGATCACACAAATACACATGGATACATCAGTCAGGGCATCAGAGTGTTGGCTCTAGAGCACCAAATGGTGCTCCATTTCTGTCGTTATCCATCTTAAACTCACCAATTGCCATAAAACTTATTTTAACAAAAAGCACGTGAATATACCCTCAAGTGGAGTGCTCACTCTTACCTCCTATGACTATAGTTGTCTCTTCACACAGAATTATTTTTTCTTTATTTCTCTGCTTCTTGGCTGGCACACCTGGTTCTCTCTGTGTGAATCTTCATTTGTAGTTACTGGGGGTGTTTGGAGCCTCCAATGATTGATAAGCATTTGTCTATAGCTTGTTACATATCATTTATGTTAGATGTTAGTAGACTAAATTGATTACCATCATCTAGTGTGCATGGGAAAACTCTACACTGATCCCAGAAAATGCCAGCATACAGCTGACAGTAGGTATTTATATATAAAATGTGATAGATTTAATTGTTCTTCATAAGCTTCCTGAAATCATATTGTAGCTTTTGTGTATTGAGATGTATCTTTATCTATTTATCATCTGCTATCATTTGTCTATCATCTGTCTATCAACTATCTATGTATCTATGTATCTATGTATCTATCTATCTATCTATCTATCTATCATCTATGTATCTATCATCTATCTATCTATCTATCATCTATCTATCTATCTATCTATCTATCTATCTATCTATCTATCTTCTATCATTCTATCCATCATCTATTCATAACCGGTAAGATCCAAAGATTAAGTTGTGAATATATATATATATATATGCTAATTATTATTTCCAAATTTTACTAAGCATACATATTACAGGGTTACTTAAAAGAATCACTTGGTTAATTTCTTAATTTAATTGAATCACCCACTAATCAAAAGTGTACTTTCTAATTTATAAATAAAAACTTTGCTAAAGTTTTGAAACAATACAATTTTGTCCTGAACTATTAATTTATTGCTGCTGATTTAGTAATTTGAATTCTTGGTGACATCTCTACAAACAGAATTTTTCTCTCAAAAACATTAAATCATTAATTTTACAGTATTTTATGTAGTATGATGAACCTGAAACACTGAATATACAGCACCTGATATTTTAAAGAAACTTGGAGAAATCACTCCTTGCAAAATGGCGTGGATTTCTCCTCTGTATGCTGTGATTACCATTAATGAATAAAGAGAACTGGCTTGGCTTGATAGGGTAGAACAGAGCTAGGTGGAAAAAACTAAATGGAATGTTGGCAGAAAAAAGGTAGAGTCAGAGAGAAGCCATGATGCCCTGCTGGAGACAGACACCGGAACTTTACCTGGTATGCCACAGACACATGGCAATACACAGATCACAAGAAATGGGTTAAATTAAAATGTAAAGTCAATGCTCTTAATGGCTTAGCCATCTCTCATCGAGGGGCAATGCTCATTCTTTTTTAAAGCTGCTTAAGCGCTTAGAAGCGTATACTTATATACAAATAATTGATGTGCTAATTACAAATCATTCTTGTCTGGTTTCTTTTCTCCCCTATCAACACTGGAGCCTCATAAGTGGAAGTCTACTGTAAATCCTGATATCATTATGGTTGTAGAAAGCCTAAACCCTGTGCCATGTGTTTTTTTTCAAAAGATTTATTCATGATAATATAATTCAAGATAATACAGAACTGCAGGAAAACTCAATGTGTCAGATTTATTTTCATGACCAAATCATCATCATATCAGAATACGATGCTGTGTGTTTCTGCTGTGAAGTTCAGCAAGGAAGTGCAGATTTCTGCAAGCAGACAGGGCCATGTTACTAGGGGTCACATAAAAAGTTATAAAGTTAACAAAGTAAGAGCTATATTATATGTTTAGGCTGCTTCTGTGAGTCATGATGTGCCAGGATCAGACTGGGAAAAGGTCTTTGTAGCTACATTAAGGAATTCATAGTGCATGTGTGGGCAATTAGAAGGTAAGGAAGCAGGGATCAAGAGAAATCACATGAGAGCCAGGAAGTGGTGGCGCACGCCTTTAATTCCAACACTGGGAGGCAGAGGCAGCAGGTCTCTGTGAGTTCGAGAACAGTTTGGTCTACAAAAGCTAGTTACAGGACAGGCTTCAAAGTTACAGGGAAATCCTGTCTGGAAAACCAACTAATAATAATAATAATAATAATAATAATAATAATAATAATAATGTATGATGAAAAAGTAAGAATAACCATATCTCTGTGTCTTCCTGCTTTCTGCCTTGTTGTCTAGAAGCCACAGCAACTACAAGATAAATTCATGTGGTTTTGTCCCCTTGAGAAAACAGAACCATGGAGGCAAAAACACTCTCTACCACTAAATAGATTTACTGGAATTGGAGTCTACAGCTGCAGTGAGGACATCCAATTCCACTTCAGTTTTTCTTAATCCTTCATTCTTTGTTAATGCTTTGTGCTTTAGTAAATTATAGAATTATAGTATTTCACTTGATTTCACAGCCAAATGAGAAAGTGGAGGCAGAGCTGGATGTGCGTGTGGCTAACGAGGCTCAACTTTAAACTACCCAGAAATGTACAGTTGAGGAAGACTCCATCCCATTAAACATGATCTAATTAGAGCCTGCATGAGTGAGCATATACTCCTGTGTGGATGGCAGGTGCAGATCCTGTGACTGCACAGCTGCTCTGCCTTCCTGTCACCGCAGCACTGATAGCTCAGGTTTCGTGGAGAACGGTTGTGTCTAGAAAGCAATACAGCTTTTCCCACCCCTATAACACTCGCTCATACTCCTTCCTCATTGTTTCAGTTTCTAATGCAAATTTTTGTGACCTGTGCAACTCACTGGGGTGGTAGAGTAAGCAAATGTACAGAAGGTCACACTTCCTGAGCAGTAGATGCATAGAGTTAGACCTTTGAATATATTAAATATAAAATAAAAACTGTGTTGTGACTTATGGTACTACGGTAAATGGTGAAGTCATTTTCCTACCCAAGAAGTGACAATATTAAGTCTGTAGCTCAGTTGTCAAGAGTTTCGTGGTGTGTTCAAGACAGAGAAGAAGCCATGCTTTTTCTTCATATTTTAGTGACACTTTCTTCCTTCTTTACTGTTCATGGGAAAGTAAAGGCCTGTGAATATCTGTTTGAAACACAGCTATGTGCTTACTGCAAGAGACTCGAGAGCAGATATCTGTGGCCAAATGAGCTTACAACTGTCTTTTAAATCAGCTTGCTGTCAGTTATCCCTGCTCAGAAGGTCCCATGCATAGGCACAACCCAATATTGTCTGTCAACTCAAGGAAGTCTGAACTTACACATTCAAGCATGAAAGGAAATATCTGTGTTTCTTTTGTCGATACTAGCAATTTAGAGAGATGGATAAACAGTCTGTTCAGACGAAGACAGAATCTGCTATCAGTTCTGTTGCTGAATCACTGCCGTTTCGAGAAACTCTATCAATTCCATTATTCCTTGAGTGTAAAATTAAGAAGTAAAATGATCTGAGATTTCTCCATTACTGAGAGGCAGTTCATACTTCACACTGAAAGTATTTGCCTAAGGCATTAAAACATTGTTTGGTTTCTAGTAAAATACCTTTTAATGCATAAACTAAATCCTTTTAAGTTTTAACCCCCCCCCCCACTTTCTACTTGATGTGGGATGTCCTTCTGTATCTGTGGTGCTTTTATTAAAGCTGATCCAGTCAGCCTGGCAGTGGTGGCACACACCTTTAATTCCAGCATTCAGGATCTCTTTGAGTTTGAGGCCAGCCTGGTCTACAAGAGGTAGTTCCAGGACAGACACCAAAGCTGCCGAGAAATCCTGTCTCAAAAAGTCAAAAAAAAAAAGAAAGTTGTTTAGGCCAATGGCTTAGCAGAGGACAGCCAGGCAGGAAATCTGAACAGAGATATAGAGAGTGAGTAGGCAGAGTCAAGGAGTCGCCATGTAGCTGTCAAAGGAGAAAGATGCCCATTGAACCTTTCTAGTAAGCCACAGCCTCGTGGCAATACACAGATTAATAGAAATGGGTTAATTTAAGATAAAAGATCTAGCAAGGAATATACCTAAGTTATTGGGCAGACAGTGTGACAATTAATATAGTTTCTGTGTGATTATTCGTGTCTGGGCAGCCAGGAAACAAAGGCACTATCTCCATTTACAGTGCTCTCTACTGCTTCCTCATCTCCTTCAAGCTGAGTTTCATCTCCAGCTTTTGAGCACAGCTATTGACAAGGCTGAGTCTTATTGGTGGAGTTCCTGTGTGCCTAGATATTTGTCTTGTCTACACGAAGCAGCTGACCGGTGACAGCTGCACATAGTATTGATGGATTTTATACATATTATGAAGAGTGTCTCTGTCTGCCAGGAGCAGTTTCTAACTAACACTCTCACATCATATTTTCCGGAGTTCTTGTGGCTCATTTGACACCAGAAAAAGCTTCTGAGTTTTTATTTTATGTTTTTATTATGTAATTAGTGCTAGCTATATTTTAAGTTACATACTACCTTGTAAATGAAGATGAGTTGGGGCACTAATTTTGAGCACACCAATTCACCCAAATTTTGTTTTCCAACTAAAACAGCTTCGTTATGATTCTCTCTGACACTACAGGAAAAAATATGCTTTCTGTACATGTCTCCTAGTAGGGGAACTCTGTGTTTTATGAGGCTTTAATAACTGTATTTAACAGATACCAACTGCTTCTCTGCTATATGAGGTTAAAGGTTGAAGTGTCCTTGTTGTACTCATGAGTGCAGAGTTTAATTCTTGTTCCCTCAGGGGAAAATGCCCTATCCACAGGGAAGCCAGCTGTGACACAACAGGAAGCCTGGTACCTGTTCTGTCTGGACAATGATTTGTACTAACTGTACTTCCAGTTTCAATGAGTAGGTATATTAAACATGCAACAATCAGATATAAAAGCACAAAGGTAAGTAGCAGAGATAACAAGGTAACACGCTTCCAGGAGCCAGTAGAAATGATTTTGGGAGACTTCCAACTGAAAGAACAAGGAAAAGTAACATCATCAAACCTGGTGCTTCTAGGACCTAATAGAAATCACCTGGGGAAGCCCCATGGAGCCAACAATTGGAGATTCTTGACTGAAACTCTACAGTGGACCAAGCATTCCTGTTGTTTTATCTTCAGCATAGTGGTTGTTCCTTAATCTACTGCTGTCTCAGGTAGAAACCGTGACTCCACAGATACAGGCCTGTTTCTCCAGCAGTGACCTGACTGCCTAGGACACAGTCTGGTGGGAATTCTGTTACCACAGGCACTGGCTCCATTATTGTTCTATTTATAAATAAGACTCAAGACTCAAATGCTGGAATGAAAACCCGCTAGCTGAGATTGGTTGATTAGCAACTGGCTAATCTTCTCTCCTTGCTGGCATCTCCCAAAAAGCCCATTCGTTTGTTCTGCCAATATGAAAAGAGCCGTGCCCCTCAAAATTCCTCCCTTCTACTTCCAGTGTGTCCTCCTATCTCTTCCAGATGTCCTCTGATGCTCTGTAATAATTGTCTATCTATTAGTTGCTAACTTAAGTCTCCTGACGCAAGGTTAGTTTTATTTAATTAATGCAAATGCTAACTCAGGGTTCAGAGTGTGATTGAATATAGTTCAACATATTTCCCTTAAATGACACCCTCAAAGAAAAGAAACTATGACAAATAGCACCTAGAAAAACATCAGATTGCCTGCTTGTCTCTAGCGGAAATGAATGGGGAAGACTACCAGAAACAATCATGTCGTAGCTCCCAATTGAAAAATTTCCAAGCAGATCAGAGTTCTCACTAAGATAAGCTTCTGGTTCCTGGTTCTCACTCACCACAGGTGTTATAAACCATGATGTGGGAGTATGAATGTAAATGGCCCTCATAAGCTCATAGATAATGGCACTATTAAGAAGTGTGGCCTAGCTGAAATAGGTATAGCCTTCTTGGAGAAAGTGTCACTGTGGAGATGGGCTTTGAGGTCTCCTCTGCTCCAGGTATGCCCAGTTCAGCTCACTTCCTGTTGCCTGTGGAGGAAAATGTTGACTCCCAGTTCCTTCTCCAGCACAATGTCTGTCTGCATGCTGCCATGTTCCAGTATGATGATAATGTACTAACCCTCTGAACTGTAAGCCACCCAATTAAATGACTTCATATGAGAGTTGTTGTGCCCATGGTGTCTCTTCACAGCAATAGAAACCCTATCTGAGAGACATGAGATAAACAATAAAGACAAATGGTAATAGTTGACCTTCTACTTGCTCTCCACGGCCACTGTTTTAAATACCCTTAACTATTTACTACTCCTTTTCTCTTTGTCATGCATGGCCAAACAGAACCTGTATAAGGATTCTCAGAAGACACGTGAGATAAACACTCTCAAATCTGAGGCAAAGAAGATTGTCTTGTTCTCAGAGTCAATGCTCCACAAATGCAAAAAGCAAATGACAGCTTACCAACATGATTAATATCACATAACTTTTTGCTTAAGTCTTAACTCACCCCCAATGTCATTGGTTCTTATTAGTTGGATAAAATTTGTGGTGCAGGATTCTCATTTTTAAAATCTGAATCTCACAAATGATAATTTATTGAAGAAGTTCCTCAAATGTTGATTATTAATGGCAATTATTACTTCCTTTGGAATGATGATTATAATATTGTATAATCATATCATAATCTTAAAAATTGATATTAGGTTGCCAACATGTTGATTTATAAGTAGTTAGCTTTTTGTGTTTTTCAATCCTTTAAGATTTACCAAATCCTGTAATATGGAGTCGTCATCTTTCCTTTTTCTTTTCTTTGTCCTCTTGACACTGGTCTAAACCCAAGCGTGCTTTCTCTGGCACCTTGGGCTTTCTCAGTCTATGTCTAAAGGTACTTAGCCCATTTTTTTTCCCACAGAGCTGCTTCATGCTGTATGCCTGCTTGCTGACCTTATTTGTCAACATCCCAGCTTAACTCAAAAGGCATGAGTTTATCTCTTCCTCTTCTCCACATCCTTATTTTGGTTAGCTGCTGAAACTTTCAACTTTTTGTTTCCTGGATATTTCTCTTAAACTCTAACAAAATTATATCCTAGCTTACTGGTAATAGAGTTGTTATCCTTGTAAAAGATACAGGGTTAATCCCATTCTTGTTTTATTACCTCAGACTTGTTTTTAATAAACTTGACTATGACTTTTTTCTTGGCATAAGTTTCCCTACATTTATCTACTATCCAACATCTTTTGAATCTCTAGATTTATGGTTTAGCTAAATTTGGCTAGTAATCAGACATCAATTTCCCTGTGCTGCTTTAATTCTTTTCAATTATCTTTTCTTCATCTAGAAGTAGCATAGTATACATTGTTAAACCTTGAGTAATTGTTAGTCACTCTTCTGAACAGTTTATTAAATGGTATACTCATCTGTATATTTGGTTTTGAATACGTGAGTTTATTAAATATGCATTAAGCTAAAGTTAAAGAATAAATGATAAGAAGATAGATAATCTATGTGGACAGATAATAGATATAGATAGATGATAGATGGTAGATAGATAGATAGACAGACAGATAGATAGAAGTTAGATATAATAGATAACAAAAGATCATCAAATCAAGCATTCAAAACACTCAGAAAATGTTAACTTGAGGAGGAGGCTCTTTTAAGGCAGCCAGTTGGAGTTCACAGTAGAGAGATTTCCAGAAGAACCAGAATTTCCCCTAAGGTGTGGCTCATGAGTGAAAGAACCAATAACAGCAGAAGAGTAAAACCATCAAGTCAGAGGCTTGAAAACACACAACAGGTACTACAAAAACATCTTCAGGGCAGCCGGCTGGAGCTTGGCATCAACAGTCTCAGGTAGAACAGAATCACCTTGGTGAGCTGACTAAGTAGAAAAACAAGCAGCCACAGAGAGAGCATGGACTACTTGAGGGATTGATGGTGTCCAGCAGAA
This sequence comes from Chionomys nivalis, assembly GCF_950005125.1. Lineage (NCBI taxonomy): Eukaryota > Metazoa > Chordata > Mammalia > Rodentia > Cricetidae > Chionomys > Chionomys nivalis. The sequence continues at coordinate 2,711,821 of NC_080099.1, read as the reverse complement.
ATTGACTGAAGAAGCTGAGCAGTAAGCAGGGGTTGCCAAGTCAACTTTCTCCTCATGCCTGAACTTCTCATGTCTGAATTTACTAGCTTCTTTTCCTCAGACCATTTACTACATCATGGAACATCTGGCTGTTCACAAAGACTCTCTTGCTGTTTTCTTTCCCTTCTCAGTTTAGATAAGAAGGCCATTCCCAGACAAGAAGCCCTTCCAGGAGGACACCTTGAGGCCAAAATGCTCAATTCTAAAATGGTGGCAGGAGGTGGGGGTGGGGGGAACTGATCCATCCCACTTCAAAAGCCAGCTCCTCAGTGAGCTCCAACAACACTTTAGAACTCATCAGTATTATGGACAATACAATGTAACTGTATCTGCTTCTAATGTATGTCGAGCAATTCACATCTTCTCTACCTGTTGGCTCAGGAATTTTCCTGTTTGTCCATTCTTTATTTGGCCTCCCAGTGATACTATATTTTACTTTTATCATGAAGTTCTAAAGCATCTACTTTGTTACAGTTTGTAACTTTAGTATCTTTCCTGAGACCTTTCATCTTCAAAGGTGCTTACAGTGTTGAAACATTTGCATCTGTTCTAAATCCTCATCCCATAATTCTCATATCTATATCATCTTGAAGTACGATGTGTGTTAGTTAGATGTTATTAGATAAATAGCACATTTCTTTCAATTCCTAGAGTTTTCTAGTGATGAACATGGTAGGACTGTGTTCTATGTTCTTCTTTAGTTGGCATCCTCCTCAGTCCTCGGAGAGCAAATAGGTAGCTCCTCATTCTAGAAGCTTCCAAATCAGTCTCCTCTGAAATTGAGAGGAAGGAAGCTTTGCCTTGCCTGTAGGATAGTGAGAATTAGGATTCTCTATTCAGAATCCTCAGAATTTTTCAGAAATTAGAACTTATGGGCTAAGCACTAAGTAGCTAGTGCCCTTGCTTATCTCACTACTCAAATATTCAGGAGGGGATATATGACTGAGATAACAACAGAGAAGCATGAAAGAAGACAATAATCTTTAAGGTAGGATATTGCCATTATTATTATTATTATAGGGAATTATTCCCACCAAGATATTTTTGAACAGCTTCCTGTAACTGCAGCACTGATGAAAAATTATCTTGCCCCATTTTCACAACTGATCTTTCATTTGCTGTGCTATTGTTCCTGTGATAATAACTTACTGCATGCTGTTTAATATTCATAGTAGAACTGAGCCACCCACTAACCACTAAAAATTTATCTCCCTTCCCAAAGAAAGGTGAATATAATTTGACAACTTGGACATTGAAGCAGATCCCAGATATGTTCCCTTATACTAGAGACATATTATTTTTACAGAGAGTAATTTGCTATCTGGGTTTATACATTAAGATTCAGCCTCCATTATCAAGAGGCGTTCATCTCCCATTGGTTCCCTGTTGTCCCTTTTATCACTGTTTATGGAAGCATTTCAGGGCTAGTTTGGCAGCTGAAGAAGCCTTTCAAAGAAATACTACCCTATTTATCGAACTTGAAAGACATATGAAAAGAGCCACTACTCTTTCAATGCTTTTACAGTTGAAAGTGTCTTACGGGATTCAGCCCCTTCCTGTGAGATGGAGAAGATTGCCATTTTCTCATTTCACATCTACATCCTAGAAAGGTCCCCTCAAACACTCAGCAGTGGAAACGGCTTTAATAAAATCTAGCTAAGCTATTTAAATGTCAGTCATACAGATGACTTGACCTCTGAGCCCATCCGTAAGTGACAAATACCCTGTGGTACCTTATTATAAAAACTTGGCAGTCAGTCAATAGCTTTGTGGACAGAATGTCTTTGTAATTGAAAATGCTCCACTATGGAGCAATACAAAATGAGTATTAACTTTCCATAAAAAAAATTGCAGTTCTCAAATTTAGTTTTGTTTTTGTTCTGTTGGTTTACTTGACACAGGGTTTCATGTGGTCCAGGCAGGTCTCCAACTCCATATGTAGGTGAAAATGACCTCAAACTTCTGTTCCTCCTATCTAGACATCCTGAAAATTGATATTACAGTGTGGGCCACTTTGCATGGTTTCTGTGGTGTCTGAGATATAACTCCATGTTGTGTGTTTCCCAGACTGGTACCCTAAACATGGAGGTGTGTCCTCAGACCAGATATAGTCTTTTGACTTTACTTTGCTCACTGAATGTCAGTCAGGATTGTATGTGTACTGTCAAAAGTAATGTCACAAAATTTAAAGTTTGCGTAATTAGCAACAGCCTATGCCTTGGGGAACATCAAGCTGAACCATTTTTAATTCTCAAGATAAAAATTTAGTGAGAAGAAAAGGAAGAGAACAAGTATTTCAAGAAAGCAATGTATGGCACTTCCAAGTCACGTTCATCCACCTGAGAAAGAGCACAGCCGGTTCCCCTGCATTGACTGCAGTATGCTTTATGTGTAGACTGCTGCCAAGTTAGACTAAATGCCAACAGTCTGAGGCATAAAGTAAGATCAAACAGTACATGGTGCATTCATTTCTGAAACTTGATTATTTTTAACCTCTTCCTTTTAATTACCAAGGAAAGAGAGATTACTATCCCCTAGATATTCAATTGTGATGAGCAATAATAATGACCAAAAGAACCTGAAGAGCTTGGAATTATCAGATTTATTCTTAAATATTGTTTCAACTCATATTCAGACAATAGAAAAATATTGATAAGATTTGGCATTGATTTTTCTAAAAACACAGTGGACTGATAAAACAGAATCCATCACTCCTTCTGAAGAAAACTTCACATTTAAAAACATCATTACCTGGTGTCCTCTGTAGGTTCTTAGAGAAGTATAAGAGAGACATCTACTGGGGAGAATGAAACATGTTTTATTATCAGGCAAACTTGCAGCTCCAGTAAAATAATACTCTATATTTCCTGTGGTCTTTGAGTTTACAACATAGCCTTCAAGGCAGCAGATTACCACAGTCACAAAAATGTTTGTGGAGATGTGTAGGAGCACAAAAGCGGTGGTCAGAAGCCCAGGTTTGATTTAAAACTAAATGCAAAGCACTTCCTAAGTGAAATGGGAACTGCTCACCCAAATGATGCAGAGGAAAGGGAAGTCAGCAGACCGGACCAACAGTGGATCCATCTTAAAGGCAGAATGAAAAGGACAGGGCCTTCTCCACATGATTGGAGCAGCTGTGGTTGAATAATTCCACAAATTACAAATTAGCATGAACTTTTTAGAAGCTCCATCAAAGCTATGTTTTAAGTCCTATTTAACAAGAGAACACTTGGGATAACTCGTAATGTGGTTCATCCCGAATGCAACCTAAGCAAATAGTATTGATTATGTAAATATAGGCAGAGCAGGGTCATTACAGTACACATGGGAATACAGCAACAAAAACCTCACATTGACATTTTTTCATATTTTCTAACATACTTAGAAGTAGATAACGTTCCTTTGTAATATCCTACCTAGGATGATGCAAGTAGATACTATATTCAGATTTCTTAATGAAAATTATGCAAACATAAAATATTGGTGATGATAAAGCATATCAGTTCTGAAAATATGTGGACCTTGTGTATCTACAGAGTGATATTCCTGTACAGCCTACAGGTCAAATGATTAAGCAGGGTAGGAAGCCCATGCAGTACAATATAACAGGTTAGTGTCGGATATTGGTACAGTGTAATGTTTCTATGCCATGGAGGCTGCTTCTGAAGGTGTAATATATTTAAGCCAGGTAACATGTAGATACCTTAGTTACTTTCTTGTTGCTCGAATAAAATGGCTTGAAAAGGAAACCTTAAGGAAAAGGAGTTTGTTTTGGCTTCAGTTATAGAAGAATACAATCCATCTTGGTGAGGACGACATGGCAGGAAAGTCACGGAGCAGAAGACTGGCTGATCACATTTGCATTTGCACTCAGGAATCAACGAGTAAACATGAGGTAGGACCAGGATATGAATCCTCATGGTCTGTCCACAACGATTCATTTCAGCAGTGATTCTGCAACTCCTAAACATTCTAGCCTTCCAAACTGCACTTCTCTCTGAGGATGGACTGCTCAAATATGTGAAGCTGTATGGGGTATTTCTGTTCCACGTAATCATTAAGGACTTGAAAATTTCCACCCAAAACTTGGATGCTCATTGTTAAGCATCAACAAGAACCACTGGCATCCCGAGTCAGCAATGCTAGGTTGCTTCCCTCACACGCATCTTTAACTTACGTGAGGAATGGGTATTAGAGGTAGACAGAACACATGGATCTTATGAGAAACAAGAAGACAATACAGAAAGAGAATGGTTGTGTTGTAAATATAACACAGTCTTATAGTGAACAAATAGAACACAGGTTCCAGATGGAGAATAACTATGACCTTGGTATTATTTTTTTGTTCCTGCCATTCCTAGAGATGCAATCTATCATTGCACACAGAGAGCTAAGCTGAGGCATATTCAAAAGAATACTGATAGACCAGCTAAGCTTTTTGGTATCCAGTGGTTAAAAATGCCTGCATTCTGGAGAACAGGGAGCCTAGATAAAAATTAGCTGCACGCTGATAATTTGTACTCATTTTATATGTGAATGGAAATTAATAGAAGTTACAGGGGGGATAGTTAGCATCAGAAATAAAACAATTTATGAATTAGCAGTACTAAGAAAAGGGATCTTTTGTTTAAATCTCTTTCTCTCCCTCCCTGCTTCTCTCTCTCTCTCTCTCTCTCTCTCTCTCTCTCTCTCTCTCTCTCTGGTTTTTTGAGACAGGGTTTTTCTGTATAGCTTTGGTACCTGTCCTGGGAACTAGCTCTTGTAGATTAGGCTGGCCTTGAACTCATAGAGATCTGCCTGTCTCTGCCTCCCCAAGAGCCGAGACTAAAGGCATGTACCACTACCACCCAACTCTAAATACATGTCTCTTAATATCTACCAGTACTGAAAATTTCCATAAACTGCAATATCCTGCCCCTTGTCTCCATACTTCCATTTCAAATTACTCAGTAGTTTTTTTTTTTTTTGAGAATTTCTAGAGTGTAAATGACTAATAGGTAACAATTATTGAAATCCAGGGCTCATTCTCTGCACAGTTTCTTCTTAATATTCTCTATGTACCTGCTCAATCAATCCACATATTTCTAATAGTAGTGTTTTCATATATCCTGCCAGGTTTCTTTTCCCAACACTGTACTCAATCTCTCTTTACCCACTTTAGAAATCATGATGTTGCCCTTAGGAGTCCTGAGTCAAGCGGTATGCAGTGCCCCAGGATATAAATGCTTCTGTGCCTTAAACAAAACACATTTTCAAAATATTGTTGTAGTTACTGAAACACCAGCTGCTTCAGCAACTAGGAAATAAGTTATCGTGTAGATCACATGGCTTTCATTACATTTTTCAACGGAGGAACAATGTTAATGACTTCGATTGGAATGCGTGAGAGTGGAGTCATGCATCACACACTGACACAAACACACATACTTAACGTAAAATAAATCATTTAATTGTTGAACTACTAAAAGAATGAATACTTTTCAATGGTATTTACAAAGAAATGGCTTAAATTGGTTCAGAAGATAGTGCAAAATCAGACACACGAATAAGCAAATAGAAATGTTGAAATTAATTGCTAACTGATGTAAAACGTGCCACTATCTATAGGCCACACATTTTAATGTTAGGAATCATATTTTTCAAAGAGTGCAATCAATTTAACCTCAACTGGGTGATATTTATTTGTCTTTCTTCATACAGGAGTCATCAGGGTCACTAACAGCTTTCTATAATGTTGGAAATGATTACCTCACTTAAAAATATTGAAAAGTACAGGTTGCTTTATATGTTTGTTGAATAACACTTTGATTTTCAATGAAAATATAAGTAGGAATATTTTGTCCATCTTAATTTCATATACATTTTTTGGATGTGAGTGTTCCTCTTCCATATGATTAACACAGTTTCAAAGAATTATACCCTAAATTGTACACATATACTATGATTGTTTTAAACTTTTTTACTGTGTAACAAATTAATTCTTACTTTCTGGTGTTCATATACATGCATTTATGTCTGTCTCATGGAAGTCTATTTGTACTCTGGCTGTGAGCTGAGACTTGCCTTTATAGCTTTCTTAAAGAGCTGCTATTATGGTTTTGATTCTGAGGTCCCAGCTGAAGCTTGTGAATGGGATCCTGATTTCAAATTCAAGCTCTTAGAGTCACCATCAGTTTCTGAAGGCTCATTGAATTGATAACCTCCATTCTCAGATGTCTTTTGCCCAGAGATCTTTGAACTTTCCTTGCTATGTGCAACACTTCAGCATACGCTTTCTTCCCCCAAGCCGAGAGAGCAAAATGATCTACTGGCGTTGTGGATACTACTGCAATTTATGATGTAAGCAAAGAGGCAATACTGTACTGCCTTTGGTACCTCTGTTGGGAGAGACGCTAAACAGTAGTTGAGCTAACACAAGCGTTTCTGTTACCAGAGATGGGGAAGTGGGCTTGACCATTCATACAGATGCAGCAGGAGTGAGATTTAAACTGCAGTGGACCTTTAACTTCAAATACATGTCGTACAATATTGATCAGTTCATGTCTTAGAGTTAGCTGAAGTATGGTGGTCTTCCTAAGAGATTTTACACTCCCAGGAAGGTTTTATTTGTTTTTTTTATTTAATTTTTATTTTTCCATTCAATTATTTATACTTCCTTCCCTCCTCCCAATCCCTTCCCACTCCCCACACCGCCTCCTCCCTCTTCCACCCTGCTTGAGAGAGGGCAGGGAATCCTGCCCTGTGGGAAGTCCAAGGCCCTCCCCACTACATCCAGACCTAGGGACCTGTGTATCCATATAGACTAGGGTCCCAAAAAGCCAGAACATGCCGTAAAAACAAGTCCCCATGCCTTTATCAATAATGGCTTCTCAGTCAGCCCCCATTGTCAGCCACATTCAGAGAGTCCGGTTTGATCACATGCTCATTCAGACCCGGTCCAGCTGGATTTGGTGAGCTCCCATTAGTACAGGCACACTGCTTCAGTTGGTGGACCAACCCCTCGTGGTTCTGACTTCCTTGCTCGTCTTCTCCCTCCTTCTGCCTTTCAACTGGACCTCCGGAGCATCTAGGTTGTTTCCTGGTTCTGGCTATTACAAATAATGCTGCTATGAACATAGTTGAGCACATGTTCTTGTAAATGACTGAACTTGCTTTGGGTATATACCCAAAAGTGGTATTGCTGTGTCTCGAAGTAGGTTGTTTCCTAATTTTCTGAGAAATCACCACACTGATATCCGAAGGGGGTGTAGAGGTTTGCACTCCCAACAGCAAAATGAAAAAGTGTTCCCTTTACCCCACATCATCTCTAGCATAAACTGCCATCAGGATTTTTGATCTTGGTAGTTCTGACAGGTATAAAATGAAATCTCAGAGTTGTTTTGATTTTCATTTCTCTGATGGCTAAAGATGTTGACCATATCCTTAAGTGTTATTTTAATACTATTCAATATTATTTATTTTCAATTTTTATTTTTGTTTACTCATTGAAAAAATTTATACATATATACAATGTATCTTGACCATATCTACCCCCCACTCCCTACCTCCAACTCCCACAAGAATACCTTTTCTTGTCTCCCCTGTAACTTCCTGCATTATTTTATAATTTTTTAGCCAGCTGAGTTCAATTAGTTCAATTATGTGAATAGGTGTAGTGGCACTCACTAGGTTAAGGGGCAAATGACATGCCAATGACTGCACTATAGGAGAACATCGACTCTATCACTACCAACAACCTTTTATTGCCATGACCTCCAGAGTTAGAGGACATCAGGGCATTAGGACTTCCTCCTGATTTTATTTTTGGAAACTTTAATTAGCTTGATCATCTTCAGAACTATTATTGGTAACTACAGCGGCAGTGAGTTCACGTCGTGTCCAGAAGGCTGCCTTTCACGGCCCTCTTCCTTATCTTTTTGCCTTTACACTCTTCCACCAGTCTTCAGAGATGCTACCTGAGTCTCAGGAGCGCAAGTTGATGAAGATATATGATCTGCAGTCATTCCTTCTCAACAGCTTGAATAGCAATATTTTCTGCACTAACCACTACCCAACGAAATGAAAACATCTCCAGCCAAGGTTGAAACAAGCAAAAATTTATTAAAAAACAATTATATTTACAAAGCAGTTTACTGACATGATCATTTAGAAAACAGAATCAATAGCACCTCTCTTAGGGCCTATCCCTTCCCTAATCTTAAATTTTGGCCATATTACAGTGAGACAACAAATCCTTTCTGTATACCAAACCTCAAATTCAATCAAAAGGTTAGTTTGTTACCTCTGTAAAGAGTCTTGCACTATTGCAATAGTGGTCAATTCTGGCCTAGTAGGTTGTGTTGTAACATGCAGGGTGCAGCTATGGATGATACTATAAATGTCTTTCCTCTTCTGTCAGCCTGAACAGCAACTTTCAACACCATGAAAGATGGTCAGCAGTGAGTTTCCTAATCAGTTCTAAATTAATGTTTCTGCATCCTTCAGACAAAGTGTGTGGTGTCTTAAACAGTTGTGCCTTATCATCTAGTTATGGCGTGTAATCAAGAGCTATAGCTATATTGTTTGGGATGCCTCTGAAGCTTTTAAGACATATAACTTGAAGAGGTAACCCATGTCTCACACTGATACTTTTATTTTACAACCAATGTCTTCCGAGAGCAGCACTGCTCAAACATGTAGGGTAGTTTCATTCAAATTTCCTTTTAAAATTTTATGATTTCTTTTGAAATTATAGTTTGAGTTAATTTACAAAGCAATTGTTTCATAAAATTTCTTCATAGATCCTTAGCTTGCATTAACCTCTTTCCTTCTTCCCCCAGCCCCATTCTCTCAACTGTAATTAAGATCTTATCTCAATAGTTCCCCTGTTCTTTTACATCACATATGCCTTATTATCCTCTGTTATTGCATTTTATAATACCTATATCTTTTATGAGATACATTATAATTTGATACATTTCTGGAGTGTGTGATTAAGAAATCAGGGGAATAAGCCCCTCCATCACTTTTTAGTATTTTGTTTGCATTGAGAAATTTTCACTGCTGTATACTCATTCTGAAATGTATTATATTTGTCTTAATGCCCCTCCTATAATGCTACAGAGCAAAACAACAGAATTTTATCCTTTCTGTGTTTTGCTGTCCTTTATGTGAATATTTTATGTTCCACTCTCTGTCCCTGCCCCACAGAATTCTCTATTTGTCTTTGAAATAATTATTTATTTTCTAAAACTGAGTGAGAAGCAAGTTTTCTGTGTCACTTAACATACTAGCCTGAGATTCTGTTCATGTATCAGGTGAGAGGGTATGTTTCCTTTTAGAACTGAACCACAGTCTAGTGGCTGTAGTCTACCTGTTTCTATGAAAACCCTTTCTGGCTTTGCTTCTCCTCAGACCTCCTCTATCTTCGGTGTAACACTTTCTCCTCGAATTTCACACCAAGTGACAACAGCTCACATATTGTTCACTCATCCATCAGATAAGACATGATGTACAGTAGTCCCCTACCACTAAATACTGGCCCTCAGAGCATTTGCAAAGTTTGCCACTATAAATGTATATGGGGTGGTGTTTTGAATCATTTTTTCACCAGACCATAAATCTCCACTGGGTAAGGATCACAGATTTGTTCGCATTGTTGTATATAAGCACTAAGGTGATAGAAGAGAATACAAAAACTTCTAAATATTTTAGAAAGCTAAACTAATATTGCCTCAGATACAGACCACAGAAAAGTAGAAAATGGAAAGAATTGGGAAATGCTTCAAAAATGAGGCAGAATTTGTTTCTGTTTCTATGGAGAATCTGAAGCAAAGTAACGTATCAGTGAGGGGCAAGAGCTGAGGATACCACTGACCAAGTTAGAAGGACTAGCTAAGGTGGCAGGCAGCTGTTCTGTTCACTCTTGGTTTCCTCTTTTGGAAGCAATCAACTAAAGAAGCCTTTTCATGCTCAGTAAAATAGAGCATGGTTTTAATGGACTTTAAACCAGTTGTGTGTGAGTATATCCACATGTTCCACACAATATTCCTAACATGTGGAGCCTAGTATTAAATTTTCAAGTGTGTGTACAAATGTTCATAATGGGGATACACATAGATGATGAGAGTAGGAAGGAGATGGTGAGAAGAAAAGAAAAGCGAGGTCTTTAGAGGGGTTTGGAAGCAGAAAGAGTAGGTAGCATTGTACATTTGACATAGAGGAGTGAAGCAACTTCCAGGGCAGGAGCAGAAAGGAGGCAGGGTGTCGAGGGATGGAGCTGGAAGAGAGTCAACATCAGCATGTCTGAGGAGCTCACAGAAAAACTCATTATTAACTCACAATAAGATGTGTATTCCAATCTGATTAAACACTAATAAAATGTAACATTCAGACTAGTGTGTACTATTTAGTGGTATAAAAGTCACCTGTGAAGTTTCGGGTTCTTTTCTGTTCTGTTATTCTGGCACGATGTTAAGACTGTAGACAGTAGATTATGATCTAGTATCTCAGAATCCTTGGCTAACATATTCGAATGAATATAAGCAAACACAAACCTGTCAGACTTGTGACTGTGATTGACATCTCTGTTTTCTTGATTCTGTCATTAGTAAGCCTCCTTTTGTCCCTTGGGGTTAGAGTTTTGTTGCGACTGCATTAGCATCTGGGGCAGGCATGGTCCCTTAGGGCTTAAGCAGTCATGAGGTCTGTACTGTCTCCTGAGGCTGCTTCCACCCTGCAGCATAACTGCTGTACAATTCACGAGTATACAATGATGAGCCCTGAGAGGATTTTTACAATTATTTCTTGGCTGTAGTCCCAAATAGAATTTTGAAACCAATTGGTGATCAATCCTGACATTTAACCCCGAGGGAATCTCTTCTCCTTCCTCTTGATACCTTCGTTTCTCCATCCTGAAAAGGAAGTAGCTGTTTCAAAGATGAATAACTTTGTGGGGAGAAACAATATTCTTGGAATCAAGAGTTATTTAATATGTTTGCAGAAACTGGGGCATTGCTGTCATCTTTACTGAATGTCAGAGAAGGAGCAATAACTGAAACATTTGACATTACTCGTTCGTGATTGGAGGACATAGTTAATTGATGGATGAAAGTCTTTTCTCCCTACCAGGCTCATGATTCTGTAAGATTGTTATTTAAAAATAGTTTTCTATAAATGTGTGTGTGTGTGCTTTTGTGTATACGTACTCATGTGTTTCTATCTGTAGTTTTGGCAAACGTACTATGAGATCCCATTAAGTGGACAAAAGGCACCCTTCCCACTTGTCATCTGTGTACTAACAGCCATTGCCACTTTCATAAAGCTTTTACAAACATAATTGGGAGGGAAGACAAAAGCAAACTGAAAACAAAACAAAACAAAAAAATAACAGCAAGAGGACTGAGCTAATTTAAAGATTTTTGTATGTCTTCAGTTTCATGGAACAGAGGAAATTGAAAAAAAAATAAAAAACAGTAGTTGGAAGATCGCAGAGAGAACCAATCTGCTTAGTGGAGAGATAAATTCACCACACAAACAAAACTAGAGAGGGAATGGGGAAGAAATGGGGAGGAGAGGAAGAGGAGAGCTGTTTCATGGAGAGATAATTCCACCATGCAGACAAAACCAAGAGGAAGAGAGGAAAAGAAATGGGGGTGGGGCGGAGGAGTTAAATAAGATTGCAAATGATCCTCTTAACCTTCCCTGGTCTCCCTGTGGAGCTTGGTGGTTTTAAAAGTTTATCATTTCAATCTTTTCCCATTTTTATGTCTTCAGATGTTCTTTCAAAGCTCTGACAGCAGGTAATTTCTAAATTAAATAAAATTAGCTGCAAGCTGTACTCCTTTCCATAATACATGCTCAGGTCTCAGAACTGACTGAGATAATTTAACTTGTTCCATGCTAAGTTTGTTCCTCCTTGTTTGCAATTCTTCAGCATAAATGAAAATGCTGTGTGGTAGAAGCCTCACTGAACACATGTCAGATGTTGTAAGCAAATGTGCAGATTCGTTCTAGGGTGGAATATTCAGACAGGCAAAGCGTGCTTCTCCAAAAATCCTTCCTGTCTTTGAAAGGGAGGATTCCAGATGTCCTTGTTTCCAGCTAATGGGTCTCAAGTCTCAATGTCTTCAACCTTCAGTACCCCTCTTCTTTTTACCTCTGTGGAGAATAGAAATGGAAACTCTTTAGTCATCTCAGGACAATATCAGGAAAGATCCCTTACAGAATATGTAAGGGAATCTCTTGCAAGTCCTTTGTGGACTGTTCAGCACAAGGAATTTGTCTTGATCTCAGTAAATTTATTGGCCAGATTCTCACACTTTGTTTTATTGTGGAAACTGTACAGAGATTTTTTTAATGCAACTCTTGTTTCTAATTTCATAATTTCCATTTAGTCTTTTTCTGATGATTTCAATGTCTTTGCAAAAGCATTCTAGTTTTTCATTTGTTCTCACAGAATTTGCCTTTGTTTCTAACAATTTTATGACAAATATTTTAAGATCATTTGAGACAATTGTTATGCACTTACCATCTCCGTGTCACCATATGTTTCTCATGTGTTATTTATATTTTGTTTTTTTCTCCGATTCTTAATATGATGTGTGGATTTTTATTGCATCGAGGGAATTTAGGGAATTGTGCTATAGGACTCTAGATTCTATTTGGTTTTTTCTACTATTTGGGTGTGGCTTGAGTGTGGTAGACTCGGGTCTGTGTTCATGCTAGCTTCCTGATGGAGCATAGAGGTAGTACAGAGCACATGTGGACCCCTGATTCCTGCTGCTTCCACTGTGGGTGGATATGATTACACTCAGCTCTGCCTGTGACATGTTTGCTTCTCAGGTGTATCCCTGGCCAGTACCAATTCATTTGTCATGGAGTTGGTTGTGGGTATATATGTTGTAGGAGGCCGTTTGTTCATTCTCAGCAGCTCAGACCCAAAATAATCACACAGAAACTATATTATTTAAATCACTGCTTGGCCAGTCTCTTAAGCGTATTGTTAGCCAGCTCTTACATCTAGAATTAACCTATTGTTATTATTATTTATATTTTACCATGAGGCTCGTGGCCTACCAGCAAGGTTCTTGCTGGCGGCTTGTGTCTTTCGCCTCTAATGGCATCTCTCCATGGCATCTCTTTGACTCTGACTACTCTCTCTATATATCTCTTTCAGCTTGGCTATATTCTGTTGAGCCATTGGCCAAAAGCAGCTTCTTTATTCATTAACCAATAAAAGCAACACAAATACAGAAGGACTTATCACACCATATGTACAGGCCTCTCTGACCCTTTGTCACCAGGACAGAAGTGGATCAACAGCCAAGCCCTGGGAATCTCCTGGGTGATGAATGGGAGGAGGTAAAGCAAAGTTCCTCTCTGGACTCCTAACCCCACATGGGACAGAGTGCTGGCACTGTTGCCAAGTTAGCTTCACTCTGCTTTGCTCTTTGACATTGGGCAGGAATGAGACTGGGCTCATCCTTGGAATGCATTGATTCTACCTTTCTGGAATCAGAACACCTTGTTTCCATGGAAACAAAATGACAGGCAGATAACTGCTCAGAAACCAAAGCCATTTAGTAAAGGACTTGGAATGCTGACCCTTGATCCAGTGGGAAATATGCCTTCTCCTCACTCCCCAGTACTCAATGGGCAGAGTATGTTTTTGCCGTTGATGTCTGGTTAAGGTGAAAGTAGATTAGATAGGACGAAAAAGTGTTTTCTGTTATTAGGCCACCCTTTTCCTGGCATTTTAACTAGGAGAATTAGACTTTTCTAGGAATCAAATACAGTTGTTCCAATTGGCACTTTTATGAACCTGGCTTCTGCAATGCCCTGTCTGGAACACGGGAGGTCACAAGGAAAATCACAGAATCCCTTCTTGTAGTGTTTCTCATGTCCAAGGGTTGCTAGACATTCTGCTTCTTTCTTTAACCCCTTCAAAGTTTTCCTATGACTTGCTCATGTACATAGCTAGAGTTTCTGTTCTAAGAGGGAGGAATGGAGTTATCCTCTCTACTGACCATGAGGAGGGTAGAGGGCAACTTGGGGGACACAGTTCTGTTCTTCAACCATGAGGGTTCCAGGGCTCATGTCAATAAGTGATCCAGCAAGTGCCTTTATCCACTGAGCCATCTTTCAGCACCCACTCTGATTCTTAAACGTCCCTTTCTACCTATTGCAAACGGCATACAACTTTAATAAGTAAACTCTGATGCCAAAAAAATGCAGTGTGCCATTTGTTAAAATGAGTTATCTCCTAATATAGGTCATTCTAAATGAGTCACAAGACATCTTTGGGAGCAATGAGGGGCCTCCATAAAGCTGACATTCCACATCTGTGCCTTGGGAGCAATGATGAGCCCTCGACAGATCTGACAAGCCATGTCTGTGCTGTTTCTTTTTGCTCACTTTCTGCAGATCCTTCCTTTGACTCAAATCTTTTTCTCTGCCTTCCTTTGATGCAGAATGGCTTCCAACAAAAAGATGCAGGAGTGTCTGATGGGAGTGCAGAAAACAGAAGTGGAATTAAAGCTGCTCAGTGTGGTGAGGGGAAGAATGGGCTTGTGATTTCTGAATCTCTATGGCAGAAGAACTCAGAGGAGGAAAACTGTCAATTTATGAAAGTCCACACTTTACTGAACTGTCAATACAGCCGCTGAAAGAGAATCCTCCTGTTGTATCAGGGATCAGAGGATTAAATAGAATCCAGGGATAATTCAGGGTTTATCGTCTTGGGTGAAGATGACCTGGTGTTGATGTTGGGTTAATTTAAGGGATGAAAAACGTTTGACCAATGCGTACCAGTAGATATTGCTGCTATTTGTTCCAGATGGGAAAAAGCAGATTATAAAATTACAACTCCATTCCCAAGCCTTTTAGAGCTGTAATCAACCAGAGTTTGCCTCACTGGTAGCACTTATCCCTCAGAGCTATTGGTAGAATAGCTGGTGAGTCATACAAGCCTCTCCAGCAGGCTTCCAGCAAATCTGGGAATTAGACCCCTAGCTGTGTAAGTCAGACATGTGATGCAGGTATGTGGAGATGTGTATATTGTAACCAAATCTCTTGAAACCTTCCCAATTCATGCTTTGCCTAGACTCTATGTTTCAATGGCTATGTGATGAGATCATGTACATACACATATAAAATGTATGCCGGTTCTGTTCATTTAGTAGACATTAATTGCTTATTTAGCCTGCAAGGGAAATTTGACCAGAGATGTTAATTGTGAGATAGTGGGACTTGCCTGGGTACCCAGATACAGAACATATATGAGGTATTCTCCCACAGGTAAGAAGCAAGGACTGACCTCTGTGCAGAGAGAGCAATGAACACAGAGCATCTAGATTTCAGTTCTTCCTTGCAGTTGATGAGAATTCACCCTGGTTCAACCCCGAGAAAAAGGGATTCATTCCTGTGTCCTAAACAGTGATGGACATTGCTTCAAGTAACACTGAAACTTATATTAGGTTAGAAAAAAAATTGCTGAAGATGCTCTCACAGCCCAATTCGGAGGTGTTGCTTTAAATCGAATGTGTCATTGCCGAGAGGAAGATTTATGGATACCAGACAAGAATGTTGAAAATTCAGCATTGAAGATGGATGCTAGAAAGAAATCCCACACTAGCTCAGAATTGAGTATAATAAAGGGTTATTTATTTAGGGGTAGACTCACAGATCACAGTCCTCTGCACGAACGGGGATAACAGTAACCGAATCCAGCAGCTGGGAGAGAGGACATCAGGCATTTATAGTATAAGAGGCCACGCCCAAGTGGGCTGGTACCTTAGAGGCTACTGACTGAAGGAGTTTCTACAGCATAGCATCACTTGCATAAATGAGTCATTGTTCTATGTATATCTATGAGTATTATGAGGTTTGTGAACCTATTCACACGGTTGGTGCTCAGTTGTTGAACCTTTCCTGAGATTTTTGTCCCCCTGTGCTGGGTGTGCCTCTGTTCTTTCAAAGTAATAGGCATGACATTCTCAATATTGTCAGTCTCCAGTTCTCACTGCAAGAAGGAGAAGAATGAGGACACATGAGGCCTAAGGCCTGGTTAACACTCGTCCTTGTGCCCTTCTAGGAATAGTGTGTAAAGTCTGTGTGTTTTGTGCCCTTCTGTCTGAGTGCTTTAGGGGTATTTATGTAACCTTATGCTTGACTGGCTGGAACCAGCAAGGCAGGATTCCTGTCTCACCATGTCAGCCTCATCTCTTTGGCTTTTTGAGATGGCCAGTGACATACTTATGTTTTTGTTTCACGGTTTGTTAAAATTAAAGACAGAGAGGGAGAGAGAGATTTAGTAGTAGTCTCTGACATAACTAACAAATTTATTAGCATTTAGACACGCAACATTCATATTTATATTTGCAAAAATGTAGTTTTTATAAATTTCTCAAATATCTCTTTTGTATAGAAAGAATATGTTCTAGATTTTCTCCAAAAACTAGTTATAAAAACTTAAAAACTCTCAAATCATTTGCAGGGTGATGTCATGCTGCCAAGAGGCCACCAGAGGGCGGGAATGAATTTCACTTGGACTTGTCTCTGAAGCAAGAAGTGGAAATTTTCCATTGTAGTGAGGTTCTGAACCCTTTGATCTCTGAATTTCATCCAGTGAACTAAAATTCTAAAAGGTGTATTGATTTTTTTTTATAAAAATGTGATTAAAGGCTTAACATAAGCTTGTTTGATTCTAAAGCCTCTCCTTCTTTCCTGTACCTTCAAAGGAAAAGACAAAGAGATAAAGATGAATACTGAAGGGAAGAAAATGACCAGACACAAACACACAAAGTTCTTTCACCTTCCAGATATCACTCACCTTTTCCTAGGATAATAATCAGAAATAAAGAAAAATGAAAGATTAATTGCAAAATACATTGTGGTATCCTGTTTCTGAGTCAGATTTAAAATTATTTAAGTTTAGAGACATATTAACTTATTATTAAAGCAATTCTATTGGCAATTGACTTGCCTTTTGAATGTAGGCAATTGAAGGAGTATAAGACAACACAGAGGAGAGACTGACGCTGAATGTTTTTGGAGCCTGTTTAAGCCACCCTCCATTTAGATCTGGTAAGTTACCCTCTGTTTAGATCCAGTGAAGACAGGCAGTCAAGAATTCTTATTTGTGCAGGGAAAAGGGAAAATATGCACCTAGAGGCATAGATTATTGAATCCACTTTTAGCAAAAAAGAAACTACTGGCCTTAAATATTTTACATTGATGTGGATTTTTCTATAGTGATACAAATTTAAACCTATGTTTGCTACACTATGTCTATGTTTCTACTCTTGTTTGGGATATTATGCTTATGTGACTCAGTTAAAAATGTAATGTATAATTAAAAATGTAGATTAATAGTCATCTATAATAGTCAAACATGTAGTCATGTTAGATATGTTTTCAAGGTCATTTTTATGCCCTGCAATCCTGAAACATGCATGGGCAGCCCATATATAGTTGTTCTGGTGAGCTTATTCATATTAGGATTTATGGTCTAAGCTAATAAGGACTACTGACCATGTCTTTTCCACAAGAGAGACCAGATCTCATAACATAAGTTGTGAGGCACCAAAACAGATTTATTCATTAACCAATAAAAGTAAGACATACACAGAAGGACATCCCACATCACATGACTATGGTATCAACAATTATCTTTGACAACCAGTTTTTATGTCCAACCCAGAGGCAACACAGTCTGACAACAAATCTTTTCTTTTCTTTTCTTTTCTTTTTTTTTTTTTTTTTTTTTTTTGGTTTTTCGAGACAGGGTTTATCTGTGGTTTTGGAGCCTGTCCTGGAACTAGCTCTTGTAGACCAGGCTGGTCTCGAACTCACAGAGATTCGCCTGTGTCTGCCTCCCAAGTGCTGGGATTAAAGGCGTGCGCCACCACCGCCCGGCGACAACAAATCTTTTGACACATGCTAGTAACCAACAAATACTTTCCCTAATGGCTTCCATGTGCGGTGAAGGTTACCAAGCAGACCTTACTTCCCTTCTTAATTCATTATCTGCAGTGTACCACTGAAGGGATTGCTCCTCCTAACCTGCGACAAAACATGAAAAAAACCAACTTCATATTTTCACATTTAAAAAAATACATTATCCAGGAAGCAATCAAGTAAGTGTCCAGGTGTCAACTAAAAGGGAAAAAACCAAGTCCTTCATAGAGCAATATCTCCCCAGGACATGGCCTTGATCATTAGAAGTCATAACTTGCTGCTACTCATCTGTCAGTGGGCATAGGCATTATTCACTATGTGAGTCTGTGGGGCAAACACACACAGAATAGATTGTCTATCATTACAATCAATTTAATTCTAATATTTTTCCTGATCTTTTTCTTTAATGCCCTTTTTACATCAGAAATTATTAGTGAGGCATTAGCTATGATAATATCAGATGTCCAAACATAGTCAATGTAATAGATACGCCCTTTAAGATTTCTGTAAAGTCTTTGAATCAGCCAAGAAAAAAATTATTTTAAGTAGTGTCATTAAATAGAAATATAGAGCCAGGCGGTGGTGGCGCACGCCTTTAATTCCAGCACTTGGGAGGCAGAGGCAGGCGGATCTCTGTGAGTTCGAGGTCAGCCTGGTCTACAAGAGCGAGTTCGAGGACAGGCTCCAAAACCTACAGAGAAACCCTGTCTCGAAAATCCAAAAAAAAAAATAGGAATATGGAAATCAAAGATCGGGCTCAATGGGTAAGCTTGCTTGCTAAGCAAGCACAGAGACCTGAGTCTGAATCTTTTCCATCCACATAAAATGCCGAGAATGGCTATTCTTATGTCCATACTCCATCACTGCAGGGAAGCAGAAGTAGTGGGAGTGCTGTGGCTTGCAGGGTGCCGTCCTAATTCAGGGTTCAGCGAGAGACCCTATCTCAAGGGATGAATGTGGAGAGTGATAGCATGAGGCATCTGATATCCTACTCTGGCATCTGTATATATTCTCCTGGATTCACTCATTTGCAAGTATTACATATACACACCATAAACATACACTAATCACACACACACATATATATATAATAAATTAAAAAAATTGCTGAGATATATGTTATAGAAATATCTTCTTTTGTTGTTGTTTGCAGGAATTTTGTTTCTTTGTATGTTTTCAAGACAGAGTTTCTCTTTGTAGGCCTAGCTGTACTAGAACTAACGTTTTAGACCAGGTTGACCTTGAACTCAGTGATTTGTCTGGCTCTGCCTGCTGTGCTGGGATTAAATGTGTGTGACACTATGAACCACTCAAAAATACTGCTTACATCCAAAGAGACTGGAACCTTTATTGAACCTCATGGCAGGATGAATAAAACACTTTGAGATCACTTAAGACTTAAGAGTGATATCATGTTATCTACTCAAGTTATGCTTTTAACCTGTACATGGAAGTTTCTCTCCTGCCCACAATTTCCCAAACAAACACTCTGAAGCTTAATATTAATTGCAAACTGTTTGACTGATGGCTCAGGCTTATTACTAACTAGATTTTATATTTTAAATTAACCAATTTATATTAATCTATGTATTGCCATGTGGCTGAGGCATTTCCTCACATCTTGCTTCTCTGGAAGCTGCTGGCATCTCTCCAACTCTGACTTCTTTTTCTGTGTCTCTGCTTGGATTTCCTGCCTAGCTATATTCTGCCTGGCTATTGACCCAGTCAACTTCTTTATTAACCAATGTTAATAAAACATATTTACAACATACAGAGGGGCATCCCACATCATTAACCTGTCTTTAATAGTATAAAAACGAACCTTCCTTTCCTTGTATACTCATGTAATCTGTTTTTACAATCTATGATAGTGTAGAAAGCACTCAAACATCCCTATACAGTAAATGTCTGCCATGAATGTTGGAACTAACATATGGTTATTTCTTGATAGGACAGCATTTGCAGTTCTGTTGTTGGATCAGTTGGGGTCAGCTGGAATGAATAACTTAACCCCTTGTAAAAATCTGCTAAAGATTTCTTTAAAGTATCCATTTCTTTTCCATGTAACTCTTTTTGTGCTGTTCAGTGAGTACAGAACAAAACCCATCCTTGGGGACAGAATTCACAGATAGTGGTAGGGACAGTCAGACTTCAGGTAGGAAAAGGAACAAGTCAGGCTCAGGAACTAGCACAGGGCTGAGAATACAGACAAGCAAGAAACTACAAACCAGCCACAGAGGGAAGATATAGGGTAGTGGAGAATATATATCTAGGACTAGCTATTGGTCAAATCCATTCAAGGGAAGTGCTAGGTTTTTTCACTTAATGTGATGCCAAGATATTATTTAAAAACAAAGATAATAGAGGAACAAATTAAAGTGCAAAAACTAACATGTAAATGAAATAGTGGTTTACCAAGAAAATTCAGGTTATATGTGATATAGCAACAGATGAGAGGTGCTTTTAATAATATTTTATGGACAGTTGTTATCTCTCATAAAATTCACACAAATCCAAAGACATTTTCCTCTTTCTTCATAAAGCATATGGTAAAGATTTAGCTGAGGAAAGATAGAATTCTTAGATGAGATCTAAAACAAGGAAAGTTATGTGTTTGCCTATGTATTATCACACAGTGGTTAAAGATTTTTTTATAATGATTTCTGAGATCATTTGAGACTTGTGCAGTCATAGGTGCTGAAATAGCTGTTTGAAAAGAGACATATGTAATCTAACGCTCAGACCATATAGAAGACACAAAATTTGGTAGCATAAGATCAAACATTGCTAGGTGTCCAAAGAACCTAGCAAAGTTTAACAAAGGCAAGAGTTTAGAAAACTGTTCAGTGGGTAAACTTGATCGCCCAAAAGACCCCAGATGCATACATCTCCCCACGACTCTGACTTTTCATATCACTGTTCAGGAATGACATTTATTCTTCTCCATAGATAATTGACTTTCTTATTGTAAGTGAGACTTAATTAGATGAAGGGCAGAAACACCACTTCTCCATAAGAGAAAAAGGAATCCTTCTTGTATGGTTGATTTCAATAGCTCATTCATTATCCATGATCCATATGATCCATTCCATTTCTCTCTCTCTCTCTCTCTCTCTCTCTCTCTCTCTCTCTCTCTCTCTCTCTCACACACACACACACACACACACACACACACACACACACACACTATGAAAGCAATGAATGGCTATCTTCCCTATTATACATTTTAAATATATCTTTTGTAAATCCAGGGTCAGTAGCAGAGGATTCTTTGAGTACCCACATTTGAAAAGGCCAAGGGTCACCCTGTTTCTGGCAAAATGTCAAAACATTGTTTAATATGAAGAACGGGAAAAAGTAAACACATTGTTGTACTATGTAACAAAAAGGATTAGGAAGAGCCTGCCATGCTGATGTTGACACAAACTACAGAAACAGTCAAAGGGAAATGAGGCGAGCTGTCATCCTTTCATTCTTTCGACCGTGGAGAGGGCTTGGAGAAATAAAAGACAAGTCTCTCTGGAAAGCACACAATGGCTGTCATTTGTTTATTTGCTTCTGTTCTCTACCTAACGTCTTTCAGGTACAGATAGCTGAAAGTTGTCTAAACATAAGGTTGAGATAAAGAAATAAATAAAATGAGTCTAGTAACACAAATACTTCCAAGGAGTTCTGAATTAATTTGCTTGTTCTTTGAGTGTTTTAGTTTTTCAAGCTCCATGACAACCTTTAGAACGTGGCATTGTCCTGTGCAAGTGATGAGAAAGAACAGTAAATTTTATCAGAGACGACACATAAGCATACTTTCCATTATTTTTGGCTTCCTTTTCCTCTTCATACCTTCTTGATATCTATACTAATGTCATGATGATTATAGCCTCTTTCACACACTGGTAGTTTCAATTGACATCACATATAATAACACTTTTTTCTTCAAGATATTAGGAAATAGGTCTTTAAAAACAGTGAACTGTTCTTGTGTATCTTTTTCTGTGTGATATACTAATATCACAATATGTATTAACATATTGACTAGAAATAGTAATTTTGATGATAAAGTTATTTGGGAAATGCTGTAAATTAAATCAGATTTGGAAAGAGGTTGACAAGTTTAAAAATGATGGACAAAGTAATTCAAACAAAGGGGTGGCATTTATCTAAGGAGGAAGCAATTTATTTGGGGAGATAGACTACTTGGATTATGTGAGTGTGAAGAACAGGGAACAGAAGGAGCAGCAATGAAGGAGTAGCTGAGCTCTAACAGAGTCAGAACCTGAGAAGCAATTATCCTACAGACCCCGCAGTACGGCCTTTTAGCATCACGGAAAGCAGTGATGAGGTATTTGATATTTAAAATAGCTGTTTTAATACAATGAAACTATAGACCATCATGGGAAATGTAATAAGGCAAGGATTCTCCCATAAGTGGAATTTAGGAGGAAAGGTGATAGGAATGTTAAGGAAGGACAAGGATATAAAAGAGAAAGAGAATTGGTGATAAGGAAGTGGATAGAGTATATAATCTAGTACTTTATATGTGTGCATGTAAATTTCACAATGAAAGTTATTACTTTGCTCAGTTAATAACACATAACCATAAAAGCAAAATAATTTTAGTTGTAATTGAGGAAAATATGGCCGAAAAGTTGATCAGGGGAGAGAGAGTTCATAGAAAACACTGTACTGCTGTGAGCAGGGAGCAATCATGGTGTGAAGGATGACAGCATTGCAAATGTGGAGGTGGAGGAATTATTGGGCTTTGGATAAAGATATAAGAGGAATCCTAAGGGGGCCCTTTCAGTAGGCAGAGCAAGAGTGTTTTCAGAATGTTGAATGCAAGATTGGGAATGAAATGTCATACAGCAAGAGCTGCACAAGAACCAACAGACTTTGTCCTGATCAGAGGAGGACTAGATGTACCTTGCCAGAGACCAGAAGACTAATGCTGGAAATATACGACATAATAGTATGGTGCATACGTTGTATTTGATACTTTGTCAGTCATCCCACATCATATAACATGAGAGCAGTGCACATGTGATTCTGAACTCTAGAAGACGGAAAAAATAAAACCTAGAGGCTCCATGCACATTCTCAGTCTCTGAACACTCTAATGCCATGAGATCTGTTTGGTTTATTAAGAGACTGACAGAAAAGAGAAGAATCTTTGGTAAATCTCTTGCCATTCAAATGTAAAGGATTGGGAGAGATGAGAAGAACCTAAAAATTGTCTCTCAGAATAGTCAATGAAATTTCAGGAAAACCCAGAAAAGAATGTCTCCTGGAACAGTCAAGGAAATGCTTGAAGAACAGGTCAGAAATTTTTCACTCAGGACCACAGATGCATCCAGGAGAAGAATAAGATTCATTGTGGACCCAGTAACATTGGATCCACATGGCAAAAAAAAAAAAAAAAAAAAAGGGGTCAAAGCTCCCACCATCATTCCTAGGCAACTCTACAACAGCAACAACCTTCTGTTCTGGTCTTCCTCTGTAAAAATATGATTTGATAAAGGCTTTACTAGCAATGTTTGTGAAAACAAGCACCTGGTAATCTTCCATTCTAACAGCCTAACATAGGTCTTAAGAGTTCCTTCTGGTCCCAGAGGCAGTTAGGTTTTGTTCCTTTTTAATTGAGAAGAAGCACATAATGATCCTGGATGTCTTTGTCTTCAACCTTCTAATCTTTGTGTGTGGAAGCAGAAAACTAATGCTTAAACTATATAGGTCCTTCAAGAATGTTACCTACTGAAGCAGGAAATTTCAAAGACAGTTCAGTCATTTTCATTTGTATCCTGCAGAATGCCTCGCAGAATCTTTCATGAAGCAGGAACCCAGAAGGATCTTCTCACCTTTTGGCAAGTTCAGCAGTCATTTCTTTGCTGGTCCTGCATGTCCAGTGAAGCAGTACAGGCAAGAGCAGTTTCTTGCCCAAATGACTAACCAACTCCATAAGGAGCCTCTTTGATCCCCAGCTTCCTCTTGAAGTAATTGGTATTGCCAGGAACAGATGTGCCTCATTGTCACGAAAAGTCTTAAGTGCTTAAACATTTTAAATGCCAAATTCTGAAGGCCTCTGAAAGATTTGATGAATGCCTATCTAACTGAAATATATCTCTTTACATCTAGAAAATCTAACATGACTACAAGCTTGACTATTATAGATGATTACCTATTAACCTACATTTCTTAATTATACATTACATTTTTAATGAGCTACACAAACACAATACGTTAATCAAGATCAGAAATACATATACATATAACAAAATTAACCTTAAATTTATATCAATAAACCAAGATCTATACCAATGCAAATTATTCATATCTATATCATATCCCCCTTTAAATGTAAACAAACATTTACAAACAATATTTGGGAATATGGGCATAGTCCAGCCTATACTACTTTCTGATGCTTGGGGCACTGTTAATCAGGTCTTTCATCCTGTATTCTGTGTGCTAGGTTTATCTCAGTCAGCAGTTGGGCAAAGTAAATTTTCAAGGGTGTTCACGGTGACCTTTCAGGGGGACATGGTCTATCAAACCATATTTGTCGGGAAGTATTTCACAGGTTCTCGTCTTCTGTGGAAAAAAACAAACAAAAAAACCTCTTTTCCAAAGCAACATATTTTAGACTCAAATTTTGGAATCAAGATACATGTAGAAAATATATGTTGGTTTAGCTTAGCAGCCCATACAATGAAATGTCTCTCTGTACTTAGCTCCTTCACAGTCAGAAAATTCAAGGAAAAGACAAGATACATAATCTGAATTCTCTGTGAATTTTCCATTTTTTTGTTTTTATTTTATTATTAAAAATGTTTGCCTCCTCCCTGCCTCCCTTTTCCCTCCCCCTTCCCCCACTTCCCACGCTCCACTCCCCTCCCCCTCCCTCTCCAGTCCGAAGAGCAGTCAGGGTTCCCTTCCCTGTGGCTTAGACTCTGGGAATTTTACTGGCTAAGCTACTGGCACATGGTAATACGCAGATTAATAGAAATGGGTTAAATTAAGATGTAAAAATTAACCAATAAGAAGCTAGAGCTAATGGGCCAGTAATGATTTAATTAATACAGTTTCTGTGTGGTTATTTTGGGGCTAAGCTAGCTGGGCGGCCAGGATGAACAAGCAGGCCCTCCTCCAACAACCAACAGAGAGGGGAAAAAGAAGGAATAGTTGTCAGCAGTGGATATACATGTTTTATTTCATTTTACAATCTTAACAATAAACATCTGTTTACATATCACAGGTTGGTTGCTTTGGCAGAGTAGTTTGGAGACGTCTTAGTCCTCTGACATGATGAGGCAGGTAATTGGCTTGGAAAACACTTCTTTTCTGGTACAAGACGTGACAAGAGATAAAATCAATGGATAACAATAGTTGATCTATGGGCTGGAAATAATGATAAAAATTCACTATCGTCCTTCTCTTATAAAACTGAAGTAAATGACAGATAAGAGAAACTCATCCTTCTTAAGATTCTACCCATAATTCAGAGCAGGAAATTAAGCATTTCTACTACATTCAGTAATTCATTTATCATTATTTCTTTTCATGAGAAAATAAGGTAGATAGACATTTCTTGTACATGGTGTATCAGCAATCAGCCCCCTTCTCTAGCTACTTAGTGATTGGATAAGGCACAGATTCACACATTTCCCTTCATGAGTGTTTACACCTTCAGATGTAAGTTTTCCATTCATGTTTTAGTTAGGAAAAAACAAGAATGAATTCAGTGGCCAGATATTTTTTAACAACGACAGGTTACAGGGCTAACAATGTGTGGTTTCTAAGTCCTTCTGACTCATGCGTTCAACAATGTCCTTGTCAACTGGTGCCGTATGCCCCTCAGAATTTGAAGTCATTCTCTGTGTCCTGTTTGTTCTGCGTGGCTTCAGTGTTTATGGCTTTCTCTGTATCTCCTTAGGACATACTGGACTAAGTGTGTAGACATGTGTATGATTTCATTAAGGCTAGCAAGACCCTGACTGTCACACAATGTCTTGTAATTCAGATTCCAATTAAAACAGCCAAGAGATACTTGTGTGTGACCAATTTTTGTAGCTCCTCCTCAGCCTCTTAATACATTCACTGAGTGCTGATGCCCAATTATCCAAGGATATCAGGCCCAGAAGTATAAAACTTTTAATTGTTTTTTGAAGTGAGAAGCCACTTGAACAACAGACAGAATCAATTCTGAAGTGATTGCTCTTCCTTGAGGTATCCCTTTAAAGTGTATCTAGTTTCTTAAAAAATTACAATGTGGGAAGGGTGGCAAATAGTATAATCTTTGAACTTTATATGGACATGTGAATTGAAGTCCAGAAACAAAGGCACAATTTTACTTTCCTAGGCAATTCTATACTCCCTGGGAAAACTAAGCTAAGAAAACTGAATTGTCTTTAAATAATGCCTTTTTAAAGTCGATGAGTGTGTGTCTGTATGTTTGTACGAGCACACAAACACACATGTGCTGCATGCAGATTCCATCACATTGTTACAGTAGAGAGAATAAAGTAGCAAAGACGGATGGATGGTCAGCTCAATGTGATCTTTATGTTTAGTTATCAGTGAAATTGTATTTCCTTCACTCAGAGCTTCTGTTGAATTTTCAAGTAAGTCAATATTATGCCTAGCTATACGACTAAAGTCCCTTGCAAAAAATAAAAGAGAGAAAGAAAAAGAAAACAAATCTATGTTCACAAAAAAAAAAAAAAAAATCTTAAGGGAGCAATGCCAGTGGGGAGCATTTAATTCTGACCTTAAAACTTCCTGGATAAAAGAGTGCTGTCATATTTCTTTCACGGGTTCTTTACAGTCTTTGTCTATTCCAAGACAACTTTCTCCACACTCCATTTTTCCACCCACCTCACAGAATTGAAAAAGGCATTGAGGGGAAAAATGGAAGAGAAGGAGAGAAAAGAATCCTTGCAAACTGTCAGCACATTCCGTCTCACAAGTTCCCCTGAAGCCATTTCTCTTGCCGTGTGGGCTGAGTCATTTCATGCAAGACAGGATGGCTAAGCTGCCTTCCTCATCACTATAATAAAATGCCTGGAAAAGGCAACTTAAGGCTGAAAAGATTTCTTCTGACTGACAGTTGGCCGCTGTCGTGGGAAGACTGTGATGATGGATTGCCCAGGCTAATGGCAGCTGGAACATGTGACGACTTGCTTGCATCTTGGCAGAGAAAAGTACCGAAAGCCTGGAGTGGAAAATCAGGCTCCGCTCTAGCCCTCGGTGTTGGCCTCTGAGCTTCCCACCTTCTATATACAGCTAAGGACCAAGTTTTCAAATGCCTGAGCCTGCAGTAGGTACTTCACACCCAAACTCTAACACACAGATATGAAGTAAAGAGGAGGAAGAGTAGGGATGGAGGTGGAGTGAGAAAATACATTCCGTTCTTCCTGCCACTGCGTGTAGTTTTCTTTCCAAAGAATTTCTTCTACCCGTTATTCTAGGAACCGCACTCAAGATTGTTCCCTAAAATTTCTACATCCTGTGCCCCCCAACACATGCCTGACCTAGTCTACTCTTGATCATATTAAAGATAACAAACACTGGGTGTTTCCTCCCAATATTCAGAGACTAAGACTTTCTTCCCCAACCAGAGCACTGTATGGCTCACTTAGGCAGGTAAGAAGAAACTGTAACAAGATGCCTCACGACGAGCCATCATTTGTCTACCAATTTAGTTTGATACAGATCTAGTCTTCTAGGTTATAATCACAGGTACTTAATTTAACTTTATTTATTTATTTATTTATTTATTTATTTATTTTTTGGTTTTTCGAGACAGGGTTTCTCTGTGGCTTTGGAGCCTGTCCTGGAACTAGCTCTGTAGACCAGGCTGGTCTCGAACTCACAGAGATCCGCCTGCCTCTGCCTCCCGAGTGCTGGGATTAAAGGCGTGCGCCACCATCGCCCGGCTTTAATTTAACTTTATTAATTTTCCATATGTCAGGTGATATTTATTTACCAGTTCTGAAATAGACTTCCAATAACAGATTATTATTTTACTAATTTAGCATTGAGAATGATAGACATACTCTGGCCCTGTCTCTTGTTTTGGCATGTTTGATTACTCATGCATGGTATGAGAAGTGAAAGTTAAGATGTGTAAGTATGAATATAGAACAGACAGAGGCCATTTAGTTGGGTGTATAATAATAGTTTGCTCTGACTTCTGGCGTCACTGTTTCCAATAGACAAACACATATTGCAATGGAACCAAAGCGTACTCATGGAAGCACTGCTATTGAATATAATGTACAAGCATTTGCTAGGCTCTGGGTCTCCTTGAACACAGGACTATGGTAGAAATAGATTTTATAAAAATGTACTTAGGATGTGTTGGACAGCATTATCAGTTTAAGCTATGCTGCTTTCTGTTCCCTGTGCTATGTGCTCATTACTATTGCTCAGACTGTAGATGAAAATCCCGCATCCAGTTTGTGCCACGAATTGGCTTGAATGGTGAAAAGAGAAACGAAGGTAAATGAAACCCACAGTTACAGTTTTGCCAGTGAGGACCGAGAGCAGTCTCCACATTGACCATAGGTGACCAACTTCCAGATATATTATATGTGAGAAACAGATGTTTCTTGTATTTTTTCGAGTGTCTTCTATTTCTTTTATAGTATAGAAAAACTTTTGCCTCATGTATGTCGCTTGCATCCCCAAATTTCTGTGGCATGGTTGTTAGAGGGATGATTTACACCACTCTCAAACAGTTCATCAGGAATTCAGCCTATGCAACTTTTCAGTGTATTTCTTAATCTTTGGAAATATCTCACAGTTACATTCTGATTGTTTATCCATCCTTACCAGAGAAAATTATTTCCACACAAACATCAACAATAAATGATACCATGAACAAGTCATACAGTTCACACAAATACATACGAGAGGGGTAGGGAAGAAATAGACAGATAGAAAGATGATAGATAGATGGATAGATAGATAGATAGATAGATAGATAGATAGATAGATAGATCTAATTATCACATCAAAGATTTCTGTATTAATATTTGGGATATACTAATTGTACCCTACTATACTCTGAAAACATTATTGGTAAAATGTGCACAGTTAGTTAAAGATACAGTAAGCATGTTTTAGGTGAAAAATGAGTCCGTCTTTGCATGAGAAGAGCCATAGGGGTTCAAGTGGTAGTCTGGTGAATCTCATGAAGGTGACTATCTAGGGACTAGATTTTTTTAAAAAAATTTTTAGTGATGTCAACATAAAGACAGCTTTTGCAGTGTTTGTGAAAACATTTCAGTGGTAGGGCAAGGCATAAAGGGGTAATTACAGGTGTCTATTAGCACATGATTTAATAATTACAGGTGTCTATAAGCCCTTGATTAAATAAACCATATGTGGTCTATCATGCAATGTTTGTTATTTTCAGTTACAGAACTGAAGGACGAAGTCATGGGGCCACGAGAATGAAATCCAGAGCTATGAAGTTAAGCAAAGGAAGCTGGACAAAGAGCCACAATTATAGGATCCTATTTCTATGAAAACTTAAAAAAAAGATGCCTTTGGGTAAGACAAGCAATGGGGTGCCATAGGGCTAGGGAGGGAGGCAAGGAGCGGCACCTGTAAGTTGCAGAGTTTCACTGACAGCTGCTGGGAGTGTTTAAAACCTGAATTACAGTGATGGACACACAGTTCTGAGAAAACCAAAAAGTATCAAACTGTATTTATTCCAAAGAATTAATATTATAAAATGTGAATTATTTCTCAATAAAGATAATATAATCAAGAAAATTAAACACAACATATTTTCAAATGATGAAAGAACAAGCTCTCAAAATAAACACCCTCTTTCTTTATGGATCAGCAATGAATTTTTTTGTTCTTCTATAGACAATGATCATATCGCATGACCTTAAGGGAATAATACAGCAGACAACACTTAATCATCCAAATTAAACCACCTGATGAGATGCATAGTCACACCAGGACAACACATTCCCTGATGGGACATCAAGCCCGTTTATAAATTGCACATTTGTTCTTAGTTTAATGAGTGTTTAAGGGTTAAGAACCAAAATCCAAGTTAATCTAAACTGTGCACAATGTAGCACAAATGGGAATATATTTATGTAAGCTCCACATGAATTATTCAGTGTTCAGACACCAATCTGATTTTGCATTAAACTGCATTGATGGAGGCCATGTGCTGCTGACATAAGTAAAACATTCGCAGCGCCTGGCCCTCCTGTCTCCTCTGCCCTACACCGGTATTAGGGAGATGACCTTCATTATGCAAGTTGGTCTTTCAATTTCCCCCAAAATGGCAGGTACTACACTGTACCTGACACCAGTACTTTGAAGAAAACCATCTGATTATTATTATGCATATGTGTAAGACAGTTCTTGACACCATGAGTGTTGCCAACAAAGCAAACCCTCTGCACTCAAAGACCTTCACTTCTAATTAGAGAGATTTGATGATCTATTATCATGAGAAAACCCATTGCATAATGATGAAGAACACTTATGAGACAGCTTTGTGCTTACTGTAAAACCTGAGAATACATAAAATTGATTAAGTGTGAGGATCCTTTACAATGGTAACCAGGCCACCTCACTGTGTGTAGGTCTTAACATTTGCAGTGGGTCATGTCTGCTCTCTTTGTGTGTGTGTGTGTGTGTGTGTGTGTGTGTGATGTATCCGAGGGTTTAAAATCTATATAGTTCCTGTCTAAATTCAAATGAATGGAGACTAATATCCATGTTCTTACACTCCAAAAATTTGTATTAATTTACTGTCATTTGTCTTCTCACCCTAACTTCTGCTTTACCAATACTAACTTATGAAGTACAGATGAGTCTAAAAATATCTACACAAGCATTGATTTTAGCCCTAACTTTAAAATGTTCTTTTCCCTCACTGAGAAATTTTGGTGTCTCCTCTTGTGCTGATTTCTGGTTCTGGGTACAGTCTGTACATCTACCCTAGGGATTTGGTGAGAAGTTTGAGTTCATATGTAATCTCTCCTTATATAATATTCAGGAAATGAGGCCCTTGTGTTATACTAAACTAGGGTTCTTGAAACAAATTATTCTTTGCCCAAGACATACTCTGGGATAATGTCTTGGCTTCTCTCTTTCTCTTATCTATTCATCATTAATCTGTCCATTTCCTTGTTAAAGTTGTAGAAAATGGTCTTGTAAAGGGAACTCATTCCTAATATTTGACTATATTAAAGCATAGACTGAGTTAATTGGATGAACTCTGAATTTGTGACCTAGATTAGAAATTTTGTGTTATCAAGGCAGTCTTATATACTAACTTAGTGAAAAACAGATTATAAGATAAAATATAAGATCTCTGTGACTTCTAATTCACTGCATAACAAGGAGTATGAAACTAGTATACTGGAGAGATTCTTAATGGATCTCAGGGCCATGGACAGTACAACCTTTTAGACAAACTCAAACATCCTTTGAACCAGTTCTTCGTGTTGTAAAAGAAAGCAGGGCTCCTTACTTTTCATCCCGGCCGCCCAGCTAGTTTAACCCCTGAAATAACCACATAGAAATTGTATTAATTAAATCACTGCCTGGCCCATTATCTCCAGCCTCTTATTGGTTAACTATAACATATTAGTTTAACCCATCTCAATTAATGTGTATCGCCATTTGACTGTGGTTTATCAGCATGAATCTAACCAGCATCCGTCTCAGGCAGGAGAACCATGGCATCTGCCACACTGCCCTTCTTCCCAGCATTCAGTTCGATCTACTCCACCTATCTAAGTTTTGCCCTATCAAAAGGCCAAGGCAGTTTCTTTATTCAACCAACGAAAACAACACATAAGCAGAAGAACCTCTAACACAAGCTTCAGTAGCTCCAAGAGTCAGGATCCTTGCATGGACAAACACCTCAAAGGCTTGTTCTTCCCCACATTGTTACTATTAGACGTCACTGAGAAGAAACAAAGCAGGAGGGGCTTTCTGTAGACCAACTGCCATATCTCCTTTCCTAAAGCTTGACAGTCATTGGATTCTCACTCATGAGCCCATGCCCCAGAAAATGAATGGCTTCTGTGTAATACATTTCTCATGAGAGTTGAGAAAGAGATGTGACTGACACTTATGAAGACAAGGAAATACACAGAAAGTAGCCACCTTTTCAATATCTTATTGGCACTCACATATGGAGATAATATCTAACCTTCTTCCAAGGTTAGAAATTGCCTTCAACTTTCTGGCTCTTAGTGAAACTACTCAGTTTAGAAACTGGAACTGAGGTGTTGCAATGATTACCTGTAACTCAGCTACTGCTATAATGCAAAGATGAGACTTTCTCTGGGA
Source organism: Chionomys nivalis (assembly GCF_950005125.1). NCBI lineage: Eukaryota > Metazoa > Chordata > Mammalia > Rodentia > Cricetidae > Chionomys > Chionomys nivalis. The sequence continues at coordinate 2,679,514 of NC_080099.1, read as the reverse complement.
GACTGAAAAATTCACTGACAAGTAAGATCAGGTAGCATTCTGGAAATGGAAGCTGGGAATCTCAGTCTGACATTTGGAGCTGGAATTCCTGTCACTGAACGATGGAGGGGAAAGCAGTGTCAGCAAAGAAAAGAAATGGCTCACTAGATGCCAACCACCACCAGCAGCAGCAACGCTGGGAACATCCAAGCCGAGGTGGCATAGGCCATAAAGATGCCCTGCTCACTGTTCACACAGTCACAAAAGTTCATTGTGGTGACATTTTGTCCCACAAATAGGAAAAACTTGTATCCTGACCTATCTGAACACATCTTGATGTTGATGACTGTTAATATATTTTTATTCTTAGACTATCTTGAAACACTGTGCATTTGCAAAATCTTTTATGGACCAGGTTAATACATATTTATTGAATGTATTTTATATGCAAGACATTCCCAGCATATTATAATTTGAATACATCATACCAGTGTCAAGAAACTATTTACATTAAGATGTACAGAGGAAATGCTGTGAAACTTTTTATATTCCGTATTTCATTAGGCCTACCTTTCAAGATCTATCCCATGGGTATGAGGGAACTTTAAAAAACACTTCTTGGTTGCATATAGTTTGAGGGTTTCCTTTCCACAAATAATTTTTAACTAGTTGCAGTCTGGTAGATATCCAGTGGTTTGCTACCCCATGAATGTCCAAACTTTCAGGCAGTATATGTTTTGATTCTTCCCACGGTGGGTGCAGATGGTAAAAGCTTTTATAAACTCATGGAAGACAGGGTGAACAAAACTATTTTGAATGAACAATTTGTCAGCAATAAGTTAAGAAGTAAATTTAAATTTTCTAGAGTTGAAGGAAAATGATGGCATGACTTAGCAGAATCTCTGAAATACAGCTGTGATTATGGTGTTAATAAGAATTGAGTTCACGAGAACAAAGCTTATATTAAAAATCAGCTGGTTCTCAAATGATACATGTACCTCAATGACTGAAAAACAGAAGCACTCATGCATAAGTGATACAGAGGCCAAGAAGTAGTAAAGATGAGAACAGAAATTAATAAAAATCAAGAATTAAAAAATATATAGACTGAGCAAATGAAAGAGGTTCTCTAAATATATAAGAAACATTGACCACTTCATATCAAAACTAACATAAAAATGATAAAAGTTAGAGTTGAAATTGGAGGTTAAAATCCGCAAAGGTTCTGAAGAAATATAAACAATCATGTGGGACTATTTCAAAACTGTACACTCTTTAAAGAATGTAAAGATCTAGATGAAATAAATTTTTAAACATATGGGACCTACCAAATTAATTTTAAGAGACAGAAATAAAGAAATAAAACAAAAAATAAGAATGATGAATTAAGTTTCTTCACAAAGAAAAGGCCAGGATTTTATGGGTTCACAGATAAATTTGACAAAACATTTACGAAAAAGATGTTTCCAATATTTCTTTAACTGTTCCTCAAAGCAGAAAAGGAAGGACAAGAAAAGAATGAACTAGCCAAGTGAAAGGACTGTTCAGAACTGCTGATAGGTCAATTTAAATATAAACCATATCTATATTCAAATTTGATAGGACTTCAATATTTTATTGAAATTATTATCACTTGATATATGTCAAGTAACTTGACAACAGTGACTTATCGTTTATTTTGCCAATTGTGTCACACCCATACTACAAATGAGAAAATTCAGCTCAGTGACAAATCAAAAAGAATGCATAATTATTTTCAAACTCATTTTTTAATACACCTGGGATTTGTTTATCTTCCTTATGCCACTTTAGGTTATGGAAGCTCAGAGAGAGGCAATAGAGCCTTTTGAGGAGAAATGTCATAAGAACAGGCTCAAAATGAGCATGGTTTCTGTCACAGTAGATGGATTCAAGGGCAATTAGAAGCTGAAGTGCAGTGAAGAGGTCATTAAAAGTACTGAGTAACTTAAAGGTGATAGATGTCCTCAGACTCAGTATAATCTAAAGTAAATGTAAATATGAAATTAGATAGACTAGTAAGTAGTAATTCAAATAAAATGATGATATCCCAGAACACTGTAAACAATTGTTTAAAATATATAAAATAGAAGATATAGGGGTCTATTCAAAATCTGGAGGAAAGAGTGGAGAGGGGGGATGATGAACTTGAATTTGCATGTGTAATTTGCAACAATGTAGTAGAGCATATACATAAATTGTTAAAAGCTCTGGAGCTCCAACAGAAGGAAGTAACTAAAGATTATTTGTGGGATTTCCCTCTGTATATTGTGATTACAATTAATGAATAAAGAAACTACTTTGGACCCATAGTAGGGCAGAACTTAGGTAGGTGGGGAAAACTAAACTGAATGCTGGGAGAAAGAAGGGTGGAGTCGAAGAGAAGCCATGTAGTCCTACCGGAGAAAGAAGCCAGAACTTTAGCGTAAGCCACAGTCACGTGGCAATATATAGATTAATAGAAATGGGTTAAATTAATATGTAAGAGTTATCTAATAAGAAGTTAGAGCTAATGGCTCAAGCAGTGATTTAATTAATTCAGTTTCTGTATGATTATTTCAGAACTAAGCAGGCAAGAACAAACTAGTGACCTCCTTACTACAATTATTGTTTACAGTGCTTTTGACTCATGGCTGACAACATTTGAGTTGAAATTAGAGTATATGTTGGTTTTAAAGGTCAACTTGTCGCCGGGTGGTAGTGGTGCACGCCTTTAATCCCAGCACTTGGGAGACAGAGGCAGGCGGATCTCTGTGAGTTCGACACCAGCCTGGTCTACAAGAGCTAGTTCCAGGACAGGCTCCAAAACCACAGAGAAACCCTGTCTCGAAAAACAACAAAAAACAAAACAAAACAAAAAGTCAACTTGTCATAACTTAGAATCTTCCAAGAAGGAACCCTCAATTGTGAAGTTGTCTACCCCAGGTTGGCATGAAGTTAAATCCTTGGAAAGCACAAAATGGCCAAAAAGGACGGGCAACATAGAAAACAAAGTGCCAGAAACAGACAGGAAGATGGAGACAAAGATAAATAGGCTCAGTGTAGTGGTTAGATTTTTATCAGCTTGGCACAAACCTAGATACACCTGTGGAAAGTAAAACTCAACCAAGGCATTGCCTCCATCAGATTGGTCTGTGGACATGGCAGTAGGTCCACAATTTTCCTACTTGCTAGTTGATGGGGGAGGTCTTACTATGCAGTACTACCCCTGGTCCTGGGTTATATAAAGAATCTAGCTAAGCACATCAGAAAGAAAAGTTAGGATGCTGTGTTCCTCCTGGTCACTGCTTCAGTTCCTGCTTACCGAGTTGCTACCCGAGTTCTTGTCCAATCTTCCCCTTGGTGACAGGTTGTAACCTAGGAGATGCGAGATGAAATAAAGCTTTTCTTCCCCTAATTTTGTGTTGATATGTGTTTATTCTCAGTAACAGAGAAACTATCTAGGACACTGTGGAACTAAATGAAGTTCAAAAGCATATATTGGAAATTACTAGAAATATTCAGAAATGGAAAGGAAGAAAGACTGACAAGAATATAATATATGATCAGAGAGAAAGAACAAGAAATCTGCCCTTGTCAAGATGTGCTACAAAGAATAACCTACCATAATTGAAATAAAATACATTAGATATTGTGAATGAAGAAAGTAAGTTATGGGTATGGTTAAGATCATATGTCTTAATTTAAAGACTGTTTATGTTTTCCAGAAGTTTGATATGCATAAACAGGCTTAACACTGAGACAATGGCTTGTGGCATGAAATAAGTTTTTGTGTGCTTTTCCTTGGAGAGGCGGGTATGTGCACAGCAAAGCAAGGCAAGGAAGAAAGATCTTGTTCATTCTTTTCCATGGGGCTAATATCCACATCATTTCCTCAAATAGAAATCACATCTCACAATTTAAGTTATGGTGGGAGATGTCCTTATTCAGGAGATAGCTTTCTTGAAACTGCATTTTTTTTTCAAAAAGTAGGTATCTATACCTTGTTATGACAACTTCCTGAATAAATGTCACATTTTGAACTCTCACAGCCAATGTTCTTATTTTCTATGTCTTCCCAATGTAGGATATTTCATCTTAGTAAATCCTGCACTCTGGTGAATAGAGTGATAAATGCCAGTTTCTTGACTGTATTAAATGGGATCCAGCAATTTCTGTGTTGTATTGCAGATGATAGCTGCAGCCATTTACTTCTGCTTATCAAGAGAAGACGAAGTAATTTGAATGGCAGCTGGGTGTTTTACAGAGAGCAGATAAATTCAAGCGTCTTTTCTCAGGCTTTGTTTCTCTTGACAGCTGTGCATTTCCTGGCATTCTGGATAACTCTCCCTAATTACCCTGCTCTCATGTGCTGTCCTGAGCACTGCACTACCCCTTTATTTTCCACAGTGCTCTTCTCCTTTCTGAGGTGCAGGCACAGCTCACACACTTCCTTCTTCCCTTTCATCATTATTTACCTTAATAGTTCAGTCGTTATTTATACATTTCCATCAGATTTATGCCATTTTCCCAGATTTTGGTTTGTGTATCTATTTTTGGCACACAAATTTTGTTATGCACATTATTTAATCACATACATATGTAAAATTCAAATTTATTAAGAAATAGAATAATATTTTAAAACATAGCATCTGCCAATATAACAGTGGTAGAAAGTTTGCTAGCATGCATGAGACCTTCCATTTTTTTCAGATACTGGCTGAACAAAAAATAACTTTATGAAATAGAGAAATAATAATAAAAAATAATATTTAATGTGATCAAAAGTGTGAAGGATATTATTCCTCAATATAAATGTAGAATTATTGTAATTTCTTATAAAGAAAATACATCTCAAGAAACTTTTGCACATTTATAATTCTTAACTTTTTCCATTTTTGGATTCTTTAGGGAACAGAACTATTTCTATGCACCAAGACATATAATTGTTCTTACCATCAGTGAGAACCAGCCAAAATGAAGAAGCATTTGCCACAGTCTCAGTATGAAGGCCAAGAAGCCAAAAGTTACCTGTCTTCAGAGACATGAATAACAGCACTGATCACTAATGAAGTTCAAAAACATATCTTGTAAATTACTAATTTAGAGACACACAAATATCAAATATGTCATGTCTTTGTCTTGACCCTATAATTTCATGGAGTAGCATGTATGGCAGCCCTTGGAAAACCCTGACTTAGCTTAAGGTGTAGCTCAGTAGTAGGATGTGTGTTTAGCATATATGACGCCAGGGCACAATAACCACCACTCAGAAATCAAATGCCCTAACAAATCTCAAATCATGTACTTATATAGGAAAACTTGGTTGAGTCTCCTCCCTGGGTCATACGCCATTGGGTAGCCTGCCTTTGATCAAGTTCTGTAAGACTTTCACAGAGTAAAGGAACCTAGATCACCTGGAAACAATTGGATAACAATGTAAGAATGCTTGATTATTCCAGACTCTTTTGTTTTGAGTTAATGAGTTTAAGATTTCACATCTCATATAGAGTCAGCAAACGAATGCTTCATTCTGTAGGATTACTTTTAAGTTTTCGAAGTCTCATCACAGTCTATGTACTACATTCATGCTTACATCCATGTCCTTTAAAACAGCACTTTGTTGTACACAAACACACATACAAACAAGCCCACACAAGTGATTTCAACTAAAGATCATAGACTATCCCTTGGGAATCAAAGTAGCATTATTTTTTCTAATTAAAAAGACTAAAGAAAAAGTTGCAAAAGATTCTGTTGTATGAAAAGACAGGATAATGACATATGCTTTAAAATTTCAATCCTTGACTTGTTGACAAGTAATTTTTACAAATAATGAGTTTGGCTTAAACCTGAATCTTCAATAAGAATAGGATCTTGAATTCTTGCCTTCTGATCAGAGAGTCTTCTTGTCTCCTGGGCCCAGCAATAAGATGTAGAAATAAAAACAAAAACTCCTAAATATACCTCTGAAGCATCAAGCTAACAGGAGAAAAGTTTTTTGCTCCCTATCAAAATTCTCAAATCATAGCTCAGTAGACTGTACTTACTGACTCCCAGTGCGACCAACCTCTGGACTGAGAGAGAGAGAGAGACAGAGAGAGAGAGAGAGAGAGAGAGATTCTGGTGTGCTAGGTCCTCCTGTATATGTATTTCTTTTATTGGTTAATGAATAAAGAAGCTAGCTTGGCCTGTGATAGGGCAGAGTAGAGCTAGGTGGGGAAAACTAAACTGAATGCTGGGAGAAAGAAGGCAGAGTGGCGAGACACCATGGAGCTGCCAGACAAAAAAGTCGCAAGCCACCAGCCAGAACCTTGCCAGTAGGCCACAAGCCTCGTGGTAAAATATAAAATAATAAAAATGGGTTAAATTAAGATGTAAGTGCTAGCCAATAAGAAATCAGAACTAATAGGCCAAGTAGGGATTTAGTTAATACAGTGTGGTTATTTTGAGTCTGGGCAGCCAGACAAACAAGTGAGCTCATACTACAGATCCCTTTTTAGACAGTACATCAGTGAAGCTGTTGGCAGTGGTGGATAGGTTGTTACAGGATTTGTGCTCACAACCTATGTACCTGAAAACAAAGTTCATCTTTTGTCCTAAATGAGCACATACCCCAAAAGAACACACTCACACCAAAATTCACATTGAAAATCAAACACAATTTTATTTAGTGTGGCCCCATTGAGAACAACAAAGGTTCAGTGACACTTCAGTCTTACTCAAATTTCAGGATCCTGAAGTCATGTTAAGGTTTAAGTACAGGGACACAGTTATGCATATTTAAGCAGTTCCAAGACAAAATGTGGTCCAACTAATCATTGTCTTTGTTTCAATCTTTTCTACAAGGTTATTTGACAAGTTGTACACTCATTCTGGGTGAAAGCTTTGTTCTACATGGATCAGGTGATAGACTTTCTATTCTCTCATCATGAGACTCCTAGAGGAAGTACATTTTTGTTGTTGTATTGTTCAGATTTTGTTTTTTTGTTTTTTTGGGGGATCCATTGTTTAACAGTCTGAGAGCCAGGTTGAGAGACATGTGTCTTTTAAAATATCTTCAGGGAATGATAGAAGAGTTAATGCTAATACTCCTAAAACATTTTCACAAAATGCAAATAGAAGGGACATTGCCCAGTTCCTGTTATGTGAAAAAAAAAAAGGATAGATAAAATATTTTTGAATAATAAAGTAACTGTGGGAAGTATCACCATTCTCAATTTAGAGTTGTACTACAGAGGTACAGTAATAAGAAAAGATGGTGTTGACACAAAAACAGATAATCTAATCAATAAAATCAAACTGAAGATCCAAGCATAAATTCACATACCTATGAACATCTGATTTTTGAGAAATAAGCCAGAAACACAGATTTGAAAAAACACAGCTTCTTCAAATGGTAATGATCAAACTGGATGACTGAATGTAGAAGAATTCAAAGAGATTCATACTTATCATCCAGCACAAACTGAAGTATAGATGATAAAAGATGTCAAAATAAGGACAAGATACATGGAACCTGGTAGAAGGCAATGTGGGGAATGGCTTTAAACTCATTATCACAAGAAAAAACATTAACTTCTGGATGGAACACAGTTAGCACAGGCACTAAGATCAGGAATTAAAACATGAGACTTCATGAAACTGAAAGAATTTTGTATGGCAAAGGGTACCATCACTCAAACCAAATGACTGTCAACAAAATAGACAAAGATTTTTAGCAAATACAACAAAAGACTCATATCCAAAATATATGAGGAATTTTTTAAAAAAATAACTAGATATCACTAAAACAAATAACCCAATTTAAAAATGGGGTACAGATATAAGCAGAATATTCTCAAAAGAGTAACTCAAGTGACTGAAAAATGCTTAAGAAAATGTTCAACATCCAAAGTACTTTGGGATTTCATCTTGTACCTGTCAGAATGGCTAAGATCAACAAAAAAGTGACAGCTCATGCTGGTGAGGATATGGAGTAAGGGAGGATATTTATCACTGGTGGGAGTGCAAACTTGTATAGCCACTATGGAAATCAGTGTGCTGGTTTTTCAGAAAGGTGGAAATCAATCTACCTTAAGGTCCAACTTTACCACTCTTTTGATATACCCAAACAAATGCTTCATTGTACCACAGAAGCACTTGCTCAACCATGTTCATTGCTGCTCTTTTCATAATAGCCAGAAATTGGAAACAACCTAGATGTCTCTCAACATAGGAATGGTTAAAGAAAATGTGGTACAATGTAACTCAGTCATTAAATGAAGTGTAACTCAGTCATTAAAAAAATGATATTTGTAGGTAAATTAAAAGTCCTCCTAAGTGACACACCTCAGACTTGGAAAGACAAATATTGTATGGCTTTTCTTATCTGCAGATAATTAGCAGATAAGTCAATGATAACCAAGCGAAAGTCTGTAGAAACACAGAGGTTAGGAATAGAGTAAGGGATTGTGGCCATAAGGTAGATATCCCTAGAAAACAAAATAATATAGATGGTTATTTATGATGGGTGGGCTGAAACAGAATGATCAAGTAATCATCTGAAGGGAAAGAGAAGAAGGGGACAAGAGTAGGAATGTGGGGAGCGGGAAGTAGGGAAACCCAATATATTAGAAACTTCATGAAATATTCACATATATGAAAATCATCTAAATGAAGTGCCTAAATAATAGGGGAGGCAGAGTCCCAGCTGGCCATCTCTTGTCACCAAATGAATCTTCTTGTACTGTTATTGGGTTAAATCTAATTGAGACAGAATATTCCCATGGTAATCCCCAAACAACCCAGCTTGCTGCCAAGACTATAGCTTTTTCTCCACAAACCAACTGCACAACTCCATTGCTGAAGAGAATACCTACACAACTCATTAAACCTGGGAAAGCCTAACTAGTTCCGTCATAGAGCCTTCACCCCTGTGTTCCAGCACCTATGCTGCAGGAAGTACTCTCCACACTCTCAAAAGAGAAATGGAAACACAACCCAGTCACGAAACCTTTCTTATACAACACTGTTCTGTTTGCAAGATGTGCTAGTGCAAAGGGGCACACAGCTTGTGGAAGCAACCAAACAGTATCTGATTTGACTTAAGGTCCACTCCATGAGGTGACACACATACCTGCCACTGCTTTGGTGGCCAAGAACCTGAGACTAGATTGAACAGAGACCTACAGTAAATCTATTGTTATTTTTTAATACTTGCAATAAAATGACTTCTAGTGACATTTGCTGTACTCATAGATAAGTGCTTTGCTCATTCATCATCAGAGAAGCTTCCTCCAGAAGCAGAGGGGACCAAATAAAGAGACCCACAGTCAGGCGTTGTACAGAGTGAGGGGCCTTGGACGTTCAGCCGTAAAGTGGATGTCGCCATCACATTACTTCCTCAGGGCTCAGAGAATCCTACAGCAGAGGATGCAGAAAGTATGTAAGAGCCAGAGGGATGGAGAACACCAAGAGAAGATCTTCAAAACTGACATAACCAATGCATGTATGAATGCACAGGTACTGAGGCAACATGCATAGGGCATGGATGAGTCTGTACCAGGTCCTTTGCATATATACCAAGGTTCTTAATTAAATTTTTATGGTAATTATGAGTATATGAATGAGTGGGTCACTGTTTCTTGTGCCCTTTCTTCTTTTTTGTTTGTGTTGTACAATTCCAATGTATTACTTTTTGTTTTTATCATGCATTTTTTATTTTATTATTATTATCTCTTAGAAGCCTATTTTTTTCCCCAATGAGAGAATGGAGTGCAGTGAATTTGTGTAAGAGAGAATGTAGGGAGGAACTTGGAGGAATAGAAGGATAGGTTACATTATGTGAGTTAAAGAAATCTGTTTTCAATAAAACATTCCTGTTTTCATCTTCATCCCTGTCAGTGCCTTTTACAGGAAGTGGGTCGGAGCTTTTGCTGGGTGGCTCAGGGGCCGAGGTGGCATACGTCATTTGCAAAAGACACTGCTAAAGCATACCATATTTCGGAAATGTTTTTCCTGTTGGCAAGTCTAAAATAGACACATGGGAAACAGCGGATGAATCACAGGGCACTTGGAAGTTAGTCATAAGCACAAATGTATCAGGACTGTAGAGAAGGTCTTTGCATCTATTCGCGAGTTTAGCAGGCCTGTCGTGGCTGGCCCACAGTGGAAGTGCAGGGAAAATAGAGTCAAGCAGGGTTTACTTGACAGCACTTCTCCACATCTGCTGGGATCGATTTTCAATTTCTGAGAGGCTTGAAATGGAATCGAATAGAGTAGAAGATAAAATTTTAGGCTACAGAGAATTTTAGTGTTTGCTCTGTAGAAACCTGGCTGGCTCTTGGAGTAAGGAATGGCCATAGAGAAAATGTAATAAAGAATTAAGCACTAAATCTAACCCAACACCCTTACACAGTTCTTCTTTCTTAGTAACAGGCATTCGTTAATGGGCTGGCAGCCGCAGACCGTTTTGCACACCAGTTAGCTCGTTTCTTTTGTTTATGCACACAGCACATCATACAGGTGAAAGTAGCTGGGTCCTCTTTCTGAACTTGAGTTTCCTGCAGACCCCAGGTCCACAGGCAGAGAGATTTGGCATGCACCTGTCCTCCTTGCCCACCAGGGGGTGTTGTGTCATCCTTCAAAGCCACTTTGGCTGCCTTGTCCTCATTAGGAGCCTGCCTACTAGTGCCCTCCATCTCCCAGCATTGCTGTCCCTCTTTGTCTCTTTGACTGCTTTCTTTCTTCCCAGCGCACAGCACTCTTTGAAATAATCTTACTTCTTCCTGCCTTTCTTCCCGATTCCTCCCAGGGAGCGCAAGCACCTTGAGCGTAAGAATCTGCCTCTCCCGTCAATCGCCGGGTCATCTCAGTGCCCGTCAGTAGCAGACACTTAAATATAAGTTGAATGAAGTCTTCCCTTATTAGATAACAATTTCCCTCCAGGGGAAAATAACACATAAGTTGGGCTCTCATGCGAACACTGTTATTGTGTCGACAGGGAAAGTCTCCCTGTCACGTAGCTGTTCATTCAGAGGTGGCAGGAAGCACACAGCTGTCGCTTTTTATATTCACACCAGCCTCACTCAGAAAAGCCACCAGCTGCTGGGGTGTCGGGCTGTGACTGCTGAGAGACCGGAATCTGGGACCCCAGGCTCTGAGCCTCTCCCTTGGCCCCATCAGGTTGGCTGCTGCGCAGTCCAAAGATTCATGGTGAGCGATTAGCCCAGCTCAGTCCCTAGGAACCAGATCTGTACAACTCGGAGAGCCAATTTTCCTTCGTTCTGAGGTATACTTGCCAGTTTTGAGATGTCTGCAAGCATTTAGAACTCTCAAAATTTTCTTTGTCCTTAAATAAATTCAAACATGGATGACAAAATATTTCATATTTGTTGTTTCTGCCATTTCTGGCTAAGCTCAAAACCCGTGTAAAAGGGAAGAACCACCCGAACTCTCCACATACCCCCACCCACTGCCACCCCTGTCTCTTTGTGTTCTGCATTTTCTGTCATTTTAATTGGAATTTGTTGAAGTTTTTTTGTTTTGCTTTGTTTTTAAATCAGACAGTGAATGTGATCAAGGTTTATTGTTCTAAGTGTGATAAATATTTAAGAGAAACTTTCAGTCCTGTGAATCTTCTACATAAACTGAAATGGGAAAATCTAAGTTAATGGCAAAGCGGTAAGAGCGTTAAAGAAAAGTGTCTTTATCTCTGAAAATGACCGTGTCAAGGAATAATTTCTACTTTAGGAATGAAAAGCCAAGAATCAGAGTCCTACTGTGCAATGTAATTTCTTCTAAACTTTGTTAATTATATACGGAATCTCAAATTAAAAATCAAACTAGGCTTCTATTTCATGAGTTTTGGGCTATTGTTATAAGTCTCCTCAAGAATCTACATTTTTCACTGGAAACAGAAAGCTACTTGAGGTAGGGAGTTGAGTTTCAATGGGAATATCACCCATGTTTCTATAAATACTTAAAAATATTTACCAGATCATATCAGAATATAAACATAAACCCTGCTCAATCTTTTAGTGACAACAACAATAATTCTACACCATGCTGCCCAGGAGAATAGGATCTTATGGCCCAAGCCACAGAACGATTTTCATCATTCTATTGGCTGTGGTTGTGACATTTGTTTCACTGTGCTGCTATCTGCTAAATAACCACTTCTGCTTTAATGTAAATATATATAGTCTGTTCCCCAACAAGAGAGGACAGGGTCTTTATAAAAGTAACAGACTGAGTTCCTTCATTTAGGACCTGCATCTTTATTATTTGAGTTTCTAATATGTTTAGGTAATGTTCACTCTTATAGAAGAAAAAGTTATATTTTAGTCTAAAAGCTATCTAAAAATTAGTAGAAAAAATGATATGATATATTAGTGGCGTGGGTAGTTTATTTGAAAAATTCTAAAATGGATAAAATGCTTTTTTCTTTAATGGACAATGGGCATCCGATTTTAAATATAAATAGACTTTTTCAATTTAGGTGACTATCATCATTTATCCTTCTATTTTAAAATCATTTGCAGGTAAGTGGATGCATTTGTGTTTATTTAACATCTCTGTGATAAATATGAAACCAATACAAGTTAGTACTAAGAGTTTTTGTTGTAACAGATTACATATGATTTAAGTACCCCCAACCACTTTACATATGTAGTCACTGCACATCTCAAGTTGGAGATCCCCACACACACGACACTAGCATTAGAGCTGTTGCAATGCTTTACCTAAGTCTCCCTTGTGTTTTGAATAATTTCATTTTATTGCTTTCTCCAAACTTCTAACTTGCCTTAAAATAATGATGGTCATGTCTGGAGAAACCCTTTCAGTGGTTAAGAGCACTGATTATTCTTTCAGAGAATTACTCAAGTCAATTAGAAGCACCTATATGGTAGCTCACAGCACTCTGGAATTCCAGTTCCAGTGGATCTGACACCCTCTTCTGGTGTCTAAGAACATCGGAAATACAAATGATATACAGATATACATTTAGGCCAAACACCCATTACACGCAATTGCTTTTTATTTAAAAATAATTAAGATTGGTAATCATTTGAAATGCCTGCCATATATATTATTTTACAGCATTAATATAATATCAACTGACCCTTGAAAACAGGAGAATAGAACATTTTGGAAAAGAAAGTCACTATGGGATGACTAAATTCCAATAGATTTTCTATATTGTGTTGGCCATTTTCAAACATACTTTCATTTACTGATCCCCCCACAATCTAGAAAGTGAAGGGAAAAACAGGAATCAAAAATTTGGATTGCAAACCATGAGAACATTTCAGGAGGTAAGGAAAATATTGAGTACATCCAAGTATAATTTTGAGATACCAAAAGTAAACAAAATGCTTTAGGTATTGATGTTGATTTTATTTTGAGATTGGGATTAATGTCACTACAAACCCACACTCAAACTAATGATTTGGCTTATTTTACTTCACATGGACTCAATAAACTTATTCTATGGTTGTCCATTTAAAAATTCTCTTAAAACAATAGATAGTAGAGAGATGTTGAATACATAAGTGAGACAAAACAAAAACCATCAAAATCCACCATCAGTACCATAAGCCACAGAAGAATAAGGAAAAGGAAACCATTATCTTCCAATAGGATTGGGTTCATCTATACTGTAATGACCACGTTTCCCTAACTATTTAGTTAAATTACCTACCCCCACAAGCATTTTCCCCCAAATTTGGGCTCCTTTTCTGTAGCATAAACTGTTCCAGAATGCCTTATATCTCTTCTCTGTCTCTTGAATGCAAGGATGACAGGCATGTCCCACCATACTGTCAACATAAAAACCAGAGCTCTCCTTTAAAGAGAATATGAGACGATTTATTCTGGAGACATTTTCAGTGACCATGGTCCAGGATCACAGATTTAGGATAACCCAAATTCCATTTCACTGTGGAAGCAATTTCAATTTCATGAAAATTTAAGTTTGACTTAACAAAGAAATTCATAGATCAAGGCAAGTTTGCAGTATACTGGCAGGTCATCAGAGAGGTGGTTACTGCAAGTTAGTGAAAGTTTTCCTGTAGGGCTCAGATGTTGTTTGATGACATTGCTGTAATTTTGAGTTGGTGGAAGTCAGTGGATCTGTTAACAGAGTCAGAGGTTTTTTATCTATTAGTCACGGGATGTTAGTTCTGACACAGAGGTGGACAAGGATTGACTGTTTGGGGGATAAAGCTATCACCGAACAAGTTAATTAACCTCTGAACCCACGACATTCCATCTCCCCAGAGTACCGCAACTCCAGCCAGCCAATCAGTCTGCAGACACAGCCTCTTTCTAGGACTTCTCATTTAAAACCTGGCTCCACAAAGAAATGTCTGGGTGGGAAGAAATGTTGAGGAAGCATGGAGATTTTGGGTCACCTCTCTGTCACTCCCTGGCTTACAGTGTTTAAAAGTATGTGGAAAAGAATATTGTTTTGTAGAAATATCTTATGGCCACAGGAGGACACTGTGGTTGCAAATATGAATTCCTGATAACAGACTTCCATGAAAAGTAGTATAGACTAGATTTTAATATTGAATTCTTTTTCATATTAGCCCTCACTGGACACTTCCGTTATTTATTTGTGGCCCCTGTAATCAGATCTGAGGTTATATTTATCTGAACACATTACATCCCTTGCATATCCTGCATTTCAAATTTTCTTCCTGCAGTCCAAGCTATAATACACTATAAGCAGAGCTAGCATAAAATGGAATGCATACTTGGATGGACGAATATAGAAGTAATGTGTAAAAACTTTTATACAGTAACTTTATTTGGATTAGACTTTTATTAATTATTGACATCTTATCTATTTTTTAGGGTCCATATCGTACCACATATGTTATGGAGGTTCTTTTATATCACACACAAAGAATAATTATCTTTAAATGAATTAAATTATAATGCAAGGTGAATATAATAGGCTGAGAGGGAAATCAGGAATATTAAATACATTGAGACATATTTGGATTGATTTACATGACTGAGTTAAGGTTTTTTTGTTTGTTTGTTTGTTTGTTTTTGTGTGTGTGTGTGTGTGTGTGTGTGTGTGCAGCTACTGCATGCAGAACATCATTAAAACTCACATATTCTGTGTTGGAAGGAATTCCTACCTGGTCAAAGTTACAGACTACCATGGCCTGGCAGCTTTTTCCAAAAACTCAACAACATGGAAACTCCCCCTCGTTTCCCCGGAGAAATTTCTTGTTCTCCACCTACCCTTATCTGGAGAATGTCCCTTGAGGAAAGACCTTTTCTGAAAGCTGTCTCTATGCCAGATGCCTGATTCATCTTTCGCGTGACCCTCTGCACCGGTTCCTGCTAAGAAAGCTTGTGCTAGGAGCTCTGCTTTAGGACCCTCTTGCCACATATGAAGCCCAGTGACAGGAATGAGCCACTTAATGCAAATTAGCGTAGTTTCTGGCATTCCTAGGAGATTCCGTATCACAGTCACCTCCCTGAATCTCTGGCTCCTCCAATCTTTCAGTCCCTCTTTTTCAATGATCCCTAATCTTTAGGTTTGGATATTGTGTTATCGATGATCCCACTGAATTGGATTGCCACAGTCTGCATTTTGACTAGCTGTGGTTTTTTTTGTAATGGTCTCTCCTTGTTGCAAAGAGAAGCTTTGGTGATTCTTCATGATTGTAGGGAGAAATATTTAGAATATAGTTAGGAATTACGTTGGCTTAGTGAAGTAGTTGCTGTAGGTTATCTTCTAGATCCATGACTGCACTGGGGCATATGGAAGATTTACGACCAGCTTCATGGGACTTCTCTACACTGATTTTCAGAATGACTTCAACAATTCCAATCCCACAAACAGTGAGTAAGGCTTCCATTTAGCCACATCCATTCCCGTATTTGTTGTCTGGTGTTTTCTTGAAATTTTGAAAAAAGTACTCCTTGACTTAAAAACAAACAACAACAACAAAAAAAAAAACAAAAAACCAAAAACAAATAATTTCAATATCCAAAACACAGGATATCTAAGAGGGGGTGGGGGGAGAAAGGGAGAGAAAGGGAGATGGAGATAAACACCAGAATAAAGTGACATACATCAAATAGATTTAACAGACACTTACAGACTATTCTAAAGAAGCACTAAAGACTGGGCAGTAGTGGCACACGCCTTTAATCCCAACACTCAGGAGACAGAGGCAGGCGGATCTCTGTGAGTTTGAGGCCAGCCTGGTCTACAAGAGCTAGTTCAGGACAGGCTCCAAAAGCTACAGAGAAATTGTGTCTAGAAAAACCAAGAAAAAAGAAAGTAAGAAACACTAAAGAACACATTCTATTCAGCAGCAGAAGGAAGAACCTCTAAAATAGACAATATCATGAGACATAAAATAAGTCTTTGCAAATTTAAGAAGATTGGAATGACTCAGTGTATTCTCTGTGACAACAGGACCATAAAACTTAAAACTGACAGCAGGTAAATCTCTTAAACACAGGACATCGTGGAGATTAAACAGTTCTTTACATAATGATGAATGGGTAGTAGAAGAAATTAAGAAAGAAATAAAAAACTTCATGAAAATGAAAACACAGCACAATACAACATAAACTTCAGTGACACACTGAAAACAGAAACAAGGGAAATTTATAGGTCTAAATGCCTCCTTAAAAAATTAGAAGTAGGACAAATAAATGACTGAAGGATGCAACTCAGTGATATTGAAAAGCAACAGTAAACTAAATCCAAAACCAGTCAATATCAACAAATAATAAAAATCAGAACAGAAATCAGTGAAATAAACACAAAATAAAACAAAACCCAAACCCAAAAATCAATAAATCTAAGATTTGGTTATAGAAGGTAAATGAGACTGACAATGACACAGACCTTTGTCCTAATTAACCAAAAGAATAAATGGCTGTGTCCTTCTATAAATCCAAGCATGTTGTTAAAATAAAAATTCAGAGTTTCTGTCTCATGTCAGGAGGGACAAAAAGTAGAAAGTATTTAGAAAAAAAATACTTTTCTTCATATTTTTGTCTCTATCATACCTTTCAATAAATATATGTCTGTATAAATAATGTTTAAGCTTTCCACAATGAACAATGAATTTTCCTGCAGTAATATTTAAAGTTTCCAGGAAGAAGATGGGGCCCCACAACAACTCCACCTGGTTGATATAACATCATGATGCTGATAGCACTACTACAAGACCTGTTTTAGGTACCAAATGCTTACGATGGTTCCAACTTGGTTAGTTGAAATGGTGCACATTTTTACAATGTTCTGGCCAGTACTCGAAACAGGAACCTCAGAAAAACTCCATTGAATACTCAGACACTATTTGCAATTATATCAGACAGTAATCATGAAACTTAACCATTATTTTACTTTCACGGTATCCTATAGAAAGAACATTACCCCAATGACAGCTAGAAGCAATTCTAGAAGATGACATCCCCTCAACAAAGTTTGTCCTCGGGATTAGGGACATCCTTTAGTGGTTTATTATAATTGTTATACGGTTTGGGGTTGGGAAGGGAAATTATATAGGTTCAGGGGTCTCTTTCAAAAAAGCTAAATTAGATGGAATAATAGATTAGTTACACTAATAATAGATTACTCACACTAATAATAATAGTGAGTAATAGCATGAATACTTGTGAGCTATTATTTATAGGCGATTTAATTGGTATAGATTCTTAAATATTTGTATATATTCAAACTTAAATTATATTGAATATGTTCCTATTTTTGTCTACAATATTGTATATCTAGGCAAAGTTATTTTTTCATATTATACGCATGCATGCTTCTCCCTCCACTTAAGACATTTGCATATTGATACAATTTTAGGATATATTTATCATATTACAATATACATTTCTACCTGTGATACTTATACATTGTTTACATTGTGAGGTCATTGTCCTCATTTGTTGCACAGTTGTTTAAAGATTGTTTAATATTCTAATATGAAGTCTTAGTCTTTAAGATATATAGGTGTTAGGAATTATAGGTCAATAGTCATCCATATTTGTCATAGTTAGACTAATCAGGTTCTTTAGATATATAGAGATTGTATTCTTCATAGATAGGTAATCTTCAACCACTTCAAAGAGCTGTAGAATATGGCATTTAAATAACTTAGGGTTCTATTGACTTGAGACATGATTGCTTCTGGCAGCAATGATTTATTCCCAAGAGAATATTGAGCACAGAAGACATTTCACTTGGAGCTTGTTTTCTTCTTGGCAAAACTGGCCTTTGAGTATGGAATTGCCCATGAAATGACCACTGACAAAATGTACAATGTCCAGATAGAACAAGCAGGATTCAGGAAAAAAAGACTATCAAATCTTGCCAAAACAGGGTAAGATGGTTTTGAAAAATTTCATGCCTTTGAAAATATTCTGGCAGTTACTCTAGGCCTTAACTGAAGTTGGCTGTTCTAATGTTGCAAATGAGACTTTGGTGATTGCCCAGATAGCCAGTTGTCTCTGTCATTTGTACATTTTGGAAGTTGTTTGATTGCACTTACTGCTTACTCAAGTAATATTATTTCCCTTTTTGAATCTTCGATGGGGTTGAAGACTAGATTGTTGTAGTTACTTTTCTCTCCTGACTTGGCAAAATTATTTATAATACAAGTTATTATAATACAAGACTTAACTCCTTAGGATAGGATAATTATTAAAACTTTTATCATGTTTCTTGCTTGATATTTTTTATGCTGGTTATAATTCTAATTTTTATACTTGATATTTGTTCTTATTGTATACAATTTTGTATTAGGCTTAGACTCTCTTATTTAAACAAAAGGGGGATGTGATATAGAAAATTCAACAGCTACCCGCCCATTTGTGCATGGTCTCTTATACTATAAATGCCAATGTAAAGCACGTGTTCCTTCTCTCTTCCAGCTGCGGGATTTGGTTGCTGTTTCCTGTTTGAGCAGAGGACTGTGATCTGTGAGTTTACCCCCAAATAAATAACCCTTTTGGTATATTGATTTCTAAGCTAGTGTGGAATATCTCTTTAGTGTCTGTCTTTACAGAGCAAACAAGAGATGAATGTGCCATGTTAACAAAGATGCTGCTATGTGGCAGAGCATAAATAAGGATTATGAGTTAACTTAAAATGTAAGAGCTAGTTAGTAATAAACCTGAGTTATTGGCCAAACATTCATAACTACTATAAGTCTCAGTGTGCTTTGGGAGCAGTGAGACCCCAGATCCTGAATTTCTTGTGATTCCCTGATCTGAGTGCCTACAGCTGCTCTCAGCACGAGACCTTCAGGAGTTCCTGATGGCAGGAGAGTGGTTTCTGGTGGGTTTGGCTGGGGCATGGCTATCTCTATATAATCTGCCCCTGAACACAATAAAGGGGGCATTCCTGGGGAATTCAAGGATGACCTGTGTCACTGTCTCTCTGTCTGTGTGTGTCTGTGTATATTAACATCCAACCCCCTTGCCCAAAGCTCGCGAACTGGGTGCCAGCGGGCAAAGTGCAGACACGGGGGCGCGGTGTGCAGCAAGTGTGTTTATTTGGGAGTTACTGCATGACCAGAAATCTCAGCTTACAACCTCCTAATACCTTTACATATTTGTCCCCCTTGTTCTTCTAATAAATTTTCTTTTGCTTTCGTTTTACATACATAGATATCATTTTCTTTACCTATAAAAGATCAAAGAACCACAAATGATTAAATGTATGATACTTGTCTAACAGAGCCTGGCTTAATTGACGTTTCTCCCTTTCTGGCAACACAAAACTGTGGAAAAGTACAAGAGTTTCCTCAGTTTCTTAAGGCCTGAACTGAACATTCTCACAATGAATAGACTGTGTAAAGAATGCTCTGATGAACTAAAGAAAAAAAAAATGTCTGGGTGGTTAAAGTAAACTGGGTGGTTAAGTTACTGCTTCTTTTTTTTTTCTTCTGGTGACTGCGTGGACTTCACTTCTTACACAGATCCTGAGGATCTCAGCAAGTACAGTCAAAATGGAGAATGCAGGCTTTAAGAGGATAGCGTGGGTAACGATGTGATAGACAAGTAGAGACAAAGACGAAATTGAACAATCATGGTACTCGCCTCTGTAAAGGCGTTTAACTGTACCTATCACCATGGTTGTAGAATGTTATCCCATTCATCATTTGAAATAAAAGCTTTGTTTATCCATTTTTGGACTTCAACTTAAATACTATTTTCAAATCATCTACTCTTCTAGATCCAAAGTTATGGGTAGAGAGTAGGTAAGGCAAGACATTTCTTTGCAGAAAAAAAAAATGCTCTGTCATCCATGATTCGTATGAATAACTTTGAAGAAATTACCCCTCACAGTGTCAAAGACGGGTTTGTTGATTTAACTGTGGCACAGTGGTTGTGCCTTAATCCACTGCTTTTTCGGACAGCATTGGCAACTACACATTTAGCAGCCTGCTTCTCTGGCTGCTAGCCAGCTGCTCAGGCCACAGCGTGGTGGGAATCCTGTTCCTGCAGGCACAGGATGCTGTCACTGTTATTAAGGTAGCTTTAACTAAATCTCTATTGTTCTCTCTATAAATAAGATTTGAGAGTCAGAGTCTGGGGTGAAAACCTGCTAGCATAGAGAGTCTGAGTATCACCTAGCTAACTTTTTCTACTTGTTGACATCTGGGAAGGAGCAGGTCCTTCTGCTCTGCCAAACAAAAGGAGATAGACCACTCAAAATCACTCCCTATTACTTCCAAGGCATCTCTCTCTCAGACACACCCTGGTGCTCTGTGATTACTTTCTGTCAATAGCTGCTAACTCAGCCTCCGATCCAAGGTATTTTATTTAATTAATGCAAAAGCAAACTCTGGGATCACTCACAGCTTGATTAACATGTCTCACTTCGTACAAATATTGAAAGTGGTTAACAAAATGTAAGCACTAAATTCAATTGATGTTCTCATAATTCATCATCTAAGTTTTGTGTGCAAACACTACTCTTGACTATTTGTAGTAATGTTAAAGGCAGCTAGCTCTAAAGTACACATGCACTGAGGTTATCGGTGGGATGATGTGATAGGCGAAAAAAGACAGAACTTTAGGTAAGTGTAAATTCTATTCAGAAAGGAGAAATTTAGCATGGTGGAACTTATCAGCCTTACATCATTGTTCTCTTAAATACACATGTAATTGTTTGCAGACTGCTGACTCAAGCTGCCTCTTTACTACACAGCATGACGCCTGGTTCTCTGAAAGTGTGAACTATGCATTCTTAGTGGATTCCATGCAAATACTGGCAGCTCTCTTGCTGTGGTAGTAATTAGAATGGATTTGGCATGAGTTAGGACTGTCAGGATTTATGAGGGAAGAATTTTTGCAAATGATTGGCCTGAGATTCTAATTTCACTTCTTCTTACCCTGAATCTGCATAAACCCTTGGGACATGTCATTTTTCCAATTCCTGTTTCTTTCAGTGGCATTGATATGCAGGTGTAAAGATACATTTTCATGCCATGATTTCCAAATGCACAACTTACAAGAACACTTTTTCTGAAACTGGAATGAATGTTAAAAGGAATAATTAATAGAATATTATAAAAATATACTCCAAATTAGTGACTGTAATATACCTACAGGGTTTCTCTGGAATGTTTTAGTTTGTAACTCCAAGAAAGTTGAAAGTCATGGTATCCTTTCCTCCTGTTCTTATTTCCAAAGCACAGTTATTATGTTAGACTGCATCTGAATGGATAAATTCCAAAAAGAATGCAGCAGAGGTTACTTTAGGACATTTTCCATGTTTAAAATAGAAATTTAATTTTCTAAAAAACAAATTAGTCATATTATACAAAGAAATTTGGAAATATTTGCTCTTGTCAGTAGATTTCTGTCAAAGATAGCTTCCTTGGAGACATATATCCCATCTAACCTGTGCTTTCATAAATTGCTTTAGAGAAAAGCATATCAAATTAGCTGGTGAAATATTTTCTTAGTTACTAAAAAGGGATGAGTT
This sequence comes from Chionomys nivalis, assembly GCF_950005125.1. Classification (NCBI taxonomy): domain Eukaryota; kingdom Metazoa; phylum Chordata; class Mammalia; order Rodentia; family Cricetidae; genus Chionomys; species Chionomys nivalis. Next base: position 2,657,571 of record NC_080099.1, on the reverse strand, counting down.
TTAAATAAGAAAAAATAAGTAGCTGTGTTTGTTATTTTGTCCTTGGGAATTCGGTGATGACTCTTTTTACACAATCTGCATATGTACCTTATGCAGATTGTAGACTGCAAAAAGACTTCTAAGTTTCAAAATCATCTTCATGATACTATTATTCATAACTAATATGCAAAATAAAGTCCGATTTTATTGTTAAAACTTCTTTGTAGTTCTGCTTGCATTTGGACTTACAAGACTTTAGATTCAGGACTTAGAACCCATACGTTATTTTTAAAAATGGTATTTTCTGTGGTGAGGTAGGCCCTGACGTATGAGATGAGTGAGAAGATTGTTTTAGTTAGGATGCTGTAATGGGGAACAAGACATCTCAAAGAAGTAAAGGGGAAAATTAAGGGAGGATAACAGTGGATTTTGCTTTACAATGTGCAAAGCAGGGTAGCTCTTTGTGATTGATTGGATTCTTGAACATAATAGAATGAGGACATTATCAAGCATGGACATTACTGAAGCTTAAATTCAAGATCATCAGTCCTCTTGCTTGTTTAAATGAGTCATTGAGTGATAAACCAGTAACAGAGATGCTGAATTTGAGACCATCTCTGTGGGCTCTTGTGATAGATATTTCTGAAAAGGCATGTTGAATGTATAGTGGGAATGTCTATGATTCCCAAGAGCATGGTGGTTAGCAACTTATATGAAATATAAAATCTCAGAGAAAAAGCAGAAGTAATAGCATACTGGTGTCAGTAAAGACTGAGGCTAGAACTCTGATAAATCACCATGTGAATCCCTGAGATTATCCTGAGGAGGTCCTGGTTTCACAGGAACTGTTGAGTTCCTCCTGGAGCTGACACAGGGATCTTTAATGCCTGTGCTGAGGATGTCCCCATTTCTCTCAACTCTAGTGTCTACAAAGCACTTTGCTAAATAACCTAGTGACCTGAAACATTTTGTCCAGGGTGACTTCCAGTCAATGTCTGCAGCTATATCAGACCTTCAGGGTCCTGCAGGCCATTGAGCTTCAGTAATCTGTGTTTCTCCATATCCTCTGGACATACGCAGCTTTCCAGCAGGCAAGAGACACTATGGGGGTCAGACAGTCAGTAATTATGAGTGAATTTAAATAGGTCACTGTGAGAAACATTGAAAAAAGTAGCTTTGGAATTTTAAAAAGAGATATTCAAAGAAAATGCGAAAAAAAAGTGGGGATTGGATTACGGCTGCCAATTTGTTCAAGATAACAAGATTGTGTCCATTTTGTAGTTAAGAACAAAAAACTATTTGCTTCCCTTCCCAATAAGGGAAGAAGTAAATTAAATGATTGTGAGATAAGACAAGAGTTTGTATACCTACAAGACATTGTGAATTTCCAAGGAGGTATAAAATGGATGTGAGACAAATTACCTCGGTTAAAATCTGATAACCCAGAAACACGGGCAGCAGATGACATGTTTCCCATCAAGGCACGCAAACTCTATTCAGAGCTTTTTTGAGAATAAGTAATCTCAAAGAAAGATCAGTCTCAATCACAGAACAAGTCTGGTCTCATTGGATCTGGCCTGATTATTTGCACAGGTGTGGAAGAATAGTAAATCACTACTCAAGCTGCCGTATTTGCTTTTCTGGAATTATTTATGAGGAAGCTCACTCAGGTTGGGTTTCAAAAACTGCAATAGGAAGTCTAAGAAGAGCAACAAAAATTCAACACCAATTTTTGAGCTAATTATTCCATTGCTGACTTCCCCAAATGCTCTAAGATTCCCATGCTTACAAGGAAATCACTGACCTTGCCTGTCTCTTAGGCTAGGATCTGGTAACCAGGTCTGGGTCAGTTTTCTAAGATGGTTTTGCATGTATTGATTCCATAACATCGAACATAGTGCCATAAAATATCTGATTACAGCAGATTTAAAGAACATAGTTCTCAAATATGACATTCTAAGTAAGACCTTGGTTGTATAACCAATGTTTCTAATTATGTTCTTTTAAGAAGGACATGCAAATAACTACATTATATAATGTGAATGTATGCATGTAACTACACTGCTATGAAAATAAGAACATTTAAGAGTTTGAGAAGTCTGAAAAAAGGGAAGTAGGGAAACCAGTATTTCATTTCTAAATATTTTATTTAAGCTTGAAAAAGTTGAATTTATATCAATATTGTTGGGAGTGATAGCATAAAGAGACAGAAATTTCTTATATTTCAACTGCAGGGAAAAAAAATAAAAACTCTAGATCAGCACTAATAGTATCAACTAAATCTATAGCCATCTCTGTTCAGTTCCTCAGTCCTAGGTGAACATGTCTGATCTACTACATCTCAAATCACATCACATCACCAACCTTCCAAAGTCATCTGCTTCACAGTTACAGTATTGAATGCCCCAAGTGGCTCTACTGATCGGTCTCAGAGCTCCCTAATTGATAACTTCAGAAGCCCGTGGGCCAACACCCACTTTACATGGTGCTTGCTGAGCTCCGAGAGCGTCCTCTGTGGAGGAAGTTAATGCACTCTGAGCAGTACCTGATTTCAAGAACTTTCCAGAAGGCCTCTGGGTAAACCAATCCTTTCCCTAAGTGAACAGAAAGTTAAACAGTCGTGGTTAATTTGTTGTAAGGTCTGAAGAGACTAAACTCTTGTTCTTTGTATGGGTTGTAAGTGCTCTTAACTGGTAACTCATCTCTCTAACCCTGTCAGGGGAATGAATAAGAAAGGAAGATAAGATAGCCACAATGAATAGCTAAACAAAACAAAAAATATTTTAAAATTCAGAATATAGTTAACAATAATATACACATTTTATTTTCTACAAAAGCTTATTTTCATAAATTATAAAAATCATAAATAGTCTTTATAACCTATAAGTAATTCAGGCAGGCACAGAATATTTGCTATTCCCACATTGTAAAAAAGTTAAAGAATAAGCTTTGATAATTAGTATTAAATGAACTGCAGTTTGAAAAACATCACTTAAACAGAGAAAACCAAGTCCTAGTTTTACAATAGTATAATATTTAATGTTCAAACCCTTCTCAAGCAATCTAAATAAATGTCTATCAAACTTTAGCCAGATATGATCTTTCCCACTAAAATGCCTGTTCTGAAATCTACTTTCACCTCCAACATCCATTCAGGTTTTGTTTTCAGGATCTTATTTTCATTTTAGAATGAGTCATTCCACCTCAGGAGGAAAAATCATTCTATTTTAACAAAAGCTCATCTTCTGGAACTATTATTATTAATTGTCCCTCATCCAAACATATTGACCGTATATTCTCACCATAATCACTCAGTTTTACAGAGGAGACTAGCAGGTGAATAATGGTGAGATGTCTTCCACACATACCAGCACCTTAAAGCAGACGGGCAGAACACACAACACACAGGCTTTTATGGTCAGATTTCCTCTTGGTGAACAACTTCTCAACACGGCTAGATCGAACAGGTTTATAAACAGATGCACAAAATAAAACTTCTCTATATCTTATCAAAAACCTGAGGATCTTGGAACTTATCTGAAAGCTAATTTACCTTAAAATATTGTTCCACTGAAATAAAACTTGTAATAAGTGGTATAATTTATTTATATAATATATTTTAGGATCTTAGATTATTCACAGCCTTCACCATATCTCATTATGAAGCTGGATATGTAGCTTGTTGGCTGATAGCTGCTACCAATCCTAGAAAATGAAAGTCCAGTCCTCAGAACTGAAATTGCGTCTCTCTTAGTCCCCTGCCACTTCAATACCAGGGCTCACTCTTCCGATTTTTACACATATCCACATATATGTGGTATGCATTCACATGCACATGAATATAAACAAAAAATAATCTTAACACTTTCAGCCACTCAAGCTATAGAAGGAACATACTCAAATAGAATGAAGATTTCTCTGGAAGTAACTAAGAGAATATATAGATGATTTTAGAAAATCAGCCATGTTTAAAGTCATTTGTAAAATATTTATTCAAACTGTGTAAATTAGGATACTTAATGTATATGATATGGATGGATTTCCATACAAATATGCTTTCTTCGAGCTATTTTGAAATTATCTGAAGTTTAATTTTAATTCCTGGAAATTTTGGAACATGCCATTTATAAAAACATTTATAACTAAGTAAGTTATAATACAGTTCTGTTAAGAGAGTTTAAGAATCAATTCAATGGCATTATTTAAGATGAGGTTATATATGCTCCTCCAGAGGTGAAGTTTTGTCTGAATTTCATCAGTTGGTTAAACATAATCAAGATAACAAAATTCACTGATTAATATCTAAGAGTTCTTTTCTAGTAGGTATCGTTTTTTCTAACTGATTTGAAGTCAAACTAGTTGAAACAGAGGAAACAAACTATTGGTGTACTCACAAAGGAGGCCAAATGATCTAACCAGAAAGGCCAGAGATTCCAGCATTGTAATCAAAGAATTCTCAGAAAGAATCAGAATCCTGTATTTCTCAGGCAACTCATGGGCAAGAGCTCAAGAGAAAGTGTCAGAATTCGGACTCACTTATAAGAAATAAAGTGCAGAGTCCCCATCACCAGGGCAAAACACTTACTCAAAAGAGGAGACCAATCTTGTTTTTGCCATTGAGCTCAACTGAACAAGTAAGACCACACTAAAGGAAGAAGATGGGGGGTGATTTAGGTCATTGTAGTCAGGAGTTATTCATTAGTGAACAACATCTTGAAGAAGGGGAAGAAATTTTTCAGTTTTTCTTTTTATAAGAAAGGCATGGATAGAGTATAAAGGCAAGTGTTAATGACATATGCAAGAGAAAGGGGCCCTTACTGATATGTTTCCCTGAAAGGAGGCAACACTGAGAGTGTCAGAAAATAAAAAGTTTGGAGGATTTCTGCACCTGGGTTATTTTCCAGAAACACTATAATTGGGACAATTCAACACAAACATGTTAAACAGGATGAAAACTAAAAGCATAATTCTTCTAGAAAATTCATATATATTGCTCACATTTAAAAGTCACCAGAATTTCTTACGACTGCAAAAATAGGTCAGGATAAGGGAGAAAGAATAAGAAGCATGGTAAGATTTATTCTCTCCAAATATTTAAAACACAACATACATAAATCTCACATTACTGTGCAAACTACTAAAATTATCTGGCCTGGAGAGCTGGACTCTGTCTCCTAATAACTTTCTATAATACTAAGTTGGACCAAATAATCTGTTGCATGGCAATCATTTGCTTGTTATCATGAAATAAATATAATTGCTCCTTTTACAGATAACCTTTAAAAAGATAATAAAAAAGTAAAATCATAGCTGAATTGTGTGATACAAAGATGTACTTTAGCTTTAGTAAATCACAGCATTGGGTAACTAGAAGTTCTCTGTCATCTAACTCATAGTTTAGGTGTCTGATCTCCTTTGGTTGCTAACAGAAGAATCCTGCCTGCTTTGCATATTTAGTCAAAATATAAAGATCCAAGTTTAGAGATGAATGCATTATGCTTATTGCAAGATAAATATCCTCGTAATCCACAGCTATGTTAATTTGAAGGAAGTCAATATTTGCAGAAAGCTCTCTAAAACCCAGAATAGATAATTTTTTTCCTACAACAATGTGTTAACTATAAATGTATCAAGAAAATTCCCTAACTCCACAAGGAAGAATGAATGTCATAACCTGTATTTAACATTGAGCAAACTATCAAAATCTCATTTAACCTTTGATAAAACAAACGGTTTAATTTTTTTAGTTTTTTAGTTGACAACTTCATTTTTTGTTTTGTTTTTGTTTTTGATTTTTTCCTAGACAAGGTTTCACTATGTAGCTTTGACTGTCCTGAAACTCACTCTGTAGAGCCTGGTCTTACTCACAGAGATCCACCTGGCTCTGCCTCCTGAGTGCTGGGATTAAAGATGTGTACCCTCACAGCTGGGTGATGTATTCAATGAAAGAAGAACTTGAGGAAAGTAACAATTATACTATCTGGTGACTCTGTATTTCTTTCTTAAAATATATTATTATTCTATATTTACTGACAATTCCATATATGTGTATAATGTGTTTTTCTCATATTCACACCCAAGTTGTTCCTTCTTACACTCCAAGAACCTGCTCCCCAACACATTTCCTTCCCAGATTTCTATACTCTCTTTTCAGTCCTTTAAGCCCAATTGCTACTGCCATCAAGTGCTTGGATATAGAACCATCTATTACAGCATGGAGATAAGATCCTTGAAGAAATATGACATTTGTCATATCTGTGATTTAATAACATTGACTACTATGAAATAGCACTGTGAAAAATAGAACCAATGGATGGATCCTAAATGTACATACTCTACTCATGCTCCCTCAGTGGTATAGTAGCAGCTCTAGGCAAGAGATTCATGGAGATAAAGTGGGGACATTTGAACAATGAATGAATAAATGCATGACAGGTGTTATTGAAAAAAAGCATACTGAAGATGTTAGAAAAATTATAACACCTTGTAAATAATAAGCAAAGTTTATAATAATAAAAATAAATAAGGTGCATTATATTATATACATTTATAATATAAAAATAAATAAGGTGTGCTGTTTCCATAATGCCCGGTGCTGAGAGAGAGATACCCACCTAATGGTTTCCTGTTTCCATAATGTCTGGTATTGAGAGAGAGATACCCACCTAATGGTTTCCTGTTTCCATAATGTCTGGTGTTGAGAGAGAGATACCCACCTAATGGTTTCCTGTTTCCATAATGCCTGGTGTTGAGAGGGAGTTACTATTCTAAAGGTGTCCTATTTCCATAATGCCCGGTATGAGCTATAGACACCCACCGAAGCCCAAGATGGTTCTTCTCCATTTTTGGTATATATATGACCATAAAATGTAAAAATTATTTGTTAGGGATGTTTGTACGATTATGAATTGAAGCAGGATTTTAGTGCACACTGGGCAAGAACCCTGCCACTGAGCTACAGTCTCGGCTTTTATTTGGACTTTAAGCTTGGACTCATTTCAGTAAACTTGCTTTTTATGAGAAAATGTCTGAACAGCTTTTAAGCTCATATACTTCCATTTGCCAGAACAATTTTGCTCATTTTTTGGAAGCAAAGGTCTCACTTTTCCTGTAAATATACTGTAGTCTGGTGTCTGGTGGGTATACACACCAAGAAGGTGAAGGATTGAGGGCTCAAAAGAGAACAACAGTGTAGGAGGCTCAAGAAATAAAGATGGAGGAGAGGGAAGAAAGACAGGGAAAGGAAGAGAGGAAGAGGAAGGAGGGGAGGAGGAGATGGGGAGTAAGGGATGTGGAGAGAGAAAAGTGCAGGAGCAGGGAGTGATGGAGTAGCTGCTATTTCTTTTAGCTCTTATTCTCCATTCACTTTCTCAGGAGAGGAGAAGCCAGAGGTTAAAATGGAAATTCATACTGTATTTCAGAGGCTTGGAGAGGGCAGATAGAGTTCTTAGGGAAGATTTCTCTCCCAGTATTTGTTTGTGAGGAACAAAGAAACTGCCAGATATAACTGTTGGATCTGTTATTATAAATTCTCCAAGAATAAGTCTAGTGTATTTTTTTTTACTCATATAAACCTCAGAGAGAAGGAAAATTACAAATGTAAGAATGGATTATTTTATGAAAATAGATAAGGGATTGTGAGACCGTTGAGAGAGGTCAGAGAGTAAACCTTCAAATGTGCCTGCCTTAAATGCGATTCTCTCTGGAAATGAAAAGACTGACAGAAAACTATTGATTAGATTTCTACTAGACATGATTATAAATAGGACCGGTAATATGTTTAATGCTGCTAGTAAAGGGGAGAATGGCTCTGGAAATGAAAATCTGATTAGGTGAGAAACTAGTAGAAGATGGAACTCAAAACCAAATTTTGAGAGAGAAAAGGAACTTGGTCCCCCATCCAGATTCCTAAATGTAGAATAAAATGATAGGTCTTCTTAACTTCTGTGAAAGCTTGATCACATAATAAGCCAAGTGTTACAGAATAAAGTTCATAGCTTCATGGGTCTGAAAGGAGGCCATGAAATGGACATGTTTGGAGGTGTCAGGAAGCAATAAAAAAGAAGAGTTTAGATTTCCCTCATTTGATTAGGAAAGGCATGAATAGTCATTCCATTGTAATAACAGGCTGCTTGTTTGTTCCGGCCACCCAGAACTAAAATAATGACATAGAAACTGTATTATTTAAATCACTGCTTGGCCCATTAGCTCTAGCATCCTATTGGCTAACTCTTACATCTTAATTTAACCCATTTCTGTTAATCTGTGCATCGCCACGAGGTTGTGGCCTACCAGCAAAGTTTTAGTGCTTCTGTCGCTGGCAGCAGTTCCATGGCTTGTCCTGACTCAGCCCTTCTTTCTCCCAGTATTCAGTTTATTTTTTTCTGCCTACTTCTGTTCTGCCCTGCTCTGCTATAGGCTCAAAGCAGCTCTTTACTAATCAGTGGTAACCACAACATACAGAAGTGAACCCCACAGCTTTCATATTTCAGAGAAAAAGGATAATTTTGGTTTATTGTCTTTAGAAACAATATCAATAATCTATTAGCTGAGAAAAAAAAGAAGCGGTGTATTACATTACCAGGTGAAGTGCAATTGTCTCTTCCAAAAGGGGAGAAATGTGTGATGATAAACATGCTTGTCTTTAGAACGCTGCAATTTTTTTTCCTCCACCATGTTTGACTTCTTTGGTGGTGTCTTTGGAAAGTTATTCTAGTGCCTAGTCCCTATGTTTCATCATCACTGAGGTCTTGCACCAGACTCACCAGAGTCTTCCTGTGCTGAGGTCTTTTCCAGCCAAGATGTGTACTATGGTGGTTTAAATCACCAGTCACTTGATTGAAAAGATGCAATGTTGGTTTAAAATATCCGTTAGCAGAGTTAAATTCATACCGATATTTATAACTGAGCTAAATGCATACTTCATTGTTCTCAGAATCATCACTCATAAAACATTGTTCTGATTCATGACTGTCTGCATCTGTCTATGTTTTTGCCATGCAAAGCTGAACTGACAAGTGACTACTATATCCCTTCTGCTGCAAGTTATGCAGCACAATAGAGGATAATTTTATCCTAATATTAATTAATATGTCAATCTTTATACATTCCGTACTGATAAATAAGAATGTTCGTAGTTTGGGCAATAGTTTAGGGGTATCTATCACATTGAAATCGAGCAGTCACATATATGAAAATAATATATGTGAACTGGTTAAATGAAAGTAATATGATTGAACTGTGTTTTTTTACAATAAAAATGTAAGAGGAAAGGTTAAGCAAAATATTTTCTATGTAAAACTGTCTAAAATGTCTTAAGACCTTAAATCTATTTTTCTTTTTTGAAGATTCTCAAGGCCACAGTGGCCGGGAGGACAGACAGTCTCACTCCAGAGGCATCATTGTGAAGTGTGAGTGGGAAACTTTCATCAAGCTAGACTAGTCAAATACTGAAATATACTTCCAGTGATTGAGTCTACAACAGTCCTCAGAAATATTTACCTGCACTCTCGCATGCTGTGAGGAACTGTGACCTTTATTTGTGTAATATCCGAGTCTAGAAGATTGAGATGGAAGTCACACCTGAAAATAGAACAAGTCACCAGCCTAGAGCAATGAAGTAACTCTTACAAGAACCTGGCTTCCTGGTTTACTGACCATGACTCTAAGCAAGGGGAACTGTTTGAAATTAGAAAATGCTTAATTATCTGTTCTACCAATATGCAACATGAATTTTAAGAAGCCCCAGACATGAACGTCTACTACTGTTTCTCCAAAACAGACCCCAAATTGCTAAATTTTACTTTTCTCCCTTGTCACTGGTTGTGGAATATGAAACAAATTGTTTATATAAAGAAAAAATAGCTTTTGACTAAAGCAAAAATGGTAGCGAAATATTTTGTCTGAAATTATTTATTGTAAAAAAATATATGCATTTAAAAAGTAGGGGAATTGTAATGCAAGCCACATGGGTTCAAATTCAAAACATGATTGTCATTTTTAATAGGATGTCAATAATTAGCTTTTGTATTTTGCTTTAAGAGTCATTAAACACTTTCTCCAAGAAGCAGAAGAGTGAATCCGAAGAGTGTGTAGAGTCATGCATTAGACACAGAGTGCCTGCATCTCCACACTGTATCTAAATGTCATTTTATATCACAAGACGTGCTTGTGACAAGTGGGTAAAGTAATCATATTTTGCTTGACTGTGAATTAATTTCAATTAGAAACCTTTTTGAGAGGAGAAGGAAGAGGTGTTAATTCTTTGTGAAAGGCAGGGTCAAGTACTTAGACATGACAAGGATCTAATTTGATGCAAACCAGGTGATAGTTCTGTGAGATGCTCTCTAATCTGCCAGATTCCTTTCTTCTGTCAGGCTGAGGCCTAAGGAAGTAGCATCTTTGCCTTGTATTATAATTAAGTTCACACCATTCTTCCTTGTCCAGTCAGACGGAAAGAAATCTCTAAAAACAGAATATACCTAAATAACTGTGTGTTTCCTAAAACCTACAGTGTTCTACCTTACAAAATGAACTACTCAGATAGGTAAACAGACGACAGGTGAATATAAACAATATTGAATTGTTCAAGATATGCTAAAAAAGACAATGATCTCTTGTGATAGTATTGGCATCATTGAAGAATATTGACTCATTATCTGTCAGTGTGTAGAAAGTAATATACATTAAGGTGGCCTTTGACTCACACAAGCAGAGAAGTAGAGCAGAGCTTTCATTAAAACCACAGCCATTCATGAATGGTGTGCAATACAGAATACACTACACAATTCAGCAAGACTAGAGAGGAGCCCAGGTTCCTGGGTATGTCCCAGAGCCCCCAAAGACACTGATGTTGTTGGGAATTAAACCACACTTGGAAGATGAGGGCTTTAGTGTGGCTCACAGATTCTCAAATGTGGTTTGGAATTTCAAATATCTGATCACCTAGACCAACTTTCCAAATCTCTTATTTAATGGGTAGGATGCTTTTGGGGGATCAGGATGGTGTGTGTGTGTGAGTGAGTTTGTGTGTGTGTGTGTGTGTGTGTGCGTGCATGTGCGTGCATGCTGCTCTATTGCTCTAAGCATGTTGGCATATTATTTGCTAATGTACTTGTGTGCACACTGTATGTGCATGTGCAGGTATCCTTACATATGGAGGTCACAAGTTGATGTCAGGTGTCTTCCCTGAATCACTCAGTCTCTTCCTTCAGTACTTTGAGAGAAGGTCTCAGTTGAAAGCGGCTCATTTGATTGGAAAGATTTGGGCAAGAAATATGTTCTATCTGTGACATAATTTTATGCATCTGATGTCACATTAACCTCAATAAAGTGTTAGTTATATATCATGTTCATATGTTACATATGTCATCTTCAGACACGGGAGTTCTTCCTGTTCTTGAAATAGTGACCTGGGTTAGTAGACCTAGGCTGAGTCCAGTCTTTCTCTGACAACTGGTTTCCTCTACATGCCAATTCCAAAGCCTTTACCAAGGGCGATTTGGACCCTATTCTGGCCCATTTTCTCGCCTCAACCTGATCTGAAGAGTTGATGGCTCTCTTACAGACTGGAGTGGACCTTCACTCCACTATTTTCCATTGTCACTTTGCCAAAGAACTATAAAAAAACTGTCCCGTGGAAATCTGTCACCAGATTTGTCTGTGAGTTCCTAGAACACCCAAGTGTTTTATTCAGCCTTTTATCAGAGTGGTGAGCTGAAGACAGCAGCAATTCAAATGGCAACAGTTCTTAGAATTCACAGGTGGGAGTGGTTGGCTCCTTATCCCAGTGAAGATACAGATTGTAGCCAAAGTGTCTGCTCTAAGATGATTAATTATTTCTTATAGCAATTCCCTCCATAAAAAAAGATAGAGGAAACTGTATCTCTCTAGCTGCATGCTCAAAACATTTATATCCAGAGCATGAGTAATCCCCAATTTATAAAAATACATGTTGGATATAATGCCAACTGATTGATATTGAACTGTTGATATTGGCCCAACCCTTGTTTGAATCTCTAGACACTATTGAGAACAAACTGACTGGAAAACTTTGTCTCTGAGTCAGCAACAGGATGGAACATACTGTGTGAATTGTCTAGAATGAAACGATATAGCAAATGACTAAGCTGCTAATTTGCGTAGAGATCAGGGATAGCAACAAGAGTATAAATTTATACTCTTGACAAAATAATGTGCAATATTATGATTATTATAAGTAAGGCATAATTATATTGATTAACATTTAAAGACTCTGTAAGTTATTCTAGGCAATCTATGTGCCTTCAGGAAAGTTGTCTCTGTTCAAAAGAGCTCCACACAGCCTTGTGTCTTCAGTACAGCATAAGAGATGCAGATGGAGACTTTGTGAGACTCTGAGGAGACTCTTGCTTAACATTCAGATCGGCTGATACGCCTTCTCCATGAAGAGTTATTATCTATGTTAATATGCTTTGTAAAGTGTGAAACACCATTTAACTCTAAACATAAAGTGAAATGTAACTCAACAAGGAAGCAAAAATTATGAGATTTTAAAGAATAAAGAATAGAAATTAGAAATTAATGAAAAATAATCTAAATAATAGTTTTTTAACTTGCTATATTCATAGATAAATATATTCAACTCACATTTTGAAAGGTTACAGAAAAATAATTTCAGTAACTACATGAAAAGATTAAAATATAACTGTAATAATTATATTTTTCTTTTAAAGGTACTTTATTGTAACAATAACTTTAGTATACTTCCCACATGAACACTAACAACAATAGGAAACCAAAATTCATACCTCAAGACAAATATTAACAGCTAGCATATCATTAGGAGATTTTCAGTTCAGAAGGACTTACTCTTAAAAAGATTGCATGTCTTTCATATTATAAATTCATCTTGAAGATATAGCTTCATGTCAAGTTAGTTACAGGAGCTCCTCTATAAAAATTTTAATTAGACAGAAAAATAAATGAAAACCTTCAATCTTTTATAATTTGTTTGTATTAGTTACTCATCTTGTTATTGTGACAAATATCTGCCAAAAGCAATGGAAATAAGATTGGGATGATTTTTATTTTCGGTTGAAGTCTTTTTGTTTTGACTCCCAGTATGAGGGTGCAATACATTGCAGTAGAGAGAAGGCAAGACAGTAACTTTAGGCAGTTGGTCCCACTGTGTCTTCAGTCAGGACTAGACAGATGAATGCTCACGCCCAGCTTTTCATTCTCCTTTTTAGTCTTGGGTATTTATTAGTTGGTTCATGGAGTGATGCTGTGCAAATTGAGGGTTAGTCTTCTCACCACAGTTAATAAACTCACCGACATGCCTAGTGATTTGTCACTATGACAATTCCAAATCCCATGATGCTGGCCACCAAGATTAAGCATGGTAGTGTTACAAGGAGTATTCTTACACCTTGGTTTGCTCTCTAGTTTTATGTCAACTTGACACACATCAGAATTATTTGAGAACAGGTAACATCAATTAAGAAAATGCTCCCACTAAACTGGCCTGTGGGCAAACCTGTGGTGCATTTTCTTGATTGATGTGAGAGGGTCCAGCCCATTATTGAGGGGTGCTACACCTGGGTGGATGATCCTGGATGAGCAAGCCATAAGGAGCAAACCAGAATACTCAGTCCTTTGGGGCCATTGCTTCAGTAGCTCCCTCCAGGTTCCTGTTCTCTTCAAGTTTCCCCCCTGACATCCCTCAGTGATGGACTACCATGTGGAACTATAGGTTGAAATAACTTTTACTTCCCCAAGTTATATTGGCCATGTTCGTTTATCAGAACAACAGAAACACTAAAACACAAATTTGTACCAGGTTGTGAAACATTATGACATTCCTCACCATGTGTCTTGGTAAAAAGCCATTGAATGCTCAGATTTCAGTAGACTTTTCAGTGGGCTCTTAGACGATAAGAGTGTTGAAAGGAATGCAAATGATGGAGGTCTGACTTTTGAAGTCGAATAGGGAAGGATAAGAGTCTGTCAAGGACTTCTGTGAGATTTGGAATTAAGAACCACTAAAGTGAAAGCTTTGTTTGACTGTGCTAATGAATTCTGGTCATCTGTGACTGGGGAATTAATTGTGATAAGAAGATACCAGCATCACAGAAATGGAATCTTCTAGGAAATATTTCCCTAGGGTCAGTACACAGAAGCTGTGACATAGAAGCAGCCAAGGCGGTTGATCGTGGTTTGAGAGTCTCCCAGGTTGTTCTAGCGTTGAAGGTTTGCAGAGGCTGTGGAGAACAGCTGAAGCTTGATGCTCTGAGAGATGGGGGAAGGCCATGGGTATATAAAGGAACAGTCTCATTAGCAGTGACGACCTAGTCCTGGAGGAGTTATGGAGAGAAGCTGAGAGTTAGCATCATGTGGCAGCATCAGAGTCTTATGTTAAGAGATCCCTGGTGAGGCTAGTGGTAAATGTGCCACCACCAGCTTCAGTGAAGACCAAAGCACTTGTGAGATTTCAGTATTATGGGATGATCACCAAGGACAGTCATGAGGTGGAAGCAGGCTTGGTCTAGGAAGCAAGCTGTATGTGCTTTGGGAGGTGGAATCAGAGAAGTGCAACTGTCTAAGCTCCTTGGAGTCCAGAAGACTGTGAGTGAGTCCCAAATATTAGACACTGAATTATTTATACTGTTAGAGTTTTTTTTTTTTTATTTTTTTGAATACTGAACTCTTAAAGTGTTAAATTTTAAAGACTGAGGCTTCTGAAGTTTGAAATACATTATATATAGTGATGTTTATTTTCTTATAGGATCTTGGGGATGAACCAGAAAGGAAAGGTTATGACCTAATAGATATTTGTGTGTATGCCATGATGACAGGAAGTACATTGTTCTGTCTAGGTTTATGTCAGCCTGACACAAACAAATATCGCGTTGGAAAAGGGAACTTCAGTTGAAGAATGTTTTGTAACTAGAGGTTTTACTCTCGTTTCTTGGCTGCCTACTCCTGAGTACTCACACAGAAACTTACGTTAATTACAAACTATTTGGTCAATAACCCAAGTGTATTCCTATCTAGCTTTAATATTTTAAATTAACCCATTTCTATTAGTTTATATTTTACCATGAGGTTTGTGGGCTCGTGATTTATTATTTCATATCTTACTTCCCTAGTGACTGGTAGCTTCTCTTTCCAGTCCTACTCTCTTTCTCCCTTTTATGTTTCTCACTAGCTATTTCTACCTGGCTATTGGCCAAATCACCTTCTTTATTAACCAATGGCAATAAGACATATTCACAGCCTACAGAAGGACAGCTCACATCAATGTTCCCACTAGACTGGCCTGTTGGCAATTTTGCAGTGCATTTTCTTGATTGATAATCAATATTGGAGGGCCCAGCTCACAGAGGGCAGTGTCTTACCTGAGAGAACCTGGGTGTTATAAGAAAACAAGCTATGGGGGGAGATTGCTTGTGCATTCCCCGATTTCTCAGACCCAAATAATCACACAGAAATCTGTGTTAATAGCAATGCTGTTTGGTCAATAACTTAAGCATATTTCTGGCTAATTCTTATATCTTAAATTAACCAATTTCTATTAGTCTGTGTATCGCCACATGGCTGTGGCTTACCAGCAAGATTCTGGTGTGTCTGTCTCCCGTGGGTTGCTACATGGCTTCTTCCTGACTCCACCTTCTTTCTCTTCTATCTCTGCTTGGGGTTTCAGCCCTACTCTGCTAAGCCACTGGCTGAAACAGCTTTATTAACTAACCAATAAAAGTAACATATATACAGAAGGACTTCCCACACCAACAAGCTAAACAAACAATGAACTGCAATCTTGTAAGCAGCAGTCCTCCATGTCCTCTTCATCAGTTCCTGCTTTTAGGTCCTTGCCTTGCCTGCTCTGATTTCCCTCCATGGCAAACTGTAATGTAGAACTGTAAGCTGAAACAGATTTCTTCCCTGCATGCCTGTTGTTATGGTTTCTAATCACAGTAACAGAAACCCTAAGACAATCTGTGGCATTAGCTGAGTGTTGAGGTTGAGCTATCTTGATTTTCATACTGAAGTTAGATAGTATTTTAAATACAATAACCACATAGCGTATTTCTAAAGATACCCCATAGCTATAGCATGGACATTTAAGCATAGTGAGGTCCCCTTTAGGATTTTCTTCCTCTGCAAGTGTATAAAGAAAAAATGGGAGTTGAAATAACAATTCAACTTCAACACTCAGAAATAACACCCAAAAGATCTGTTTCACTAATTTTATGTGGAGGAGATTCTCAGATGGTTAATGTCTATTTATATGGTAATTGCTTCACAATATATGTCTACTTTTTCTCCTTTCAGTTGGATTCCATTTTCACCTAATAATGCCAGTCACTGGCATACCGTGTGAGTATAAATGATCATCATGAATAGTGCTGAACAAATCAATAAGAAGTCCAATTTGAGCTTAAGCTGAATTCTTAACAGTCCCTGAATTAAAATGAGACTGGAGAATACTTGTGGAGAGGAGGGCATTACTTCTCTTTTGTTTTGGTAATTCTTTGGGGGATCAGTTCTCAGGGGGCAGCTACATTTCCTCCAATACAGTTTCCAGCATCAGGAGGCCCATGGTTCCATCTGAAAAGTTACTGAAATAATACTGTTGGTGAAGGAATTCCTGAGCATGCTCCTCATCTTTAGATATTAAACTTACATATTTCACCTGTTTCTTACATTAATAAATATGACACATATATACACACACATATGTATATCAAATAAAGGAAGATGAATAATGCAGCCTCAGTTACCTTATGAATGAAAATGTGAAAAGAAAAAGAGGTGAATATTAAGAATCCTGGGCTGCTTTATTTCGCATGGGGAAGTACTCTTTCTATCTATTCTAGGATGGGAAATAGATGCCTAACAAAATAAATTCCTGAACTTGTGGGCAGAGCTAAATCTATATCATATCACTTTTATACTGAATAATAATGGCTGATATTGGGAAATAAAACTGATGTGATAATATTGGGAAAAATGCTTCAAAAACTGGCAGGATGTAAGAGTAATAAAGAGGCCTTCAAATTACATTACAATATTTAAATATACACTTTTCTATCAAACTGTATTTTTCTATCGGTAAGTGGTTATCTTTTAGAAAATTTTAGACTACTGTGTACTCCAATAACATTTTCTTTTCCTCTTCTCTCTTCTTTTCCTTTATCCCTGATCCAATTAACTAAGCATAAAACTTTTTCACAGAATGCAGCGTGTATACTACCTTTGGGATTTTTTTCTCTTGTCTGTTTTTGATATTGGGTTCACTTGATGAGTATTCTATGAAAATTTGTATCTTTAAATGATTTTCCCTGTTATTGAGAATAGATTTAGTAATTTACAGATGACCTGGAGCGTGTTGTCTCCACCTGCTTTCCTCATCTCACCCATGCCAGGACACAGCCTGATGGACAACCAATTTTCATAATACAGTGTCCGAATTTCCAGCTAATTTAGATTTAATTAATGAAACTTAAAAACATGACTGCTTATATTCTTAATATATTTTTAAAACAATTGTATTTTAAACACTCAGAAGATGAAATAAAGCAGATATCATGTAAAATGATCCAAGGTATCAATTAATATTTAATTTTATCATTTTCAGATTTCATGTTAATTTATTTGATACTGAAAAATCAATTCTCATAGTTCTCCTGTGAGCCCACAGTAGCTGGGTGCTGAATAGTGGAAACTCTTAGTGGCAGGTGCAAATTCTCCCATGAAGCAGAGCAGTGACCTTTGCCTTCTTGGTCCAGTTCTAATACTGTAGCTAATGTCTGCCTTACATTCTGTTCAGTGCCAGTTTTTCTTTTCCAATTTTGGTACTTCTTTGTGATTTAATGTGACCCTAAGTATAGCGGTAAATATCTGTATAGTATTAATAAACACAAAATGACTTTAAAAAATAGTTTACAAAAGTACATCAAGAGACTGAAACAGTAGCTTCAAAATATATCTCACTGTCTACTGTGTTTGGGAAAAAATTATTTTCTAGTATAAGCACTAGAACTAGTGAGATTTAGTGTGGTTTTGCATATACTCAACAAAAATCTCACAGAATGTCACACTTTTAAAAGAACACTGAAAAATTAAAAATAGGTTGGCTAATTCATTATATATACCACTGTTAAGTATTATGTGATTCAACATTACACAAATGTCATAATGTCAGACTTCATCTACTTATTTAATGAAGTGTTATTAAAGATGACAATGCTTCATTTGGAAGCTGGCAGGATATTCAGAAAATTTATATAGAAATGCAAAGATTAAAAATAGCAAAGTTCCCTTGAAGAAGGATGTGGGAGGACTTTCACTGCCATCTAAAAGCCAAATTTCAAAGCATATGGTCCAGATGCAAGGGGAGGTGAGAGAACACTGAAAAATAGAGAGCCTACAAATAGTCCCATCTGTATATGGACACTGGATTTGGAAGATAAGTCACTTATAAGAGTAGTGGAGTAAAAGCATTTCAGAAATGTAGTGGAGGCAAGAGAACCTCCTCATAAAGTTAAAAGGACCCTAGTGCTCTGATACGCAGATATTTCTCAAAGTCCATGTAAATGTAAACCACACAAACACACACACACACACACACACACACACTGAGAAAATATAAGATCAAATAAGTTTAATGGGATGTCTATGACATAAAGGTAGAAAAATAAGGCATATTTCATGTTTACTTACAAATTTATATAAAATATATGTCTATATGTATACTTGCATAAATAGTTTAAATAAAACCATGTTATTTGAATTGATTTTGCTCCCTTCAAAAGCCAAAAATCACTGTGCCAAACATGGGAAGCCTTCCCCACTTCATTGTATGAGTTGGAGGAGTCTAAGAGTCCTCTAATACAGGCTATTACCATTACCCTTGTTTGTGTCCCAGAATTTAAACTTAAGTCCATATTGCAATGTTTCAGATACACAGCTTGGAAGAATCAAGATGGAATCTCACTGGAAACATCCTCTGGGAGGCTTTGCTTTCATTGTATCCAAAACTGCTGTGCAAGCTACTGAGGGGAGAAAGCGATCACAGTCCTGCCCAGATGTGAAACCTCAGAAAAGCAACCACAATGGCAAGATGTCACCAAGAGCTCAGTGATGGCATTTATATCTTGGTTGTGACTGGGTCATCTAATTGAATTCACGTTCTGCTAAATAGGAGGAAATTAATGGTATTGTAAACTTAGGAGATCTTTGTGGCTGCTGATGCCACGGACACTAAGGAAGGACCTACAAGTGATACATCCCTAAATAAATATAATTCTCATCTGCGTTCTGTATATGAATCATTATGTCCGAAGATAAGTATAGCTCTCATTCCTCATCAAAGAAGATTCACAGAAATCCACAGTGATAAAATTGCAGAGAATAACTGATGGCAGTTTCCCACTCATAATTCTTATTTCTTCATGATAGTCCTCATACCTAAGGCTCAAGAAACACCATAGAAGAGGGGACAGAAAGATGACCTACAGTCCATAAGGTCACAAAGACCAGATCATCTACTGAGAGATAGTATCTTCTTAGACCCATGAAATCTCAACTCTGTGGTTGCCAACTCCTCATACATCAGCAGTTTACGTGACAGAATAGACGTGGAAAATCTCACAAGGTTCCATCCCTTGGTGAGAGCTACAAGAAAACTGTGGTAGCTGAGGAAGGGAGAATTATTCTCCATGGATGAGCCCCCTGATAGGTTATCTAATCCTAAAGAAAATAAAACAGTTTTGCATCTTGGTCTTCTTGTAGGTCTCCTAACTGTGGAAGAAGGAGCTATCTTTGACTTTGGGCTTTTGGGATCCTTTCCCTCATACTCAGTTACTTTTCCCAGCCTTCAACTTGATATTCCACATTTGGTTGATACCCACGGGAGTAGAACAGGAGAAGGAATGGATGAATGGGGCAGAGGGAAGGGAGAGAGTAAGAGGTGATGAAGAAAGGAAAACAGTCAGCAGTCGGGTTGCCAAATTTATTAATTAATTAATTTTGTGAATAAATAAGAAAACTCAAGCTTCCATATATCTCTTTAGGTGTATTAATTATTAATGCTGATGCTCAAAAGTACTCCTTTTTCCATTTTCATTAGATATTTGAGAATTTTGTATATGTTGGCAGTGGTGGCACATGCTTTTAATCCCAGCACTTGGGAGGCAAAGGTAGGTGGGTCTCTGAGTACTAGGCCAGTTTTGTCTACAGAATGAGTTCCAGGACAACCAGGGCCACACAAAGAAACCCTGTCTCAAGAAACCAACCCAAATCAAACCAAACCAAAAGGAGTGAAAGAGAATTTTGTACAAGGTATTTTTATCATATTCACCGCCATCTACAAATCTGTTCGATTCCCAATTCCTCCCAGGTCAAACTCCTTCTTCCTCTTTTCTACTACCTGGCATTTTTATATGATATATATGATAAACTTAGCTAAATCTAGACATCTATTGTTTTAGATATTCTAATTTAATGGACTGTAGGTTTTTAAAGTATTTCCTATAATGTTCTAGACTCCTTTTGTGTTTGTACTTCCCTCCTATTGGATTACAGATTGGTTTCTTCTTGATTTTCTAGATTTTTGAGTTGCATCATTAAGTCATTTATTTGTCTTTCCATGATTAGTTTAATGGATACTCTTAGAACTATAAATTCCTCTCTTTGGATGGCTTTTAATGTCTGCTAGTGCTTTGTAGCCTTTTTTATTTTCATTTAATTCTGTGAACTTTTCATTTATTTCTTAATTTTTTCCCTCTGACTCCTTCATCATTCAGTAATATTTTGTTTAATATCCATTAGTTATTTAGATTACTAAGGATTCCTTTAGTGTTGATTGTGGGCTTTATTATGTCTTATATTAGGATATATGTGTGGATTTACTCCAATTTTTTCAGTTTATTAAGGTATGTGTTTGCATGTGGGTGTGGGTGTGTGCGCGTACTCGCGAGTGTGTGTGTGATTATAATTTACTCTTGGCTAATTGTTCCTCAATTAAAATAAACTGTTCTTCTTTATCTTTTTGATTAATCAAATTTTGAAATTGATTTTAATCAGTATTAGGCTTGTGACACCTGTTTGCTACTTGATCTCATTTGCTTGGAATACATTTATTATAACATCTTTTCTTTTTAAGGTGGTGGTTATCTTTGAAGGAGGAAGATGAGTTTCTTGTAGACAAATTATGTAGAATTTCTTTATGATTCAACTAATCTGTTTCTTTTGGTTGAGTAAAAGATTTCACCAATACTTAGAAATTATGTTGAAAACTTTACATTAATTGCTGTAATTTTATTTTATGTATACATTATTTGTTTGTTACAATTTGTGTTTCAATAACTATTATTTCACTTGTTTTCTTCCCATAGTATCAAGACAATACTTGTTCCTCTTTAGTTCAAAGTATGACTTGCAGTATTCTCTGTAGAACTGGTTTTGTAAACACAAATGTTTTTAGTTTGTTTGTATAATAAAATTTTTTTCTTTCTATATAATCTTTGGCAGGTAGTTTTTCTGGGTGCAGCAGTTTTGGTTGGCATTTATGGCCCTTTACAACTTGCTATACATTTCATCATTCCCTTCTGGCTTTTAAAGTTTTGGTTGAGAAATCATCTATTATTCTGAAAGTAGTTCCTTTATGTTATTTGTGATACTTCCAGTTTCAATAGTCACTCTTTGCTCTATACCTTTAATATTTCAGTCATAGTATGCTATGGAGAGTTTCCTTTGTGCTCCTCCCTTCATGTGCTTCTTTTATCTATGGGAGTGTGCCTTTCCTTAATTCAGTGACCTTTTCTTCTACTGTCTTTTTGAAACTCTGGTCTATGCCATTCTATTGACTTGACATTCCCACTAATCTATATCTTATAATGTTATATTTGATCTTTTAATAGTGTACCACAGTTCTTGCATCCTCCTTATGCTTAGTTTTAAAAATCCTTTTTCATCATCTTTCTTGAATGATCCAATTTGTCTACGTTCCCTTCAGGTCTTGGCATTCTATCTTCTACTTGATCAGTCTACTTGTAAGATATCCCCCGAGTTTTCTAATAAGGTTATTGAATTTTCAATTCTATTTTCATTTCAACCTGTATTTTCTTCAATAGTTTAACTCTGTGTAAAATTCAATTTTTCTGAAGACTCTTTTCTGATGTTCTTTTCCATTTCATTCTGCTGTGTATTGGACTTTTCTTAGACTTCACTCATGCAGCTATTGCCATCCTCTTAAATTCATTGAGATGTTTGCTCTTTACATTTTTAAACTACTTAAATTCTTTGAGGACATTTATGACTGTTATTCTAAGTTTCTTGTCCTTGGGTTTATCTAGGTGATTCTCACTGAAAAATATTTCTATTGGACTCAAGGCTTTGAAAGAGAAAATATACTGACTGGGTTATTTAGTTGTTTTTAGTTTTATGGTATTAACTTGACATGTGGATTCTTTCCTTGGCTGTATGTCCATGTGGGATACAAAACTGTTTTAGTCTTGGCATTTATGGGGGTTGTGAAAGCAGAGATAGTCTTGAGAATGTGGAGATGCCATTGCTGGGCTTATTTCTTAGAGGACTCACAGAGAAAACTGGTTTGTGAGGACCAAGTGGTAAGCATAATAGAGTATGGAGTGCAGGGACACTTTCAGGAGAATGCTGGTGGGAGAGATATGCCTCCAAGTTATGCCTAGTTGTTTAGCAATAACAGTTGGAGTTTTGTATTAATAGGCAAGTAATATTAGAAAATCAAAATGACTCAAAAACAATAATTGATCATATACTAGTTACTTTTATAGCCTTTGATTTTCTAGAATACATCAATGCTCAGGTTTAAAGAACTCTGAAAATTCATGTTTTCATATAATATTCCGAAACAAGGATTTCTGTTTTATTAACATCTCTGATAAGTATAGCTTTTTATCTTTTTATTTTTATTTTTATCTTTTAGTGTAATGTGATGAAATAATTTCCATTATTCTAAATTTTTAACACACATTCACAGTTTTAAGATGATGATAGCTATAAATATTTAAATTATATAACTTTTACATTAATTTCCCCAAACTTAATACCATGATAGTTTTTTAGATATAATTCTGAGTCAGCAAAATAGTATTCTATAAAATTCTGTTGGTTTTTTTTTTTAATTTTCAAGAAACTTTCCAAAATATTGGGTCTTCCTGTGGGAAAAAGTAGCACCTAGCATTTTTCTCTTTTTTCTTGAATCTCCCAACACAGATCTTTACAAATTATTTTAATTGATTTTTTGTTCAGATTGTGAATTTCTGATACCGAATAGATGATGCAGGAGATCACAGACAAAATAGTCATGAATGCTTTGCATTAGCTATTTCACATAGTTCCACACCAATTTCATCAAGGTTATCACAGAGATCATGACATTCTGCAAAACAATGGTCACAGCTTGCCCTGAACTTCTGCTAGTAATTAAGTTGAACATTTCAACATGCATGAATGTGCAGGTCTATAACAAACACACTATAATGGCCATTCAACTTTCAATCAAAAGTTAAGCATGAGATCTTAACTATAACTAAGGTGTTATTGGAATCTAATGCACTTTTGTTCATTCATTTCTCCCATGATCTATTCTGTGTCAGAGGCTCACAACTTGAATATAAAAAGAAAATTGAAAACAAAATAATAGGCAAAGTTCCTATCAGTATATATTAAATATGAAGAACCTCAAATGCAGAGCAGGCCATGAAGGAGATACAGGCACAAAGGGATCATGAATACAGGCAGGAGAGCCTGCATAAAATATTCTGTGTTTGACCAGTCAGTACAAACTCCCAATTTAATTTTATTTGTAAAATTAAGAAATTTTTGTTGCAATACATCAATTTCTTTTATACTGTCTAACATATTTCCAATGCCTGGCTTCTAATATGACCTTAATAAATGTTTCTGAGAAAGTATTAACTGTCTGATAGTGGAGGGGATCAGAAGATGCATTTTCCGGTTTAGAGTGATCAGGATGAATGAGTGCTATAATCCATGGGAAGACAGGTTTCTTATTATCTTGCATCATTTGCTTTTATTCCAACTGTCTGCTTTAAAGTCTAGTGGTTCAGCTATGTCAACTTGCAAATAAAATTAACCTTCTAGAAAGTATTTCTAGGTATATTAATTACCTTTCTATTACTGCTATAAAGAAACATGACCAAAAGCAACTAATAAAAGGGATATGTATTTGGAATTACAGTTTCAGAGGGATAAGAGTCCATTATGGTTGGGAAGCATGGCAGCAAATCGCAGGCAGGACAACAGGAATAGGAGCTGAGAACTGAATCTCAGTCAAGAGCATGAAACCAAGAGAGTAAACTGGATGTGGGGTCAGACTCTAAGCTTTCAAACCTGCCCCCAGTGACATACTACCTCCAGCAAGACCAAATCTCCTAAGCCATCCCAAACATGGCCACCAACTGGGTGTGAAAATTCAGATATCTGAACCTATGAGGGACATTCTCATTCAAACCCCTGCACTAGACGTTAGTTCACCACACATCTCCTCTTTCTTTCCCTTCTCTCACTTCTTCTAAACCTCCCACACTACCTCTGACCCTCCCAGAGATTCATTTCAATCATTTGAAAAATGATATCTCCTGCGCTTCTCCCACCCCAGCCCCTCAACTACCTCCTTCCCATTGCCTCCACAGACTGCTTTTCTAAAGAGCTCTGTTTGCTCTGCTGCTCTCCCAAGTTGTAGCTGTTTGGCCATAGCCATTTCACTACTGGATTTCTGGAAAAGAATTTGCTTTCTCATTGTGGGGTCTGCATCATATTCTTTTCTTCCTAAAAATCTACCGTCTTTGAGTCAAGTAGTATCCCTGGTAGTGTCGCATATCCGGCATCAAGGGACTCCTCCTCATTTGGTGACAGTTTTAGCTCCTGACTCACTGCTACTAGTCCCAAAATAATCGCTGTCTTACATTTGTAGTGGTGACTGTTGACACAGATCATCCTTACAGCATTCTGCACGCAAGTTACTTGAAATGATGTCTACAGAACATTCATTTTCTCTCACTCTCTTTCGTGGCCAACCCCTGACTCGCTGTAACCAGCGCCAATCCCTGCATTACACCAGGACCGTGCATCATAATTCTCACCCAGGTTCCACTTCCTCTACCTTCAGCTCACTTCTTCAGAGGTCCAACTCCAACCACCTCATACATCTCAGGTTCTCCAACCTCAACAATAAGTTTTCCCTGACTGCTGCCATTAGATGTAATAGTGAATTTTGGTTATCAGTGTGACATACCTGGGAAGAGGGAACTTCAAACAAAGAACAGCTTACATCAATTGACGTGAGAGTTTTCTTGATTTCTATTTGATGTTGGAGGGTTCAGTATATTGCAGGCAGTAACATCTGTAGCCAAATGGGCCTATAAATAAGATAGCTGAATAGTAGCATGGGAGCAACCCAGTAAGCAGTATTCCCTACGGTTTCTGAATCTTTAGTTGAGTTCCTGCCATGACTTCCTTCCATGATGGGCTGTTACCAGGAAGTGTAAGTCAAAATTAATCCTTTCTTCATCGACTTATTTTATTAATGGTGTTTATTGAAGCAACTAAGAAAACTGTGGCAATAGAGTGATGGCTAATATATATCTATGAGTCACTTCCTCATACACATGCTCAGCTCCTGCGCTCCCTGACTTTACTGTACATTTTGAGACCTTCACAACATGAGATCACCCATCTTCTCATTACTTACATCTCTATAGAGAGCACACATAAGGAAGTGAACTCAATTCTGAAGACAGAACTGACCCTTTAAATTCATCCCAGGCAATTTCAGCTACATCCCTGAATGACTCATGACAACCGTCTTGTATTTCCCGTGGTTTCGTACGATCCCACTTCCTGATTTTTCTCTCCAAATCCCCAGCACCACTTTCCCAGTTCTGCTCTCTGTTTCTTATTCACTGAGAAAACCAGACTTTAGAATAGAACGCTGCAGACTCCCACAGGCACCTCCATTCACTTCTCGGCATCTGTACCCACATGCTCCGTGTTCCTGCTGCTCACATATGAGCACGCTATGAGTTGTGATCCCACCGAAAGCCATCTCTCCATCTGTGCATAGATGCTGTCACCTCCCTCTCACAGAGGATCTACTTCTGTAAGCCCTTGCCTTTGACATAATGACTTCAGTCTGTTTTCTCATCCTCACTCTTCCAACTTTTGCTCTATTTCTTTGTTCTCATAACAGCAAGAATACCTAAAAGAGAAGTCTAAATTTTTTTAAAACTCCAAAAGATCACAAAAGGGAAAATATCAGTAATATTAAAAGCTGTTTTGATTTTGAAAAATACAAAACCACATTTGCAATCCATAAACTTAATTAAAATAAAATACTGTGTTTCATGAGGTCACTATCAAGAAGATGTGATGACAATCCCCAAATTGGAAGGCACTGTTTTTAAAAGACGTATTTGATAAAATCCTGTTGCCTCCAACATATGAAAAACTATTAAAATTCAACAGAAACAGAAGAGGCTAAGCAAGCAGGGAACAAATGATCTGATCTAGTTATTTTTCTATTATTGTTGAGAAACATCATGATTAAAACATCTTATGAAAACAACATTGCTTTTCATTGCGGTCTCAGAGAATGAGTCTATAACATCATAGTGGGAAGCATGGTAGCAGGAAGGGAGGCATGGTGCTAGGGAAGTGGCTGTAAGGTTAAATATGTTCCACAAGCATGAGGCAGAAGGCAGAGAGATAGGCAGGTAGAGAAAGAGTCAGACAGGCAGACAAAGACAGACAAATAGAAGAGCTCATTGGGAATGGTTTGAGCTTTTTAAACCTCAAAGTCCACCCAGAGAAACACACCTCCTCCAACAAGGCCACAGTTCCTAATCCTAATTTTCAAACAGTTTTACCAACTGATAACCAGGAATACAAGTATGTGAGCCTATGAGGGGCATTCTCATTCAAACAACCACAGACTTGTGCAGACACTTCACCAAGGAAGATGTTCAGAGTTCCAGCAGGGCTATAATAAATTAAAAGAAGACACTATCACATAGGTCACAGGATTGTCAAAATCCAAAGCAATGGCAGCATCAAACATCAGTAAAGGTGCAGAATTAAAATAACTTACTCGCCACATGGTGGTGGCACACGCCTTTAATCCCAGCACTCAGGAGGCAGAGGCAGGCAGATCTGTGAGTTTGAGACCAGCTTGGTCTACAAAGCTAGTTCCAGGATGGGCTCCAATGCTACAGAGTAACTGTGTCTTGAAAAAAAAGAAACGAAGGAAGGAAGGAAGGAAGGAAGGAAGGAAGGAAGGAAGGAAGGAAGGAAGGAGGAGGAGGAGGAGGGAGGGAGGGAGGGAGGAGGGGGGAGGGAGGAGGGGGAGGGAGGGAAGGAGGGAGGGAGGGAGGGAGGGAGGGAGGGAGGCAGGGAGGGAGGGAGGGAGGGAGGGAGGGAGGAAGGAAGGAGAGAGAGAGAAAGAAAGCTAGCTTACTCATTGTTGGTGGGTGTGTAGATTTTTTTTTTTTTTTTTTTAAATAAAAACAAAACTCTTTGCTCTTTCCTGTCTCAGGAGCCTAACACTCAGTGCCCAAATAAACACAAGGAGACTTATTCTTAATTATGAATGCCTGACCTTGGCCTGGCTTGTTTCTAGGCAGCTTTTCTTAATTTAAATTATTCCCGACCACCTTTTGCCTCTATTCTATATGTCTTTCTTTACTTCTTACTCTGTGGCTTGCTGTGTAACTATGTGGCTGGCTGCTGGTGTCCCCTCTCCTTCTTTTCTCATTCCCCTATCTTCTCCTCCCAATTTTTTCCTCTTATTTATTCTCTCTGCCTGCCTGAATCACCTCTCCTTCCTTCTACTTTGCTATTGGTGTTCATCTCTTCATTAGATCAGTCAGGTGTTTTAGACAGTCAAAGTAACACAGCTTCAAAGAGTTAAACAAATGTAACATACAAGAATGTAACACATCTTTGCATCATTAAACAAATGTTCCACAGCATGGACAAATGTAACACATCTTCAAGTAATATTCCACAACTGGACACATATGGAATAAGCACTTTGAGGCCATAGTTTTCTGTCAAATAAAAACCACTTTTACTCTCACTTATAGTAAAGATGATTTTTGGTGTTTACGTAAATGAACTGAAAACAGCCCCCATAAAACCCTGAACATGTATGCTTACATGAGTTTGACCACAAAAGTTGATACATGAAATCAGCCAATTCCATGACCCAATAGATAAACTGAAGTAAAGCTGATTATAAAATGTTATTTAACTCAATGCTTAACAAAATTAAGGTCATGAAAACATAAAAAAACATTTTTAAATCAAAAAGGAACAAATTAAAAGGCTAGGGATTGTGTTAGGCAGAATGATGTGACCCACAGAAGACAAAAATACGGAGATAGCCTTAAAGTCAGTGGCTACTGGGGTCGGAAAGAAGGAGAGACAGTCAAACACAATACAGACAGCACTAAAGTCCATCACTGTGCTATTCACATGGTTTTCTTTGACATTTCACCTATTTTTTCTAAGTTTAATTGATATTTTAAAAATATTATGTAGTGGGCTATTCAGATATAAGTTAAGCACATGTATCAACAAAGAGATTAGCCGGGCGGTGGTGGCGCACGCCTTTAATCCCAGCACTCGGGAGGCAGAGGCAGGCAGATCTCTGTGAGTTCGAGACCAGCCTGGTCTACAAGAGCTAGTTCCAGAACAGGCTCCAAAACCACAGAGAAACCCTGTCTCAAAAAACCAAAAAAAAAAAAAAAAAAAAAAAAAAAAAAAAAAGATTAGCTATTTATTTATTCTGAAAAATACTGATTTATTTCTAGATTCTTGAAACCTATGGTAAATTCTAACTACCATCACGTACCATTGCTTTCATCTCACAGCCAATAAGCACAGACGGCAGCCACTGTTCTCCCTGCTCCGTACTTCTATTTCTCTTACTCTCGCTCTGTAGTAGAAATCTTCATTTATTTTTTCACTGTTAATTTTCCATAGATACACACAGTTTCCACCTCAAAAGCTTATTTTCAATGGTACTGATTTCTTGCCAGAATCAGATACTAAACAAGAATTCATTTCAAGTTGCTCTTGCTGCTGTGTGTGTCCAGTTAGCCATGTTTCACAATGATATCTGACAAGACAGGATGTACGTTTAGCCTGAGTATTGAGGTGTGTATGCCTACTTCCTAAATTTTCACCTTCTAAAAAGCAATGAGGATGTGGTAACACTTTTGAAGCCACAAGAGAGGAAGAATCAGAGACTATGATTACCTTTGAAAGAAAGACTCATCTAATGATGTAGATAGTCTCTCACACTTTATGAGAAAGTAAAAAATAACTTTTATCATGCTAAATCCATTAAACATTGGTGATGTTCTTTGTTGTTTGTTTTGCTTTGTTTTGTTTTAGAAAAGCTAGTATTACCTAAACTAGTATAACATACTCTAAGGAAGTCAAGCATTCCAAAGGGGTTTTTACATATAAGCTTTATAATTTTTCACATAATATTAAGATTACAAAAGCTATAAAAAGAAGTTAAAAATACACACCTCATTAAAAATTTGTTGCATCATTTTATTTTTTTGAAAATAAATATTTTTTTATTCCTTGGTATTTCTAAATTCTGGGAATTTTTATCACCATTGAAATATAATGAATAATATTATTCATTCACATGTATAATGAAAAATAACACTGCATGTTTGTTTTATATTGTAAATATATCATTTGCTGAACTCAGAAGCCATGATTATGATACTCTAACAGCAATACAGGTTTCAAAATGAGATTATTAATAAAACTGGTCTAATGCATGCTTCAATGCATTCATAGAATTAACCATGAACGTCTGGCACTCACTCAGAAAGCAGGAGGATAAACTGACTTCTGAGAACTCTTCAAGATTCATGTTATAACCACAGACTCTTTTTTTTTTTAAAAAAAATCCTAATTTATTTCTTAATTTGAAATGTAGTCTACTTACCTGCCTTCATTTGCTGCGTAATGATTTCTAAATGCCAAAGCATGGTCCTGAAAACACAATCATGTCCTTGAGTAAGTCTTCAAGACCAGTTCTCCTTTCTGTGATCCTGCCTGGTGGTGTTTCCTCTGGTCTTCTCAGTGGGGGATGCTTGGTTGAACTGTGTGTAGACGCTGATACAATGCAGAGTGTGAAAGAACTGCTAGACCTTTGAGACAATGCAACTTGGACTGTGGAGTCAACAATTACAGCCAATCCAAGAGCCCTCTGGTCAGAGCAAGAGTAGGACTTAGTAAGAGTGTGTGTTCCCGAAAGCCAGGCTGCTCCAAGCATGGTTAAATAAAGTATGACAGACTAATTGAAAATGGTACAGAAAGCAGGTCCTGGTGTTCCAACATATTGTAATAATGCAGAACTTGCATGAACATAATCAATAGACAGGAACACTATTTTCAACCCATTAAGATTTTAACACTCTTGTTATGCATTCCATATTTATTTTGCCCTTTGAATTTTGCTAGAAGAGTCCACATGATTGATGTTCTGCTATAAATGAATAGGGTGGCAGAGTTTGGGGGTAATTTGCTCTTGCTCTTTCTGCCTCCAAATTCCCTTTCCTTTATTTTTCCTACCTCTGCTCCCTGAAATTCCTAGGGATGGCCATTGATCACTTCATTGCTTGCAATTATATGCAGCCTTTAGGCATAATATTAATTTGGTGGGGGAGGTTTCAAGACAGGGTTTCTCTGTGTAGCTGGAACTAGCTCTTGTAGACCAGGCTGTCCTCAAACTCACAGAGATCCATCCTGCCTCTGCCTCTCGAGTGCTGGGATTAAAGGCATGTGCCACTACCACCCAACAATCTTAATTTTTTTTTTATTGAGAGTTGGTCAGTCAATAACATACTTCATTTATGTTTTTTCTAAATAATAATTAATTACTTGCAGCATTTGTATGCTTGAGATTGCTCATTAAGACGTTTGCTTAAACTATTTGTGAAGCATTAATACTGAAGAGTTTAAAATCTATGTTGAAAACTCAACATCCTCAAAAATATATCTGACTTTTCCTTAAGCAATTCAATGGCATTAGGTGGCGTAGAGGTGGTAAAAACACTTACATAGCACACACAAGGCCCAGAGTTCCATCCCAATAGCATACACACAAAGACAGTAGAAATGTATGTGTGCATACATGTAATTATACGCTTTTCTTTTGGTTTCATATGTGTGTGTGCTTGTATAAATATGTCTGTGTGTGTATATATGTGCATGTTGAATGTGTGTGCGTGTTGTATGTATATATAAATGATGTGCATCAAGGTTTGTACCCATAGTCATAAATGCATCTACCAAAATGGAGATGAAAGACACGTGAAAGTACTGTTTGCTTTGACAGGTCTTACGAGCAGGCATTGCTAGTAAGTAGTGTGAAGATTAACTAACTTGAGTTCAAGGATGCAATAGTCAATTTTTTTTCTTTTCTTTTTTTTTTTTTTTTTTTGGTTTTTCGAGGCAGAGTTTCCCTGTGGTTTTGGAGCCTGTCCTGGAACTAGCTCTTGTAGACCAGGCTGGTCTCGAACTCACAGAGATCCACCTGCCTCTGTCTCCCAAGTGCTGGGATTAAAGGCGTGCGCCACCACTGCCCGGCTCAATGGTCAATTTTTATCGGCTAGTTTTCCAAAGAATTCTGAACATGAGTGCCCCCATTTCAGTTGAGACAGACTTGAAAGATCAGGTTCATTATTTCTCCTTTTGGTGAATTATTTTTAAGCTGAATCAGACATCCTTTGAAGATGTGAAGGTAGTGGTACACTTTTGTAATGTTTTTAAGGATGTAACCATTACATAATCAACACACATTACAAATAAGCTGCATGATAGCAAAAATCTCATATATTCAAGACAGGCTTCTTACTGGCTGCATATCTGAGGATGACCGTGAATTTCTGATCTCCAGCCTTCACATACCAATAGCCGAGATTACAGGTGTACATCAGCATGCTTGCTTTATGTATTATTGCTAGCATTTGAATCCCAGACTTACATATGATACCCAAGAACTCTGCCAAGAGACTCTCTCCCTGATCCTTAACTTATTTTAAAAGCAACAAAACTTACTTTGTACACTTGACATTTTTTTTCTTCAGTTTCTTACCATGGCCTCTTTCAAAAGACTCACCTACTGTGAAGGAGCAGTGTGTCATAACACGACACAGAACAGCACGTATCTAACTCAGATTTCAACCTTATATACATAGTACATTTAGTCTCAAAACAATAGGTAAGAGTAAAATAATTTGAAAATTTGTGAGTTTTGTAATTTTTTTTACTTTCCAGATAAGTATTTTAGCTTTTTATACAGTCTATAATAATGGGTCATTTTAAAGAACAGCTTTGAGAATTTGGGAAATTTTAAAATCACTCTTGCTAGTTAGCTCCATTATAGCACTGGCTACTCCTGCTTTGGACACTGTAAAGTCATCAACAGGAAAACACAGTGAGTGCAAATAGAGGTGGATCCTCAGAGCCTGTTCCCTCAGTGTGAACTGGAGTTTCATGAAAACTGCACCCTCAGGTGGAAGACTCTGCAGATGGCTGATTGATCAGAACGTCTGTGACTGAGCAGTCTCCGATCATGATCCAAAATGAGCTCCCTCAATCATTAGTTCCCTTAATGGTCCTTTATCACTAGTCTCTGTGTCTGGTCTTTCAATCACGGATGACATGTGGATTAGATTAACCTGGATTGCTAGGTTCCAATAGACCAGAGGTCATAATGCCTGGCGGTAGCTGTAGCCTATAGCGCTTTGCCCTAACTCGCCTCCCTGATGCTTCTACCAGTATATCTGCTAAACTCTCTGAGTTGTGTCTGTTTTCAGTTATAAAAACTCATGTTGCAAACAGGAAATAGCCCAACATCATACATGGATCATGAAACAGAAGGCAGAGTAGTTGGGGAATAGAGAGAATGGGTAGGAGGGGACAAGGAGTAGGTGGAGGATATTGGGCTTGAGGAACAAGAAAAACAAAGCATTAACCTATGTTTAAAAGGGAAAATTAAATGCTAGTGACAAATATAACACCAAAATGAGAAGTGATTGAGGAAGACAACTTGGAGCTGAGCTCTGGTCCCCAAACATACCCCCCACAGATGTGCACACATATATACACACACACATACATACAGTCTTAACAAGACCACATTGATATATCTGTTTCCAAAGACTGATGTATGTACATGTGCTTGGCTGGTTTATTTTTAAAACACAAGTGTCAAAGTAAAACAAGATAGTGAAACCAGATAATCTCTCACTATTTCCATCAAAGCTAGCCAAAGGGAACTGTCTAGACACATCAGTCAAACAGATCAAATGTAGTCTTGTTACTCACAAAATAAACAATAATCTAAATATTGGTGACTAAAATGGAAAATTCAGACTCTATCTTACCCCCCGCCTGGTAAAGAAAAAAATCCTAGCTAAATTGTACACCTTTACTTTCTCCTTACCTGATTTCATTCCTAACTTGATACTCTTATCATTTTTTTAAAACTGGTTCTCAATTACATTTTTCTTCCTTTATTTCCTTCACTGCCAGAGTCAGCCCTAGCCATGTTACTATAGCCTGTATCTGGGCTCACTTCAGACACACCCTCAGTTCTGTTTCAGACAGTTGTCACCTGCGGTAGGGGAGGACCCAAAGGTGTTCGCTGGTCACTGCTCCCTAAAGGGCAGCAGCAGGTGTACAAAGCAAGGTTGTAGATGCTTCGCTGTGAGTTGCTCCAGATTGTACTCAGTTATGGAGGGTGAACTGCAGAAACTATGTTTCCACAGCTTATCATTGTGCACCACGTGCCAAAAGTCACGCCTTTTGATTTCTCCTAAACTGACGTGCGATAATTCGTATTAACCTCTAGACAACAGTCTTCACGTTCTCTTAAGCCTGCAGGCTAAAGCACATTTCTACATGGATAGAAGGGAAACTAAGAATGATGCAAGTGATTTGTTACACACCCTATATCCAACCATCAGAAAAGACCTCTTCCTGAGAAAGGTTTTTTATCTGTCGTGAACTCTGAGCAGTCATTCCCACTGTGGTAGTGCTATGATAATTTCCTGCAGCCTGCAGCTTTCTGAGCTTGTCAATTGCAAGATTACTCCTGATGCAAGTTAATAAATAATGCATGAACAGTTAGTAGATCCACTCCTTTTAGAGAGTGAAATTGTGCCAAATCATAGAGGTGCTGTGGTTGGGTGTTTGTTTTCTCCTTGGCCCACCACCCAGCTCCCAGATAAATTCACGGAGACTTGTTCTCACCTATCAGTGTCCAGCCTTAACATCATTTGTTTCTTGCCAGATTTTCTTTGTTTCTTTCTTTTCTCTTTTTTTGTTTGCTGTTGCCCCATTCTTTTTTAAAAATTGATTTTATTTATTTAACAGGTTTTTATTTATTTTACAAACCACCCACAGCTTCCCCTCTCTCATCTTTTCCTGCTCCCCACGACTGACTTCTATTTATCCTCCACTTTCATCCTCTCTTCCTCCATCTCCATTCAGAAAGGGGCAGGCCTCCCATGGACTTGAACAAAGCAGGGCACTTCAAATGAGGCAGGTCTGAGTTCCTCTGTCTGCATAAATGCCGGGCAAAGTAATCCAGCTTGGGAAACAGGTTCCCAAAGGCCAATTAAGCCCCAGGGACAGGTCCTGATCTCCCTGCTGGGAGCCTCACAAACAAACCAATCTACTCAACTGTCACACTCATTCAGAGGGCCTAGGCTGGTCCCATGCCAGCTCCCTAACTGTTGGTCCAGAGTAGATTTGCTTCCAAGAGCTCAGATCAATTGTCTCTGCAAGTTCCCCTGTCATGACTTTGACTCCTCCTCCCTTTCTTCAGGGGGAACTCTGCCCAGAGCTTGAATGTGGATCTCTGCATCTGTTTCTCATCAGTTACTGAATGAAGGTTCTCTGAGGACAATTAAGGTAGTTGAGTTACCTATCTGATTACAAAAGATGGTCAGTTCAGGCACCCTCTCCACTATTTTTAGGATTCTTAGCTGCGTTCATCCTTGTGGATTCCTGGGAGTTTCCCTTCTAATCAGCTTTCTAACTTAAATTACCCCATTTCCCTCCATTTCTCTTTAACTAAGTTTTGCCTCTGGGCTTTCCATCTCTCTTTAGTCTATATATTTTGCTTTCCTTTTTACTTTGTGGCTTGTGTGGCTGGGTGGATGGCTCCTGGCGTCCTCCTCTCCTCCTTTTATTGTTCCTCCCTCTTCGCTTTTCTCTCAAGACTAGATTTTGCCTCCTATTTATTCTCTTTGCCTGGCAGTCCCACCTATCTCTCTCCTGCCTAGCTATGGCCATTCAGCACTTTATTATTAGACCAATCAGATGTTTTAGCTAGGCAAAGTAACAGAGTTTCACAGAGTTAAAAAAAAATGCAGTATGAAAGAATGCAACACATTATTTCCATCATTAAACAAATATTCCATAGCATAAATGAACTAAAATAATATTCCACAATAAAATGTGTTAAATTGGAAAGAGAAAAGTCAGGGAAGTAGCAAGAAGAAGAAAGAGAAGAAAAGAGAGAGGACTGTTAAGTTATGAATAGAAAGATCTGATTCAAGTTGCAGAGCTGATAGCTCTTGGGGAGGTTAGGTTTTTAGATTGTTTCTACTGGAGGGCTGCCCATGTGCAAGTGAATGTCCACATTCTCTTGTGCTTATGAACAGCATGAATTGGATGCATAGAATGGAGTGATAAACAGAGAGACAGGACAGGATAGACCTGAAATCTGCCTCAACTGGCTCATTCAATGTTCCAAAAGTAGAGTGTTTATCTAAAAATTCTGTTGGAAATTCATGTAAATTTGAGTTCCTTTGAAGTTTTGTGAATTATTTCATAGTAAAACCACACACACACACACAAGACTCACGCAGGAGTCATTGCATTGTGCTTTGATCTCTGTGTGGTAGTTTACAAAGCGCTGTCCCAGGGAAAGCATGATCCAAACCAAAATTTTTTTTCTTTTTTCATAATAATTCTCTAGATTTCTGTGTCAGCCTTTGAAGGCTTTAAGACTTCTATATTTTGGGCTGAAAAACCAAACTGATTGCATGAGAAGCATCAGAACAACCAGGACACTGTCATGTAGTTGCTCGTGTATCATTCAGAGAGGGTCCTTTTCCCCTACTCTTAAGTAGGTAATCTGGAGAATATGTATATCCACGTGCAGGAGGGTCCTAAGTACCACGCATCATTCATCCTTTTCCAACCTAAAATGGGCAGGAGGCAATTGGACCTATATAGGTGGCCTGTGAGCCCTGGCTTTATGTCTTGTCAGTAAGCTGCTTATAAGACAGCAAGTAGCTGAGACTTCAACACCCAGCCATCTCCTCTGCCTGAGGTTTGTCCTGTGTGCATAACCCTGTGGAGAAAAGAGGGTCAAATGATGGATATTTGATCAATGCACATATAAAAAATTAACAAAGGCCATTGGAGGATTACGGCTTGGAGTGACACAAAATGAAGATGCTCCGTGTCTTTCTTCTGCCCACTTTCCAATTCACTTTGTTTGATTTCAGCAATCCCAAGAGGCTACACTTCAAAATGGCTTTTTATCTCCAGTGCTATATGAAATGCCCTTTAGAAATCTAAACAAAATAATGTCATCTGTGTCTGTATGACATTGAACTTTGCATTATCCCCCCACCACCCAATAAAATAGGTGTGCTAGTGTTGAATGCCATCTGGAAAAGCCTGGAGCCTGGTAACCGAGGTGTTTACCTAAACTTTCTCTTCAAATAAACCTGCAACTCCATATGAATCAAGATGTTTTATCGAATTGTATTTCATGTCTTCCTTCATGGTGACTGACAATGAACTATTTTATTGTAGTTAAATATTTGAGAATTTGCCATTGTTATAGAAAGTTCCAAATCTTTCATAAACTCACAAACATTTAAGGGCACGATGTGGGTTAGTGCCCCTAGTTTAACACCTGGCCTTTCCCTGAAGCTCACCTGGTGGGTGAACAGCAGGATGATTCTCCCACTGACTGGATGTTCTCTTCACCTGGAACACACAGACTTCAGGGGAACTTGTACTTTGCTCCCACAGAAAGGGAACTTGCTAACTGATAAAGGAAATCAGTTAGTTCCTGCTGTTCATCATGTCGCAGCTCAGAAAACAGCAGATGCATTGCTCCATGGAAACCTACAACCTCTCCATGAAAGCCACCCTAATTTTGTAGCCCGGGGGAGTAAAGACAGTCATTGCTTTAGATTCATTGGCACATTGCTTCAGATCATGCTTCGTATCATTTTCTTCTACAAATATTTTAGAACTATATATATATATGAGAGAGCTAATTTCAAAGTGTCACACAGGAAGTGACTCTAGGTCCTGGGAGATTTTATATATTATCTGTGGGTCTTTCCACTGGAATATATCCAGCTTCTTGATTGTTTTGATTCATGGGTAGTGATGTTGTAGGACAAAGCCCAGATCAAGATGCAAAATCATCACACAGCTTTCCCAGATAACATCTACTGAGTTTGGAAGGCTCTCAAGAGCACTAACAGGGAGGATTCACGGAACTGGACCACACTGCTCTACATTTAGTTAGTTTAGCACAGTTACAAGACAAAAGTTAAAGCCAAGAACTAGAAAGTGTGTGGGAGCAGGAGAGATGAGAGGCAGAGCTCTGTAATCCTCCTCCAGACACACAGCTTTGGTCATATCTTCTGGCACTATGGATGGTGACTGATAACATGCAAAGTTACTGCCAACCAAGAGCCCTCACTAAGCCATTCTCATCCAGGCACTTTCCTGAGGTTTGGTGCATAGCTGTGCTAACCCTGGCTATGTCCAGACTTAGCCTCTGGACATTGTGAAGTTCCAATTCTTACCATGTGTCCCATGACTCATTCTACTAATCACGTTATTAGGTTAGGCAGGTCTTGTGTGTGTGTGTGTGTGTGTGTATGTGTACGTGTGTGTGTGTGCATGTGTGTATATAACCTCTTGAGTTCAGTCAATGTTGTTTGCATTTACATAGGTGTAAGACACAAAATTTGCATATGGACAGTCTGGCTGGGAGCTGCTTGCAGCAGGAGAAAACTAACTCTCTGTCCCTCCATGGTTGTGGAGTGCCTATGTTATTTTATGCCTGAGTTGTGGGACCCCCAAGGAGACCACCACAGAGCCTATTTTCGGATGCAATTACACAAGGTTTCTTTATTGTTTTACAGGCTTGCAAGCAGGGCTGCTTTGTCGCACACACCTATGCAGCTGCTGAAGTCACAGTGCAGGGAAAAAATTGCAAGCAGGGAGTTACATGCCTTGGCATTACTGGATTGGGTAGGGGGATAGTTGGCTTCAAATCAAGAAGGGATTTGTTGTAACTTTCCACAAAATCACCTGGTAAGGAAACTATAAAAACAAAAAACCAAAACCAAGCAAATAAAAAATAACTTGTTTATCTAGCTTCTGATTGGCTGATTTTAGTCTTTGGGCATCTGAGAAGTTTTTGTTCTGGTTATATATACAGGTTATGCGGGTACCTAGGGTGGAGTGTCTGCTACGTTAGACTCTCACAAAGATGGTCCTGGGTTTAAAATGGCTTTAGTCTTGGCTCTTCATCTAGAGGTTTTTTTTTTTTTTAGTGGGCTTTCTTAGAACTTTCCTCATCCATGCTGGAATGTTACAAGTTGGGTCTCCAGTGCAGACTTTGTATAGGCAACTACACTGTTGAGCATTCGTGGGTTCAAGACCTCGTAGCAATCATCCTGGTCCTATAACTTTTTACAGATTTTCTGCCCTCTCTTTCTCAATGTTCCCAGAACCTTGCCTATAGAAAACATACTACAAATGTCTCATTTTGGGGACAAGAATTTCAGAGTTACTCTTTCTCTGCATTTGGCCCAGGTGTGACTCTCTGTAATAGTCTCTGCTGCAAAAAGAATCTTACTTGAGGAGGAGTGAGAGCCACACTTATCTCTGTGCAATGATACATTCTTCTACAAATAGGTCCTACCTTCAAAGAGAATGCATATTTGCTGGACTTTACAGTCAAATTGATAATTGAGAACATTCAAGGCTATGCACTTAACTTGTTATCTTACTGTGTGTTCACCCTGTTTAAGTTATATATGTCTCATGAAAGAAATGTAGCCAAATGTGCTACGCCATGGATTCCCCATAAAATCAATCAGCTTTTATGACTCAAGCTAAAGGCATAGTTTTAACTGGAAATATTTACTATTTCATGCCCCTGACCTAGAATAAGTCATGTGTGTATTTGTAGATGTGCATATTGTGGCAATCATTTGCTGAAAGTAGCCAATAGGTTGAAAGCAATCATATATATATATGTATATATACATATATATGATTATATATATATGATTATATCTTATAAATATTGTACCATATAGAAAAGTAACTAAGACAGGGATAGACAAGTAAGCTACACACAATAGAGAAGCTATAAATAGGAAACTATCTATACAACACAGACAAATGGGAGACACCGAAGAAGAAGTAAAGAATTCAGAGTTTGGGCTTATTCTTTGTCAAACTAATGCAAGAGTAAGTTGGGCTTTGTGTTTGCTTGTTTGTTATTTTGCTGAGTTGCTTTTGCTTTGTTGTTTTTGTTTTTCTTCTCTTAGTGTAACATTTACATGTCTATGGTGATGCTGATAAGTATTCAGAAACACGTGAATACTCTTACAGTTTAACAAAATAGTAGTAACAGGTTTTCTTCTAACATCTATGATGTTTCCTGTCATAGATTCTGAATAGATTTACAGTGTCAGCATGAGTTCTATTATGTTGAGTAGGCCTTAAATCCAATGAGAAAGCCATTGTTTATCGTTAAGATACTTGTGTTCTTATTGCACCTTTAGACATTTCTAAATTATCATGATGATGATGATAATAATGATGATGATGATAATGGTGATGATGAAGGAGGGTATCACTAGTCCAAGCTGGCCATGAACTTGTGGTCCTTCTACCCTTGCCTTCTAAATACTAAATTTCAGAACGTGTACCCACACACCTAGATTTTGTGAGGCTCAAAGCTGTCAGAGTCCTTCTGTCATCAGGACAGTGCTAAGTGCCAGTTTTTGCTCCTTAGAACACCCTTTCTGTTTGTGGCTACTCGACTCAGGTAGCTCTTGCAATCTCGGGATCTAACTCTTGTTCCTAGGCTATGTATTATTTTCATTCAGTTAATTAGAAGAAAATCAAAAGTGATTATTTTTTACATTTATTACATTTTATTGAGAATTTCATACACCAATATTGTATAAAATCAGGTTAAAAGTCACAACAAATAGCAGGCATTAAATTTGCCCCACTTTTATTTGTGTAAATGACAGAAAGGGGTAAGTCCTACAGTAAAAATATCCTAGGACAAAATGTCGTATTATCTTTCAAAACAGTGAAATGTTTGAAGATAGAAAAGTGGCATGTTTTCTTTCTTCAGTTACAGTTTGGATATTGTATAAAAAGGATTGAAACAACTTTAGCATTTATGGTCATGGTTTAAAAGCATACATCTGGGTATAATTTGGTTTTTATCTTAAATCCTTAACTATCACTCTCTGTGGGGTTAAGATTCTTTTCTGACCCCTGCATGCCTCAAAAGTGTCGTTAGAATTCTGAGCTTTCAGCTCCTGAACTTTGCAAAACACTCAGAACCCACCTGTCAGTAATTTGCTACAACTTGGCTTCATTTTCACTCTTCTCCTTTTCTTTGAGGTAGTCTGGTGAGTCACCTTCAGCTGTCTTGCATCCCAGAGCCGCACCTCTACTGGCAAGGCCTTTTCATTACTCTGTACCTCTCCTGAGTGTTTACTGCTGTGAGGCAGAAATGGAGACAGGAAGGGACTATTTTATTACGCTCAGTAATTACTGCCTTTTCTCCAAGCACTCTAAATGCACAGCAAATGGGTCTTCAGAGCTGGCATAAATGATTGCTTGTTTTGATGCACGGGGCGCTTGTTGGAGATTAAACCCAGGTCTGTGCACATGCAAAGAAAATGCTCAACCACTGAGCTACACTCTCATCCTCTTTCTTCCTTTCTAGCACCAATTGGAAGTTACATACATGCAGCATGATAGTCAGTGCTTGATAAAAGAAAGTTGATAATGATGAGGAAACATTTGGAATTACAAATCAGGCATATCCCGGTAAGGAAATGTATTCTCCCCACTCCCCAAGTGTTTTCTTTCTCTTTCTTATCTGCTGCTTCTTTACGAATTGTATCAGAATTGAAATTTCTTAATAGCCATAAACAACTAAATGAACAGATGTGTTCTAGTTAATACAAGCTAGAGTATGTTAGAATATCTCGTATTTGAAACCTTTGTGACTCATAACACTAAGCTCATGTCTACTGTAGGACAGACATGTTTGTAAGTCAGTAGTCCCTTTCTGTGCTCCCGCACCTTGGTGCCAGACTGGTGGGACGGTAAGCCATACTGTATGACAGAGAGGATGGCTCATGGATGAGGTAATTCTCACCAGCTATGGGACAGTTACAGCACATGCTTCCCTATGGCAGCTCACAGTGTCCATTCAAGCAACAGAAGGGGCTCCCCCGGACAGAGCTCCCGTGCTCAGAAGTATGTATTTACCGACTAGAGATGCTGACTTTTTACTGTCAATTCATCGAGTGTAGTATAAATATCTAATGCTATTTCTCTAATTTAAACTCATTTTAGATGTTCTCATCTCTGATCCTGCTCTCTCCATTCTCTCTCCTACTGAAATGTTTCTTCTTTGCATCAAGGCCCACTCTCTGAGTTTTCTGTCTTTTTGTGTGTGACCCACTGAGTTTAATTAGAGCTGCTTTGCCCTAGTGTGGATAATGTCACAGATTTTTTAATAGAAAAAAATAGCAGCTAATTTTAAGTGAAGTCAGATTTATGAAGATTTAGTTTTTTGAATAATTACAACACTATTTTATACAAATGGACGCCATTTATGCATATACTTGTAGAAAAATTAACATCAACTATTAAGAAAAAAATACTTTCTTTTAAATATTTGTGTTAAGTATATGAGCATTTTGCTTGCATGAATATCTGTGTATCACACGCATGCTTGGTGCCCAAGGAGGTCAGAAGAGGTCATGGAATTATGAGTGATTCCAAGATGTGAGGTGGGTTCTCAGGCTCAAACTTAGATCTTCTGCAAGAACAGCAAGCTACCTTAACCACTGAGACATCACTCCACCCCTTCTTTTACTTTTTTTTACTTTATAAAATATAAAAACATGTTTAAACTTAAAAAACCAAGAGAGACACACAAATTGCATGTATTTATAAAACATTGTGGCATTTATGGTAAATGTATTCACTGCGGGATAACACCATTGTATAAAATCACATGAAATGTACTACGTATAATTAGCAAGTCCAGATTCCAGGACTTAATTCACATACTTAATCTCAGAAAGGAGTGGTCACAATGCGACCACATGTCATAGACTGAAATCTCTTTCAAACTTTCTGTTTTAGAGCCAATAATTAACTTTTGACAAGCATCTAAAATGTTGGTAACAAATAGTTTATTTTTCTCAAAAAAATGTTCATCACTTTTTTCTGAGAATCCACCAGGTAAATCAGGAACAATGCATTTCAAATTTTACCCATCATTTCAAAGTATCTAATCTTATAACACTGAAAACAAAATTAAAGAGAGTAATAAAACAACAAGCAAACATTAATCATCATTATTGTACTTCTGTTTGTATTGTTAGTCATGGTACACTCTCAGGATTGTAAAGATTATATTATAGAAGAGATTATGTGATTAGTTCTTAATTCTTTCCCGGAAGTATCGAGAACTAGAGGATGTGA
This sequence comes from Chionomys nivalis, assembly GCF_950005125.1. Classification (NCBI taxonomy): domain Eukaryota; kingdom Metazoa; phylum Chordata; class Mammalia; order Rodentia; family Cricetidae; genus Chionomys; species Chionomys nivalis. The sequence continues at coordinate 2,614,701 of NC_080099.1, read as the reverse complement.
CAGTATTTCTTCATTGAAGAGATATGACTTCCATTGTAATACAGTCGATCTACACTGCAGTGTTATTAGCAAGGAAAGATGGGAGCAAGCTGAGGAATGAATTTCACAGTTATCTTGAAGTCTTGCTGCAAACCTCTCCCCATATGGGGTTTTGCTCACATTTATAGCATCAATCACGGTAAACAGTGTGCTTTTTGTCATTGATGATGAGTTTTCAGCTTTCTAGACTCGCATATGACTGAAGGGTTATCCTTACTCTCCTCTATTCCAAGCCCTCTGATGGGGAAAAGAAGTTCTCTTGTAAATAGATTACAAATTTTCCACATAGAACTTTAGCTATTTTTACTGAAATTATTCATATGGAAATATTTGTTTGAGCTTTATATCACCATCATATAATTTGTATTTAATTGAAGGAAATCATAGCCATAAGACATGGACATTTGCACTGTATATGTGAAAAATATATGTGTATCCATAACCATCATTAGCTTTCCACAGCTGTGATAAAGTTCTTGAGATAAACATATTTAAAGGATGAAAAGGCTTATGGTTTCATAGGTGTGTGACTCTCTACTCAATTAATGCTTATGAAGATGTAGAATATCATGGTAAGGAGGACATGTCAGAAAATTTGCTTGCTGGGCAGTGGTGGCACATGCCTTTAATCCCAGCACTCAAGAATCAGAGGTATGTGGATCTCTGTGAGTTCAAGGTCAGCCTGGTCTACAGAGTCAGTTCCAGGACAGGCTCCAAAGCTACAGAGAAAACCTGTTCCCCCAAAAAGAATCAAACAACAAATATTTTCTTAACTTATAGCAGCTGGGAATCAAGGAGGGCTTAATATTTCCTTGAAGAGCACAAAATCAGAATCTAATTCTCATCTGCTGGGTGTCACTGGCAAGGGGTTTTACAGTTGCAGTGGTACCATAGGTCACCAAGTGAGCTTTAGAAGATAAAATTACATCTCTACAAATCTATGAGTGATCTCATGCTGAGAAAATTGGCTGGAGCTGTAAGTGCTCAGAGATGTGCTAAATCCTAAAGAGAGACCTGGCCTTTCCTTTGCCATGAGATTCATCAGTTTTCTCTAAGAAAATTGGTGTTTAACAGGCATGCAAGAGGCAGATCTTGAAACTAGTCCCCTGAAAAGATTTTTCGAACACTCTACACCTATTAAAGGAATGGAATTGGGGGTGAATGAGTGGTGGGCCCGGAGCAGAGGGACATCTCTCATCACTATTGCGTGAAGTCCTTGAAAATGCTTCTCTTTCAAACACTGGGAATCTTTATTTTGGAATATATGCCTCAGGCCCAGATTTAAATTAAACACAAACACACACACACACACACACACACACACACACCACCACTACAAACAACAATAGCAGCTCTCTGTAGCATTGAATAGGGACATAAGGTAGCCAGTTGCCCCTCTTGCAGGAAATGACTGCTTACGTGACCTCAGAGTTAAATTCAAAGATCTCCCGTCCTTTATTTCATTGTGTCCTATAAGCTGTAAAACTCTCACACACATAGAAGAAGAAATTATAATCCCCATTTCTGCTTTAGCCAAATAGTAACTGAGCTACTTTCCTATATCAGGTAATTTCCTAGTTTATTTTCAAGTTCAGTGAAATTAAGGAGGAAGAATAAATGGACAGAAGTACCTGGAAACATATCTATCTATTATCTATTTATCTGTCTGTCCATCATCTCCGTCTATCCATAAATCCATTATCTATCTATCTAACTATCTATCTGTCTGTCTGTCTGTCTATCTAATCTATTTGTCTATTGATCTATCTATCGACCTATTTATCATCTTTAAAAAAAAGATTTATTTATTTATTATGTATACAGTATTCTCAGTATTCTGTCTGCATGTATGCCTGCAGGCCAGAAGAGGGCATCAGATCTGATTACAGATGTTTGTGAGCCACTATGTTGTTGCTGGGAATTAAACTCAGGACCCCTGGAAGAGCAAGCAGGGGTCTTAATCACTGAGATATCTCTCCAGCCCCTCTATATGTTGGCTAGTTCATCAACTCTCCAGCTTACCCTCTGTCTAGCCATCTCACTACCACCTATATATCTGCCCTGGAGATTGTTATCTGTTTCCTCATCTATCGTATTCACACAATTTTCCTTGACAATAATCTTTTTTGTTGAACTTTTCTTATGCCTTTATAAAGAGGTGTGTGTTGTCCCCTCTCATTTGATTGTTTGCAGTTTAAAACTCAGTTTGGCTGTGAAGACATTCAGTCTGTACTTGTCCTCTGGCATCACTGGCCTTGAGAACACTCTAAGGTTTTCAGAGATGAACAAATCAACTGAGTGGTCCTTAGAGACATTGAGCACACCTCAGTGTCTCCTCAGATTGGAGGGGAGGCACCTTTTGTTCTCCAGCAGAGAGGCTCTCCTTTTCTCCTTTCTCCTTTGCACAAAGTTCAAGTGTGCACTCGTCTCAGAAGGAAACTGTTGTGTCTCGTAATTAAGATAATTTTCAAAGGAATGCATCCACACATCGTAAAAAATGTACAGATGGTCGGTGAGATGACTGAACAGGTAAGGACTCATGGCACCAATGAATAAAAAATTGACTAACAATCAAATTAGACCAAACAACTAAATAAACCTCAATTTTTTAAAGTGAGAGCAGAGTGTTTTGACATGAAAGACCCACACAAGTGAAAACAAAAACAGAGAAAATTGCTTTGTAAACAGAGCTTCAGTCCTCTTCCTAATGTAAACCCAGAAGTCTAGGAAAACTTGTGTCTTTAATAAAATAGATATTCACGGTTAATATCAACTCACACAATAAATATAGGCTCTACATAGAGTGGTGCTCCCATCATTCCACATTGCTGGGGAACTCAGCTGCCTCAGCACTGCTGTATTATCACCGTTTCGGAATTTCTTGGTCTTCTGTGAAGTATGTTTCTCATCTAAGTGTCCATGCAGAGGCTGGACCATCAATCCAAGCTCTGCAGACAGACACGCATCAATGACAGTGCACATTTGAAGGGAACACGTAAGGCAAGATTGGAAGGCTTTGTGAAATTCCAATCTGCTCAGTTCAGCAATCATTTCTTCATATCTATTTCAGGCAAGAATTAGCAAAACAGAAAAGTTAACAAATGCAAGCACAATATCAAAATACCCTCAAAATGCCCAAAGTCATGGGGAAGGGGCTGTAGAAATCAAACACTCAACAAGGACAACATACACATACGCGTTAAAAACATTGTTAATCAACTTTTCATTATTTCATTGTTCTTCCTAATTTCTGATTGTTTATAAATTTATTTAAACCATTCACCCAGGAGGCATTTCTCGTAATTAGAGAGAGTTTCCTAAGATTAACACAAAATGAACAATACAATCAAATCATCAATTTGCAAATACAGGATTATTATACACAATTCCTTTTTGTTTTTGTTTTGTTTTTCAAGACAGAATTTCTGTGTGTACCAGCCCTAGCTGTCTTGGAACTCACTCTGTAGACCAGGCTGGCTTTGTCTCCTGAGTGTTGGGATTAAAAGCATGTGCCACCACTGCCCAACACAGGATTCTTAATACATTAAAGTATCTTAATACTCCGGGTGGTGATGATGTGTGCCTTTGATCCCAGCACTTGGAAGGCAGAAGCAGGCAGATCTCTGTGAGTTCAAGGCTAGCCTGGTCGACAGCATGAGTTCCAGGACAGCAAAAGAGACACACAGTAACTCCATCTCAAAAAACAAAAAACAAACCAAAAAGTATGTTAATGCACATATTGAGATGTAGCAAAACAATCCTGATAGTACTTGTTTAAAAAAAAAGTCATCCTGATGGAGGGTTTAGTATAAACACCATAAAGAAGAGCAATGAAGACGAGGGAGGGGAACTTGAATGGGGGAGGGGGGGAAATGGGAGGCAGTGGCGGGGAGGAGGCAGAAATCTTTAATAAAGAAATAAATAAATTAAAAAAAAAGGTGAGTTCCCACACTGGAGGAGGAGACTGAAGCTTGATTGTCATTTTAAAGAGATATAGTACTTCATCAGAATAATGCTGGTAAGTTATGTTGACCCAGGAGCACTTGTCTGGACTGAGCTTCAGATTCAACACAGCTTGTTCGTAACACTTCAGCAATATTATTGAGAAATAGTAAGCCAGAATTTAATAGTCCCAATTTTTTTTTAAAAAAAAATTAAAATGGCTGGAGTATCAAAAAAAAAAAAGAATGTATTCATGTATTATTTTAGGAGGTTAAAGTCAGAGATTTACAAAATCTTTTAATGCAGTCCTTCTGTGTAAAGTAAAATTTGTCCTACGATGTTTCCCATTGTGAAAATTTCTATTTTATTATTTTGAAAGTAATATAAAATATTTCTGATTGCTTAAGAATTCATATTCTAAGAAAGGTCATCTGGATATCATGCCACTGATATAAACGATTTGTTTCTCTTTCCAACGGCTGACTTCTCCCTAAAATCCATGCCAGATTGTCTGTCTCAGACTCAACTCTCCACTATCTGACTGATGAACATCGTCTGTCAACCCTTCATGGGTTTTGTTTGTTTGTTTTTGGCATTCTAATTTGTGAGTTCTTCTTTGCATCCTTATATGGCTAAACTTTCCTCAGGAAAAATGATGTTGCTCTGCCTCAGACATATGAGAAACTTAACAAATGTTTATGCTTATTGGAGATGATGAAAATTCTGAAGGAAAATCAATATTCCTTCATGTAGATTATCATAAGAAATCGGCACAGGAATGTATCAGACAAAGATCCAGTCCCTCTGCCAAAGGATGTGTTTGGGCCCTCATTATGCTGATTCTAAAGTACATGTTTAACTCTCTATCATTTTGGCAGTGAGTAAGCAAAGCCCCAGTTTCATATGAAAGATAATATTTTAATATTACCACCAAGAAAATGTTTGTTTTCATATTTGCATAAGCTTTGTGTTTCTCCCATTTCTAGCAGACCTAGGCATCAATCTTATTCTTGTCTTCACCACAGCTCACAGGGACCATAATAACATTGGACTCAGGAGTCAGAGGGTTACTCTGTATTTCACACACAGGCACACAAATGAATTATTATTTTTGGCAATACATAATCGAACTGAAACTCTTTCCACTACAGTTACAAAGTGACTTCTGGTAGAAGAGCTGATTACAGGTGCTGAATTTTCTCCATCTTTCAATTAAAATCATTTTAGAATCTGGTTTCTCCGACCCTTTCAGCTACCTTCGATGTGCCTTAACCAAGTACTCCCCAACAAGTCAAAACCTCCGAAGAAAAGGTTTTGTGTCTGATTTTTAAGAACCTGGTTTCTTTTCTCTTGAAATGATAAAAATGGACTATAGCATATCAAACTTCAGAAAGTGGCTTCTTCAGGCATGATGAACTGAAAAGCTGCTACCCACACTACCAACCACGGATGTCCACACTTATTGGACAACCACCAAGTCCTTTTCCAATGTGAGTTTGTTTTATACAAGCACACTTCCCTCACAGATGTCTTAAATACTAAGCCTTCCAAATATCTTTCAGGTGTTGAGTGAAGTCTCCACAGAAATAGAAGCCTAGATCTTCACAGTAGGCAGAGTAGTATTCGTACCAGTTTTCAGCAAGTTCCAGCCCAGCATTTCTAACAAGAGTCCAGATGATTCACATACTCATTACAGTTTGGAAGCTTAAACAGCTATGAGCACATTCCAAAGTTTGCCTGTCCTCATTTCCTATCCGGAACTGGTCTCAGGTCCCGTGAATACTTTCAGATGTAGTGATGGGTGTCCCCAATGAAAATCCATGGAACATAGATGTTGCTGATGTAATAGGCCTAGATATTTTAAAAAGATACTCATGTCTCTTTATCTGACTGATGGACTATTGAAACAATGGACCCCCAAGAAATGAAACTTTCCCCAGTAATCTCATGATAGGAGAAGGCAAAGTTTCCACACAGAAGGAAATGTCTCTCTTGGAAAGAGATTGTACACAGTTCTAGCAACTTGTCAGACCACTTCACATGGTAAGACTTTGCTCAGACAATGTCAGGACAGCACATTGACAGGTACTGCTTAGAATGCATATCCTTGGCCCTCTAATTCAACTTAGATCTCATTTCAGGACCCTGAAGATGGACATATGTGAAGAATTCACTAGATGTCTTCGTCCCTCTTCCCAATATGACACTGAATAAGTCTCCTTTTTCTGTTTTCCACTGTTATTTTGGCTCTCCCAGTGGGTTTTTGATAACTGGGGCCAGAACTGACAGGGTCTGCAGGTTACAAACCTCAAGTTGGCTAACACTGGTAAAGAGGACTCAGCTTTCAACTGACCAGGCAGTAGAGCTTCACTTTCAGATCCTAAGACATTTCTCAAGGATGTTTGTGCTGAAACTCTGATTTCTGTACAGAGAAACCCTGTTTCTCTTAAAAACTTATGATCAGTATAAAGTGGCTTTTATAGAGGATTACATGAAAAGAGCGACTCCCGAGGGAGGTTCCTATTCTTAGCTTGAGTCTTCAGCTCAGAGCATGTCTGAGAGTGCTCTTTTAGTGCTTCCTCAGGGTGCTCCCTGTCTATCGACTACGCTCAAGATCAAGAGTTAACGTCAATCATAAAATAATTCAGTCAACTTTGCCAAATATTATCTGAAACAATATTATCATGGTTATGTTCAGATCTAGGCAATATATGGTTCCACTTATTTAGTGTCAGATTAATAAATGTCTGTCTTATTGGCTCCTGCTTAGCTAGTTTTCTTATAGAGCCTAGGATCATCTACTCCATAACATTGTGATCCACAGTTGGTTGGCCCTCTGACATCAATTAAAACAATGAAAACAATCTTCATACAAACATTCACAGAAGAATATTTACACATACTCAAAATAGTGTGGCTATCATGAGCATTGGCAACATACTTGCAGATTATTCTAAATAAAAAATGCACCATTATTTTAGAAGAAAGTGCATTTGAGGAAAAATTAGGAGATGCTTATATATATATATATATATATATAGCTAAATTATATATATATGTGTGTGTATATATATAATTAGTGACTTTCTATATCCTTCTGTACCTATATCATTTATCTTTGAGAGAAAAATTGTATTATACTATTTCACCTAACACTATTTTCTATTGCAAAAAAGAGTTGACAAACGTTTTCTTTGTGTATACACCCATTTATTTTGATAAGATTGAAATGATTGACATTAGGCACCCAACCCAATTTTATAAGGCAATAAATACAATTCTTTTCAGAAAATTAAAGAAAGGAATCATTGGGATTATGTAAGACATGACAACCTAAAAGAATTAAAAGAAAGTGTATATGTCATATACTAACACAATACATACAAATAAATAACTTTAAAAAATGAATCATGTATTATGGGACTTTGAAGTAGCAAGCAGATTACTTTGTATTTTCAACACTATCGGTTCATAAAGTCCCATAAGTCCTAATAGTTCCCATAATGAAGATACCAAAGTGTCCTAAGACAATAAAAATGTATTTATTTTTACAAATAGTACATTGGTTTTACAATATTAAGAAAGTAACACACCTTTAATTCTAGTGCTCAGGGGGAAAAGGCAGAGGCAGACAGACCTTTGTTAGCTTAATGCTAGCATGATTTCCATAGTGAGTTTCTGGCCATTAGGGGTGCATAGTGAGACCCTGCTAAAACAAACAAGAAAAGAAGGAAGGAAAGAAGAGAGGTAGGAGGGAAGAGAGAGGGAGGAAGAGAGAGAGAAAGAGACACAGAGAGAGAGACAGAGAGAGAGGAAGAGAGAGACAGAGATTGTGCGCCATAGTTTCTGAAGCATGATCTGAGGAGCCCAGTCTGTCCCTGGATAGCAGTAATAACTTATTTAGCTCAAAGTGACTATCGAATGTAGACAGTCTGAGTAGTCAGTCTGAATTTCAACTTAATCAACTAAAGGTTTATCTAATTTGGCTGATATAATATGATTACATCATGATTTCAGTTGATAAGTACAACCTAGTACCTCATACAAATATATTTACTTGGTCTTTCTATTGTGCAGAGGCTGAGTTAGAGTTGATTCCTATTTTAAAATTCCAACTTACTTATGTTAGTAATTCCTTAAGACAAAAAAGCCCATGTAGCTTGAAGTATTTTTTTCTTTTCCCATTGTCACTCATTCTTTGATGCTTTTGTTTCACTGAGAACTACGAAGATGTCTAACCATGTTTGCAGAAGCAGTATATAATATGTATGCATAAATGTGTTATTCTTTCCTTAGTAACTTTCTAGTTTAGCAACTATCACACATTAAAAATATATTTTAATATTTTAACAAAAGACACACTTTTATTAATGCATGTGTTCTTTCATAAAAGTACGTTTTTGGTATTTAAGATACATCTACAAGAAATACACAGATGTGTACTAAGTTTAAAGACCAATACAAGCTGGAATTAGTTTTCAGCAGTGAGTTCTTTGCAGTGAAGAACATGCTGATCTCTACGAGAGATAACTATTTTGTGTAAATGAAAACATAACTTCTCCAGCCGTTCCCAAATGCAGTTTTTGACATTATACTATTTTCCCATTAGCTACATAGGGTGGGTGTCTCTGACTCAGGGTGCTGCTCAAAGGCCCCATGCTGTCTGCGACAACATAGACCAAGGTCATGGGGCACTATCGTTCACATCACAATCATTCAATAGATGTTTAATATTATTATTAATCATGGACATGCTGCTTCATCCAGGAGAACAGAATCTGTTGTCCATATTCTGATAACAATTAATAGTAATGAAAATATGAGGCAGGATATGTAACCATTGAAATACACGTAGAAGTTTCCCTCTTAACTCAGTGCTTTAGGTGTCTTTCTATACATGCTTACAAGCTAAAAATTTGGCCCTTGAGCACAGATCTCATAGGTAGAGCTACCAATCGATAATCAATAAATTATCCACTTTTCTGTCAATCTGATACTTTCCATTATGTCTAACTTACTTATTGAAGTATGAAATTTAAACATGTTCTTTTATTCCATTGCATAAGGATACTTGTTTTCACACGCTAACCTAGTTCAGCATGGAAACTTTACCTTGATATGGTATTTACATTCTGCTTATTCACACATTAAAATGCTTTTGTTCTAGTCAGTTTTATTTTGTTGTTTGTTTCAAAGGCAGTGATAAATTGTTTTGGATATTTATATATTAACCAAAAGAAATGTCTCAAGGTACTTAAGAAAGCTGTTTAATTAAACAGTTATTTAAGGATTTTAGATGTGTGCAAGGCTTTTTCTTTTAAATTAGCGCACTGCTCTTGCTCTCCGTCAGCTTCACGTTTCTTTTGTTTTCTTATCCTTTGTTGGCAGGTTTGCATCCAATTCAGTCTTCTCGATTGCACAACGCTATCGTACCTCTATGGCAGAGTCAACCAAATTCAGACAATATTAGAGGAAAATAGCCCTAAAGTAAGATCGCACTATTTCTGCCGAGTTAAACTCACAAATATGATGGAGAAACAGGGCTGCTGCGCCCTTCACAAGATTCCTGCCAATGCAGCGCACGCACCTGCAAGTTACAATTTCCAATGAAGTGTAGAGCTGAAGGAATTTGGAATTATTTTATAGTCTGTAGTGTTCTGCATGTGTGTTAAGCAGGCTACATTTGTCTCTGATGCTTTTTCAATCAGTAGCCTGAACCCATGGCCCATGGCAAACCTTTGCCCTCAGCTAAACATATGCAGTGGGTTTCATTTGGGGACCCCTCCTTTTTTATTATGCCGATTGGACATGCACCGTATCTTCAGTGCATAGGTCTTCCATTCTAGAATGAAAGAGTCAAAAAACACGAGTCTTCAGAATCACCTATCTGGGAAGATAGGTCTCATAGGGCAGAAGCAGAACGACAGAAATCTTCAAAGGGAGGAGAGACAGGTGTGGCGATGTCTGGAGGAAAAAAAACAGGCACATGCTATGCTCTAACAAACTACATGGACTGACTTGGCATCCCTCACCCCAATCGTCTGACAGAAAGGCATACTATCCAAGACAGAGCAAAGATATTTGTAACGATGATTTCGAAAAGTCAGATTATAGAGTCCACATTTAAAAGTCGCCTGGCCTTTGTGCAGTGGCAATATGTATCTTCCAGCCCAAAGGTTTTTGCAAATATTTTTGAGGGCCATAATAGCCCATGACTATGATAACCCACTTCAGCATACATCCTTGTGGTAGAGTTACACGTTAGAGGGGTAAAGAGCTGGAAACACAAGCATGACTACTTACTGTAAATTACGAGGCGAAAAAAATATTTAAAGACAAGCGTGTAGCATTTCTGCAGACTCCGGAGCTGCTTTAGGGGCTGGGGTGAAGGAAAACAGCCAACAACCTTGGTCTCTGTATACTCCCCCACACTCAGTAGGTTTGTTTGCAGTCTGTGACCGGAAGGCTCCAGCGCCCGTAGATGGCGCCCCTCGTCCGTGCTTGTGCATCTCGCCTACTCTCCAAGCGCAGCTCCGAACCCCGCGAGTCTCTGCGGGTCTTTAGAGCCCAGAGACTGCGTTTTAATAAAGACGCGCCTTGGCACCGCGCTCCACAAGCCCCGGGGTTCAGAAAAGCAGACACATAAGCCCAGGCAGGAAAAGCCCCTTTAAATCTCTGCCAAAAGCTGACGTTTCACAAACGGGAGATTCTGGAATTGCAGTTCGAAAACGATTAAATTACCAAGCTATCTTCTCCCTTTACAAAAACAATACTTTCCTTTTTTTTTCTTCTTCTTCTTTTTATTTTTTAAGTGCCCGTCCCCCACCCCCTTTAATTATGAAAGTGGCCACTCCGATCAAGATTAACACTTGGAAGGACTTTGGAAAAGAAAAGGGATCTGGAAGAAGAAACACATCTGGTGCTTCCTAGGACACCTAGTTTTAAGAAGACAACTAGGAAGGCTGCGCTGGGTGTCTAGGTGAGAGCCTAACGCGGGATTGGCCAGGTACGAGGAGGGAGTGCGAGAAAGGGGCTGTGGATTCTAGGACTAAAGAAGTGGGGAGCTCCGGACTTTGCTCTCTGGAGTCTGGGTCTGGGGGAAAGCAGGACTCGGGGATCTTGTTAATGAGGTGCGCGGAACGCGCACAGGCTACTGGAGCACTTGGGACTCGGAGAAGGCAGGCTGCGCGCGGTGGTGCGGTTCCTGGGCTCGGCGCCGCTCTGCAGAGCGGGAAGCGTGCGGGTTCCAGACAGGGCGGTGCGGGGAGCAGCGGGGAGCAGCGGGGAGCGTCGCGCTGTGTGGCTCCCTGGGCGCGTGGGGCCGGGGCGTGGTGCGCTTGCCGAGCCGGAGCGGACCTCGAGGAGAGGCGGCAGGGCGGGGCGGCGCGGTTATTGGCCAAGCTCTGGGAGAAGGGTCGTGCTCCGAGGTGCCCTCCGCCCGCTAGCTCCGGCTTGCCTCATTTTCTCTAAGCAGAACTACTTCGCGGACCTCGGTGCTCGCCCATCATGGATGTTCCAGGTAACCCACCCCATCCCTGAGCTCCGGGATCTGTTTGCTAGTTGCCTTTTTGTAGTGCTTTACCAGAACCTTGAGTAATGTTAGTGCTGGGGGTTCAAGAGAGAAGAGAGGAGCGTCGGTGGCGGAGTAGGGGGTGGGAGGTCGTCCGCTATCCTTTGTGTAGGAGCTGCAGACAGGATATTTATTGAAACCCAACTTCTCTTTTCTTAGAACACTGGAAGAGTTGCTCGGAGAGCGTGGGCGGCGAGGGGAGGGTTCTTTCTGTTTGTGTTCCTGGGCTGGGTATTGGAATGGCCCCTCTGGTTTAGCTGAAGAAGAGGGGACCGATTAAAGTGCCAAGCTGCGTAAGTTAGCAGAAAGGTACTGAAGAAAGGGAGTGGGGTCCAGGGACAAGAACCTGCAAATGAGGAAAATTCGGAGGTTCTGGTGCTAGAATAGGCTGTTGTTTTTGCCAGAAAAAAGACTCTACAAGGCTCTCCTAGGGGGCTTGCCAGTGACTGCAGGGACATTGGAAGTGGGTGTTAGAATTTCGCTCCTCACCCGCCCCCATCCCGCCTTTCTCTGTTTCTGTCCTTTCCTTTTCTTTTTAATCTCATCCACCCAAGGAGTTTTCTGGAGTTTCCCCCCCCCCCCCTTTGGGAGGTGGGGGCGGACTCTTTTTATACGATAAGGAGTGTTTGAAAATTTCTTCCTGGATAGAAAAATAGAAGAAAAGAGGGGAAGGCAGGGAGAGGAAGATTTTCTCCTTGTGGCTGTTCAGAAAGCCACTGAAAAGAAGATGATGAGGCATCATTTTTGCTTTTTACTTTGACTACATTCATTTCCTCCAGTTGTGTTGGGATGAGTAGGCAGGGGCGACGGTGATGACGCTGTCTTAGAGGTCCCCAACCCTTTTTACAAGGTCCTACAGCATCGCAGCCCAGAACCGCAGACTCCTCGCATCTTTCAGGAATCTGTTTGGGTGGGCTGATTGGTGCGCCAGAGCTTTCTCATATCCGTTATGCCACATCTGGGATGGGGATAGCTTTGGAGGACCAAGGAGATGACCATCCCGAAGGGACTGGAGAGTACCAGGCACTTGCCCCCCTACATATATTCCTGCCTAAGGATTCCGGTTCTTTGCCCTGACAGGTCCGCTGGTGCCTTCCTTCTGAGAACCATTTGGCCTTGACCACCTGAGCCTGGAGAAGACTCCCACTCCGGTCCTGCCTGCTCCTGTGCGCACTCGAGCACTCCTCCGGATCTTGCGGGCCTTGACGTCCTCGGGGTGCCCCCCAGCCCAGATGCCCGCGCCTGGCCCGGGCCTCCGAGGGCCACCGCTGAGCATGCCCGGGCGCCGGGGGGCGCTGCGCGAGCCAGCCAATTTTGGCACCAGTTTGGGGGCAGCGCTGGCCCTGCTGTTGCTGCTGCTACCCGCCTGCTGCCCGGTGACGGCTCAGAACGACACAGAGCCCATCGTGCTTGAGGGCAAGTGCCTGGTGGTGTGCGACTCCAGTCCATCGGGGGACGGCGCCGTCACCTCTTCCTTGGGCATTTCTGTGCGCTCAGGCAGTGCCAAGGTGGCCTTCTCCGCAACTAGGAGCACCAACCATGAGCCCTCTGAGATGAGCAACCGTACCATGACCATCTACTTCGACCAGGTTAGCAACTAACATGCTTACCTGCGTATGAATGAGGGACCGGCTCTTGTGCCCAGGAGCTAGGGCTCCCTGAATCTCCAAGAGTAATGCCAGCCAAACTGGTTTCCCACCTCTGCCTTGCCCTTACCTTGTTGCTCCTTTTACTACTATGCTTTCCTGGAGTCCCTCTTGAACACATTGTAGAGTTTGTTTTTACACACCAGTTCTCTTGGCAAGGATTACTGAGAGAGCTGTAACGATCCCCAGGCTTTCCAAGGGTCTGGTAAAGCTGAGATGTGAAATACATTTTCCTGAAAGAAAACATAGCGTATCTTCCCTTTTGCTGAGGGCAAGGCAGTGAGTGTTTAGGGTGAGCAATCTTCAGACACCTGGGACGAGGGGATTCCCTTAAAGATACTGCATATAAGGGAGTTTCTCATTTAAAAGGGAGTCTGACAAAGGGTGAACATACTGCTTATTTTGTGGGATCCAGTGACAAGATGTTAATTTTCAACAACACCAAAAAAAGTGTGGAAAATGGGGAAGACAGCAAAGATTGTTCTCTGCTTATATACAAAAATAAAGTGGCCATGTATGTGCTATAGACAGGAAATAAACTTTTGCACAGTGTTCATACTGTATATTCAAATATACAGGCATAACATGAGTATAAATTTAAAAAGACAACAGCTCATGACTTACTTGGCTTTAAACCATTTAATTTCTGGCCTCTGGGCCAAGAAAAGAAGGCTTGGTAAATGTTTCCCTGGGTGGTGACCTGTGTGGTGCTCTCCCCTTGTGATTCCTATTAGTCTTCAGAAATTGAAAAGATGAGAGTGGTTTTCATATGTTTCTAGTCAGCTAATGCTCTTGCCAAAGGGCTTTGTGTAAAATGGAGTCCTGAACCATTGTTGGACACAGATGGAGCTACTATCTGCTGGTTTTCCCTCTGTTCAGAAAAGAGTTTCCTAACCCATTAATAGCCAACGCACACACCTGATCTCTTTTCATGCTGTTGGATTCATTTTCAAAGCCGTGCAGTTGAGGGTTTAGGGAAGTTGCTTAAATACAAAAGTCAGATTTCCTTTCATTATTTCCAAATAATACAGCACGATGTAAGCATAAATACAATCCATATTCTTCTTTATACAGTATTGTTTTACTTTTATTATTTTCAATTACTCCACTGATTTGTGGAGTTGTCAGGGAAATTCTGATACAGGGTCAAATCGTTAACGGGGATCCTGTTTTTAGCAGAGGAATTAGCTTTGCCTGGTTCCTGTTGCCAATAAGGGAGATGGCTAGTGAGAGAGGTCCTCTGCTAGAGGCCTGGCTGGGTGTCTTTTCATTCACATAAAGCCTTCAATTTACATATTTCCAAAGTTTAAATCCGCACGGAGGGGCTGAGCTGGAGAGAAGAGTGCTAGCAGCTCTAAGGGCGTGCTCGGGAGTGCTTCATTCTCCAGCGAAGCACCCTGGGAAACACGGAGCACAGACAGCAGAGGCACTTTGTCCTCAACAATGAAGCAGAGTGTGTGTGTGCCTGTGAGGCACCTGCTCTGGAGTGGGCTGAGGTGGTCCTCACAGCGTGGTGAAGATGCAGTGGTACTTGGCAGCAGTTCACTTTGCTCTGGGAGTTTGTGTGGTCTATGCCATTGTGGACAAGTAAGGAACAGCCAAGACAGTGGGGGCTTTCTTTCTGATTAGAGGGAAGGACAGTCAAGGGTTCTGGTGTGGCTAGCTGTTTGTGTTATAAACATAAAACACCAGTGGGACATTTTATTATTTTAATGGAACTGGAGTTTTGCAGGAGGAGATAGAGGAACAGGATGTAGACAAAGTAGCCATATTCTATTTTGAACAGGAGGAGAGTGAAGTGGGGAACTCGATTCTTTCTCTTCACATTCTACTATGACAAACCAGAAAATCTTATTTGTTTTTGTTTGAGGAAAACTGCCTTCAGGGCCACCCAATCCTCTGCTAGTAGCTAACTGTGTTCTCAATCTTACCTGCTGTGGAATTTCCTCAGTTTGGACTATGAGTGTCCATGTTACCTGTTTAGTTCTCTTTGTTTGTTCAAGCTATTTTTTAACACTCAGCCAGGAGAGCAAGCACTGCTTAGAGAAGTATGAATTTGAACAGGGCAGCCAGTGTTTGTTGACAGAACTCATCTTCCAACACTACCTATGAAGCACCCACTGTATACTGCTAGAGTTTGGAAGACCCTGGACATAGATACATCAACAGAGACCACTCCCTTAATCCTACTCAAGTGAGCTCATGGAATGGTTTGCTGTTCCATCCACTTTTCTCTCTCCATTCTGTATGATGTGTTAAGTATTAAACAGAGCATCATGTTGAACTCCCTATGACCCCTCTTCTTAAAAAAATCGGTTGAATTTTCAGGTCTCTTCTTAGTTTTACTGTCTCCCATCTCTCTCCATACCCTGTGTATCTTCACACAAATTTGCATATACTATTTGAATGTATAATTAAAATATACTTCCAAAGTTTTTATTAATTAGAAACTATGAGAATACCTTTGGAATACATTTCTGACATTGAATGTTTTTTGATTTGGGTACTCTCTGCTGCTTGCACTGTTTGAGTAACAATCTGGAATTAGTGGGGCCTATTCTCAATATCAATAAGGCAGCTAACACCGGTGGTGACCCGAAAGAGGGCATGCTGTGTGGGTACCTCAGTATGCTGTTCCCTGTCTGTTTCAGGTCTTAGTAAACATTGGCAACCACTTCGACCTTGCCTCCAGTATATTCGTGGCACCACGCAAGGGGATCTACAGCTTCAGCTTCCACGTGGTCAAAGTGTACAATAGACAAACCATCCAGGTGGGTAGGTTTGAAAGTCGAGCCTTCAAAAGCTTGGTAAATGGGTGATTGGCCTCTGAGTCATCTGGAAATCCTCTCTTTCCGGTTCCACGTGTGTGGGCTCCAAAAGTTAGATGGGGGTGACAGTCTGTAGGGGAGGAAGAGAACAGGATGTGGGACAGAGGTGATTTCTGATCCGCTGAGCCTTCCTCTCTGCCTTGATAGGTCAGTTTGATGCAGAATGGCTACCCGGTAATCTCCGCCTTCGCAGGAGACCAGGATGTTACCAGGGAAGCAGCCAGCAATGGTGTTCTGTTGCTTATGGAAAGAGAAGACAAAGTTCATCTCAAACTGGAGAGAGGAAACCTCATGGGAGGTTGGAAGTACTCCACATTCTCGGGCTTCTTGGTTTTTCCTCTATAGACATGGAGCTGTCCCGATGGTGGGAAGGCTTTGATCTGGACCCAGGGATCTGTCCTCTGTAACACCTTGAACTTGTCTGAGTAGGAAGGCTTGGGCTGACCTCCATCAGATTGTTGCCGTTGAAGGATGATTTTCTTCTAAAGCTCCAGTATTTTCTTTGACTATTGACAATTCCTCGGGAACCTGGCCTCTAATTAGTTTTAGACGACAAGGTCTTAAGGAAAAATGAAATTATCGATTTGAGCAATTTGTACCTGTGATTGTAAAGTCGATATCGGATTTTATTGTTGGAACCATTGACTTACCTTCTATTGTTTGTACATTGTATCCTTGTCCTGATGACATAGATGCTGCTGACCCTCAGATGGATTGCACGCTGCAGTCAGGGCTTAAAAACAAGAGCCCAACAAAGAACCACCTGCCAGACAGTCCTTGACCTGTGTTCTCTCTGTGTGTGTATAGCCTTAAGAAAAAGAATGGCTTCATTTTCATTCTGTAGCTAACCCCTGGGGTTTTGGGAGGATTGGGAGGGAGCTGGGCATTGGGGACCTGTCAAAAGTGCTTTATCATCAGAAGCAAATTTTGCACGATTGGACTGCAACTTTTGTTTTGTGTTGTCAGTAGTTTTCTTTTCTCCTCTGGAAGCTTTCTTTTCCTTCGTCGAGTTTTACTCCTCAAACCTACTTAGTTTTTCATGCTAGGGTCCTGGAGAGAGAAAAACAAAAACTAAAAACAAAAAACCAAAACTTATGTTCAGTACTTGTATGAGCTCAAACAAGACAAAACAAAATCTGCATACTTTATTTTTGAATGCGAGGAAACCAGGAAAAAAAAAAGAAAGGAAGAAAAAGAACTCCTTTTTTCCAAGTAAGAAGCAAATAGACCATTCTGCATATTCTTCCCTGGAGGCTCTCTCAAAAGTATCTTCAAACTTGCAACCTGGATTTTATTTTATTTTAATTATTTTAATTTATACCCTGGGATCCTTTAAGAGCCTGGCATTCCTCATTGGTCATGAATCCCTTAAGAGTGGAGCTGAGGTGGCCAAATCCCCTCGTTGTTTCCTGCTTGATGAGTCTCAGTGGTGACTTAGGTCTGCCTCTGCGTGACCACACAAGGACCAAATGCTTCAAAGAGGACCAGCACCTCTTCCTGGAGATCTTCCTTTGATCTGTCAAGTTGAGGGATGTTTGACGCTCTGTGGATGAACACCTGGCCAGAAGCCACCTGGACTGGAAGTCACAGCAGAGGAAGGTACTGACTGCTGTAACCCATCAGCGGTTTTTCCAACCCTGCTTGATTTGGCGTCTTGTGCAACACCACTATTCAGTTGCAGCCGAGAGAACTGGTGCAGTATGTGTGTGCCAAGGAAATGTCACTAATCCCAAAGCAATCAAAGTTGAGACCTCAAAGTGGATGTCAGTGTGTCCTTTGTGTAACAATGTAACCGAAATATTGACGATAAAACTCATAATTTAAGATTCAGAATAAACGGGTTTGATGTCTGTCTTGCTCTAGCCCCTCCTCCTCATCTCTATCAAAATGATGGGGAGGTACAGGATAAGTACAAGGAACTGGGCATGCTCAATTGATTCTGTGATTCTTTCTAAAGGACACACACACACAAATACTGATGCAGCTGTAGGTCTCTGGGGTGTATTGGCCACTTAGATATATTCAGTTTATATTTAGATTTTTTTTTCAAAGAGTAAGATTTTGGAGGAGAGAGCTAAAAGAAAAAATCAAGGGTTAAGAGGTTATTAATAATATCAGAAATTCCAAGATTTGAGAAAGCTCAATTGTTTTCAACTTGGGTGTGAGGATGAATCTAATGGTCAAAAGGCAAGTGCAGGATACGCTGCATAGTTAGAGTTGGATTAAAGTCCTTAACTTTCTGTACTAAAGAGAAAAACGAGGTAGGATGAGAAGCTTCATTTTATTAAGGTGATGTTTTCTTGTGAGGAGGAAAATCAACCACAAAGCATTTGGGGTACTCTGACTCTGGCTTGAAGACATATTTCTGAGTGTGTACTGTGTTTATTGATGCTGGGAACATAAACTGAAGGCAGATGGAATGTGTGTTTCTTGTGTCTTGTTATTCTTAGATATTTTAATTCTCTTTCCCTCGTTTCCTTAACTCCATGTTTAGTTTAAAATGAGCAAGAAAACCTCATTTGAAGACAATATTACATTGCAGAGATTGGAAGATGTAGGAGCCCTTGTTATTAATATTTACATCCTTTAATAATACATAATGCACATATTTCATTGTATTTATATCTTTATCGTGTACAGATTGCCACTGGGTAATGCTGCCTCATTAATAAGTTATTAAATTAACCAATATAAATGTATTTCGGGAGTTTATTTTCTATTAGAAAATCAGCTTCCTCCTGATGATTGTACCCTCAGCCTTCTTTCTTTTTGCACAGTGTGAATGCCAGAAAGTTCATTAGTACATGGCCCCCGTGGTGATGTTCTGAGGTAGCTTACTATCTATTGCATCTGCCTGGGCTATTGCCCTATAGAAATAATGTAGATGTATTATTTTCTTGAGAAACGGAACTTAGCTAAATCAAGCTATATCAAATAACAGAAGAGTTATAAAATGCATCAATTAAAAGAATACCTTTGCTGAAATTTCAATTTGCTTGTGACATCCTTGAGAACTGTGACACTCCCAGGCTTGTCTCAGAAGAAACAGTTGACAGATCGAAAGTTAAGGTGTGGGTTCTTTGTTGTTGTTGTTGTTGGGTTTTTTTGTTTGTTTGTTCTTTGCTTGTCTGTTTATTTGTTGGTTTGTTTGGATTAAGAAAATTTGTCTAACATTTCTGGACAGAGCTCAGCATCCATGGTTCCTAGCCTCAGTGTTCATATTTGCAGAGTCAATACTCAGACTCCATAGTCAGTCTACCCTCCCAGGCTGCTGAGAGAACCTCTCAGAAGTTCTTGGAGGGCACGGGGGTAATAGGTGGGGTTTACAGCTGGAGGACTGTTTTCATAAGAACTTATTTGTCAATGTGCTGCTGTAAAGACCACTTAAAAATAAATATCTGTCAGGAAGGTGATTGTGCATGGAAGTGTATTTCCAAAATTCTCAAAAGACCGTTAAAGCTATAGTGCTATAGCGAAGCTTCCCTTAATTTATTTTTAGGGATAAGATAATATCAAGATACATACATCTGAATTTATTTGAATTTTCAATTACGTCATCTGGCTGTCCCTTGTGATTCATGTCTACCCTTGTCACCTAGTATACACTGCCAAATCTTATAAAATTATATACTGATAGCATTTTCCTGAAAGCAGCATAGATAACGGCATAACAACATACAGCTTTTGAATATTAGCTTTCTTTCCTTGACAAACATTAGCTTTCCTAAGCTGTGAATACTTTTCAGGAAGTACTCCTTTCTTAGCTTAAAATATATTCTCAGTTGATATATCACACTCAAGACTGAACTCTAGGTCCTGAAAGATTATGTTTAGCATCTGTGTTTCCGGAGACATTTCTGTTATGTTTTCATGCACAGCATAGATTCATCTACATTTTTATAGTGTGTGCTTTCTATATCTGCTCGTATCAAAGCTGGTTAAGAAAACAGGTTTTTAATACTACCATAAAAACTCACCCCATATAGAGATTTTATAGATTTACTTACTTCCTTGAATTTTAAGACTTAGTTCATTTAACTTAATTGGACTTCAGAAGAATTTTGAAATATATAAAACAAAACAAAACAAAAAAGACCATTGCTGAAATCTGAGCTGCCTTTCACATTTCTTAATATCCAGGAAACCACAGTGATTACTTATTCAGAGACTGTTATGTAGCATAGATACCATTGCCTTTGAACACAATAACAGACCCTTTATTTTAGTGATGATATAATAAAACCACATGGATGATCTATGTTTTCCTGGGATGTAGGAATATGTAAGAGAGATACTTGACAAATCATCTTCTACTAGCAAAACAAAGCCGGGTCGCTACATCACGCTTCAACTGTAGCGAGAAGAGCAAAGAATACTCTGTCACTTATGTGGCCATATTTTCCACTCTATTATTATTTTTTTGTAGTATTTTTTATTGATTTTAAAGAAACAAATACTGATTTAAAGAAACAAAGATGATATTGCTGCTAATAAAATAGTATGTGTTTAAGTTCCTACAACATAAGAAGAATATAATAATAAGAGCAAATACAGAAATGAATGAAAAACTCATGCTGTTTTTAAGATGGTGTAAAGATAGAAGCAAGTTGCATTGAGTTATTCTAAAGAGTGATTTTCTTCATTGTGTAGAAGTACATGTAAAGAAGAGTAGCAGAATATTAAGTACAGAATCACAATGAGTTTTGATTTTATGCAAAACAATTTCTTTATCTTGATATTTCTAGTAAAATACAATATAAAATATTTTTTAACTTAAGAACAAATCCTATAAATTCTCTGGAGAATTTAAGCATTACTTAGCATTTATTGAGAAATTACATCAAATACCCTGGAGTAAGTTAACATGCAAATGTCATATTGTCTTGAATCTTCTCTTTCCTTATGTTCCTTAACTCTTCTCTGACATACTATGAGCTGAAGAGTCACAGACATTACCCAGGACTGTATATCAGGCTTTCATTTTAAACATTTATCTAGAGAAAATGCACCAAAACATATGTTTACTGCTTTGCTGTCGGAGACCAACAATTAAAACCAAAACATATAACACACACATACATATATACACACACATATATGCTAGTATATATACATACACACACATAGATGTATACATATTCATATATACACATAGGTGTATAGATGTATACATATGCACACACACACACACACACACACATATATATATGCTACTTTGTAATATAGATATCCATGACATAACTGTACAGAGTCAGTGTCCAAAGTCCTTTTTCCCAAGACATAAAACTCATGCAATAAGAATTTAAAGATTTTTTTTTGGGGGGGGGACGCTTTCAGCACACTTATCTCATCTCTGGGTCTCTATACTAATAATATATCAAAATATGAATGCTCAGTAAATGAGGTTCCTTCACATTTCCAAACCCAGTAGGATCACTTGCATTTGTAAGGGCAAAAGCCACATGGTTTTACCTCCTGCAGATCGTAGCAGCTATGTTCCATCTTCCTAAGTGGGCTCTGCAGTATATCTCCATCTCTGGAATCATTTAGGTGTCTGCAACCTCATATGTCATCATCCTCATCAGCTCGCCCACACACACTCAGTGTGCAGTGTAAATGAGATGCTTGACAACATATTCGGAAAAGAAATCTCCGTTCCCTCTCTTTAATGCTTACAGCAGGACTCCCCAGGGTTAGAACGCTGCCTTGAACCCCAGCTAGTCTAACAAATGGAAGCTTCTTACTAATGAGGCAGGACTGTCTTGCAGCCTGAACAGCCATGTCTTGGTCTTTATGACTGTTCCATCTCATGCTTCAGCACTGCCGATTACCATGTATGACTTAATGTCAATTTTGAGGAGACACGGACATGGTCAACACTTTGGAATGTTGAACTACTATTTTGATCTTCTTAACAGTATCCTATTTATTTTAAAAATACTTATATCAACTTCTTTAACCATTAGAATGCCCTGGGGATATAGACTTTCCTTTAAATTCTTAATGTTGTGATCAAGAAATGAGTATTTGTTGTGATTCTGGATACATCTTTATTATGAAACACATAGATATAATAAAATTATTTTTACTGTAGCTAAGTTAATTCATTAAAATTTGGCAAATCCTTACTTCTAAAATACCTCCACTGCAGCAGTTTTATAAGGATTTTAAATATCCAAGCTATGTTTGTGTATTCTATCAAGTGTTTGATTTCTAATTAGTATTTTCACTACCTATAATTGTTAGATCATAAGTACAGCACTTCCAGGAGGTGGTTTACTCCAGAAAAAACAGTTAGGTCATGAAAGTGTGATGGTGTTGTTCTGTCTTCCTAAGACCATGTCAGGGTGTCATGGTAAAACATTTTGTTCTGGTTTTGTAAATGACCAGTGGCAAGAATGGTCATAGTATTCACAAGACTGATCTGGTCTTTAAGGAACAGGGTGTAGGTACTTTCTTTATCATCCCAATATGTGCCACTGATTGCCTCAGGGTCAGAGGACATGCAAGCAGGACATGAAAGGAGACAAACCACTCACCCTGTGTGGACAGCAGAGCCCACAGTCAGAACGGAGGAGTTAAACAGACAGCGAGGTGCAGAGAGAGGGCAGTGGTGTGAGGGACCACAGAAAACTGAAAATGTGCTCTCAGATGAGAATAATGTAATTTACATATTTTACATATGAAGAAGAGAATGTTATATAAACTGTGACTCTAGATATGATCTCCCAGCTACAAACTCCTTGACTGTCCCTCCACCCCATCGTGAGCAGGACTGAAACTGTATAAACCCACCGCAGAATGGTTCCTTCGATAATCTTGACTTCATCACAGTTAGAAGGACAGGGAATGTCTATTACTTTATATCATGAAGATAAAAAAATTAAAAGGTGTTTAATTTTAATTCCCCATTCTTCCTTCTTGTCTTTTAATTTGGGGGAAGAAAAAAAAAAAGAACCCTTATGCTAAACCTAGCCAAGTAGAAGTCGATATTTATTTAGGTGCCAAGGAGGCATGATTTGAAGTCTGTCTTAAGTAGAACTGAATTGAAGAATTTACTCAGCTCTTCAGTACCTTTTACGAGATGTCAGTTTAGTCAATCGGTATCTTTTTAAAGATTTGGTGTTTATGAATTTCACAAGGTACATAATGTGTTTTGATCAAGTTCATGCTTCCTCCTTCCCTTCCACATTCTCTCCTAGCCCAGTTACCTCTTTCTGCTAACACACTGAGTTCATTAGTGCTACTTATTTGTATATGAGAAGTCATATTTAAGGCTTGCTTCACAAGATGGACTCCATACCTGATACACTTACTGGAGGCAAAATCCTGGTGAGGTCATTGGGACACAAGGCTGAACATAATATTATTCTGCTAATTGGACATAGTAATGCACTGCCTCCAAGTTATCTTTATATCGATAGTCTATAGCATCTCTCAATTCTCATCATATAAACTTTTTTTGAAGTAGGTGGTGACTAATACAGAAGTCCACAGCTGGTCAGCATGCAGAGATTAAGAAACTGGAGCATGCCCAGGTCCAAAAGATGAAAGAGACAGTGGACATGAGACCAAGGACTTTGATCAAAGCATGAACCCAGTATTTAATTGTGTGTTGTGATGTGTGCAGATATATGTTCACGTGACATAAACAACATGTATGTTTGGTCTTTACACACTATTAAGGTATCTCCTGTGACACTGAGCTGTACCTTTGAGAGTTGAAATTGATGGTCCAGGTGGTTTAGCACATGTGTGTAGATGCGCATCTACTGACTTTATCTCAGTTGTTGGGCTAGTGTTTTCCCATTTTCCTTCTTGTATTCAGTCTGAGGAATGTATTTCACCAGAAGGTAGAAATTACATCTGGTCTCCCTGACAGACAGAGATTGAAAACTGTTGAGAATAATTAGGCCATCTGGTGCTGTAAGCCCAATACAGAGTTATGATCAGTGGATCCCGGCCTAATCTGCTCTCCATCCCGTGCATCTGAATTACCTTGTCAGAGAAGAATGACAAGGGGCTGGTTTTAAAGAGAAATTGGCACATCTCCCTTGTCATTAGCAGTCAAAAAGCATGTATTCATTAAACTGTGATAATTAAGGGAAACTTAGTCTTCCCAGAGGCCCGTTACTTTTTTAACATTTTTAGTGCCTCCAAATATGTCCCACTACACAGTGGGTGTCATGCAATTTTTACTTATGATGCCTACCAATTGCTGAGAATGCTAATTAGTAAAAATTATCACAAAAATATTTTCTCCTTATCTTGGTAGAAAACTGAAGAGAGCTCAATTTTATTTTGTGCTGTTTTCTTTCAGAAACGCAGAAACATTTGTTTCAAGTAAAACAACAATAAAACACATGAAAAATAAATAAACAAGAAGCCTCCCCAATAGATGGTGCTGCTGCCGTGATTTAGGCCCTGGTATAATTTGTATGCAAAGAGCTTCATAGAGAGCCGCCCTCTGGGAATTCCCTTACAAGGAGATATAGAGAGAAATGTGGCTTTGTTTTAACTCAATTCCAATTGACATAAATTTCCCAATCTAAAGCTTCAGAAATATTTCATGGAGTTTTGTGGTCCAGACATGACTTTTTGTCTCTGTTTTCCCTGTCTCAACAGCCTCTGAAATATATAAATATAAATATAAACAAAACGAAGTACTGCAGAAGGATATGTGAAATGGTTTCCCAAGTTGGGGGTCTCTCAGCTAATTCTGTGGCCTAAAGTTTCTGAAGTGGAAGCTGTACCTCCCTTCCTTAATATTTGTGAGACAATTCTGATCCCAGTCCCAGGTTCCCGGAATGATGCTGTGTAGTGCTGATACAAACATTTAGATAGGGTCAGTACTGAGTCCTGTGTGGTTATCTTTCCTGCAGTCCCTACTGCTCTCACTCTGAGGAGGAGACAGGAAGGCTTAAAATGATTGATATGGAAAAGGACTTACAGCAGTTGAGTTGTGATCTGAAATTTTAATCTTAGACCCTCGCTTTACAGCTCAGATCTCATCTTTAAACTATTGAATTTAATACAATCTCACCATGAGAGACATGGTGTACAAAACCATCTTATAAAATAAGTCTATGTATCATCACTAGCCATGTCTTTGCATCACAGTTATTTCCACAAAACCATTTTCTTTTTAAAAAAGGACAATTTAGTTTCACAGGTGGAAAGTATAAAAGTGCTTCATTGTATCTCTGCTGGGAATATTGCAGTGACTACACTAACACAGACACCTATCAAATTGTGCATATCAAGACCACTAAAATTTGGTTTCTCACTGCGTTTGTGGAAGATGGTAATGCCAATAAATGTTTTCCTTTATTTTTCCTTCCAGAACTCTTTGCAAAGACAATCTCATGATATTCAAAGACAAGTAGATCCAAGTAGCTTATTGACCCAACCACCATGTTGTATGCTTTGTAAATATGTTGTATTCTCTGTTTAAAATTCTGAAGTGAAGCCTCTGAACTGAGCACAAGAAGTGAGTCAATTTAGGTTGAGTAGAGCCATCTGCCTCAGCTGAAGTTTCGAGTCTCAACTCTGCCAGGAGAAATAGCTCTCCTGACCAGGTAGTAGGGAGATCCTCAAAATAAGACATGCTCTGAAAGACAGGTAACAAAATTAAAACCATTTAAATGATGTAAAAGAGGATATTTCAGAGGTGACAACTGGTCCTATGTCAGAAAATTCTTATATCGAAGGAACGATGGTTCAAAGTAAAAAAGGCAAATAAAAGTCTGTCTAGCAATGCTTGCCTTAAAGACATATTTTCCTCTTAGCTGCTGCTCATTGAGCATATGTTTGTAGCATATTTATTAACTTAATGAATGCGAGCATAAAGGCTTACATTTAGAAGTGTTGCATTCAAATGTACTGCTAATTTTTTTATATAGTGCTTTTTTGTGTGTGTGAGAGTGTTTTAAACACACGTGTGTATGGTGTGTGTGCTTGGAGGAGCTCACCTGTGTTTGGAAGGCAGAGACAGAGGCTCAGTGGCTTCCTCAGTTTCTCTTTCACCTTGCTTTATTAAGACAGAGTCTCTCTGTCTCTCTCTCTCCCTCCCACCCACCCACTCACTCCTCTCTCTCTCTCTCTCTCTCTCTCTCTCTCTCTTTCTCTCTCTCTCCTTCCCTTCTTCCTTCCCTCCCTCCCTCTCTCTCCCTCTGTCTCTGTCTCTCTCTTCCTCCCTCCCTCCTTCCTTCCCTCCCTCCCTCTTGCTCTCTCCCTCTGTCTCTGTCTCTCCCTTCCTCCCTCCCTCCCTCTCGCTCTCTCCCTCTGTCTCTGTCTCTCCCTTCCTCCCTCCCTCCCTCTCTCTCTTCCTCCCTACTCCACCTCCATTCATTCCCATGTCTGACTCTCGTCTTTCAGTCAGTCCTCCATCAAAACTGCAGCTTGTGTTTTCAATAGGGTAGCTGATAAGTAAACCCTCAGGATTTATCATCATCTTTCTCCCCAGCACTGAGATAACAGATTTATTACTTTTTAATGAGGCTTCCGGGCATCTAAAGTCAAGTGCGCCTGCTTGCCCAGCAAATACTTTACCTGCTGAGCCTTATATGCACCCCTATCTGCTTCTTGAAATCTACTGAACATACTTTGGTTTTTGTAAAAACAAAACAAACAAACAAAAGTCAAAAGGGGGTTATATAATAACCACCCCAAATAAAGGATCATATTTACCATAAGGATTTTTATTTAGTGGTTTGAATAATTTTTGCAGTTAGAGAGATGTGTCAGTGGTTAAGAATGCTTGCCCTTCTTTTAAAGGACCAGTTTGATTCTCAACACCCACATCATCATGAGGATCATAATCACTTATAACTCCAGTGGATCTAATGCCCTCTTTTAGATTCCAGGGGCCCCTGCACACACACACACACACACACACACACACACGCACAAGCACACACACATGCACAAATACATATAATTAAAAAATAAATCTAAAAAATAATGAATAAATTTTATCTTAGTGATTAACTAAAACAGATGGGAACCTATTTATGTGTTTTCAATTGGTTACATTCCTAGGAGAAAAGGGCATAAGAAGAACCTTCTAACTCTTAGAGTAACTGTCATTAAGGTAGTTAAGACTAAGAAAGAGCAGCTCATTGCAGAGAGCTTTTTATTTCAATTTATTTACTTTAAAAATTTCATATATGTATACTATATTTGTACCACTTGTCTCTTCTTCTTCCAACTATCCCTACATTCTTCCCATATCCCTCAAATTCATGACATCTTTTCTTTATTATTGTTTTATATATATATATATGAATACACATATGAATATAACCTATTAAGTACATTTGATGTTGCTCATATGTATAAATTTCAGAGGACAACTTGGTATCTGATAACCAATTAAGAAGCTTCTCACTGGAAAAAAAACTGATTCTCCATGTCTCAACAGTAATTATTTGCCTGTAACTCTTAGTCTATGGGTAACGTCTTGGGCGATTTCCTTCATGTACGTTGACATGTCTACTAGTGTTGTTATTGTTTAGATTTTGTTTAGGCATCTATGTTCTTGAGATGTCATGGGTTAGCTTCCTCACCATAGGTAGATTATACAATCTTGCAGGAGACATTGCATTCCTCTGGCTTTTAAAATTTTCCACCCCATCTTCTTCAATGATCTCTGTGTCTTAGATTTAGAGATTGTATTGTATCTTTATCAGCTAGGGTTAGGTACTGCGTGGTCTTTTATATTCCACATTATTATTACGTAAGACTAAGTGTTTAAATTCAAAAATAAACATAAAATAAGTTTAGAGGTTTGCTTCTTTAACTTATTCAGAAAAAGCTGTTTTCTTCAAATTACTTAGTGTAGTTTTGTTCAATTTAAATATTGTAAACTTTAACTTACTGCCATGTAGGATAATCAGTGCTATTCCACACAGTTTTGCTTGGAGAGCATGAAGCTGTGGTTTATTGATAGTATTTGGGCATGGTAAAAGTTTATGTTTATGCCAACTCTAGTGGTTTTCATTTTAGTTAGAAAATATCTAAGATTTCCCATAGCACTAGGTAATGTGTCTTGTCAGGCTTAAACCACAAAAGGGGAAAGGTTGGCTTTGGCATTCATGTACTCAGAAGACTGATGTCTTTCTTCTGGAATGTTCCCAGAAACTACACCATATCCTTGTGGAAGTGGCTTCGAAAAATCAGTCATAGAATTTTAATTAACTCATGTTTATTAGAAACAACTATTAGGAAACACATCAACGCCTATTAAGATAATGATGCTGAGTATCTAAGTTTTCACAAGTCCAATAGGGAGATTTGTGGTCAGCTAGGTATATAGTAGATGGAGGGAGACTTTAGATGTACATTGATTTGTGTATGATGAAGAATCTCACCTTGACGTAATCTAGCCAGGTTCCTGAAGCTGGATTTTTCTTTGGGCTGCCAGCTCACAAAAAATGACACAGAGATTTGTTATTATTGTGAAGGCTCAACCTTAGCTCAGGTACTTATTTCCACAAAGGGCCTGAGAAATCTTTAAAAAAAATATGGACACAGTTTCTTAATAACCCCGTGCTGGCGTTCTACACAAAAGCTTGCAGAGGAATCATAGGGAAAGTAGCTAGGCTTAGAGCATCTCCAACCTTGGAATATAAAGACGATGTGCTTTCCTGGCAGGGTCTGGAAAGCTGCGGTGTTCAGTAGTCTTTGTAAAGAAATGAATTCATCCACATCTGCAAGGTACTGCACATGAAATCTGCAGGCTCATCCTGGCGTGTTTTCTTGAGCTTTGAGAATCACTTGGAAATTCTTCTAAGAAGCACCATTGAATTGCCAAAGTACCCAAAATGCACAGAAGTTCATGACAGGAGAAAGGGATTTATGTTCCTCAGAAACAAAAAGATAGCTTCTCTTTTGAACAGATCAAGGAAGGACTTACAAACTCGTGGACAGGCTCATCTGGGACATCTCCCCTTTGATGTACTATCCTTGGGCTCAGTATTCAAATATGTTCCTTCTAGTGCTGTGGTAGCAGGAATTCTGCTCAGCCTGAGACTCTCCATCTCCTGTAATATCTAATCAAATTAGGTATCTGATGGGCTTCTTCGTCTCTTTTCCTTGGAACCTGTTATTTTTGACTGACTTTTACTTTTATTTGTTCTTATTTATTATTGATGTTATAATAATATTATTACTATCTGTGTGTGTGTGTAAAACTGCACATGCCATAGCATATATGTGATAATCATAGGGCAGTTTTGGGAGTCAGTTTTTAACTTCCATGTTGTAATAAAAGATCAAACTCAGGTTACCAAGACTTGCACAGTAAGTAAAGATCCTCTGAGACACCACACGGCACTCCTCGGCTGACAAGTAACCCTTAAATGATTTTCAGCAAGAACTGCTCAACCCTGAAATTTTCTCTATTTATTTCTTTCCCTGATGCATTAGATCTACTTTTTCATCATAAATGTTCATCTGTCTTTGCTGAATTGAGAACTGAACTCATTCTTTCAATTTTTATATTTTTGTCACCTGCTGTAGTAGCCATGATTAATGGATTAATATCTTTCTTGTCATTGTACCCGAATTTTTCTTTTCAAGTGCCAGAATATTTTTTGCTAATGAATGCATGTTTTAATAAAATATATTTAGGAAAACATATATATGTAAGATATATGTGCATAGAAATAACTTTTGTATTTAACTGTGTACATGTTCACAGTTACATACATAATGTATCTATATTTATCTAATAATATAGATACATGCCTGAAAAATACTGAATAAGAAAGGATAAGGAAGAAAAGCACTAATGAAGGCAATCTTCTTCAAACATACTCATCTCAAAACACATCAATTTGCTATATGAAAAACAGCTGAATAAGACAAGAACTCAGGTCAGTCACCTCTGAATATAGCAATGATTTTGTGGGACTTTCTAGCAGACAGTGTTCTAAGTGATATAGTTATACTCAAATGTGTGTGTTTATTATGAATGTTCTTTTTTTTTTTTTTTTTTTTTGGATTTTTCGAGACAGGGTTTCTCCATAGCTTTTGGTTCCTGTCCTGGAACTAGCTCTTCTAGACCAGTCTGGCCTCGAACACAAAGAGATCCACCTGTCTCTGCCTCCCGAGTGCTGGGATTAAAGGCGTGCGCCACCACTGCCTGGCTTGAATGTTCTTTCTTTAATTTTGGCAATTTAACGTTACCCAAATAGACCATAATACTGCCCCAGCTAGAAAAATACAATACTGGGAACTGTGATTGAAACTTTGTAGGCTTCTTCTAGTCCATGCTTCTTAAAGTTATCCCATATTATCCCTCTGGATGCAGGCGAGTTGGACTTCTCCAATCACTCTGATGATGGAATCAACAAGGAATTCTGTGCTTTGAATGAGGAATGTGTCAGGGAACACCTGAGTCCTGAAGACTTCAAGCAGACTTTTGTTTTCCACCCAAATGGCCCAACCTTTCCACTAAGTTCCACCTGTGCTACATATGTACATTTTAGCTTCCCGACAACCAAGGACATTATTCTGTGTCCAAATATCTAAGTTATAGGCTACTTCAAGCAGGCATTGCAGCCAAGCCAAATCTGTGTCTTGAGTGCTGGATACTGTTCTTGTGGCTTGTGCTACTATAGCAATTGAGAACAAGTGGTTTTGAGACCTGGTTCACTCCACAGGTCTCAGTTTAGTAAGTGAGTATCAAATCTAGTCACTGCACACAAAGACAGCATTACCTACCCTCACCAGCTGAAATTCCTAGGAGAAAGGTCACTCTCCTGAAGTCATAAGCCTGACTGACGTGAACAAGCATGTGATTCCTGATCGCGTACTGATGACTCTCTTTATCTGTGTGTCTGCTTCTAAGATTCACAAATATTTCCTGCTACTGGATCCCTCATCATCTGCATGTTGCACAATGATCCAGTAGCTATTCTGGGGAGAA
Source organism: Chionomys nivalis (assembly GCF_950005125.1). Taxonomy (NCBI): domain Eukaryota; kingdom Metazoa; phylum Chordata; class Mammalia; order Rodentia; family Cricetidae; genus Chionomys; species Chionomys nivalis. The sequence goes on along the minus strand of NC_080099.1, from coordinate 2,583,744 downwards.
TTTCCTTCAAGAACACAGAAATGAAATAAATTTCCTTAAAAAGGAAGGCATCATATCACATAGAAACTCTAGGGATGGTAACAACAGTCGAGTGAGTAATTATTGGGGATAAAACTTAGACACTGTCTCTTTATCGATGTAGTATATTTGGTTAGGAATATTAAAAGGAGGCAGTAGTGGGTGTGTAGTCACTGTAGGTATGAGTAGAAGAGATAGAAGAGATAAACAAGCCAGGAGAATTGAAAAGCAGAGAGAGAGAGGTCTACACTAATTCACTTAATAACATATACCCTTCCAAATTTTCATGACAAGGTATAACTCAGCAATATAAATGGAGATATAGTTTTGTTTTTGTTATCTTATGCCGTAGTGTGATTACTTTTGGAAGCTGACTTCATTCCCCTATTTTTGGGGGTCACAGTGATGAAATAACTTCAACTCCAGCAGCCAGAAGGCAGTAAGTGCCTCTTCAGTCCCCTTTTGCCTTCTAGATCTTTTCATTTTATTTGCATGTGTGTGTGTGCGCGCACGCACCATGCACCCTAACATGCCTTTGGTGGTCAGAGAAAAACATGTTTCTACCATAAGGACCCCAGGGATCAAATCCATGTTGTTAGACTCAGCAAGTGCCATTACTCACTGAGCCGTCTCCATGTTCCTCTTCAGCCTGTCCCAAGTCTTTTCAATTAGTCACAAAAACCAAGGCAAGGGAGATGCAGTCAGCTAAGGAATCCAAACCAGTGTGGAGAATTCTGGTTTCTTCCTGTTTCCCACTCCTTGTTCTCACCTTTGATTTGGAGAAAGTTGCAGGTCCCATAGGGTTGCTGGAGGGGCTGGCTGCTGACCAGCAGGGGAAGCCCTGTACCAGGGAGACCTGTCTAGGCATGACCGCAGTGATCACCATGATTACCTCAATGATGAGGGAAGACCCATCCTGACAAGGGCAAAAACTGTTCCACTGGCAGGGAATCTTAGTTATATACAACAGAGAAGGTAAGAAAGCAGCATTAGGAAGCCTTCCTTTCTGTTTCTTGTCTGTGTATGTAAGGTGACGTCTGCTTCAGGCTCTGATGCCTTGATTCTCCAGCTGTGATGGACAGTACTTTAACCTGGCATCTGTGACCGATAGTACTTTAATTTGGGAGCGAAAATAAACTCTCTTCCATATGTTGCCTTTGTCAGAGTATTTTATCACAACAGTAGAAAAGTAAATTAAAGCAGTATTAATCCTAGGAAGTCTGGAATTTGGTTAGTTGAACAGGTGGATGGAAGTAATCCAATACCGAGCATGTAATCTCATGTTCACACTTCCGTGTTGTATGCAACATATATGGATACACTTGCTTACATGCCTGGGCTCAGGTTGTGGGCATGTGACCTCATGTTCACACTTCCATGTGTACTTGAGATCAGGGTAAGGATAAGCTAACCCTGACTCCTGTTCAGAGCACATACATCAGATGGCTCCTTCCAATACTGTTCAGGCTTTGTCTTCCTCTCTGTCTTCACCCTTCTCAGTGTCTGGATGTTTTCAAGTCAAAATAGGAGTCTCACAGTAAGACATGATGACGTTTCTCCATGAGAGACACAGCAATAGGAATTGTGTTTGGGGCTGCTTATTTTATCAGTGGTACACAAAAAATGTGGGGTTGCAGAAGTGTGAGAAAGGAAGAGAACCTGAAAGGTGTTTGCCCATCTCTAAACAGGTGAAGAACTGAGAAAAAACTGAAAAAAGAAAGACTAGCAAACCAACAAACCATAAAGTCCTGGAATGAGTTGTAATATAGCTATGGGGTATTTTGATTTAGCTAACTTCAAATTAATGCCATACACACTAAATTATAGAAAAAGTTTGTACCACTGCATATTTATCTCTAAATAAATATATTCTTCAACTGGAAATATATAGTCCCTTACTTGTAAAATGGACATTATAAAATAAAAGCATCTCTAATATCAGTGGATAGTTTGACTCCAGGGACAAGGGAGAGAAGATTTTAGCCTTGAAACATTGCAACCAAATTGAACAATTTCATCTGCCAGGGCTGGTTGATTTTAAATCAATATATATACTTACTAAGTTTTGGGTTTTTTTGTTGCATGTAACTAAATAGTATTTTAGAACCAAAGCATAAATCTGAATCTGCTACAATGGGAATTTAATTTTCCTTGTCAAATCTAATTTGTTGCTTGACTCACTGATTCATGTTGCTGATGGTGATCCCAATCTGGAAGCCAGGGAACTATAAAACACCACAAATTTGCTATAGTTTTAGGTAGTCTCTAATACTGTATTTAAAAAGCACATGGTGAATTTAGCTTACTTACAATATTAAAGTGCCTGCCCTCTAAATTTTAATTTAACTACCAACCTTAATTTATACTTTTCTCTCATTTTAAAGATTCTATATGAGATTTGTTTTGGTGCCTTCTACATGAAAATTCTGTTACTTTGAAGCTAATTGACAATTACTAACAAAAATGTTTTTAACAGCTTTTGAAAGTTGATTGTATAGGTTGCTTTTTTAAGTGTTTGACCTAGGACTTGAAAGATTGTTTCAGGAGTCAGAGCACCTGCCCCATAAGCATGGAGGATGAGGTTAGTTCTTAGTACCAATAGAAAAAGTACTAGGTGTAGTCATTTTCCTGGAATTCCTGTGATATGGGAGGGGAGCAGAAAAAGATGACCCCTAGGTTTTCTGTCTATCAACCTAGCTCCAGGCTCACAATAGTTTTGTGGGAAATCCTGTCTCTAATCAATAAGGTATACAGTAATAGAGCAGGACACCTTAATCTGACTCTCATCTCAGAATGTACAAACATAGGTAATTGTATGCCCTCACAGAGATGCACAAACATTACACATACACCATACACTCACACACACGTGTGCATACACACACACACACACACACCACATACCACCACCATCACCACCACCAACCAAACCTAAAGCGCATGACGCCTATCGTTCTATTATTCAACCACTGTTCTGGGTTCTGCAGCTGGGTAAACTGAAGCACAAAGATCGGCCACTGCTGCTCTTTCTGAGCTCAGGCTGCCTGGCCCTCACTCTGGGTTATAATAGATCATGACATCATGCAGTGCTGAGAGAGGAGCATCAGAACATTGCAATAAGGTCTGAAAGCTTCTTTCACTAATTGATTATTGTGGCCAGGTGCTTATGCTGCAAAAGTTTTCCTGTTTTCACCATAAATCAATTATTTATTTTATTTGCAAGTTCAAATATCTCTGAGGTTAAACTTAATTTATGTATTTAATAATACGTTATACCTATGTATGCAATGCCAAATTAATACCAAGCAACTGAGATACTTATTTTGACAACTGAATATATATCCCAAGAAGTCTCTGTTTATTTACTTATTAAGTGGGGTCAAATTCTGGGAATATAGAGGACCCCTATAGTCACCATTCATTAAGGATGTAGTTTGGGAACACTTTTCTAAATATATTGGAACTATTATCGTGTTCATAAAGTGTTAGTAATTTTGTATGATAAGAGTCCTGAAGCAAAAGCAAACTGAAAGTCATCTAACTCTCTCCCTAGAAAGCTTGATAGAGAAAGAATGTTTAAGTTTCACTGACGTGCTGGGCAGTGGTGGCACATGTCTTTAATTCCAGTACTCAGGATGCAGAGGCAAGCAGATCTCTGTAAGTTCAAGGCCAGCCTGGTCTACAAGAGCTAGTTCCAGGATGGGTTCCAAAGCTACGGAGAAACCCTGTCTAGAAAAACAAACCAAAAAGGAAAACACAGGACATAGCTCTTTCTCCTAGTTTTAAAGCATCATTTTCACTATTTTATCACTGAAATTTTTTATTTTGCTTTTTTTGTTTATTTTTTTATATTAATTTTACATACCAACAGCATTTTCCCCTCTTTCCCCTCTTCTTCCTCCCTCCTCCAGTTCCCCCTCTCTCCCACCCACTCCTCAGAGAGGATAAGTCCTTTCATGGGGAGTCAGCAGGACCAAACCCCCATCCTCTGCTGCAGCAGGGATGAGCATGTTATCCCACCAGAGGGAATGGGCTCCACAAAGCCAGCTCAGGGATAGATCCTGGTCCCACTGGCAGGACTCCACAAAAAGACCAAGCCACACACTGTCACCCATATTCTGAGGGACTAGTTCAATCCCATACAGGCTCCCCAGCTGTCAGTCCACAGTCTATGAATTCCCACTAGCTTGGGTCAGCTGTCTCTGTGGGTTTTCCCATCAATACCTTGACACTCCTTGTTCATATAATCCCTCCTCCATTCTTTGACTGGACCCCAGGCGCTTGACCGGTGCCTGACTATGGATCTCTGCATCTGCTTTCATCAGTTACTGGGTGAAGGTTCTATGATGACAATGAGGGTGGTCACCAATCTGAATTCAGGGGAAGGTCAGTCCATGCACCCTCTTCACTATTGCTAGGAGTCTTAGCTGAGGTCATCCTTGTGGATTCCTGGGTGTTTCCTTAGCACCAGGATTCTTCCTAACATCAGAATGGCTCCCTCTAACAAGGTACCTCTTTCTTTGCTCTGTCCCTTTCCAAGCATTGGTGGTATAGTGGTGGGCCTCATAGACACCTGCACACACAAACACATCATCTGAGAGAAAGGATGATATACTTTCAATAAAAATATTTTTTTTTAAAAAAAATGAAAAATCTGCAGCTGGAGAGATGTCTCGGAAGTTAACAGCACTGACTGCTCTTTCAGAGGACCCAGGTTCAATTCCCAGTACCCACATGGCAGCTCACAATTGTAAGTAACTCCAGTTATAGGGGACCTGACATCCATGACAAAATACCAGTGCACATAAAATAATAATAATTTAAAAATAAAAAATTCAAGCACACCAAAGTTTAATTTTATACAACTAGTTGTTTTAAAAGTAGAACAATCTAATTTTCTTTCTATTTTGATGTATTTTACTGTACTCTTTTGACCTCTGTACTTAGCAACCTCACTGACATACAGACCTCCCGTCATGTTGTCCTGGATGCGGGTCTTCTTGTCATATGACCCTTACATGCTGTAATGCTGACAAAGATGGACATCTCTCCTCATGCAGCTCTGCTTAGTCTCAGAGGAAGCTTGTGCCATAAGTCTCTATCTTTGTTCATGCTCCACACCAAATATCCTGATGTTGCTTACTCTTAGCAGAGGGATTTATGTGAATGGGAGAGTTTGTAGAACTGCTAGCATGAAACTCAGGAGCCCCAAATTCCATTGCACATAATCAATATGCAATTATTGAAAAGATTCTCTTTGAGTGGCATTGCCTGGATTTTTTTCTTTCTCAAAATGAATAGGAAATTGTTCTTGGAGCAATTAATTAGTGGACAGATACTCACAGTTCCCCCTCCCCTGCCTTCTGTCTCCTGTGAACCCATCCCAGAAGGTCAGTTTCTTCCTCCCACTCCCAATAATACAGAACTGCTATGGAATGAACAATGTCAGTGTGTGCATTTGTCTGCAGAAAACCTGGGTATGTGGTGTTTAGGATTGATTATAAACTTGACTTAAGGCAGATCTCTGTAAGTTTGAGGTAAGCCTAGTCTATAGAGTGAGTTCCAGGACAGCCAAGGCTACACAGAGAAATACTGTCTCAATAAATAAGTAAATATTTAACCTCTGTTCATTTGGTGGCGTGGTTTATTGTTTCAGTTCATGTAGAATGTTGGATGTTGGGACCATTTGAAGTCCTGGCCTCCAGCTGCTCTTCCCTGCTAGATCTTTACTTTTCTTCTGATTTGAGTTACTAAAAGCTGTGTCAAAGTTGTTTACCAGCTCTGCTTCACAAGCACCTCTTGCCTTGGCCTTGAGGATCAGAGGATAAGGTTTTCACCTGTTGGTCCACCTGACTATTGGGTATATAAGCCTCTGTGGAGCTATTGAATAAGGGGTTTTCTTACCAGTGACTAGAGGTCCGTGTCTTTGTCTCTCTGTCTCTCTGTCTGTCTGTCTGTCTGTTTGTGTTTGTGTGTTTCAACCTCCAGCCCCTTGCCCGAAGATTGCGAACTGTATGGTAGCGCATAGAACACAGACAGGCATTGTGTGCTACAGTTGGGCTCCATTATGATCCTTTATATATATTTGTATCATTATACTTTGTTCATATTTTTACCCCATTACTCATGCTTTCCCCTCTCCCCACTTCTTCCTGTTCCCCAGTACTTTTACCTTTGTATGGGATAGATAGATGGGTAGATTAAAGGCAGACAAGCAGACAAGCAGAGAGATGATAGATAGGTCCTGCAGAGAAAATAATATGTACCATATATCTTTCTCTATGATTCCCCTCCTGCATTCTCCTTTTTCTCCCTTTAGAGCATGTCCGCTGTTTTGAGATATTATGTTCCTGAATTCCCAGGTAATTTTCCACACCCCACTTAGCAACTAAAGATCCTTTTAGAATGTAGCAACTCTCAAGTGTTTTCTTCTTTGTCTTACCTTACTACACAGGAACAGTGCCCTGATATTTTTAAGATGCATTTAACACTTATGTAGGTAAGTCTTAGAACCACGAGGTGTTAATGACTCACCTAATTAGATGATACATCATTAGGACCCTAAGCTATGTTTTTCCAGCAGAGAAACCTTCATTTTTCTGCCCGTGGCTTCATTTTCCCCTGACATTTGTAGAGGATATGAGCAAACAATACCCTAACAAATGCTGCAATTTATTACGTGTTAATGATATGCCAGGCACGATGCAATTGCTCCACATATATTATCTCTAATAACGAGGGGTGTTGCAGAAGACTACAGAATAACTTGTAATGCTAGGAGTTTGAGCTTAGAGATATAGGTGTGTATCTTGTAAACTATTGATCTCTGTGATCAACCATAGGTATTTGTTCTGTCACCGGCAAAGCAAGAATTCTGCATGAACCCTGAGCATGGTGCTCAGGACACTTGATGGGGTACTTGCTAGAGTCCTTATCATGCTCCTCCAGATTTTGTTCTAATTAGTGGAGAAAACACACAAAACACTCTACACATATGTTATACCCACCACATAGTTAGGTTTAATATCACATTGGCTAAAATTTTAAAAATTCTTGAAGGATCACTCATTACAAAAGTTGAATGCCTCTTTGTATTTACCTGACTGGCCTTTGAAGATGCCCATGAAGTGCTTTAAGTAAATAAGACACAGCTGTCACAGTTTCTTCTAATAAATAGAGTTAGGTCTATTAGGTATTGTTTGTTAATACTCAGGAATATTTTGGAAAAACTAGAACTTCTAGCTATTTATGGGAAACTTCTGTCTTTCACTGCCTCTCCAGGAGATCCACAATATCTGCAATCATGGGTATGTCTGATTACTCTTACCTGGAAAGTAGAGAGAAATCAAACTCTATTTCTCTGATGGGGCCAGGAGCTTCCAGGACAGGCTAGATCCCAGGAGACTCACTGTCTTCATAGGTATTTGAAAGTTGAAAGAAATGGCACTCTGGACAGAATACATGAAAGCTGAGTCTCCTGCAGCTATCTGAACCTGGAGAAGCTGAATTTACCATCGTGGCCTGTAGTTAGAACTCAGATTTATTATATTCCTGTGGATATCCTTTAACACAGTTGTAGATGTCTCCATTTAATCCCTACTAGAGAAAAATCACTTTCCTTTGTGTGTCACCTGGTTGGGTCTTTGTCACAGACCTGGCGAGCACATGAGGAAAATGGGTAGGTGAGAGAGGAAGGTGCAGGTACGCAACACCTTATTAATTAGTTTACTAATTAATCTGTTTCTAGCCCAGACTTGTTCATGAAATGGAAAAGAGTATCAGTTAAGATAAATATTAAAAACTCAACAGCAATGCTAGGGAGAAATAACATTGCCTAACAACTCTTTCTACACAGGCATAAATACCTGAGTCCTCACCCTAGTAATAAAAACCCAAAACAAACAAACAAACAAAAAAGGTATGTCCCTGAGATACCAGTGCACAGGGCAAAGGAGGCACGAGAATGCCTGGAATTTGCTGATAAAGCCACCTAGACAAAAAGAAGAAGAAGAAGAAGAAGAAGAAGAAGAAGAAGAAGAAGAAGAAGAAGAAGAAGAAGAAGAAGAAGAAGAAGAAGAAGAAATGAAACGTGATTTTGTAAAAGCCCCTGTCTCAAAGAAATAGGGCAGAAAGTGATACACAGTGGCAGGCACAGTTCCTGTCTAAACATGTTCATGACTTCACATATACCACATATATATTCACATGCAACACACACACACACACACACACTTCCAGCAATATCCCAATATACATGAGTACATTGAGTAGTAATATAAGATCAGATTTGCATTTCTTTTCATTTGTGAAATGATGTAGTTTTGTCTTCTGAGAGCTGAATGTTTCTGATTACCACTTTGACATTAAACTCTTGGGAATTATGTGCGACTTGCCTTTCAGTAGTGTATTCTGATAAAGCTATCTATTTTTTTGTTTCTTTATTGATTTTATTGGGCTATACATTTTTCTCTGCTACCTTCCCTTCCTCTCCCCTTCAGCCTTCTCTCATGGTCCCCACGCTCCAAATTTACTCAGGAGATTTTGTCTTTTTCTATTTTCCGTGTAGAGCTATGTATGTATCTCTTAGGGTTCTCTTTGTTGTCTAGGTTCTCTGGAATTCTGAATTGTAGGCTGGTTTTCTTTGCTTTATGTCTAAAACCACTTATGAGTGAGTAAATATGATATTTAATTTATAATCATTTAAAAAATAGGTGACTTAAGACTGTGTATGTAAAATTTCAGACTCAAGAATAAAATTTACTGACTCAATTATAAATCATGGTGTGTTTCTTCACGTGAAAAAATGACTTGTAAATTAAGTTTATTATTTATTCTGAAATACCACAAGACCCATGAAGGCTTTCACCAAAAATACTAATTCAGAGTCACTTCAGTAGTTCTTATGAGCTACTTGTGTCCTTTTGGGGATGATCGCTTGGGGTTTCCAAGCACTTATATTACGGAGTCTTTGTTGTTCAGAAAGTTCATCACTAGCAGACTGTGTTTTACTGTGTTTATATGCTGTGTTCAGCATTGAAATTTGATATCCAGTCTTGGTGCTGTTCACTTTAAGCCAGTAATTTATTTATGTCCTTAATGATCCTCTTTCTGCCACAAGAGAGGAGAGTTCAAACTGTAGCTGGCTGGAATGTGTCTTCACATCCAAAGCTTCAGTAAAGTGTTCTTGTGAAGATGGTATCCTACTTGGTACACACAGATGATGCTACAGCCTATTAAATTTCAGCCCAGTGATTAGTCCATCATTGTATGCAAAATTTTCCATAAATTATCTCCTTAAAACATTGATGAATTACAGGAGAAAAGTTCAAAAAAGAGGAAATAAGTGCTTGCCCCTTAGGATGCATTAGGGGAGATGTGGGCATGCTTTTAAAGTCTTTGAGAAAAGAGTGGAAAGAAATGGGAAAGAAGTGGATAACAAGGTTATCCTTAATAGTGGGATCATAAAGACAGAAGACCAAATAATATTATTCTAAAACCACCTTGGCTATCTGAACAGTTTTGCTAATGCATCAGGTCCAGTTCTTATGGACAAAGAGCAGGCGGGGAGCAATTTTAGCTTCAGAGCTTCCCATTGTTGGCATTTATTACAGCTTATGGGGAGAGAAAGAGCAGCAAGAATCACATTGAAATTGCTTATCATTTTCAGTGCTTTGTAAAATGTTAAGGGATGATGAAGAGCAATTCATTTAATCAGAATGTATGTTGCTCTCCTAACTGCCAGAATACATGGTCAAGGCCTGGTCCTTCCACTTAATATGAAACAGATGCAAAGGGCAGAGGTAAAGAGAATCTGAAGCCGGTGTGTGATGAAGCCAGGGCTGTAAGTGAAGATGAGCTTGCAGAGAGATCAATGTGACCCAGAGAGCTTAATCAAAACTTCATAAGCATGCGGTTCCTCTGCCCTTAGCAAATAAGTGACCGTTATTTTGGGGGAGAAAATAAAAGTGATGCAAACCCTAGAAACAGAAATGTTAAATATTATACTCGATTGTAGAAACTATTTGGTTTTTCTTCCCTTTAGGGAAGAGCAGTGAACTTCTATAACAGTCCAAGCATAACTCTGAGATGATCTCCAAAACAAAACAGTAAGTACATAAATAAAATGGAGAACAAAGTATGAAGGATAACAGTGCTCACTGGATGAAGAATATACAGAATAAAGCTGTATTCTGTTTTCTGAGCACTTACCGGTCCCACTGTGTCACAATCTTTATATGGTGTGCATAGTGCAGTCCTTACAATCACAAGGAGGAGATGGAAAAGTTAGAGATGGAGAGGAATATTTTGCAAGACACTTATATCTCTTTTTATGTTTTGCAATACACCAATGCATGCTAACCTAGCACTGAAAAGGCAAAATAAACTGAGAAATACATAAAGAATTCTGTTTCTTTGTCTGCCGGTTTCAAAAGTACTCTGCTTGTATCCTAAACATTTTCTTCCACAGTCATCTTAAAACAAACCTTTATCAACTATAGCATGTGTCATAATTGCATTCATATATCATTCAAATAGAATGTGTCAAAACAGGGTGCCAACAATGATGATGGCTCTGAATTGTATCATTGGGGACATTTTGAGTATTCAAACTATGTTTACAGGCATCCCACTAGAAGGGAGGACCTGCAACTATGCACTATGCAATTAGCTTCTTAGTGTTTAAAAAATAATTATGTAGATCAAAAGGATCAACATATGGGATAAATGGACATTCCAGATGAATTCGGAAAATCCTAGTTAATATTGTTGTCATGCTGACACATTGCACATAAGGCCATAAATTAGCAAAATGCTGGCCACAGGAACATAGTACAAAATGAATTAGAAAGTATGCCATGCTGAGCTCCCAAGGTCCAGTTGAAGAGCAGGAGGGAGAAGAGGAATAAGGAAGTCAGGAACCCTAGGGGTTGGTCCACTCACTGAGACAGTGTGCCTGATCTAATGGGAGCTCACCAAAGCAAGCTGTACTAGGACTGAATGAACATGTGATCAAACTGGACTCTCTAAATGTAGCTGATAGTGGGGGCTGACTGAGAAGCCATTGATCAACGCACTGGGACTTGTTTCTACTGCATGTACTGGCTTTTTGGGACCCTAGTCTATTTGGATGCATGCCTTCCTAGGCCTGGATGGATCTGGGAGGGCCTTGGACTTCTCACAAGGCAGGATACCCTGCCCTCTCTTGAGAATGGAGGGGGAGGGAGGAGGGTGAGTAGGGGAGCAAGAGAAAGGGAGGAGGGAAGTGGAAATTTTTGAATGGAGAAATAAAAATATAAAAAAAGAAAAAAATATTATGTCCAAATATATGGACTATTTCCCTATTCTTATACTCATCAGCTTGCAGTAATTTGGGAAAAAAATTAATGTGTCTAGAGCCTTTATTTTAAATAATATTCTCCAATGGTATTTTCCATCTTTCTTTATCCACTTCTATATTTAAATTAATGTCTCAATATGAATTTACCTAATACTATCCATTTCCATTGTTACAAATGAACTTAGAATGTTTTATTTAATGGATTGCATTTTATTACAATAAGAGATTTGCAAGCTTTTGTAAAATGGAATTTAAAAGAAGCTATAATCACAGCTGAGAAGAAATGATTCCGATGCAGGTTTTCTTGGAGAAAGCTCTACATGTTGAAAGGACATAGGCTCACATGAACAAGAAAAGGAGACTTCTCGTTTGTGAAAGGACATAGGCTCACATGAACAAGAAAAGGAAACTTCTCGTTTGATAACTTAAGATTTGCTGAAGACCCTATCTTCCATTAAGTCTTCATTAAAAACTAATAATGAATTTGATGTGAATGTGTAAGTCTAATTTAAGCTATGGTACTTGTCATTTTCTATATATCCCTATGACAAATATACCAATGGCCATGTTCAAAATGCTCACTAAAAGTGAATGAACTCCAGAGTGCAGTGTCTCTCCAAAATAATCTTAAACGCAGTAATCTAGAAGGACCAGGACAGCTTTGCTCTTGCAGCTATGGTGGGTAAATTTGAACAGCAGCAATGGTTCTAGCATCAGACATTGCAAATTCTAGCTCTTTACCTGTCTTTGCTGTTTTATTTCCTCATGGTTGAAATGTCTCAGCCAATGTTTAACTTAAAGTTATCTCTTATTATACAACTTTTCCATGAAGTTCTGTCTATATGTTTATCAGGAGTCATGCATCCATCCCTCCTTTGATTCATAACTGCTGCTTACCATACTTCAGTAACTCACTTTATGTTTCCTCTTTCTGGGTTATTTGTGCTCACATATAAGTAAATAAATATGTGCTACATTGTTGCATGCATGTATTGTATATCTGTATAGGATAAACAAAGCAAAATGTACAATACATACAGGTATTAAACAAATATATGTATATGTTTGTACATATGTGCATATACATTTGCTTCAAAATATGACTCACATAGCATCAATTTTTATTAAAAGTCTCCCCTGTACTTTTTAGTTAATTATTCTTTTTTTGGTTCACACTCATCTTTTCTCTTTTATAGACTCAACCTCTCACAATTCACTCAATGGAAGGTAACTTTGAAAGCCTTATATCATTAAAGCCTTCTAAATTTCTCTGATTCTGATTCTTTTTAGGGAGAACTCTTAGTCTCCCTACAAGGTTCATGACAATATAATTGTCAGCATCATGTAATGGTACTGCCTATCGTCTGAATCCCCTTTTACAAACAGCAGTATAAATGTTGATTTCTCTTTGCTTAGACTTAGATTTATTATGACAAGATTGTTTCTGGTTAGGAAGACAAAGTTCCAAAAAAACATATTTTGAATATTTGTGTAAAATACTTTGGAAATGTGGTTTTATATTGCCTCAGTTATCTTTCTATAGTGGTAATGAAACTTATAGACCAAGGTAACTTAGGGAAGAATGGTATATTTGACTTACAATTCTAGAAGGAGTAGTCCATGATGGCAGGAATTGGGTAGTGGGTACCAGGTGTTTGAGCCAGCAACAGAAAGCCTACATCTCAAACCACCAATGGTATGAGAATGAATGAAGTAACTAGAAATGATTTGAGACTGTTGAAACTTCAAACTCCCCTCCCACTGTGACACACTTATAGTAATATCTCACCTCCTACCTATGAAGCCTTCTGAAACAGTGATATGACTGGGGACCAAATTTTCAAATGTCTGAGATTTATGGGGAACATCTCATTCAAAATACCACGTTCCATTCCTTGGTCCCCATCATCTTGAGACCGTATTATATTACAAAATTCATGTAGTCCACTCCCCAAAGCCCCCTTTACTTTCAATCTCAATACTATTTAAAAGTTTAAAGTCTCTTTTTACATATATATTTATATATATATATATTCTATTTTTGAAATTAAAATATAATTACATTGTTTTCCCCTTCCCTTTCTTCCCTTCGGTCTATCTCATGTACATCTCTTGGGCTTTCTCAAATCTATTGGCTACATTTATAACTATATATTTATATAGAAGTCCTGCATAGATCAATACAACATGGTCAATCCATATAATGTTACTTATATAGATATGATTTTAGAACTGATAATTTAGAAGTAGATAACCATTTGGGATAATTATTATTATTTCCCCATTCACTGGTGAACAGTATTTCTCTCATATTTAGCCATTTTTGTCTAGGGATGAGATAGACCCTCCTATGTTAGCGGATCTATTAAAAATGTTCAAGTTTGCCTAGACAAAAAGTTTCTTGACATTGAAGGCAATCTCTTGACTTTAATATCTGGTAAAATGAAAAAAAAATGCATTATATACTTCCACAGACAATGGCACAGAAAATATATTACCATTTCAGAAGAGGGTATCAGGGTTTAGTAAGGAACAAGTGAACCAAAGCAAGACCCAAGCACAGTAGGGTAGACTCCAAATACTGTAGCTCTGTGCCCAGTGTCAAGGGCTTTGATTGCTCTTTCTCTCCAGCTGTGTTGAATGAGACACACTTCTCTCTCAGGGTAGCTTCCCTCTTTGTATGTAGCTACTTTGGCAGATATCAATATGACAACACTACATCATTGGATCGCCAATGCAACTCATGATTATTTTTCACAGCTTCACACAAGGGTTTCTTAGTGTTGCTTTTCTTCTCAAGCATTCACACATGACCTACACATTGCCTGGCCTTTGAAGCTCCAATAACTTTGGAGGAATATTCTGTGATCATTTTATTCTTGAATTTTTTATGACTAATAGCACATGGACAACACTAGTAAGTTCAGCTACAAGCTTAGGATGGAACTCGTCCTCCGTAGAATAACATTTGCAGGAGCTGTGTTTGGTGATACTTTTTAGGAGCATAAAATTCCTTAGGTCTTTAGCTTTCAGAGGATGGAAACTTATCTGGCTTGATCTTACCCAAGGAGTCCTGTACTGGCTTGTTTTTAGTATCAACTTGATACAAGGTACAGTCGTCAGAAAGGAAGGAGTCTCAGATGAGGAAATGTCTCCATGAGATCCAGCTGTAAGTCATTTTCTCAATTAGTGGTCAGTGGATGAGGGTCTAGCCCACGGTACACGGTGCCATTTGCCCTCCCCATAATGATGCTAATCATTTTTACAAGTACAGTCTCTCTTCCAGCATAGACCTTGGCTATAACCTTAAACTAGCTGGTATCCTCTGCCTTTCCAGACTATATGCTTAGACTTCTTTCTGTCCCTATTTCTTTTGTTTTTCATTGAAGATCCACATAATTGCTAATACCCACATGACAGAATCAATATTAGGCTGCCTTGAAATTTCCTCTACCAAAGAAATTAGTCCATTTTTTTAAATTTAGCTTCAAGTAAACCCCTTAGTATATAGGTAGAGAGCAGGCACATTCTTTTTTCACCAAAATATCATAAGCACAGCATCTAGTTGAGTTGCTAATATTATTCCCCTCTGGAACCTCCTGAGCTGGATCTCTTTAGTCCATTGCCCTCAGCATTGTCTTTCAAGCTCCTACTAGATCGCCTTTCCTACTAGAATGGTCCATTAAGTCACAGTTACAGAATTCAACTGCCTTCCTTGTACAAGGTCTGGAGTCTTCTATATTCCTTCAAAATACTGCATTGTCAGATTTTTCAGAGCAATAGCCTGTTCATTCCCCGGTACTCACTTCTGTCTTAGCTGCTTTTCCATTGATGTGATGGAACACCAAGGTAACTTAGGGCAGTAAGAGTTTAGTTTGCGATTAAGATCCCAGAGGGCTAGAATCCATGATGGTGGAGTGGCAGTAGCAGGTGGCAGTCGGGTAGCGTGCAGTTGAGAGCTCATACCATAAACCTCAAGAGGGAAACAGTGAGACCATTGGATGAGTACATGGTTTTGAAAACTTCAAAGCTTTCCCACAATGTCGTACTTCCCCTAGCAACAACGTGCCTTCTAATACCCACCCAGCTGGAGACAAAGTATTCAGATGCCTGAGACCCACACAGGACATCTCACTCAAGCCCTCACATGTATTCACTTATCACTTAGTTCATGGGAACATTGTATCCAGCATTACTGCTCTGCAAGCTCCCTGACTTCAGAGTTCTGCCTGGGATTTTAACAATTACTTTCTGTTTCTCTTCTCCGTTATGTTGCTTATCACAAATACATGTACACACACTGCTGGATGAATGTCAAATTCTCTAGAATTTCTCATGTAGTTGAGATGTATCTTATTACAAAGAGATGGCAGTTCCACTCTGGGAACTGAAATCGATTGCATTGCCTTGGAGTTCTTTTCAAGATCTGCCACATTCCCTGGTTAAAAGCCTTTTTGTGACTGGAAAGACTGGTTTGTTCTGCCATAGTCAAAACTGGCAGTGATGCACGGCCTTTACTGCTCAGAAATACTCTGTAGTGCTGTTGCTGAAATCGCAGGGTGTGGCTTACACTTCACGGGTACTAATTTTTTGTTGTGATGTCCAACCACTAAAATCTTGGCAAATTTGTAATCTCTAAGCAAGAACTGACAGTAGTCTCTCTCTACATGGTTGCTGTACAAGGTGTTTGCTGTTATCTACATAGTTTTACCAAAAAATATATCAAAGCCGTATTCTCATCTCCTACACAATGAATTTAGTTAGAAATGGATATATACTCAAGCTGTATTTCCAGATAAAAACACAGGAAAACTGTCCTTTACTGGAATCCATTTATAATGTAAAATTCATGAGTTTATGTCTTATAGACAAGAATATAAACCACAAACTATTGATTCTTAACTGCTTTTAAAACATTTTTTATAATTACAAGTTGTGTATTTTTATTGAAAATTTGTAAATATTAGAGAAACCAGTAAAAGAAACAAAGCTGCATGCAATCCCTGTTGAAATTTTGCTAAATTCACTTCACAGATTTCTTTTCACCATTATAATAAAATACTTTTTTAATATTATTAAATATAGAACTGATTGCATGAAATTATGTAATGGTTAGATCTGCATTATACTCATCTCACTCAGATGCACGTCTTTAAGTATAAATCATTTCCATTCCTGCATCCTATTTATCTTAATATTATTATCTTTATTTTATAAATAAACAAACTTCAGAGAAATTCCCTTGGCCAAGATCTCCGTTTGTCTTTTGTTATGCCATTTGTTATGGAGTTGCTATTCTCTTAGGGATTGACTGGAGGGACAGACCCTTCTGAACAATCATAAGTATTTCATGGAGCTAGAAAGGTATAATACACAAAAATTAAGATTTTAAAGAATGGCTGGAGACTGTCTACACCGTTATGGGATTTCCCCATGTTCTTCTATTCCTGCTCATTTTAATGACAAGAAAAATGTATTTTACTTAATTGGCCATTCCAGAAATTTTATTTCATGACACAATTGCTAAAACTCCTGAGGAAAAAGTGATTTTGTTCTTACTGTGTTGAGTAGACTTAGTGCTCAGAATTAATGCCACATTTAAAATAATTTGATATTTTCTGTTGTGTAGCAATACATTAGGGCAAAACAAGCTTATCTGGTCTCCTATTTATCAGTATGAAGTCACGCATACAAGCTTCCATGTTTCTGGGTTGTTTATTCCAGTTGACTTTCTATTTTATTCTAGCTGGAAGCAAAATGCTCTCCCATCTTTTAAATCTGTTGTTTTGCAACTGATGATTTAAATGCTCTGTGAGTTGCCAAATGTCATCAGAGAATCCTTCATAACGGTTTTAATATCTTTCTAATAATGCTACAGGGAGCCTTTGGTCATTTTGAGTATACGGGAGGTTAGCAGAGTGGCTAATATGATTGTTTTGGAAATCAGCTGTGAATAAAGGGGATATGGTGGGGAAGAGAATAATGCAGGTACTGCTGATTGACAGGCAGTTCTTAAGTTATTAGAAAAGTGTTGTCATATGGGGAAGGAATTTCATAAGCTCAGAGCAGTGTGTTGATGTTTATAAAATTTTCCCTTATTTCTTAGGAAATCTTATGAATCCAGTAAACTCTTCCTTGACTATCATTTTTATACATATTTGATTACTTTATATTGTAATTTACAACTCAAATGTGCACAATTCAACCACAAGAGCTCAGTTAGAATTTAGTGGGTTTATAGCTTTGTTTGGCCCTCGGCACAAGTAATAAGATCCCAGCTTTAAGTACCACTGGGGTTTATAGAATGAAGGCATCTGCATTATTATATTAAAATGTTCCTCCGTGTAATAAATATAACTGACAGCAGTGCATGACTTTCTTTATGAAAAATATGTTGATAGCAATGCAGTCTTAAATACTGAAGAAACTACCGATTAAATTTTTATGTGCCTAGTTACTAACTAAACGCTGAACAGATGCCCATATTAACACTTTATTATTGGGTATCCCTAATAAACCCTTTAGCTAAAATTATTTTTTTAAAAAACATGAAAACAGTGTATTAACCTTCCATTTTCTTTAATAATTCGTTGTGTTTATTATTCTAATATGCTTTTTGGCACAGTACACATGTTTCCCTAATTGCAGCTGTCAGTGAGTTGCTGTAAAACTGTCCCAGAGCCTCTGAATTCTCTGAGTAGTTTCATGGAGAAAGAGTTGTGCACTGGCATTGGATGCCAAGCTGTGCACTGGCCTTGGGCTGCCCCTGGACACTCAGCTGTGCACAGGACTTGGATGGAGGCTGATCTGTGCCCTGGAACTCGATGCTCAGCTGTGCACTGGAGTTGGATGCTCAGCCTGGCACTAGCCTTGGCTACTCAGATGGAAACTCGCCTTGGATGCTCAGCTGTGTACCAGCATTGGATGCTCAGCTGTGCACTGGAGTTGGATGCTCAGCTGTGTACCAGCATTGGATGCTCAGCTGTACACTGAAATACTATAGTCCTGCTCACTGAAGCCTTCTAAAATCAGTCTTATGCACAGTCCTTTGTGTAAATGGTTTAAGGTGATAGAACTTGCCCAGAAATCTAACTCCTTAGAAAACTGAGTCAGAAGGATCAAGAACTATCCTGGTGTGGTATTCTGGATGCAATTGACCCCCACAATCTCATAGGGGGTGGCACTATTAGGAGGCATGACTTGTTGGAGTGGGTATGACATTGCTGGTGGAAGTGTGTCACTGTGGGGCAGGCTTTGAGATTTCCTCTACTTAAGATACCACCCAGTGTCTCAGTCAGCTTCCTGTTGCCTACAAGATGTAAGACTCTCAGCTACTGCTCCAGCATCATGTCTGCGCGTATACTGCCATGATCCCCGTCATGATGATAATGGACTGAATCTCCATTATAAAATTATAAGTTTTCTTTTTTAAGAGTTGCCGTGGTTTTGGAGTCTCTTCACAGCAATAGAAAGACTAAGACACCAGGTAATGTAGTGAGACTATGTCTTAGAATAAAAATGACAACAGTACCAAGATAGTCAATTAATCATTGAGTGCTTGCCTAGAGGTCTTTGGTCAAAACCAGGATAGTGAAGTAAAAAAGTAGAGATGTTGATTTCTTTGCTCTGCTCATATCAAGGTAGGCATGTTGATAACACTATATGGGTATAGTTTCTGATGCTCCTGGGAGACATAATCTCAAGCAAGCTCCGTGTTCCTCTGGCTCTTACAGTACTTTACTCCCTCTTCCACAATGATCCCTGAGCTTAACGTGTGGGAGTGTTTCGTAGATATGTCCAGTGGAGACTGGAATCTACAACTCTGTCTTTTGATTAGTTGTGTTTTTCTGTAACAGCTTCCCTACACTTCTCTGTGAGTATAAGGACAAATATTTAACAAGCAGTTATGAATTATGCTGCTTTAGGAAAGTGGTGGTTATAGGTTATCATGTGACAGGGAAATTCCATGAGGCCTCAGCCCTACACACAGAACTGCATGCAAGCAAGGAATCCTGGGAGTGGGAGAAATACTCTTCTCTAAAAAAGAGCACATCAATTGGCTATCCAATGGTCAGCTCTGGAGGCATACTGACTGAAATGGTGATATTTAGGAATACATCTCTCTGCATATACATGTACATATATATCATGCCTAAACACATGTAAGAACAATTAATGAAGAAAAAGGCCACAGCTTTGAAAGAAAGCAGGGAGAGATATATGAGAGGGTTTGAAAAGCAGAAAGAAAATGTGGAAATGATGTAATTATATAATAATTTCATATATTAAAAGAAATAATTTTAAAAATTGATGTATAATTTGTACAGTTTTAGCTTTATGTTATATAGGATGACATTTATTTTTATATATAATTTTATTCCTACATGAAAATTCGTGCATTTTGGCAGACAGAAAAACAATTATCATCTACTAATTACATAATAAATGTTTGATCTTTAATACACGCGTGTAATTTCTCAAATGACCACAGAGACATTTAAATACGTTTCCCTACATATCATTTTACCATAGACTGTATTTTACATTAGGGAGAAGGATATTTATCCTCATCCATGGCTATACCATAAACTGAAATGATGCAAAATCCATTTATTTATTTATTGATTGATTGATTGATTTTGGTTTGAAGTAGACAGTTTTAAAAATGGGGCTATTTTCATCTTTGTCTCTCTGTGACTGGGAATTGCAGCACGCTCCTTAAGGCTATTACAGTTTGCATTTCTGACGTTGATGCGATGATTGTGGAGGATGATAATCATGTGTTAAGCATTGCCTGGGATGTGAAATGTATAAATTTATATACTCATTATTTTCTATCTTGAACTTATGTTTTTTATATTTTAAACCTTTTACTCTTTTAAAGGGAAATGGCATTCATTTAGATAATAAAGACAGAATGAATCTTTTTGCAACTCTTTAAGAAATATTGCGAGAGTTAACACTTATTTGAGCATGTGTCAAAATTCCCCTCTTTTTTCTCATTGCTCCAGACCCTTTGTTGGCTTTAGGATAAGATTAGTGAAATTAATTAACTGCTCAAGCTGAGTTGAGTAGAATGATTTTGAGAAATTCATTTTTATGCCATTAATTAAGTATTCAATACTTGGGTATTAGTAAAGTGGATGAAAAACAGGATCTAGCACAAACATGGAAGAAACAGAGAAACTTTAATTCCCATCTATGAAGTTACAAATTATATACATTGTTATGCTGCAGTGGCTTCTGAAGAAAGTCTCCTCAATACCCAATGCATCGACTTCGGAAATTGACTTTGTGCTAAAATAGAAATAAATTTTATAATATTCAGAAAGTCTGTAATTGCCATATTTGAATTCACAGTAAGCCACTACCCATGGCTATCACATTCAATTTTGACTTAGTAATGTTTTCCATTGTAATTGTGCGTATATGTACTCATGAGTGTGTAGTTGAGCATGCATTCATGTGCATATGTGAATACACATGTGCGTATATGCCTGCAGAGCCCTGGATTGTGGAACACTTGCCTAGCATCCAGAGGAAACCAAAGCTCAATCCATAGCATTGCAAATGAAAAACAAACAAACAAAAACTTTACAAGTGAGGAATTTTCCTAATGTTCAGTAACATTATAAATATATAATTGAAGCAGATTGAAAATCTTTGCTTGGGTTTCATTTAATCTTTCACAAAATAACTTTCTGAACCTTTGTGTATATATGTGCTTTGTATGTATGTAAATATATATGTGTGTGCATACAAATACATACATTTATCTGTGTCTGTTTGTATATATGCTTCACTTTGATTTGCTGTAATCACAAATGGAAAAACTTGAATACCAAAATTATACTGTTCCATGGCTACAAATATTGCCCCTATTTTAATATCTCATTGCCCACTAGTCTTAGCAGCCAGAAGATTTCTGCAGCCCTGCGTGTATTTGGTTAGTCTTGCATCTACCCACCCCTTCATATGGCCTTTTGGCTATTCTAACTGAAATCTGCCTGTGATGTTACTTCTTGTTATGAAATGCACACTGGCTGTTTTCTTGATACTTTGCATCAGACAAGTAATATTTCCTAGCATTGTGGTTTGCTGTGTGTATCAAACAACCCTCCCATGGAATAACTGAATAAAGCAAAGAATATTTCAAGAAACAATGCCATTTTTTCTCATTAAATAATTTCACAGTGTAGGAACTACTGGGCTCGCAATATTTACTTTAGGATGAGATAATGGAAAGCTGACTCTAAAACAATTTGCTCAAACTCATCAGTCTAAGGAATGGCTCCAGCTTTATGATCAAATCAAAAGCTTCTATGCTGTACTCTAAAAACCTCCCTGACTTTTCTGTCATTAAGATATGGCACTGACATTATGTTCACTATTTCTACAATTACTTATGAGATAAATGCCCACAGCAGACATCTCCTAAAGCATTCCTTTGTGATACATAATTTTATGTATCTATTGGCTAGGCAATAGGACTCTGGTCAGACATTAATTTAGACATTGTAGTAAGTGAGCTTACATATAAATGTGATGTATGTTTGCAGCTATTTTTTAAATGTTATTATTTTGTTGTGGGATAATGCTTTTGTACACTGTAAAGATTTGCCATTTGTATTAGTTTAGTAAAATGCTGATTGGGCAGTAGCCAGGCAGGAAGTAGGGGTGGGGCAACTAGACAAAGAGAATTCTGGAAAAAGAAAGGCAGAGACACATTCACCAGCCAGATGCAGAAGAAGAAAAATGAGAATGCCTTTCTGAGAAAAGGTACCAAGTCACGTGGTTAAACGGACTAGAATTGTGGGTTAAGAGCTAGTTAGTAATAAGCCTGAGCTAATAGGCCAAACAGTTAAAATTAATATAAGCCTCTGTATGTTTCTTTGGTACTGAATGGCTACAGGACTCCACAGGATAGAAACTTTGTCTACATTATTGCTGTTGGTGCTCATAGTGGGAGCATAAGTGTGTGTTGTGATGTGTGTGTATGTGTGCAGACATGTGAATAAAGTCCATGTGGAAATAAATCAAAGGGAGACTTTTAGAAGTAGATTCCCACATTCTACCAAGTTGAAGCAATCTTTTTTTGTTTCTGATTTGCTTTATATTCCAGATTAGATGGTCTGTAACCATATTTAAATACCGAACCATCCTACAGGCTGTACTCATGTGGTTTTAAGAAAAAAAAGAAAAGATTATTTCTGTAACACAGGTAAGCTTTACTCATCCTGTAGATAAACTCCAATAGTAAAAGGACTTCTTGATTATCAAGCATTTCATTCAGCATGAGTTGCCACAAAACTGTCGGTTACTTTGCAGACTTCAGACTCCACACTGTGTAAAATATTGGGGTCAAGGAGCACACAGACATTGAAATGAAGAACAGCAAAGGACTCAGCTTATTCAAGAAGCAAGCATAGAGTCTTGGTTCTTAGCTGTATTGTGCTGTTACAGCTTTGATTACAAAACTCACAGTGCGTAAGATAAAAACCTATAATGCTCTGCTTTTTCTTACTATACAAGAAGCAGCTTTTTATTTGTTACTAATTGAATCTTGTAGAAGATAAATGTGAAGAACATGACGTCTAGTCACGGAAGTAATTATTGGAGTATAAAGGCAGTATTCTGCCCTAACTCTGCAAACACCCTCTTGTTTTCAAGAGATACCTGAAAGTGCATCCTCTGGCCTGACATCACCGCTGTAGCACAACAGGCTCGAGTCAGAAAATGGCAAGTTTTAGGCAAATTTGGCCTCCATCTTAAAAATGTGTCCATTCTCTACTATATAGCAAGACTGACTCAGATTTAAGAAGCAAGTTGTAAATATGGTTCATTGATAGACTGTTTGTCTATCAGAAAGTCCTGGGTTTTACCCTTAGTACCAGAAGAACTCTGTGTGATCGCACAGTCCACAATCTTTGCAGGTAGGAAGCAGAGGTAGGAAGATCAGCCATTCAAGGTCATTCTCAGATGCACAGTAACTTCCAGGCTAGCCAGAATGCCATAACACAATGTCTCAACAGACAAAAAGACTGTATTAATTTCAAATTATACTTCTCTGCCTTAAATATTTTTGATTGGTTATAGCCAATTTCTTCAAACCTCTTTCATCACTCCTGTCTCTCTGATCTTGACTCCTCAGTCCCTCCTGGAACCACCTCAAGCCCTGACTCCTGACGGCAAGGACATCAGTGAAAATGGAGTATGGACCTCCTATATTTCTTATTTAAATTTCATTACATTTTTTGAGGCTTGTTCTCATTGTATATTCTGGGGAATAAGGACTTGGGAGTTTCTGCATAGGAACTCAGCCCACAACACCCACTTTGCAGTTAAAGATAATAAGATGCATAGCTGTTTAGTAACTTGTCTAAAATTTGGGTTCTTGTCGAAACACAAGTTATTATTCTTCTCTCCAGACCTAATGAATGAAAACAAATGCCCATAATCCTTTCCTTTCTCTCTATTCTGTGTCTTTGCTTCCTGAACCACTTAAGGGTCATGAACAAATAAGGAAACTAGTTTATGAACTGAAAAAACACCAGGGTAATAATTATATGTTACAAAGAAAATTGATGCCAGAACTCTACTAAATATATCATAATTAGCCATCAAATGAAAAAAATATTCTATGTGGATGACTAATTTCACATTCAGAAGGGACTCCAAGTTCTGTTTTTTCTCTTACTAATTATAGTTTTGGCACTTCTTTCATCATTTTTCAGAAGTGGGCGATCAACATGGTTTAATAAATCAACACTAACCTTTCTCATTTTATTTTGTAATCAAGCAAAATGTTGTACCCCAGCCTGGCCATTTAAAGCTACATGGAAGTGAGGCAACCCCCTGAGAAATATAATAGGTTTCAGCTTGCTAAAGGGTCAAGAGGACACAGAGTTTAGTTCCTATTCTAAGTCGGGCTGCTTAGTCTCCGGTCCAGCTTTTATCTTTGTTTGTTTTGATTTATTTTCCCATGAAAGGCGTTTAACTTGTCTCTGCTTTCTCTTTTTCATGGACCAAATAGGAATATTGATGACTTACTCATGTGTTGTTATATGAATGAACATCAGCTTACGAGGACTCTGCTACTTACTTGGTGTTAGCAAGTTTTCCAAGCATGGGATTAGCAGGTTTCTCAAAACCAATCATCAGTTTTAAGAACCTATTTAAAAAATAATTTTAAAAGTTTATTTCAGAAATTAAACTCCATTTAATGGAAACTTTTCCATTTTATGGGTATGTGTGTGTCATAATTGATTTTTTTTTTTAAAGAAACATCTCAGACCCTCATTCAACTACAATTTGGAAAAGGCACTGCACATCAAATTATGTTAATAAGTGCGGGATAAATGCACTTTAGGTTTTAAAACAACTAAAATCCTTTTGTGTTATCAAACATTTTTCATGTAGAGTGAACACTGAAGTTGCTAATGCTGTTTGTGGGATACGTTTAAAGAGAAAGCCTATTTTAGATGAATTTCTTCAGTTTAACTAACTTAAAAATGTTGCGGAAAGTCCCCTGGACCTACCCTATTCATATCCTGCCCTCCAAACTGCAGTTCCACCCCAGGATGATATTTAAGGTCTGTCCCAAAGACTTCCCCTTGTGGTTTACCCTGTTTTTTCTCCTCTTCCCCTGGGACCACCTGGGAGTGCTTTGCTCAGATTAAAACCTAGACTTTAATTAGATGTGACTGACGTAGTGTATCAGTAGACTTAGCCACTACTGGGCTACTAGGGGATATTCTTATCAGAACAACATAAAGAATCTTAAAATAATTAAACATTACTGCACATTTAGAACTCAGAACATTGGGTATACCGAATTCTGCCAAGAAAGAGGGGAGGAAAATCTTACAGCTAGTGGGATACGAAATGGCACAGGGATGGTGGATGGCAATTGTTTGTTAGTTAGTTAGCTAGTTAGTTGGTTAGCTAGCTAGTTAGTTTGCTTTGTATCAGATTTGGAGAGATGGAGCTAGAAGGATCTCTAGGGGGGAATCTCTGAGAGGCCTGCGTAGCATCCATAATTGATGAGCCAGGGTAATGGTCGAATCCTTCGTAAAGGAGGTAGAAGCATTCCAAAGAATGACAACTGGGAATATCTTATGGTATCTAAAATGCATATACTTGAAGATACAAGCATACTGTACATACTTGAACATGTACACAGACACACCCATACACAATATATAGATATATATATACATATATGTATATATATATGCATGATATGACACAGAAAATGTAATGAAAATATATATCCATATAAAATCTGCCCACAAGTAATCATTCTTAACAATTAAACTTTCTTTGGTGATAACCAAGACATTGTTTAGTAAGTGAATTGGAACACAAACCAAGGTAAAAGCAAAGAATGAATCATTATTCTTCAGTGATTAAAAACTCCACAAGAACAGACATGTTGGATGATTCACCACCTAGTAAGAAGCTAACTGGTGGAGGCTCTGTACTGTAGGATCCTACTATTTGACATCTACAGGGAGAAAAATTGCCCGAACCAAAACCATCAGTGGCTTCTCTGCAATAGAAGGAAGAAAAGAGAGGTGGAACAGAGGAGGTTGCAAAGGTGACAGAATACTCTCCATGACACTGATGTGGTGGGTATATATCTATATATTTTTCCCAGTCTCATACATCACACAACACCAGGGATGAACTCATCGTCAAACATGTATTTGAGTGATATGAAGGTGTCAATGGGATTTTATCTATTTAATAATGCACCACTCTGGTGAGAATACATAAAGAAGGAAATATGAGAGTCTCTTTTGATTCTCTGACACTATTTTATGACTCTATGGCACTCTTATGATATAGGAGACAATGACAAAGACTTTTGTTGGTGTTAACGTTAGGTGATCATTAATCTAGCCCAAGTTGCTGGGCGCCTTTGTGTTTGGAGGGGCTTAAGCAACATTGAAAAAAAAGTATGCAAAACAAAACTTTGAAGGGTTTGAAGGGCCTATGTGTCCCAAGACACAGTGGCTGGGATAAGGTCTTTTCTTGCCTCTGGATGCTGGTGTACTTGATTATGATACATGGAGCATTCTTTAAGGAAGTATAATGCCAGAGGCTAAGGTGGAGGTGACGGTAATATAGACAGCCAGGCTCAGAACTCGCATTGTGGGGAGTAAGCTGGTCTCTACAGCATATGACTTTGAATGGGTCCTTCCCTATAGGTTTGGTTTATAACACTTTTATTTATTCTCATATAAATATGTTCAGGTGAGATTATTGATTCCTTGAAGTAATAGTGTCCTGTAGAATGATATTCCCTTTGACTACACTTGCATTATCAATTGAGTTATTTTATAAATCTAGGATTATGCTTAAAAAATGTACATGTTGGATAGTTGATTACACTGCAAGGCAACATTATAAAAACTAACAAACTATAATATGTTGACTCATTCATTACTCAAGATGCTGGGAATAATAAAAGCAATTTTTTATTCAGAGTTTAATGTATGCAGACTGTGTTCTCAGTGCTTTATGTGAAGTGCCTCATTTAATCCTCATGACATGAGGAAATAAGTGCTCTTACTAATCGAATCATATTCTTGACAAATTAATAGTTAGCAATCTAAATATTGTGGTAGTATCTGACTTCTGGCTCAGGCTGCTTAGATAATTCACCAAGGCAGAGGCACAAGGATATGGTGATAATTCATTTCAGACAAAGCTAGTTAAAGTTTGATCATTTGTGTATTTTCATAGCTTATTATACAATTAGTTATTATCAATTTTTATTGTTGTTTTCAAACCAAAGACCTTGCACATACCAGACAAGTAAACTACATATTTAGTCTTCTTTTTTATTTTACCTTATCAGTTATTATTATTATTTGTGTGTGTGTGTGTCTAAGCAAGTACTTGGAATGTGAGAGGAGTTCTGAAGACAACTTAGGGAGTAGATTTTCTACTTCCATGGAATCCAGGCATCTCCAGCCATCAGATTTGTGAAGGAAATCCCTTTACCTGCCTACCATTTGCTGGCCCTTGTTTTAACTTTGTTTTTTTGAGACAGGGTTTCTCTGTGGTTTTGGAGCCTGTCCTGGAACTAGCTCTTGTAGACCAGGCTGGTCTCGAACTCATAGAGATCCGCCTGCCTCTGCCTCCCGAGTACTGGGATTAAAGGCGTGCGCCACCACCGCTCGGCCAGTTTTAACTTTGAAAGAAAGCAGGTGGTTTGCATTTCAAAAATGAATCACCTGCCTTTTAACCATGGGGTGTTGTTTGGAATAATAAGATACTAGCAATTGAAAGTATCTATAAACCAGCAACAGCTGATTATGTGGCACTATGATTAGATGATTTTGCTAGAGGCCTGTGCCTTCAGGACTCTGTTCTATGAGAGATGAATATTCTTGTTAATCTGAGGCTTAAAATACACCGTGAAGGAGGTGATACTATGTCACCTTCCATGTGAGGTAGATATGGTCCTGACAAAGTGGGGAGTGTGACAATTTCCCATGTTATTGCATGGTCCAGCCTTGCTTTATATGACATATATACCCAGAGAAGAAGTGTTGGCCTTGTAGGTTCCTCTAACTCCTGTTTATATTCATGAAAATAAATACCTACTAATCTCTAAATACAACATTTTCTTTGTATATTCTGTTACCTTTTTCAGTCTCCAATGTTTCGGTGAAGTTTGTGGTGGCCTCCTCTACTCACACATAAGCAGGGTTCCTGAGAACTCACTGACTATAGAACTATGCCTGATGTGTTCTACACAAAATCATATCTTATAAACATGACTGTCACTGAAACATTACAAAATTGTTGAGCAGTTAGCGCTTAAATGTCTTATACTGAATCAAAGATGTCTATTTCATTGAAGACAAAAAAATAGAGACATCTTTTTTATGCCCCAATTTTACATGGCATTCATGTTAATGCTTCCTTCTAGATTATTAAGGGGAAGAGTTCGTTTGAATGAGCGTGGATATCTTTCTGCACAGTTTCACAATAAATTAAGGGCATATTAGTTTATGATTTACATAAATATTCCCTAAAAAGTCAGTACAATATAAAAATACCATAGAATAGTATTAATTGTATTTAGGTGCCAAGTCTGGCCTGTGGGATATTTGCAAGCTCAGCAGGCTTTTTTTTTTTTTTTTTTTTGAAGCCAAGTTTGAGTCACATGGAATCTATCTATGCCATGGATCCACCCCAAAGAGACTCGCCACTATCCTTTAGAAACACTCAGATATATTTAAAAATCAATAAAATATTACTACTATAAAGCCAAATCTTTGATTAAGTGAATTGTAAAAGATTTATTATGTAGGAAAATTGAACCACATGGTTTTAAGTTTCCTTCCAGATTCAAAGGCAAATCTAGAAGTAGTCTACATTTAATGAAGAATAAACTAATGAGTAAGGAAGAGAAATAGAAGGACTAGAATCCCCCAATAGATAGGACTCTGAGGAAGGCGTCCATGTCCTCTCCGTTTGTTTTTGCACACACATAAAACGAGATGATGTGGATAGATTTCCAAATATTTTTGAGTATTAGTTTGTAAGAATAGTGCTTGACGTGGGACGATTTCTTGGTAGCCTAGAGTCTCCTTGTCAGTGCTATATTTCTCTCTGACTTCCTTGATGATTTTCGTCATAGGAGCAAAAGGCAGAATAGATGCCCTTGCCACAGCAGGAAGTTCAGCTTCACTCTGACGCCCACTCTCCAGGCCTCCCCGTACATCTGTTTTGATGTGAGCTGTACCCTGAACACAAGATTTCCAGCCACAGCCTTCAGAACATATGCTTCTCCTATCCAGTCCCTTTGCTTCCCTTTGTGATTTTCCCCATCAAAAATCCTTTGTGCATGCTGCTGTTTGGTGGAGATATGTTTCTTGTGTTACTATTTATTAACAATCTGTTTAGGTTCCTCTGGACAACAATACTTTCTGTTAATTTTTATATTCACATAATTTTATAACTTCCAAATGGTATTGTTTCTGACATCACTTGTGGTTTTGTATTTCTACAAATTCCAACATTTATCTTCTTCCAAATAGATTTTTAGCATCTTAAGTTCAGAAAAAAATATAGAATATATTTGTGTTAACATCAACATTTCTTAAACTCCAACATTATTTTACTTGAACACGTTGGTTAGTAAATAGAGAAAAAACCCCGAAAATCTCATCCATAAATTTACAAACAATGACAGAGGCCAAGTGAATCATTAGAGTTAAGACTTGGAACAAGGAATCTTGTTCTGGCTACCTAGTGTCTCACAAATTGAGAATCATGGAGGAATGTTAGATTTGAAGGTATGGAACCCAACGTCTGGACTGAGGGGACTTCACACTGTATTAGACAAGAAGCATTTCTCCAGGACTAATGCGATCAGATGGTGAGGTGAGACAGCTACGTAATGAGGGAAAAACACATCCACCACAATCCTTTGTGCTGGAGTTGAGTTTGAGGGCAATGAATGCAGTACTATGTTTTAAGTCCTGTTAGCGCTGCTCAGCATCCCCCTGCAGAGAGAGTTCTGGTATTGGGCTGAGATCCAGTCCTTTTTATCTCATGGTTGTTCAGTGTTAAGATCAGCCTTTTGTTAATTTCTAGGAATCTTCTCAAGAAGTCAACTCTGAAGTTTTTCTGTCAATTTGGGCTGCACATGAATGTACTGATGTTTTGTTTTGTTTTGTTGCTTTTGGAGTCAGGGTTTCTCTGTGTAACAGCCCTGGCTCTCCTGAAACTGTTAGGGTCCAACAGAAGCCCCCAAAGGAGGGCCAACAGTAACATATACAATAACAAGAACACTTTATTAATTCCAGTGTTGGGGTGGCACTTGGCAATCTCCAAAGAAGGTCACAAGCTCCTTTTAAATGAAGTTAGGGGAATTCCAGAGAGGAGGGGTTAATGTGGGACTGATTGGTGGAGGAAAGAATAGTCTGGGGGCTGATTGGTGGAGGTCCTAGTGGTTAGGGATCTTCTAGCAGCAGGTAGGGAAAGCTATCTTTTGTTATCAGGAGACTAGGGGGCACCTGCTGAGCCAGAAAAATGGTCTTGGTGTGCCTGCTGAGCTAACCAAAGGGTATGGTTTTTCTGAGGACTGTCTGTTTAGCTCTGTTCCATTTTAGTAAACTGAAACTAAGGCTTAGATTTCTGTCAGGTCACTGGTGTGTCCCCTGCTTTCCCCCCTAACTCTCTCAGAACTAGCTCTTGCAGACCAGGCTGGCCTGAATCTCACAAAGATATCCCTGTCTCTGCTTCCCATGCACCACCCCTCTTGGCCCTATTATTTTAGTTATTGCCGGAGGCTCCACAGTGCTGTAGTCAGTGCCCTATTGTCCACTCAGGTGGTAGTCTGGTGAGTCTGGCTCTTCTAAAGTCTCAATATGTAGGTTTAAATTAAGTCTCTAATGTTCTAATTATCAATAAGACTTGGAGGTAAAATGGCTAGGGTGAAAACCTGCTAGATCAAAGAGGTTGAATAGCAGCTAGCTGATTGATTTTCACTCTCTCTTTGCTGGCATCTCCAAAAGAGAGCATACTTCTGCTCTATCAAAATAAAAGAGCCCAAGTCCCTTCCCATTACTTCCCGTGTTTCTGTCTATTGGTCTTCCAGGCTCCCTCTGACTCTCTTTGATTACTTTCTGTCAACTAGTTGCTAACTCAGCCTTCTGACCCAAGGTTGATTTTATTTGATTAATGCAAACACAAAGTTGATGTTCACAGTGTGATTGGATATTCCACAACACAACTCCCTTTCTAATTTACAGAACATGAGGATTAGTTTCTCAAGGATGCAGCGTCTGTCGCATGTCTTATGTTAGCCATATGAAAATGCAGAAGTTTGATTTTACTTCTTTTGCTTGTAAAACTCAGTCTTATATGGTTAAGTTTAATTGTTATAGGTGGACTACACATGGGTATGTGTTTAGAAAACTGTTAAGAAAATTAGATGACAATTAGAAAATTACTGGAAATAAATTACTGGTAGAATTTGAACTTGTAAAAATTAGTCTCTAGGGTGCTAGAAGCAAACTGAATATGTCCTAAAATGCATTTATATATTTTGCTTAATTTTCACTTCAATAGTGCTTCTTTTAAGACTTTAAAAAATATATTTAAGCTCCCTGAAATGTCCTCAGTTTTATCCTCAAGGACATGGACATAAAATTCCGGGAAACGAAGAGATCATACACAGACAACTCTTTTGTTCGCGTGCCTAAAAAACCCACAGTAGTCTTCTAATAAAATTCTGGTATTAGCTCTGACCATTTCCCAACACAGGTACATTAAAAACCACAGCTCATAGCTGGAAGCTAAACTACCTTTGAGAACATCATGCAGAGCAGAGTTCTGACTACAGAACTTTCTCTTCATCTACTCTTTCTGTGTAGTTAGGACAAAGGAAAAGAGAAAAGGCGGGCAGAAAGGCTACCAACCAACAAGGACTTTCAGAATAACAGTTTAGAGGGAAATTCACTATTAGTTTGAATAGTCTTTCCCTGATTAGAATGGATTTAAACATTGCTAACTGAGTATTTCTATTATGTTTTAAAAGATGCCGGTTAAAGGTAAAGTCCTAACTTGGCTGAGAAATCAGGCCAAATGATTGCGTGAGTTTGGTGTCTTGAGTCTATGGCTTAGCATGTGGTGATTATACCACAGACGTCCTATTTGGGTTTAAGCTGTTCCTGCTTAATTAAGCCAGCAAGGTCGGACATGCAAGACCTCCCTGAGCCAGAAAAATAAGAGCTTACTTTTGCTCATGAGAGCCCACCACTACCTTTCCATGCTTGTAAATAATATTAATTATTTAAAAGTTATCTTCTTTCTTTCCTCATGGTTCCCAGGTGAGATTTAAGTTTCTCAGATGTCTGACCCTTGTTTCAGGTCCAGTCTTTATTTTTATGTAAAATGATCATTTTGTGGGTCCTATTACAGTCAGGGTCGTACCTTGCTATGCTGTGGTAATAAATTTAGTTATGCACAGTTATGTTCTTTTCTCAGAAAAAATAACACATTCTTATAAGTTGAATTAGCTTATCAAATGATCTGAGCAAAAATTTATAACCAAAATGTACTTAGCTATAATAAAACTTCCCCGAAGTAGTGATCTTAAAAGCCACATTCTCAAATGACTGTGAAATAAAACTACATATTCGCAATACCAGGAACAACAAAAACTTCGAAATATTTTTTTTTTAATTTAAAGAAAAGAATATCTGATTAAAAAACTTAGAAATCTCTGAAATGAGTTGTATTACATAATACCACTGAAATACTATTTTTCAACTATTTTATTATTTAGGAAATAAAAGGATAAATGAGAATAAAGGTTCTTTAAAAGAGAAGGAACATGATACAAATTATAGCTCCAAATAAGAAAATCATAACTCATCTAAAAGTTGTCTATTTGAAAATAAAGCAAGAAAGATATTAGACAACATGAGAAATACACATTCAGCAGCAGAAATAAATAATGTAGACAAACATATTTACTAGAAAGAATGACATACTGACATGGATATCTTCATAAATATCTGCCAATGCACTTCTAAATCCAATGAACCCAAACTACTCACAAATTGTTCAAATAAATCCAATCTAACACTAAAATATTCTGTACAAATAAACAATTGATAATTCTGTAGAACGTACATTATAAATCTGTGGGACTATGTGGCTTTATTGGCAAATATTAACATGTAAGTAACAAATTGTTGCTTTTTTTTTACCATGATGACAGAAAAGTCCATTTCAATTGAAGGATTTTTAATAAAGAAACACAGAATGATTACATAGAAGTGTAAAGATAAAATTATGTATCAGCATAAACACATCTAATGTAGAAAAGATTGTCCATGTATTTAACAATAATTTATGAAGATAAAGTGGGGACCATTCATGAGAGCTCAATTTTAGTTCATTATCAAATAATCATTTTATTGACAATTTAAGTAGACAATTGTAGATAATATATATGGTGGGGCTTCTCTTCTCCTCTCAGCCTGTGGGCCTTCAGTTCACAGGGGAAAGAGGCAGAATAGGAGACAGAAAACTTTGTACATGGCCCATGAGCATGGACGGAGATGGCCCTTCCTCCAGGAGATAGATTTTGGTGAATCAATTCAATTTTATTTCAGACTATAAGGAATATGTAGGAAGGGGGAGCCTGAGAACAAATGCTAATTTTCAGTGAGAGGACTGCTCCTATCATAAGGTTCCTAAAATAAGTCTTAGTTATCATGTGTGTAGTAAGGAAGCCTTCTAGCAGGGATCTACATCAGGGTTCAAGCTAAAGATAAATCAGGCACCTGGTTTAGATAAGGGCAATTCTCCAGGCTAAGGAACGTTCTCTAGATAAGGGTACATAGGCACATACCCAGGAGGAAAAGCAACTGGAGGGAAGGAACTCCATGATGCTGAGCAATGGAGCTAAGTTGCCTGGCAGTAGGGAGTCTCTGAGCCTACTGATCAATTGCTCAATCAATGACAGTACTCATATTTAGGGGTACCACGTCAAAGACGTTATGGATTTAGGTGTTTCCACTCTGGAACAAATATTTCTAATTTGATATGCTTCCTGGTCAAAGGAATTTGAGATAGAAACTTTCATACCCCCCTTTATTGGAATCCTAAATTGGATTCTAGCTAGTAATATAAACTGAGGTATACTTAGATCTTCCAAAGCTAGGGTTTTACCGTTTTTGTCCTTTGCTTTCCAAATGCCCCATAGAAGACACTCCTCCTCCTCTGGAATTCCAAGGACTTCCAGTAGTCCAATTCAATTTTCATGGGTCCATTTATGGTCTTAGAGTAGTCTTTATACTAACCTATGGCACTGGAAGTGCCCCAAAGTAAAGACTTTCTTTCATGTGCTTGCTAACTTGATTTAAATTATGAAAAATGGCAAATTACAAGACTGGAGAGAGGGTTGAGTGCTAAAATTCCACAATGCTCTTACCGAGTATCCAACTTGGGTCCCAGCATCCAAGCTGAGTACTTCACAATGACCTGTAACTCCAACCCCAGGGAGTCCAACAGCCTGTTTTAGAATTCACAGGGGATACAGCAGTGTAAAATGTAAAGTGGATTGACTCACGTCTGGCTTGTGAATTGATTGTAACAACCCAGACCTGATCAGATACAAGTTTTAACCACAAGAGACAAAACTGTCTCTCACCCCGCATGACACTGTAACCACACGTTCTGCCAATTGGATACATTGTTCTACCTGTAGGTGTGTCTAATTAGAAAAGTTCCTTTGTAGCTTGCAGAAGTGCTTAAGCTTCTCACGATAGAGATATAGATCAAAAAGGTAATCACTACCTGTGGGAGAGATGGGAGACAGAAGGGGAAAAAGGCAAAGAACAAACTGATAACTATTCTAACCATTTTTTAGAAGTATAGGAAGTAAAAACTGATTACAAAACTTTGCATTCAAATATTTGAAGCTGCATAAATAAAGATAGCACAAGTTATCTGGGGCCACCTGTTTGAACAGCAGCAAGAGTCACGTTCATTTTGGCACTGACTCCACACATCTATCCCAGGTCCTTGAAGCCCTCTGGAGCAAGGCTTCCAGCATGATTTCATGACCGCAGCATTACTATACTGTCATACACTTGCACACATAATTAAAAATAAAATAGTTACAATATAGTAAGATGAAAAATTGGAGTGATTATTTGATGTGGGATTCCTCTCTGTATGCTGTGAATACCATTGGTTAATAAAGAACTGTCGTGGGCTTGCACATGGACAGAAAAGAAGTAGCCGGGGAAAACTAAACAGAATTCTGGGAGAAGGAAGGCAGAGTCAGGGGACTCCATGGAGCCACCAGAGAAGAAAGATGCAAGCTGCCAGCTAGAACCTTGCTGGTAGGCCACAAGCCCCATGATAAAATATAAAATAATAGAAATGAGTTAATTTAATGCGTCAGAGCTTGCTAGAAATATGCTATAGTGATTGGCCAAGTAGTGATTTTAAATAATACAGTTATTTTGGGAGTCTGCACAGCTGTGAAATGAACAAGCAGCCTCCTACCATAATTAGGAGCTGTATCTGTATCAGCAGTCAGGTAGATTTGCTTGTTTTTCATAGCTATTTTTTTATAATAGATATGTATCACATATTAAACCTCAGTTTAGGATTAAAGTCATATTTGGAATTTTACATCTAACTACAGGCTTTAAAAGTTTTCCTCAGTACTTGAACAATGGTTCAGTGGTTAAAAACACTTAGCTTTTTCAGAGGACTTGGCTTCTATCCTTAGTGCACACATGGCAGCTCATAACCAACTATGAATCAAGTTCCAGAGATTCCAGTGCCTCTTCTGGCTTCTGCAGGCATGGAGATGATGCACACACACACACACACACACACACAGGACTCACACATACGCACAAGTTAAAAAAATAAATCTCTCTGTTTTGTTAAGGTGGGATCTCATTATGTAGTCCTGAGTGGCCTGAAACACGATGTGTAAACCAGGGTTGCCTCAAACTCCCAGAGCTCTGTTTGTCTGTCTCCCAGGTGCTAGAAGAGGTTGAAGGCTTATGTCACTATGCCATGCAAACAAATCTTTAAAAAATAAAAATCTTCCTTGTAGTGTTAATATGGAAAAACATAAGTAAGGGTTTTTTTTATCAACTTTTAGCTACTACAGTAAGTTTTATGAATATGCATTTTTTATTTTAATTAGCAAAGGACATACATCACACAGAGGTATACTTCTTTTTAAATTAGTATTTATCAGTTGAGAACTTCATACAATGTATTTTGATCATATTCACCAACATATCAACTTTCCTCATAATAACCATCTCCACCCCAATTCCTTCCCACCTAAAAATGATTTCCTATTTCTTTTCTCATTGAATCCAGTTTGTGTTGCCCAGCTTGGCTAGGAAGTAGAACCTGTCCTGTATACATTTGCCTGCCAGAGATCACAGCATTAAAGAAAACTGAATCTCTCTCTCTCTCTCTCTCTCTCTATCCATCTCCCTCATCTTCTCACTCTGCTGGTGTTTTGTCTGACTCAAATGTGTTCGGATCTTGTGTATACTATCACTGTTGCTGTGAGTTCATATGTTCAACTGCCATGTTGGTGCGAGAAACACCATTTCCTTCATTATGTAGGTGAACTCTGCCTCTTACAGTCTTTTCATGCTCTCTTCTGTGAATACTCCTCAGTCTCCAGGGTAGGTGTGTGATATGTTTATCTCATTTAGGACTTAGCACGCCAGTCTCTTGTTCTCTAAATGCTGACTCTGTGGAGTGTCTCTGTGGTCTTTCTCGTCTATTTTAATAAAAGGATTATCTGAAGTGGGTTGAAAGATCTTCTGATCTTTTAGTATACCAATAAGTCATTAAGAGTTATTTTAGTACTATGCCCACTTAGCCAAATAATGGCATTGGGTTCTTATAGGGCCTATGCCATATCTAGCCACAGATTTTTGGCTTTTTACATTGCCAAATGTAGGCTCAAGCTCAGAGAGTGAGCCTGAGAACCAAACAGAGTGTGGTTGGTTAGTCCCAAAACATTTATGCTATAATTGCCCCAGTGGTGTATCTTTCAGGTCATTTGTTGTTGTAACTTGTAGGGCTCACAGCTGAGTGAGGTTGTGAATTTCTTTTCTCCTTTGGCAGAAGACACAGCACTTTCCAACACCAGGTAGCCATCAGAGATCAAGCTTCCAGGTGAGTATGAGATGATTTCTGTTTTTTTGTTTGTTTTTTTTTTTGACTCAAGATATTTTCAGCAATAGGATGAATCATGTTGTCAAGTTCTAGAGGGTAGCCAAGAGTATTGGCAATACCTCCAAGGCCTATGCGAGCCATTTTTGCCCAACAAACCTAAAAGAGAGAAAAAAATTGTTTTGCTAACATGATTTCTGATTGGGATATGGCTCTTCCTTTGCAGGGATGTCTCTCCAGCCTCTCTTGTCATTTGCTTCTTTAAACTTGGCAACTCTGAGTAAGATGAAATCTCAAAGTACCTTTGTCTTTGTATGTTTGTTTTGCTTGATTTTGTTATTGACACAGGCTTTCTCTGTAGCTTTGGAGCCTGTTCTGGAACTAGCTCTTGTAGACCAGGCTGGCTTCGAACTCACAGAGACCCACCTGCCTCTATCTCCTGAGGTCTGCCACCACTGCCTAGCTTATCTAAAAGTAGTTTTACTACTTAGCAAAGACATTCTACAGATGGCTCCAGTGAGTGGCTGAAGAAATGAAGTGATAATGGAAAAGACAAAAACTACTTTATCTCTTTAGTTTGATAGAAGATAAAACACAAGCAGCCAAGGGAAAATTCATTTCAAGAGCAACCCAAATTTGTTTTACTTTTTTTACTTTTAGTTGACTGAGATGATTGATTTAACCCTAGGCATGGCTTTTTTTTTTTTTGCGGGGGAGGGGTGGTCAAGTGTCAAACTCAACAAAATACGTGTTGCTGACTCTATTCCACCTTTATTCTGCAGGATAATTGTACAGTTCTTTTGTTCACACATGTTGACACAACAGTGAAATTAGCCCTTCAATTGCTACTTTCTTCATAGCAATTTGCATAGCATTAACAATAAAATGACTTCACTTTTAGAGCAATTTCTTTGGCAGTCAACCCAATGTAATTAGATTTCTCCCCGAGGAATACTGTCAGTCTTTATTACTAGGTAATTAGCTTACAATATGATATTAAATGCTAAAAAAAATCAACCACATGATTTCCTGTTTAGGACTTAAGTTAAAATTCATAATACTCAGAAATGAAATGTGTAAGGAACACACAGTCCCAATCGAAATCTGTTATCAGCTTTT
This sequence comes from Chionomys nivalis, assembly GCF_950005125.1. Lineage (NCBI taxonomy): Eukaryota > Metazoa > Chordata > Mammalia > Rodentia > Cricetidae > Chionomys > Chionomys nivalis. The sequence continues at coordinate 2,545,562 of NC_080099.1, read as the reverse complement.
ATTCTTTTTGCCAAGAGTGCATTTTGCATTTATTACAAAAGAGAATGCATATTGTTCTCTTAGAAGAGCATATAACTCCTGTGAGAGACATTTATAAAATCTAATAAACTCTTCTGTGGTACTTGTAAATCACTATAAACTTGACATTATTCCAAAGATGGATATGATTTAGCAGAACTTAAGAATACTGAGATCATTCCTTCAGCATTGTTTGATTGCATCGAAAACGATTGTGAGACGTGAAATTAATATTGCTAATCAATTCACAAGATTGCACTGTTGCAGACTATGTGGTGTCCATTTGCTATTTTTAAAATTTACTTTATTATTTTTACTAACAAAGCATTTAAGCACCTTGCTAATTCAACAGGAAAATGATCTTAATCTGTATTTCATTCTTCAACTATGAAATTATATAAACAATATTTGAGTTCTTATCAATTGTTTTTTAAAGATACTGAACTGTATCATTGACTGAGACTGACTGTAAGCCTAAGAATCAGAGGCTGTTAGAGCTAGAAAATAACAAATCCGAGGGTTTTTAAATGAGGCCATTGTGAGAAGGAAAGGCTAACGCTGAATGGAATCAGATCATGAAAGACATCCTGAAGATGCGAGTCCCTTGAGCAGTAAAATGGTGTATCTGGGGCATGCCTGAGTGGAAAGGGCTCCTCAGAACCAAAACAGCCAAAGACAGAAGACTCTCCACCTTCCTAAATTCCATGTTCACTTATCTACTAGTATTGTCCTCACTGCCTACCATACAGTCAGCCCTTAATAGCTCTCACTAGAACTTCTGTGGTTCAGATATGATGGAAACTGAAGCCTTGACTCTTGATACCATGACAGGGAAGTGGACATTATTATGAATTGGTAGGCGGAAATTCATCTCAGCATGTCTGTATTGATGCCAAGAACCCTGAATGTTCTGTAGGTGCTTGCCATGGTTACAAGGCTTCCTGAATTTACCTGTGATATGGCTGTATCTGAGTGTTTGCAAACTGTGATTTCCATCCATCAGTTTACAAGTAAAACGTTTTAACAAATTAGAAAATATTTTAGTATATCAATATTTATGCATAGCCTCAGTCTCTAATGCCTTAACGTTTGTCAATTATTAGCCATACCGGAAATTTCATTGTAAGAATCAGAAAGTCCATGAAAGTTCACACATAAAATACAAACAGTTAATAAATACTAAAGCCGGTGTGCCTAGAGTCTCAGAAACACTTTTTCCAATTGTTGCATTTTATGATCTCAACAGCCTCATGCTTTCCTTAACTCACAAAGCTGAAAGTCTGCATTTTCATTTTCATTGTGTCTAAAAGATGGGTACAGTATTGAACAGTACTAAAAAAGGTTATGCAATGAGGCTCCAGAGGTGCCATGATTCATTCCTGCCTTCTGGTTACTAGCTGTTTGACAATAAGGCAACATAAAGATCTCAATTAACTCATTTATAAAAAAAAGAATAGCACATAGGCAGGTCCTTTCCTGGGAAGATTACTTCTCATGCTCTCACCGTTCCTTGGTTTCCTGTAGTCCTTTGCCTATGGCTGAGGTCTCTTGATTTTTTCCCCTTCCACGTTAGCATTTTATAGTGTTGTCCTCATTCAGGTAATGTTTAACCAGCCTAGTTGCTAACATTTCATGGTTGTATTTTCTGACATTCCCAGGAAACATAATCTCATAGCTGATTTCCTTTTCCTGTGGCTCTTATAGTCTTTCTGGCCCCTTTTCTGCAGTGATCTTTTAGCCTTAGGTACAGGTGTTGTGGATGTTTCGGTTGGGACTGGGTCCACAGCTCTGTAATTTGATTGATGTTTGTTTTGTATAATGCTCTTCATCTGTTACAAAGATATGTCTCCTTGGTGTGAGGCCAGAACTGCATTTTCTGTGGGGATAAGGACAAATGATTAGCGTGTAGTTAGGGATGATATTGTTTAGCGAAGTGACATTTGTGTGTGCCTTCAGTGACGTTTCAAGTTCAGGGGCATTTGTGGCTCATCTACCTGATGGTCTGACTGATGAACAAGCATTTACAATACTTCCAAGAAAACTTTGAGTATATCATTCATACCACTCAGGTCTATGCGACAGATTATCTCAACCCCTGTAACTGATAGTACAACTGTGTCAAAATTAGGGGTATATAGGAGTATACAGTCCTATATGCAGTATCGACTGGTTTATAGATATAAACAGTATACAGAATGTGCAAGTTCTCCCTAATAGTTCTTTCATTCATAGTTGATTACTAAGCAGAAATCAATTAAGAAAACATAGAATTCGTCATTTTGTGTAGTTGGAGACAAATCTGTGCCTCTCCCTTCTTTGAATAATTATATTTCCTGTGTCTCGAAACTATAGTCAATTATGTGCTTGATACAACAGAAAATCCTATTGATGAACAATGACATTAGTGAGAGACACCTTAAGATGAAAGAGATTCCTTTTTTATTTTTAGATATGTCTCATGTAGCCCAAACTAATCTTAAACTACCATGTAGCCCATGATAGCCTTGAAATTTAATCCGGATGCTTGGGTTATAGGTATACACCAAACGTCTGGTTTTTATGTAGTGTTTGTATGGCACGTGGGCCTTTGTGAATGTTAGGTAAGAACTCTCCTAACTGCAGTGCCTCCCCAGGAAAGAAATGTTTCTTTTGAGTAGTCCCAAAGTACCTTATTACTGTGAAGGCATCTGACACATGCGCACATACAGACTTTTGTATTCCTCTGCTGAGAAAATGAAACTTTCTCCACTTTTTAGTTCCTTATTTACACTGGACTTAGAGACAAATTCCTAAACATGAGAGGAAACACAGAAAGTTCAGATTAGAGAAGCATAACTTTTCCAAATGGTCATTTCCAGTAATTAATTACTCTTGGTAATATTTCACAACTGTCTATGATAAGATGAGGCCAGAAGTACATGTGTGGTTGCCCCCAACAGAGCAGATCCTCAGTACAATCAGTATAAGTTCAAGGCAAATACAAAAACGACTTCAAAGTATCATGGAACTTCAAAATGTCAGGAAGATAAAAACACAAAACCAATCAAGTAAAGGCAGAAAAACAATCAGAATCACTTATAAATTATTTGGACCACAACAATTACCATCTCAAAAGGATCTCCCAAACATCACAGAGATCCACAACTCCTATGGGGTGCCCAACACCAGCTGATACACCCACAACACAACACCTATACATAAGGCTCAGATATGGCACTTAGATTTTTTTTTTGGGAAACCAACAGCTGTGTATAGGAATTAAAAAGTGGAGAAAGTTTCACTTTCTATAACCCAAGACTATCATGGGCTACATAGTAGTTTAAGTCTAGTTTGGGCTACATGAGATGTATTCAAAAATAACATTAAAAAATAACCCATCTCTTTCATTTTAGGGTGTCTCTCACTAATGCCAGTGTTCCTCAATAGGATTTTCTATTACACCAAGTACATAATTGATTGTAGTTTGTAGACATAGTGAATATGATCTTTCTGTAGACCTCAAGTTCCCTAGACAATCAAAGGACTTGGCCATATATTTGCTTTAGAGGGGTCTGTGTAGTGTAGAAGAGTTGCAGCATGAACGTTGTTTATACACGTATAACACCCATTCCTACCCTATATACATGCCTATATTTCATTTTGTCCTCTAGAAGGAGGTACTTTTTCAAGTTAATATAGAGCACAGTGCACTTCAAGTATATACACATTAAATATTCATCATTATGAGCTCATTTAAAAATCTATGTTTTGACATAACCAAATAGTAAATGGGGGATTTTAAAACGAAGGACAGACATTTCAGTACAAACAGCTCTGACTTGTTCCTTTGTGACTTAGCTGTGTGAGGAAGTATATAATATTTATACGTGAGGAATATTTATAATCAGTTTTGTGAAATGGTAACAGCTACAGAGGCTTACATTTTTACAAAATAAAAATATTTAAGTCCTTGATAACATGCAAACTAGGTAGCATAACTGAATACTTCATACTTAAAGACTCTGAATAAGAACACCACTACACTGGTAAGCACTGGCTGAAGATCATTTCAGTAGACTGTTTACCACTAAAGGAAACTTATGACTTTGGAATGTTTTCTATTTTTTTTCATTTTTTATTAAAATTTGCTATTTATTTTACATACCAGCCACAGTACCCCTTCCCTTCTCCTGCCCCTACCTCCACCCCTTCCCATCCTGCATCCACTCTTCAGAGGGTAATAAGGTATTTCTTGGGGAGTCTACAATGTCTAGGATACCAACTTTAGGCAGGACCAAACCCGCCCCCCCACCATCCTCCACACAAAGGCTGAGTAAGGTATCCCACCATAGGGAACTGGGTCTAAAAAGCAGTTACTGTACCCTAGGAGAGTTTCTGTTTCACCTGCCAGCCCTTCCTCAAATGATGAAGAGGTTCTACTTCAGTTCTATGCAGTTCCCCAGCTATGAGTCCATATAGTCTGTGAGCTCCCGCTAGCTTGGGTCAACAGTCTCTGGCTTTTCCACAGAATGCTCTTGACCCCTCCTTGCTCATATGATCCCTCTTCCCTCTCTTCTCTTGGACCTCAGGAGCTTGACACAGTGTTTCACTGTGGTTCACTGTATCTGCTTCCCTCAGTTACTGGAAGTACGTTCTATGATGATAATTAAGGTAGTCACGAATCTGATTATAGGTAAAGGCCAGTTCAGGCACCCTCTCCACTATCGCTAGGAGTCTTAGCTGGGGTCGTCCTTGTGGATTCCTGGAAATTTCTCTCGCATCAGGTTCCTCTCTCACCCGACAGTGGCTCCGTCTACAAGATCTTTCATTGCCTCCCCCGTCCATTCCTCCCCCAGTTCTGTCTCCTTGATTCCTCATATCCATCCACCATCTCCTCCCTTCTATCCCCTCTTCCAGTTTATGCAGGAGATCTTAGTGTCTGTCTTAGGACCCTTCTTTTTACTTAGTTTCTCTAGGATTGTGGATTGTAGCTTGGTCATCGTTTGTTTTATGTCTAATATCTACTTATGAGTGAATACATACCGTGCTTGTCTTTCTGGGACTGGGTTAGCCCACTCAGGATGTTTTTTTCTAGTTACACCCATTTGCCTGCAAATTTTAAGATGTCATTTTTTTTTAATGACTGAGCAATACTCCATTATGTAAATGTACCATATTTTCTTTATCCATTCTTCAGTGGATGGGCATCTAGGTTGTTTCCAAATTCTGGTTATTAAAAATAATGCTGTTCCAAACATAGTTGAACAAGTGAGACCATTGATACCAAGGATATTAATGACCAGTGATTGCTAATTCTGTATATTTGGTTTTGTTGGTGGTGGTGTTGTTGTTTGTGTGTTGCTCTTCTTTGGGTTTGGTGGTGTAAGGTTATCTGTTGCCTGTGTTTTTGTTCAGACATTTTCAAACATTATAATTATCATAATAATTTAAATTAGCTTTTCATTGTAAAATTATCAAAATATTAGGAAAGTAAATGCTGTGGGGTGGCCAGTCTTGTTCTTTTTCAAAACTCATCCTCCTTTTCTTTTCCATCTTGTACAACCAACCACAGGTGAGCTTGAGCACTTGGATATAGGACTGATAAGAAAGACCTGCAGGACTTGACTAGAAAATCATTTCCAATCTTTTTCTGTTCCCACAAGATATCTTCTGCACATGTCATCTTAGCGGACTGCATTAATGAGGTGAGTGAGTTATGGTAGATATGCAATGAACCTACAGCTGATGTCACTTTTCATCACAACGTCAAAATCTAGCACAATATGACTGCCATTTCCTAACTATTGATGTAGCCTTAGATCATTCTGTTGTGGCAGAAATACTATATGTCATTTTGATTTGGGGCATTACTGGATATTAAGTATTACTAAGAATACATGGTATATGTTAGAGCCTCCCTAGTCTGGGACAGCAATGAAAGAACCAAAAATGTTCCTGTTACTTTAAGAGTAGAAGTTGAATATGTTGTAGTATAATATCTGGTTATCCGACTCAAAATACTGAACGATAATGGATAATGTGAATGAATGAGAATAAAGGGTATTCTAAGTGTTCTACTTAACTAGGACTTCAGTGAACATCAAATCAAGGCATGTGTATATGGGTTAACATAGGAAGAAACTGTTCCATATCATACAACTAGTAAGTGGTGGACAGATTTAAGGTTCAAAATTTAAATCCACAAACCCAGCAGTCTAGTGCATATGCTTTTCACTGGAGATTCTACTCTTTGATCAAATTTTTCTACTCTCCCCACTGTTAGTCACTTGGCGATAGTTGGGATCATCACCACTGTTATTTAGCATGCCCTGTAGTTTAGATCATGTCTTCCCATGTGCTCCTTTATCTCTACTCCAGAGGTAAATGTTCACTCAAGAGTGTCTGCCCTGGAAGTGTAGTTTAGAGGAAAAACTTTGTCTGCTATGTGTAAGACTTTGGTATTAGTTTTCAGCATAGTAAGATCAATCATTGATCAATCAATCAATGTTTTACTTAACACTGAGAATAAAATACATGTCAGAGGCTTTTATGAGAGTAATATGTAATCTTTAATTTCTCAGTATTATAAATCTAACATGAGCAATCTGGATCCTCAAACCACTGGTTTCTTCATAGGAGGATGATACCCTTGCCATGTCTATATTTAGAAAATTGCTTTTACTGTCTACTGGTCCTACACAATGGTGATCTCTACCTCTTTCAAAAAGACCCTGGAACCCCTCAAAAATAGACAAGTATCCCGTCAACCACTAAGGTTATGTGGCCAGTAATTTTAACCTAATCTGAAAGTTTAATTTGTCATGTTTTAGGACTAACCATAGTCAAAGGATGCCAAGATTTGGAAGAGCATGCATTAGGATTTGGTATTCTGATTAGCCTCATTCCCTTAAACTATGACTGATTTCCCGACTCTACAGAGAATCATCAGTTCAGACCGGGTTTGAATCCCAGTTGTAGCACAGAAGAGATGTCACTCAGCATGTTAATAGGGCTCTCTGTTCCTAAACTTCTGTCAAATGAACATAAAAACAAGCTTTTTTGATGTCAATTGGAGTAAAATGTGTTAATCTCTTCAAATATTGCTTCCTGTCTAAAAATTATTATATAATTCTCAGCTAAAATTAAGATTCTTTTCTCCTTTGATGAGATACAAATTTCAAATCTTCACTATTACATAAACCATATATATATGATATTGATCTAAGATACATCATTATATGAATTTTGATAATGATTAAGCTTTGTATTACTTTTAATTCTGAGTTAAATCTAATGCTTAAAAAGAAGCAATTATTACATGTAAAAATATTTATCACACCTGGTGGTGGTGGTGCATGCATTTAATCCCAGGTGTATCTCTGTGAGTTTGAGGTCAGTCTGGTCTACAAGAACAGGTTTCAAAACTACAGAGATACCCTGTCATAAAAAACCAATATATATATCTATATATATATATGTATATATAGATATATATATATGTATATGACATATATTTTTCACTATACCTGCTTGTCAAAGGGAAGTACAGAGACTTAAAAACATGAAATGAAACTTTTATGTGCACACACATGCACACATAAACATATATAAACATGCTTGCTTGTGTACACACACACACACACACACACACACAGGAGACAGAGTTCAGAAAGAAAGACCAATTGTTAGGAGGACCAGCAGGCGTGGAAGAGCTAAGGATGTTTCCAGTCTGTTGGCAAAGATGCTCCACCCCTAAGGACAGAGACCAGATCTGGGTAGGACTCATGTGCTGACAAGTACAATAGAGTTGTGCTTACAGAACAATACACAGCTGTTTTTACATAGGAAGGTGGGTCTCTATGAAGTCCAGTGTTCATTGTAGTCCCATACTCGCTTCAAACACACACACACACAAACATACACATGCACACACGCCTTGCTGCACACACACACACGCCTGCCTGCACACACATGCATACACACACATGTGCACACACATACACATGCATACACACATGCATACACATATATACGTGCACACACAGGCCTACCTGCACACATGCATGCCTGCACACACATGCATACACATACATGTGTGTGCACACACAAATGCATGCACAACCCTAAGCGATGCTTTTGTGTGGGTGGTAGAAAGAAGAAAGCAGCAGAACTGTGCAGTTGAAGATGCCAACAAGATTTCGTAAAGTACCAGACAAGGACACCAACCACCACCCATGAGGTAGGTAAACTGCCTAACACAGACCCAGTTTGTGTTCTTGGATTTCTGGTTGAAGCAGTACACACTCCTCCTCTTGCTGTATATATGGAATAACGAATGGCTAGACTGAACAGTGCACAGATGCCCCTTCCTGATTCCCACCCTACTTTCCAGATGTCTGTCAAATAACTGCCACAATAGAAGGGTTTCATTCAAGTTGCTCCTTTCATTGGGGCTTCACGTTGTGGAGAAGAGGTGTCCTTTGTCTGACTGATCCCAAATCACGATCTGGCTGTCATGGCACGACATGAAAACTTTAGACAAGGAAAATTGTTGAAAATCTTCCAGCCTGAGTTTCTTATGTGTGCCAGGGGGAAAAATGCCCAATTGGCTGAGAATTACAGGTTTGGAGTCCATTTGTGTAAAACATCTAAAGTGTCAAACTATGAAGACCTCAAATGTGTCATCTTCTCTGTTCTTAATTATTAGAACAGTGAAAGAAATTCCCAAGTGGGAGGAAGACCAGTGTTTTCCATGAATGAGCCTGAGTATATGCACACATATAATTCTGTATATATTTCAAGAAGCAGTTTTTAGTGACATATATGTATGTAATTTTTTATATATTTATTTATATATTAATATAGTTATATAAAGGGTCTATACATGTATAGTAGCTCTTAATGGTAATTTCTATAATCTGAAAACCATACTTGTAGAGTAGAAGAATTTTCTGATGGATTTTATTTGTCTATAAGACTCCAAGTTTTGAATTTATAGGAATTTACAAACACTTAAAATTATATACTTTAATCTCTAGGCTATAGTGTCCACTGTGTAGAATCTATATGTATATAAACTTGTCAGAAGGGAATCTACATCTTTTTTTCTGTATGGAATTCTCAATTTTGACTTTGAAATCCTTAACAAATTTTAAAGAATTCTGATTATCAGACTTTTATACACACATAGAAATTATTTTATAAATAGATGCTAAAGCTAGACATGGTAGTGCAAACCTGGAATCCTCAGTACTAATGAGTTGGTTATAGGAGAACAGCAACTCAAAGCCACCCTTTTATTCCTGGAAAAGTTAGAGAGCAACTTAGTCTATGTGAACTGTGCCAAGAGAGAAACAGATGTCAGGAAAACACTCAAAGCTGATTCTGAGCCACAGTTGCCTTTAGAATAAAACCTCAGCACACAGTTAAAGAGAATGCTCAGTGTGTCTCCTTTTCTTAATGCAGGGATGAGCTTAAGTTCAGCGTATGAATGTGAGTTATCTAGATGAGCAGAGTGGAGTCATAGCTGTCAGATGCCGGGTGCCACTGTCTTCTCCCTTCAACTTCTTGTTTGTGCATACCTGTAAAGATTCACCCAGATACTTATGAAAAGTTGTTGTGATCTTAGAGAAATATATGCTAACATAGTCTTAGATTCACATCTATAAATGCAGTTAAATAATGTGGAAAGCAGAAGGAAGGTTGTGAATGTCTCACAAATTAGCAGTTGACAATGCGAAGTGCCAACTACTGCTAGTTTCATTTACTGTAGTGAATGATGTATATATTTGGCAGACTATGACTTACCATCTGGTCTGAGAAACATATAATTCAGTCACACAATTAGATTTTCTTAAACTTTTATGTTGCTTTTAGTTTAGAATGTCTTGGAAAGCTTGCTTGTAGAAGCATCATTTGAATATCCTCACACTGAACCATTGACTCTGGATAGGTAATGCAGCTAGACATTTCTGAATAACAGCTTAGAAGTTTTGATTTTTGACTGAAAGAGAAAAAAATGGAGGCTAGACTATTTGGGCAAGGAAAGGTGTTGGGAGCTGTGAATCCCCCAGATCCTGAATTTCTGGTAAACAACTTGTAATGTCTGCAGCTGCTCTGAGCATGAGGCCCTCAGGAGTACCTGATGGCAGGGGAGTGGTTTCTGGTGGGTTTGACTTGGGTGTGGCTATCAGTTAAGGATCCCTATATAAGCAGCTCTAGTACACAGTAAGGGGGGCATTCCTGTTTCAAGGATGACCCGTATCTCCAGCCCCTTGCCCGGTCTACAAACTTTGTGGTATCCCAAAGAGCGCAGACAGGCGTGGTGCTCTGCAGAAAGGGACCAGCAAGAGAGGGTGAATGGGGACAGGGGAAAGTGGTGTGTGGGGTGAATAAGAACAAGATATAACAATAAATATATGTCATAAATGTCAATAAAATAAATTATGACTGCCCTCTCATTTCCTCTCTCCTACTGACTATAGAGATGGTTGAATCCATGGCTCATGCCAGTAGACAGGAGAAACCGACTTGAGCTTATTATTGACATTAACTATAGTCTTGTGTGTGTGTGTGTGTGTGTGTGTGTGTGGACATATTCTCTTAAATATCATACCCAGACACAGAGTGGAAAGGCCGGACTGTTGTTACCATGCGTTGCAGCAGGATGGAGGTGAGGATGCTCTGGATCCATGGGAGGATGTGGTTTGCTGGTCTGAACAACTCTGTATACAGGCAAGAAACTGAAAATTCCTCATTACTGCAGATATTGAAACAGGCTTCTGTTAGAGGCTGCGCATTAATTTTCTGGCTGCCGAGACTCCCAAAATAACCACACAGAAACTATGTTATTTAAAACACTGTTTGGCCAATAGCTTGTACATATTTTTAGCTAGGTCTTATATCCTTGACTAACCCATCTCCATTAATATGTGTATTACCATGAGGTCATGACCTACTGGCAAAGTTTTGGCAAGCTATAGCAGAAGCATCTGTCTTCTGCAGTGGCTAGATGGCTTCTCATTGACTCTACCTTCTTCCAGCATTCAGTTTATTCTTCCCACCTAACTCTATTCTGCTAAGCCACTGGCCAAAACAGCTTCATTCATTAATCAATAAAAGCAACATGTATACAGAAGAATTTCCCATACCTGGCCTCATAGGAAATTTTGTGTTGGGTCTAAGGCTGTAATCAGGGAATACAAAACATCTCCATTTCCTCCCAGAAAACCAGGGACATACAGTAGTGGAGAGTAGTTTAGGTCTCACAACATTTCATCCTGTGTGTATTCATCCCCACATACAATTCACACCTATTATCAAATCATAGTACCACCATTAAACTCTGGGGTGATATAGTTAGCTATCATGGCTAATGCTAAACCATACAGAGCACTTGCTTTCCGACTTTTCCACATTTCATTTCATCTTTAAGCATTTACTCAAACTTAATGTGCAGTATGACAAAAAATAATTTACTCTATATTGTCATTACTTGACACATCTTTACAGTTAAATTTCAACTTGAATGGATTTCCCAGGAGGAGTATTATGAAGTCATAAGAAGTTTATAAATATTATTTTGTGCCTGAGAAAAAGTTATGGGAAATATCCCCTTATGGTATTGATACAAAGGTGAAGGAGCAGAAAGAGGCCAGAGCTCCACAGAAAATTCCACAGAGCATCAAGGGTTTCATCCCATATCTTTGGAAAACAAAATGAATTTGAACCAATCTCCCATCAGAATTATGATGGAATGGATGTTTAGCTATGGACACAAAGCATCTCCCATTTTCTAACCTATCTGTCAGTTTGTGGAGTGTCAAATGACATTTTAAAATATATATAATGCCATTCTGAATCTTGACACACAGTTCTAGGATGTTGAGACAGAGGGAAAGGTAGAAGTGAGTACCTGAGGGATTTTCTTAGCGATGAGCAAGCTTAAAATATGCTGCTCCTCTCCAGCATATAAGGGGTTTCAAGAGGAGCAGTTCATCATGATTGTGTGAAGATGAAGTTAAAAAAAATAAAACCAAGAAAAAATGTGTCAGTCTGTACTTCAGCTGTAGCCTTGTCCTGGGGACTTGGATGTTGACGTCTGAATGTATGCAGAGCACTCTGCTAATTACTGGCTGGGCTTTGCAGCCTGTCCTGTAGCATGGAAATAAAACCCTGATTAAAAATGAGTACCCAAAGGCCACTCAGTTAACTCACTTGTGGTCAGGAAATAAAATTTGAAAAATGTCACTCTAGCTGGAACTCTATTGAAACATTTCTAACTTCTCATAATTGAAATACAGAAATTGACTGTCTAGGGCAGAAGAGAAATAGCTGATTCCTGAAAACAGAATTTCAATGAAGAAGCACTGGTAAAATAGTCTGCATCAGTGACTCTTCTGCTGGCCTGAGCTGGCAGCCATGGAGAAGCCTGCAGATATGAACCACTATCACACATGAGTTAAGTCTACACAAAGTCTGCTGAAGGGAGTCTTCCAGAACACCCTCATCTAGTTTCAATTCAGACCTAAGCAGAAGAGAACGATGAAATCTCTGTAAATGTTATATTCATCTCCCAGGGCCTCTTTGAAGCCCAGAACTCTATAAGACTTTTAAGATGTAAACAATGGCATGCAAATCTCATGACTTACTAATGAACTATGATAGAGAGAGATAGAGTAGAGCAGAGACTGCTTGTTTGTTTCCTGGCTTCCTGGACATGAATAATCACAAAGAAACTATATTAATTACAAAACTGGCCTATTAGCTCAGGCTTCTCATTAACTAACTCTTAAACTTTAAATTAACACATATCTATTAACCTGTATGTCATCACAATGCTATAGCCTACCAGTAATGTTCCAGGGCATCTGTCTCCTTTGGCAGCTACATGGTGTTCTCCCTGACTCTGCCTACTCTCTTTATATCTCTGTTCAGATTTTCCACCTGAATTTACTAAGCCACTGGCTGAAACAGCTTCTTTAATAACCAATGGTAATACAACATATCCATAGCTTACAGAGGAGGATCCCACATCAAGAGAGAATGTGAATGTCATCTGAAGTGTAAACTGAAGGAGGTTGAGATGAGAAGGATGGTAGACAGAAAGTAGCAGGTGGCAATTGGTGCTGAAGAGATTTCCTATAGGTAGTAGAGTGTTCATTATGCAGGGTGTGGGCCATGTTCAAACCCCAGCACCCACAACTCATCACATGTGGCAATTCCACATAAGCTCATCACTCAAGACAGAGATAAGACCCTCAGGTTGAGCTGGCTAGCTAGCCTAGCTCGAATATGCCAGCTGAATTCAGGTAAGCACTGGGTTCAGCAAGGGACTCCTTCTTAATAAAGCAGACAGAGATTAAGGAAGTCTCCCATGTCATCTCGTTCCCTCTGTATACATACATGTACTCAAATATTCACACGTGAGCACACACCTGGACAGGCAAACAAGCATGCACACAGGTAAACCACACACACATATGCAAAAGTGAAAAATAAGCCAGATAGCAATGGGAGTAAATGAATAGCAAGAGGAAGGAGAGGGGCCACTTATGAGCTTGCAACACTGTCTGGTAGTAAGGGCTGTTGCAGAGTTTGACTCATTCATTCAGGGATGTATTGGTAAGCTTGGACTGGGTCAAACACTCTATTGTTGTGGTTTTAAAAATATTTTTTCACCAAGGGATTGATTTATATAGTTGCTTTTTAGAGTTTTAGCTTTTCTTTCTCCTTTTCCTTTCTACTTATTTAGTTTCTATTACTCCAGGGAGGTCTCACTATGTTGGCCTACAATCCCTTATCCTTCTGCTTAAGTTCTTCAGATTTTGGGTTGCTGGCATGTGGCACTACACCTGGTCTTCACTTTTTATTGTATACATTTAAGGCATACATTTTGGTGTGTGTGTGTGTGTGTAGCAAGAATGATTTTAATAATAAAAACCCAGAGTCAGATATAGTGGTTAATGCTGAAGATCAGAGAAATGAGAGCCTAGCCACTAGAGAGTTCTTTTACCTCTACCAACACTCAGTCTGAAGGGCCGAACCTGTCCTGAGATTGCATCTCCAGACTGCATCTGTCTCCACCCAACCTCAGACTGCATTGAGCTCCTGTCTCCTATCACCTTATATTCCTCTCTTTGCCCAGCCATATCACTCCTGTCTCCATATCCTTAGTGCTGGGATTATAGGTATGTCATCCCAAGAGCTGGAATCACCATTGTGTGAGCTCTGTTTCTCTTTTAAACACTTCCCTGGTCTCTAGTGGCTTGGCTCTGTACTCTGGCCGTCAGTCAAGATTTATTTGTTAAAACATAAATGTTAAAATATAAACTCTGTTGAATATCACTGTGTGTGTGTGTAAGTGTGTGTGTACATTTTGAAATAATAACCATATTGGAGATAGAGTAAAATATCCAGCTCACCACCCTGCATACTTGATTTTTATGCCATTGCTTGTGATGCTGAGAATATCTGGTACCTACCTTTAAGTAAGTTTCATTTATATAGTATATTATTACCCATAGTGAGTACATTTAGAAATATTCATCATGCTTGCTGACCTTCTTTGTGATTTGAGCAATCATTTGCCTCCTTCCAAATGCTAGGCACTGGTAGCCATCTTACCATTCTTTGCTTCTGTGAGTTTTACTCTTCATAGGTGGGTAAACTCATACAGTCTTTATGTTTCTGTATTTGTATTGCCATCTTTAGAAATTCAGTGCTTAATGTACCGTTTCATAGGTGTACACATATACATTTACATATTGCAATTTTCTTTATACTTTCTATATATTTGCATATCTTGCCTAGTATAAACAATGCTGCAATAAAACTGAGAATATAATCACATCTAGAGATTCAGAGATTCAGGTTTTAGTTCTTGTTGATGTGGTCTTGCTGAGTCATAGACCACGGTGGACCAAATGTTTGGCCCCAGAGTTCACACATTGGACATTTAGCCACAAAATTCACATGTTACTAATATGTAGAGATAGGAACTTTGTAAAGTAGTCCATGTTGTACAGGGCCATTATGGTGGAGCCGTCACAGCAGTTTTATAAGAAAAGGAAGAATGATCCAAGCTGACTTATTCCTCTCCTTTCTGTGGATGATGCCCAGGGCAACGTTGTGAGACAGCAAGAAGTCCTTTGTCAGATGTCAGAACCTTGAAAATGGAATTCACAGTTCATAGAAAAGTGAGAAATTATTTTCTTTATTAATTACCCATTCTGTTGCATTTGTTTTCATAGTAGAAAACAGAGTAAGTATATGGTGGGACTGTTTTAATTATTTTTAGCCCCATTAAGATAAAATCTCCAGTGTCTACACTTGCTATCCTACCTTCCACCATCTGCAAGCAAGGATTCTGGCTCTTCCACACACTCATTAGTCTGTTTTAATATATTCATTAAGGATAGCTATTTTGATTCAAAAGTCATTGCAGTGGATTAACATCTTCAACTAAAGCTCTGAAATTGTAATTCACAAGGGAAAGCATGAGAGAAAATCTGTTTGATAGGTGCTGCCCATAATTGCCTGGGTATAACAAGAACTTGAGCAACAGAACAAAACAAATGAGTTTCATCAAAATATTTTACACACAAGAAAAAAAAAACAAGTCAACAATGATAGACAGTGGTGGAATCATAGGAAACATTTGAAGAACATACATATGACAAGGGTGAAACATACATGCAAAACTCTATAGCTTACTAGTTAGAGGGAAAAAACAAAGTAAAAAGCCATACAAAGAACTAGAATTAGAGATGGACAATTGTCAACATCTCAGCTTAGGGAGTCGTACAACCGAGGGGAAGCTCACTGCTGTTCTTTAACTAAGGTGACATGTTATCAGCTGTCTTATAAGTATCTATGATTATGATTATAGCCATAGCAAAAAGTTACTGTGAGCCTTAATCAGAGAAGCCTCTCTATTTAGGTGATGGTGGATTCATGCAGACTTACGACTGAGAAATTCACAGAATTAGTAATAGTTGAGGACCCGTCTCTCACCAAGATATTTATACTACTCTCTTCAAGGTTCATGCTGTTCTTTGGAAGAGGGGTGGGGAGAATGTAAGAGCTGGAAGATATTTTGAATGACTGCACAATGATATCCTTTAGGTATGACAGCACCATTGCAATCATGAAGGCTTTGCCTCTGTGATTACTTGATGAGCACACTACTGCCTCTGTTACCTATCCTTCATGGAGGGAGCAAGGATTCACGGCATCCTACCCATTACTCCTGAATGCACAGATTCTAGGAATGAAAAGATCATTGTCTTTTTGTGCTGCTACCACTGAGCACCAGGGGTACAACTAAACCCATGGTCCTAATGATGGATCAACTCTGTGAGTCACAAACCAAAACAAATGTGAGAAGGAGATTTGTCATGAAGAAAGTAGGTAGAGTGAGATGAAGAGAGACAAGAGAGTAGGATGTGAGTGTAATCAGTACAAACTTGATACACGTACAAAAATGTCAAAAATAAAAATTAATTAAAAATGATGTAGAAAGTAATTTTCTAAGGACGACATACAAATGGCCAACAGATACATGATAAGGTTTTCAGATTTGCTGGTTGTCAAAACAATGTTAATCAAAATTGTAATGACAACTATGTCTATTTTGATTTATGTAGAAGGAGCTGCAGGCCTGCTTTTCGTCCCGCCCGGCTCTAGCACAGCTAGTTTAATCCCAGAATGATTACACGAAAACTGTATTCATTTAAACACTGCTTGGCCCATTAGCTCTAGCCTCTTACTGGCTAACTCTCACATCTTGATTAACCCATTTCTATTAATGTGTGTAGCACCACGAGATGGTGGCTTACCAGGAAGATTCTAACCTGCATCCATCTTGGAAAGGAGAGCTATGGTGTCTGCCTCATTGCCTTCTTCCCAGCATTCTGTTCTGTCTTCCCTGCCTACCTAAGTTCTGACCTGTCAGGCCAAGCAGTTTTCTTTATTAATTAACTAATGAAAGCAACAGATATATAGAAGATACTCCTACATCAGATTTAAAATTTTATCTATATGATCATGAATTCTGGTTTGTACCAAAGCACGTGTACATTTGTACATTAATCTGGTGGACAGAATTCAGTGTTGGGTATTTTCCTCAATTACTCCCCACCTTATATTTTGAGACAGGGTGTCTTACTGTACCTGGAGCTCAATGGCTTGGCTAGACTAACTGCCCAATGAGCTTTAGGGATCCTTCTATATTGGTGTCCTCAATGCCAGTATTATAAGCCTTTCTTGTGGTCAGAGTGTTTACATCAGTGTTAAAGACAAAACTTAGGTTCTCATACTTATAGTCAAACACCTTTCTTTAATTTTTTTATATTTAGAAGTTAAAGGTCAGATATTGGTGTTCTGGAAAATTAGTCTGTTGATATTTGAATCTGTCTGCTTTTTACTTACTCATACTCAATTTTTTATTTATTTCCCCGTTTTATTTTGAAATATTAAAATTAGCAATAGCAATAGAATTGTTACTCTTAGTTTAAAATAAAATAACATGCCTAGTGGTGGTATGTGTACTTTTAATCCCGGCTCCCTCAGAAGGCAGAGGCAGATAGACCTGTATGAGTTTGAAGCTAGCTTGGTCTATAAAGCTAGTTCCAGTACTGTGAACGCTACACAAAGAAGCCCTGTGAATAATAATAATAATAATAACATAATTTTTTGCTCCAAGATCAAACATTTCTTCCTCCAAATCCTAAGCCATTATCTCTTTTAAGAAATGCATAACTCGGGGGCTAATGCCATATCTAATTCAAGAGTCTTCAGAGAGGCTTCATCTATCAACTGGTAAAAAAAGATACAGAGACCCAGAGTCTGCCATTAGGTTAAGCTCTGGGAATCCTGATGAAGAGAGAGAGGAGGGATTGTATGAGACAGAAGGGTCAAGGCCATCACAGTAAAACCCACAAAATCAACTAACCTAGGCTCATAAAAGCTCACAGAGATCAAAACAACAACAAGAGAGTCTGCATGGCGCTTAAAGAGGCCTTCTGCTTATATCTGACAGTTGTTTAGCTCGGTCTTCTTGTGGAACTCCTAACAGTGGGAGCAGAGAGCATTTCTGACTCCTTTACTGACTTTTAGGACGCTATTCCTTATACTGGGTCACCTTGCTCGTCCTTAATGCAAGGCGAGTCTTACTACAACTTGATTGCTGGGACTAATTGAGTCCTGGCCTTCAGCTGCTCTTCCCTGCTAGCGCCTTCTGATTTAAGTTACTAAAAGCGGTGCTTTGTCTAGAGGATCGGAGGATGGGATTTTCACCTGTTGGCCATTGATGGCTGTGTATTTAAGCCTCCATGGTGCTATTAAAGAAGGGCTTTTGTACCAGTGATTGGAGGTCTGTCTCTGCTGGAGGTGTGTTGGTCTGTCTGTGCGTGTGTTTCCTCAACCTCCAGCCACTTGTCCGAGGCTCGTGAACTGGGTTCGAGCGCATAGAGCGAAGATGGGGGGGGAGGGGGCGCGGTGCGCGGCACCTTATATTTCATGTTTTCAGATACCCATGGGAAGACTGTCCTTTTCTGAACATCAATGAAGGAGGAGTGGATTTGGGGGAGAGGCAGAGGCTAGGTCTTGGGAAAGGGACTAGGAGGTGAGGAGGGAGGAGAAATTGCAGTCAGAATACAAAATAAATAAATAAATGAAATGTTTAAACTGTATTTCCCACATTACCCACTTCATTGATTGTCTATGAAATTTATGTATTGAATTACATTTTGGTGTTTTAGTAAGGGAAATATTAACATATTAATATTAAATATATATTTAACTAATATTTTAACTCCTAGTAATGTTTCCATTTCTTGTGAATTTGACTATTTAGAGAGAAAGAAGTGGGAATATTTGATTTTTGACAATTAATTATACCACATGCAAGATGCTGACCAAATCAAACTTTGATGCTTAAATTTTTCAATATTTTTCACTTTCATATTTTTTCAGTAAACAAAACATTAATTACTATTATAAGAAGTGTTAATTTAATATAATTAAATAGTGAGATTTGGTTTGTTTTCTAGAATATTTTTGCTACTATGGCTTAGGGCCTTTTGCACTGAGGGAAATATAGTCTTCTGAGATTCATTAATTGTTAGGAGGGAATTAATTATCAAAATTACAGACAGTGATAGACATCAAGGCCTTGAAATTAACATACCAGTTTGTTATTTTGTGGCATTTATTTTAGAGTGCAATATATAAATCATTATACGTACTGTAAACATTCTATTAAGATTATTATTTGAAAAAAGTGTTTCAAGGTTTTGTCTCCATATTTACCTACTAATGATTAAAGTTTAATTGTTGCTTTACCAGGTGGACAACTTTAATGTTTAAAAATATTTTTGAAGTTTATTATTTTTTTATTCAATGTTGTTTGATCTTTTTCTTGACCCATCCCCAACTCCTGCCATCTCACCTCCTTACCCACATCTTGTATCTATGTCCAACCAGGTATTTTATCGATGAAAGTTCTTAGTTTTTAAATCTCTGACTTTTGAATAATTACTAACATTTCTGAACTTTAATCAACAAATTTAAATGGGGAAATACATTTTCAATCATTGATTGTTGTTGAAGGCAGTAATTCAACACTAACTGTGTGAGATACAATTCTCTTGCAAACTCTGCTTCTGTGAGTAAGGAGGAACAGGAAAAGGAAGTCTGACCCATGGGCTTGCTTCATTGTGACCTTGTGACCAAGCAGCATGTGTGGTGGTTCACACAGACTGTCAAGTTGACAGAATGAGACTCACCATAGAAACAGTCCTCTGAGCATGCCTGTGTGGAATTCTTCTTGGTCCATCAAGATGGGAAGAGCAATGCGTGCAGCATCCTCCTATGGGCTGCAGTTCTTGATAGCATGATAAGAACAAGTGAGCTGAGCATAACATTCTCCACTCTCGGCTTCTTGACTGAGGATGTAAAGTGACTGGCCATCTCTGTCTCATGCCACCAGGCTTTCATCTATGGTGTAGTGTGGGAAGTCCTTCTGTAATGTGTGTTGCTTTTATTGGTTAATGAACAAAGAAGTTGCATTGGCCAGTGATAAGGCAGAGTGTAGCTAGGTGGGGGTGGGGTTGGCAGAAATAAACTGAATGCTGGGAGGAAGAAAGTGGAGTCAGGGGAAGCCATGTAGCCATCAGAGGGAAAAGACATAAGCTGCCAGCTGGAACCTTGCTGGCAGGCCATGACCTCATGGTAAAATATAAAATAATGGAAATGGATTAATTCTAGATAAAAGAGCTAGCTAGCACAATACTTAAGCTATTTGCTAAACAATATTGCCATTAATACAGATTTCTGTGTGATTATTTCAGGAGTCTGGGTGGCTGGGGAATGAATGAGAAACCTCCCAACAACTGGTGGCTACACTTGAACTATGAGCTTAAATAAACCCTTTATCTTTTAGGCACTGTTGACAGGGCATTTTACCCAGAAAGAGAAAGTGGACTAATATAACATGCATGACTGAGTCCTGACCCTATTATGTAACTAGCACTTGGGCTGCAAACCCAAGTAGATACATATCACTACATTTTTAATGAGATTTAAATTCTAATCCCATTTATAATAGCTGGAGCTAATTGAAAATCTCTTAAGCTTGGACTTTTTCATATAAAATTTCTTTTTCTGCAAGTATGTGGTTTTAATATTAAAAATATTAGAATACCAAACCCCATACTAATTGCTTCATACATTAGGGTTGTAATATTAATTAGAAGTATTTTATTGAATGAATAAGATCAGGATCCTATACATGGAAGTTTCTGTCCCTCCTGGTCCTACAGCTGTTCAGCCCCAAAGAAACAGACAGAGGCTTATATTAATTATAAACTGTTTGGCTTATTAGCTTAGCCTCATTATTAATTAGCTTTCACAACTTAAATTAATTAAATTCTTATCTATGTTTAGGCACGTGACTTAGTACCTTTTCTCAGTAAGGCATTCTCATCTTGCCTCCTCTGCATCTGGATGATGACTGCATCTCTGCCTTACTTCTTTTCAGAATTTTCTTAGTCAGTTGCTCCATCTATACTTCCTGCCTGACTACTGGCCAATCAGCATTTTATTAAACCAATACAAATGAAAAATTTTTATAGCGTACAAGAACATTATTCCACAGCATTTCCCCTTTTATTCTTTTCAAGACATGAACTCTAAATCTAATTTCCTTTTTTTAGCTTTTTTTCCTGACCATTATTCATAAAAAGTTGTAACCAACACTGTAAACAAAGACAAACATCCATGATCCAGTTTTTTTGGGAATGTGGGCATAGTTTTGCAGGCTACTTCCTGCTGATTAGGGGTGCTGAATATCTTATGGGGACCCAAAGAAGATTTAGGATCATAGTTAAGTCCTGACTGGGGTATTATTCTGTGAAGCTGGATCATCTCAACCAGCAGTCCTGAAGCTGTTCTGGATGCAGAACTAAGAGGAAACTGCAATAGAATTACTCTGAAATATAGAATCATCCGAACTCCTAGAAGCATTTTATTCCAAATTCTGCTGGATTAATCTAGCCTATATATTTTGAAAATACCTTGACTTCAAAATTTCAATCAAAATATATGTTACTTGGGAGGAGAGTTTTGGCTTTTGTTTCTGAAGTAAATGATAGGTTGTGGATTCATTTTGGATTAAGAAAAATAAGGTTTGATCATGGAAAACTTCCTGAAAAATCTCCAGTGGAAACAGAGGGTTCAGATGAGTTCCTTGCTTAAAGAGAGATAACACTGTTTAAATAATGACAAAGGATTTAAGACAAGTTGTTTGCTGCTAGTAATTGTAAGCAGGCTGTTCTTCACATTCACAGGTGAACAGAGATAACTGAGCTGTGTGTGCAAGATACTACTTAGATGACTTAATAGATCAAAATTCCCCTCACTGAAGACATTTGGATATTTAATTAAAAATTCTCTTAGTAGTTAAATATTCCCAGTAATGCCATAAAATGTTACCAATAAGTTAACATTCTAACATGATTTCTCAGTGGGAATTGAATATTAGTGACATCACTGGCATTTGGTCCTATGATCTCTGTGATTTGGGTTATCCAAGTGAGGGAGTTCAGATAGCAAACCAAGTAAGCTACATGTTGGTGACATCACTGGCATTTGGTCATTATGACCTCTGTAACTTGGGTCAAAGCACACAATAAGAAAACTGAATTTGAGCCATTAAAGTCTGTTGTTTGTAGAGTCTAGGAACTAAACACATTAGTCTGAGGCAGTACAGGATTTCCTCATCTTGTTTGTCCTTATCATTTGGAGCCAATGTTTTCTAGTTGGTATTTATCTACTGTTGAAAATTGCATGTTGACAATTTGTTTCATATTCAGTAAAGAAATCACTGACAGCAAAGATATAAGTGGGCTAATTTTTTCTCAGGGCTAGAAGACAACTTGGGGTTAGATTGAGTATGAAACATTGAACACCACAATGAACCTATTTAAGTGAGTACTGTGATTCTGAGTTTTGTGATTGCAGAATTTTTGTGATCCCCAGAGTATAGGTTTGGATCTATAAGACAGTAAAAGAATTTTTGATTTCACATTTCCTACTAAAAATATCATTTTTCTTATAAGCAAATTAGTGTATTTGCAATTGGAAGTAAGCATCACTGGATAGGATGCTGTTTAATAATTTTTTACTAAATGTAGAGTTACAATAAATTGATGTTCTGACAATTTGTTTAATTTAGGAATGGCCAATCCCAGTCTTTTCTTACTATGATAGAGTAATGCTGCATACAGAGCACACTTTATGACATGTGACTACTAGCGGATCATGACTATTGCAACATTGTCAACATAGAGCACAGAATGTTCAGAAGGCACTTTAGCTATAAGAGAAAAAGCTTCAGGAAATAATTTTTCTTCATCTATTTTTACAGGAATTATTTTTACAAGATTGAGATCATAAAAAGAAATTATGCTGACTTATAGTTTGTCTAGGGTACTACATTAAAATTATATAAAAAAGCAAACTGTTTAATATGATGTTATGTTTTAAAATCTTTGATCAATATTTATTTCTTTTTTGGGAAAAGTAGTGGGAAAATTCTCCTGTCTACAGTATTTAGAAAATGAGGAACAAGAGACTATAAAGCTAAAGGCTTTGCCATCCTCGTTGTTCGTGTTCTGTTTGGAAAGCTTAGTAAAACATTTTCAAATATTAATGTTTAAATATAGACCTTCAATATTTCATTTACAGCTAATCACTTATAACTGGGCCCAGCCAGTTTCTCTGCTTAAGTTACCTGTAGTCTCCTAGTTTCCTATAACTGTGTTTTGAATTAAGCATTAAATAACTTTTTATATATTATGCAGATAACAGATCCATTTGGAAGTGCCTTATTTTATTATCTTGGTGCCATCCTAGGGATGTAGTCATTATGGTATTTTACCTTCCATGAACAGTTTGTTAAGAAATAGTGACACCATTATATATATTTCAGGAAGGAAATTAAACAAGTAAAATTTGAAGGCTAAGAAATAAGGAATGGGTCCAATTGTGTTAAAATAAGATATCTGTCTATCTATCTATCTAGAAATAGGAGAAAAGGACAGCTCTGATCTTATCAAGTGCAGGACCCCACAAATAAAATAATAAATCTCCAGGAAAGAATGGACCTATGGGAACAATAGTGATTGAAACCATTTTTAGGGGTAAACAAATATTCTTTTGATTGGCTATAATACCTTGTACAGGAAAGAATTCATGCTGTTACTATAAACATGGTCAGAAAAAACATGACTGATAAAGTCACTGGTCCAACAGGTGGACTTGTTGATGTTGTTTATTCAATCGTTGTGTGACCAAACTGTCTCCGAAATATCTATGTCTTTATCCATAGATGTGTCATTCTCTCAACTTTTGTTAAGTGAAGTTCTCTTTTTTGCAGTGGGTAGGAGCTATTGCAGAGGTCTGTAATAGTTCAAAGTTCTAAGAATAAGGGGATATGAGCAGCAGCTGCAGCTGGAACATCTATACCAGCTTCTCCACACCTCAAGGCTCAGAAAACATCTCAAAGAGGCAGAAAAAATGTGAGAGCCGGAGAATGGAAAGAGCCGTGAAATGTAGTCACCTGCACGGAATCAAGGCAGTTAAAGTTGCACACAGAGTAGGAAAGGCCCCTCAGGAGTCACTGGCAGTTGATGCTGCTGCAGGACAGGGAGTTACTTTTTACAGAGTTCAGGCCAATAGCAGGATCCTAAACTCTGGTAGAAAACTGCTCAGTCATGCCACTGACAAACATCTCACCAATGAAAACTACCTCTTCTCTGTTGAAAAGAAGAGAATTTAGGGAATACAGATTTTTTTTTTCTTCATGAAGTAGAATTGACATGAGAAGGAAGTGAACCATGAGCACAGAAGGGTATGATGGACATTACATTGGTTTGATGAAGACTTAGGTTGAGAAGGTAAGGTCAAAAATAGTATGGACTTCACAGCTAAAGTTCTTAATGCCAGGACATATCAGGGTCTATGATTTCTTCCATCTGGAAAAAGATAAGGTTTTCAAAAACAGTGGGATTTCATTGACTCGATATCAAGTGTGGACTCTGCTTTAATGAGACTAAAGGTTGGGAGAACATTTAGAGGGGTATCCTGCTAACTCACATGCTGCAGTGACAGCTTGAAATCAGCAGAAAATTAAAAGCGCAGAATCTCCTGCCTGTTGGAAAGCAAAGAGGAACCTCACTCACAGATGCTAGCAAAGGGGAAGGACCGGCTCCACTCCTGAGCAGGCCACCAGTCCTTCCCGGAATTAGCTCCTGGAAGATGCATTGAAGATTCTACCCTACAGAGGGCAAGATGCTTTCTTGAGTGGTGTCAGTTTGCCATGATGGGGACAGAATACTGATGTATTTGACCAAAATATTTTATTGTAAAGTATTTGTTAATCCTAAGCACTTCCTTCTAGAAATCTGACAATTTCCATGACTTTTCTTATGTAAATAATTCCTTCATTGTTTCTTGATGCCACAAATCTCTTTTTCCACTACAATGACTAAATAAGTTTTAATACTTTTTGCACTTTTACTAAATAGTTTATTGTGTTCAATTTCTTGTTTTAGCTATAAATCCTTATGTTTTTAATTCTTTGAAAAGATATAATTGGTTTAAAATATTAGCGGAGGTCCACATATGATTATTAAATTTTATATGACCTTCAGAGGCAGAAAATATAGAAAAACAAGTTTGATTTTTCCTTTCATTCTTGAAGTATAGATTCACAATTCCTGTATATCAAATTTTCTACATATAAAGCTAATATACTACATATTTTTTATATATCATTTTGTGTGAACTTATTTATTGCTCTAATTACCATTGCCTTTTATACTTTTTTTCTGTGTTTTTGACAGAGAGTTCCACCCATGTCAAACCACCTGCCTCAGTCTCCCAAGGGGAAGGCATAAACTATGAACCCTGGCAGAATTTAGATTAAAAAGAATATTAATCACCACAATTTTAATTAACTAACTTTAGTTAACTGTATCTTCCATTTAGTAATGTTGAATATTACTTATCATGCTTATCTATTTCTTCTTAAGTTTTCTACACATGCCCTGAGCTACACTTGCTGAGACAGCCACATTTAGTTTGTTGACAATCTAATCATATCTTTTAATTCTGTGAGTTCCTTTGCGTTCTTGAGAGACAGACACCAAAAATCACATCTACTAAGATGGATGCCAGATGCGAACAGGAAGGGCACCTTGGGTGGAATACACTATGGACAAGCATTTATCACAGCCTGGCAGCCTCTTTATTTTCCTCACCTGCTCATGTGGTGTGCACCTGTGGCATGCTGACTCTCCATGTGGAAGGTGTTCCGGGGACTTCCAAGATTAAAGCCGCTGTTATATATGATATCTTTCACATAGCCTTTTGAGTTTTTTACACTTGCTATTATAGTCAGGATGCCAAATGCCATTTCTTGTGCTACTTCCCCAATTTTTTTTTAAAAGTAAAACAACCCTACTGCAGGGTTCTGAAGAGAAGATGAGCGGTAACCACATGAGTATTCTTTGTATTTCCCCAGTGGGATCAGAGTGAAAATAATACTAGTGGTTTTTTTTTCTCTTTTTCTTCTATGGGTATTTTCATGTAACTACCACAAAGAACTTCACTAAACACTGACTGGTGTGCATAACATCACACCGTGAGTGGGCTTAAAAGTGAATCTATTTCTTTGTGGGGTATAAACACTTTGGGAGAGAGTTGCTCAGAAACATAATAAAATTTAGGTTTTCTATAAAGCTTTCCAAGATTATCCTTTAAAGTACTAATTGATCCATGTTTTGTTTTTGCTCTGCTAATTTATTCCCGCTGTTTTCCATGACCTCTGCAGATAAATGGATCTAGAGTGATTCATAATACAAATAGTTTATGTCTTTAAAAGTCCACAGTCATAACCATCAGTGCTGAAAATGGACATGGATCAGAAGCTCCTGGAAGGTGCTATGGACAGACTGCTGGATCTAGGCATTCTGGCACGGGGCCTGGGATTTGCATTTTGCATGATGCTCTGCTATCAGAGAACCACTGTGTGAGCAACTGTATACCCTAAGGTGATTGACATTTGAGAATGCTGCAAAACTGAAAGCAAATGTTATTATAAGGCAGCAAAGGAGGAAACATGGGAGCCTACAAGAACACACACATTCCTGTTTCAGAAGAGGAAGGAAATGGGAGCTGCTGTGGAACCCACCCCATTTTCTGAGGGGTAGAAAGTGAGTAGACACAGCATCAGGGAATGGCTCTGGGTCATTGTTTCATTTCGGGCTTTGGGGGAAAATAAAAGAAAATTAAATTACCCAGTTCACCAGCCTGCCTGGCTGGCAGCCACCCTACACACCACTGGACTCCAGGATAAAGCAAAGCCAGCCTGGAGCCCTGCTAGGCACCTCCAGAGACAGTCCTCCTATCCCGATTTGCTTGTCTATCAGCTAAAGTCCCCCATGCCCCATGCTGACTTGGGATCTCATGGAGTTGAGCCCAGATTTACTTGCAAATGATTTTATTTTAGATATAAAATATTCTAAACACTCTATAAGGAAACTTATATAATTGATATAATGTAATTGATAATTACAGTAAGTAACATGTCAGAATATAAAGTGAACACATAAACATAGGCTTTATCAAAATAAATCAAGGAAACAATACCATTAATAATATCTCCAAATCATGGAAAATCTTATTAAGGATGTAAAAGACATGCGTAATAAAATATTCCAGACAATGAGGAAAAAATGAAAGACATCACAAAATTGAAAGACCTTCTCCATTCATGGATTGGTAGAATTAATATTGTGAAAATGGCCATTCTGCCAAAAAGAAATTCACAGAGCAAAAATTACACACATATAAATTCCAATACAATTCCACACAGAAATTGAAAAGGTGCTTTCTAATACAGAAAATTCATATGGAAACAAACAAAAACAAAGCCAGAATAGCTGTTCTATCTCATTTATAGGTCAGTTTGACACAGGAGAGTCATTTGGGAAGATGGAACTTCAATTGAGCAAATGCCCCCACTAGATTGGTCTGTGAACAAGCCTGTGGTACACTTTCTTGATTGATGGCTGATATTGAAGTGCCCAGCTCACTGTGAGCAGTGTTACCTCTGAGCTGATGATCCTGAGTGCTATTAGAAAGCAGGCTGAGAAATCCATGAAGAGCAAGCTAATAGCAGCATTGCTTCATGTCCTGTATAATGGGTTTTGCCTCTAGGTATCTGTCTAGAATTTCTGCACTGACTTCCTTTGATGATGGACAGTGATGTGCCTGTGTAAAAAAATAGGAGAATGGCTAAGTCAAATTTAGTGTTAAGGAATTGATGGATGTATCACCATTCTTGACCTTATATATACTGTGGACCTACAGTAATGAAAATTGTGTGTTAATTGCCGCACACCGCACCCCCGTGTCTGCGCTCTGTGTGCTAGCATGCAGTTCCCGAGCTTCGGGCAAGGGACTGGAGGTTAAAATACACAGACACACACAGACAGAGAGACAGCGACACAGGTCATCCTTGAATTCCCCAAGAATGCCTCTTTATTGTGTTCAGGGGCAGATTATATATAGATAGACACACCCCAGCCAAACCCACCAGAAACCACTCTCCTGCCATCAGGAACTCCTGAAGGTCTCGTGCTCAGAGCAGCTGTAGGCCCTCAGATCAGGGGATTACAAGAAATTCAGGATCTGGGTCTCACTGCTCCCAACATTAATCGAATAAATGAGACACATCAATAAATAAAACAATTGAAAAAAACATATGTCTACAAATCTGTGAACTTTTTTTTTAATAAAAACGCACAGTGAAGAAAATAAAGCAAATTCAACTGGTGACCAATGTTGTTAATTACCTGTAGAAGAATAAAGCTTGATCAATATTTTTAACTCTGTATTAAACTCAACTCCAAATGAGTTGTGGACTTTAATATAAGACCTGATACCCTAAATCTTATAGAAGAAATAATACCACATACCATTCTTGGGCATATACCCAAAGAACTCCATATTTTATGACAGAGAACCCTGCTTATCCATGTTCGATACGTGTATCAATTGACTGCTGGATAGTGAAAATGTGGCAGTTATACAAAGCAGTATTATTCAGCCGTTAAGAAAAGCTAAGATATGAAATTTACAGTTAACTGATGGGATGTGAAATAATCAACCTGACTGAGGTAATCCAACTCCAGATACACAAAGATAGTTTGTTCCCTCTCTTGTGTTAATGCTAGGTTTTGAGCTTTAGATATAAGTGTTTCATTTGGAACACTATTGAGTTTAATAAGAACCATGGGCACCTCTGAAGGAAGGGAAAACAAGACATACTGTTATAAATAGGGGCAGCAGAAATAAAGCAGCCAGGATTTAATGGGGTGGGGCGGGGAAGGGAGAGTTGTGTAGAATGGGGAGTGTGAGGATGAATAAGTATGACTAAACACTTTTCATAAAGATATAAAATACATACCTGTTTTAAAAGTGTCTGGGGGGAAATACTCCAAATAGACACCATGTTATGACATATAAAGCCACTACTACCACGAATTGGTTACTTCTTTTGAGTTGTTGGCTAGTGATGTCATATAGACCCCTAGTATATAAAAGATATTCTCAATGCTTTTGTTTACCTTTCACAACCTGAAAATAAGACCATATTTTGTTTTTTGGTTTTATTTTTTGTTTTGTTTTTGTTGTTTTTGAGACAGGGTTTCTCTGTAGCTTTTTGGTTCCTGTCCTGGAACTAGCTCTTGTAGACCAAGCTGGCCTCGAACTCCTAGAGATCAGCCTGTCTCTGCCTCCCAAGTGCTGGGATTAAAGGCGTGCACCACCACCGCCCGGCCATAAGATCATATTTTGAAGACACCATATACCTGAGTAACAAACATGGGAAACTGTAGCTGTTATTCAACTAGAACTTTCACCTCTACTAGCTAGTATCCATAGTGCTAAAAGATGCTATGTGTACACCCAGAGGCAAAAAGTAATAATCTCACCATCTGTGATCCCTTTGAGTTACGACAGTAATTTACCTGGCAAGATATTCTAACCTCTCTTGTAGTGGCACAGATTTTATTGACAAAACCAAGTATTTTTAAAAAAAAATTAAATTTAAGACCTATTCCATGAGGTGAAATACAATTCTGACAATGTTATCTGGGCCAAGGTCCTGTGGATAGACAGGTCACATGGAAAATATATCAGTACTACTCTGCTAAATGGGCAAAACCATAAAAACAACTCCTAAGGAATTATTGTTATACCCACAGATCTGTGCATTCCTCAGACCTCATAGAGAAACTTAACAAAGGCTCAAAACTGGTTAATGTGCATAGAATAAGAGACTTTGAAGTTCTCAGACCCAAATGGGCTATTCTATATCATTTGCTTCACTCAAGCTTTAGGTACCCATGCAGAAAACAGGACAGAATGATTGTAGGAGCCAGAAGTTGTGAATGAATTCAAGGAAACAGTGTTAACCCAGATCCCAAAGGGCAAGTGCATAGAAGAACTCACAACAACTATGAAAGCAAGAGTAAGGTCAGTATAAACTTAAACTAGACAAAGTCCAAACAAGGAGAAGGGGAGATCACATGAATCTCACCCCTAACTGAGGATCTATCAGCATTGTATTGCTACTGAGACAGGAACTCTGTTTACTATAGTTTAATAGTGTAGTATGTGGACAGGCCCTAAATCTATGAGAAAGCAGCTAACACAAACTGGACGATATGAGCAGAGATGTGGTGGCATGAATTTGGGTGCATAGGGAGTGGGAAGGATCTGGGAAGTGTTGGAGTAGAGGGATGAATAGGATGAAAATAAGTTGTAGAGATTTTTCAAAGAATTAATGAAAATATTATCATAATATATATATACACACATATATATATATACATATGTGTGTGTAATGACTGAATGTGTATGTTTATGATATTCTGTTGGTATTAGTATATATCTGTGTAGATATATTAATATGCATGAAGAATCAGTTAATGTTCGGTCTTTCCTTAATCATAATTGACTTACACCTTTAATTTTTTAGACTGTTTCTACATAAGCCTGAAGGTCTTTGATTAGTATACGTTGACTTCCCTAGTAGCATCAGGGACCTGTCTGACTCCATCTATCTAGTAACACACATATACACATCATACTACCCAAATATTTATGTGAGTCTAGGTATGGGAACACAGGAGGTATGGGAGGAAAGCATTTTGTTAACTGAATTATTTTTCCATCTAAAATGAAAATCCTCATGAAATAAACTACTGCATTTAAGTGTATAATTCAAAAGCTAAATGATTTTTCTAATAAATCTACAAATACCTTTTCTACTTTTATAATGAGAGGGAACATATGAAAATATAGGTACATATTTCATAGTTGTACCTGAACCTAAACTGTTTTGAAAACATTCTGAGTATAGATCTTGTAAAATATAATTTGGTTTACATTTGTATATTTACTTCTAAAATATTTATTAAAAGTTACATTGATAAATACTTAACAATTGACAGGAAAAGGGAGCCAGGGGATTCTCATTTATAACATTTTCCTATAGACAATCTCAAGCGATCAAAGTTTAAGAAGCTTTTTAAAATTCTTTACAATTCAATACTCAGTTCAGCAGAACTATGCTAAGCATGGTAATGTTCATTAATCCTTAAATCAGATCATTTACACCAGCTTATGTTTCCATATTGGAAAGCATTGATGTGTTTATTATAAGCTTCTCATCCTAACAGCAAAACAGCAATATTTAAAGTAAATAATTTTAGTTATTGGTAATATTGTCAGTTACTAATAAAATGTCACAATGGGAGTTATGGGGGACCTTTCTAAAATAGGGTAAAGTTTCAGTTGTCTACTGAAAACACGCCAAAAGTAATTACTGTAACTAAATCATCACAAATAACTGATAATATTATCATTGTGAATCTTTAAAATGTTGTTTATTAAAATGTGTTCAATGAACTTTTGTGGGTAATTGGCAACAAGACAGTTCCCAGTGACATCTTGATGAGAAGGAATCATCTATAGATTCTGCAACAGGTAGCAATCCTCCACATACTGTCAGACGTGTGTGTAATGTGCTGCCATAGAGACATTAACTTGCTTTCCCACAGTAGATACCTTTCTGTGGGAAGGATAAACTCTGCATTGTCTGTCTATTATGTTTGGATCAGCTGATTTTGACACAATTCTAGAAGGTGTGCTCTGTCCTTAGATTTTTTGAACCAAAATAATTACATGTAAAAGCAGCTGATCTTATATCTAAGCATTGCAATTAGATCTAGACAGTGCTTATCGTAAACATACAGTTAGAAAAGAAAAAATTCTACCAT
Organism: Chionomys nivalis; assembly: GCF_950005125.1. NCBI lineage: Eukaryota > Metazoa > Chordata > Mammalia > Rodentia > Cricetidae > Chionomys > Chionomys nivalis. Next base: position 2,513,652 of record NC_080099.1, on the reverse strand, counting down.
GTTCTGGAATCAATTTTTGAATTTGATACATATGATTTGAGGTAAATCCTAGGCACATTAGTGTATCAAATTCACCATTTTGTTGCAAGAATGGCCCACTTGTTCCTTCCGGCTGTCCGGCTACCTTAGCACCAAAACAACCAGACAGAAATTTTATTCATTAAAACACTGCTTGGTCCATTATCTCTAACTTCTTATTGGCTAACTCTTATATTAATTTAACCCATTTCCAATAATCTGTGTATCATCATGAGGTTGTAGCAGAGTTCCAGCACATCTATCTCTGGGGTGGGTCCATGGTTCCCCTCTCTCCACCTTCCTTCTCCCAGCATTCAGTTCTTTCTTCCACTCCTACGAAAGTTCTGCCCTATCAACAGGCCAAGACAGTTTCTTTATTAACCAATGAAAGCAATACATAGACAGGAGGACCTCCTACACCAGCATTTCTTTTGTGATTCTGCAAGCCGTTCATACCCTGCCTTTCCCACTTTTTCCTGGCAACTGTGCATCTTGTGTCAGAATCTCTCATGCATCTGGCATTCTTCGTTAGGCTCTCCTTTTTAGAGAATGAAGAAACATATCTATGGCAACAATGATTTTGTATAGAGTTTAGAACATGAATGAGCAATGAAATAATTCATAGCTGTAAATGGAAGAAGAAAACTGATAAAATTGAAACACAATTTGGTAAGTACTCAATCTCAAATAAATATGTGTCTTGATAAAATTGAAGTATCCTGTGATTTTCCTATGAAAACTTCTATACTATTTACTTATTTTGTATTTACTCTTTTTTCATAAATTACACAGAAAGGATAGCTCTACATTTACATACCTGCATTCTTAGAGAAGACAGTAGTCACCCTACCTGGTTTTCAGATAAGAGCCCGCCCTTGAAATATTATTCAGCATAGGATGGCTAAGTGAAGCCAGACTCTGTGTGTGACTGTATTGATTTCAGAGCTTCCACACATACACACACACACACACACACAAAATAAGTAAAGATAGTTTGTATCTCCCAGAAAGAAAAAAGTGCTCAAAGAATAAGATCTTATTAAAATCTATACTATAAACCCAAATGACCATAGTTATTAAAACTTAGTTATCCAAGTAAATATAGAGTAATTTACCATAACCCTTCAATACAATGTCATTACTCTGTAAAATGTACATAAAGAAACTGATACTCTAATTTAAAAAGGGATGTGAATGAATACTCAAATAGCATCCCCATAATGTATTTATTGAACGTTAAAGAAAGGTACATAGCAAAATTAAGCATTTCCCAAATTTGTCCAGTACATTACTGTCTTATGATTTCTGTTGCTCTGAAGAAACACCATGACCACAGCAACTCTTATAAAGAAAAATGTTTAGTTGAGGTCGCTTGGTTTGAGAGGTTCAGTACATTATCACAACACAGGTAGCATGGTGGCATATATTTTGTCAATAGTTATTCATACAAATTATATACATATAACCCTCACAAGAAAATTATTTACATACTTGCACAGTTTTTGACAATTAGTGAATAGACAAATTATAATATGGATATTTCTATCCTTATATTTCAAAAGTGAATAGTTGACATAGAACTGCTTAAAAATTGAGGCTGGGCCAGATAACTGCTTAAGGCCATATTCAATACTATCAATCCATAAATACTCATGCAAATTATTTTTCAACTCTTGAGAAAGCTGCCGTTTGGCGTTTAATTACAGCTGGTTTATTAAATTCTGCAGGCTTACAACTTGAAGGTGCACTTGATATTAAAAAAGGGTCCCATTTCCATTTCAAATGGATTCCAAACAATTCCCAGTTCTGTCTCTGAGGTATGGTCACTGCTTTCTTCCCAGAATCTGTCGTATGCAGAGGTCTTGCATTTTCCCTGCTTTCCTACATTCATGTTACTCCTGTTACCTCTGGAGGAGGAAAAGAAGATTGTTGCAGAGTGTCTGTCTGATGGCAAAGCAATTTCACCACCCTGTGCATCTGACCACACCATCAGCACATCCAGGTGAATTGTTTCTCCTCCAACCTACTCATTATTTACCGGTTTCATGTGGGCATTATTAGGTCAACTCTCTCAAATACATAAAAGGCACATTGGCGGTTACCTGTTGATGTGAAAGCATGCCAATTATTTTTTGCTTAAAAGAACAATATGCTGACATATTCTCTTCAATCTTTTAAATTGGATGGTTTTTACTTGCTTTTAAATGTATTTTTCATTTAGATTTTTATGTTTAATTTTAATTTTTAAGGTTATGTTAATGACACATGAGTTGAAGTATGTTCAAAGTACAATAAGCAGGTAGAGCAGAATGCCAGGCTAAATTTAGTAAGCTCTTGAGAATATTATGCAAATGACTTTTACTTGTAATGGCATTTAAAGAGAGACCGTCACATTGCATTTCCGTATGAACATTAAGTGAAAAGAATAAGTGAATTATTTTGCAAATATAAAGCCTAGATTTCATGATATAAAACTTTTCATTCTCATGAAGGGTTGATAAGTCTTCAGCAAATAGCTTTTGAATTTTTGCTGGAACCTAGGTTGTAGTACTTGTAAATTCTTTGGTGAAAGAGCTCCAGGCTAGCTAATTTTAGTCTCTAGATATGCAATATGGTTTCTCTAATCAGTGCTGTAAAGATGCATAGGAGTCCATAATTATTCAAAATTTGCATTTCTCATAGACTTGAGCATAAATTTCTTTAGTCTAGCTAATAGCAAAGGTGGCAAGCTTATTAAAGAGTAAATTTTTGCCTGTTTCACACACACATATATACACACTTATATATGTTAGTATATATGAATGGTGTGTGTTTGCAATTCTGTGTAGACATTCATGTGTGAATGTGCCACAGGACACACAAGAAGGTCAGAGAAAAACCATCAAGTATCAGTTCTCATCTTTCCACCATAAGAGAGTGTTGCTTTTTGATTAATATGCTAAAATCTCTAGTGCTTGGGCTTCTGTAGGTTATGTTGTCTCAGGCTCTAGTGTTCTGATGAGGGTGCACTAGGGTTATAGATTATTGAATGACTGACTATTATTTTAGTGTAGGTTCAGAGGCTTCAACCTTCAGACATCAGGCTCAGGTGACAAACAGTCCCATCCACTAAGTCCTCTCTCTAGTTCAATGCCCTTGGTCTTCATAATTTCATCAATAGTAAATTTAGATAATTAGAGCTTTAAAAACTGATACTTATACACAAGAGAATTTTGTTTATGAATGAGAAAAAATAAAATTAGGACATATGCAAGAAAAATGATGGAATTGGAAATCACTGTTAAGCAAACTAAGCCAGAATTGGAAAGAGTAATATGGTTTGTCTCAAATGCAAAGTTTATTTAAACGTACATAAATGTGTATAAGACATTAAAATAGAAATCAGATTATGGGAAGAGACAAAAAATTGAAGAAAGTGAAAGAAGTCGAGTAACAGAGAAGTTGTCACATAAAGACAGAAATGAACAGGATTCAATGGTGACTGGCTACTCTCAAGATGGAACAGGGAGGGGAGTAAAGGAAACTATGGTGGCAAATAAGAATAAAATGTTATTTGTGCATGAAAACACTATAACAAAGTCTATTACCCTTTGTACTAACTAAAACATTAATATAAGAAAACATCTTTTTGTTTAATTAATTGCTCACAAAATTTCTGCAATTATAAGAATGACTTCTCATGACTGGCACAGATCGCTCCAAGCACACTAGTGATCTACGATCCCTAACTTTTACCCATATATTTTTAAAATTGAAGGATAGTGGATAAAACTGAGGGATGCACATGTAGATATACTCAGTTTCACCGTTTTGGGAGTTTTTACTTTGGCTATGGACGTTATATATGTCTAAGAGTATACAGAAGATACGTAGATGTTTACTAGAACACTTTACAGGGAATAGCGACAATTTTCAAGCTATCTAGAGTGAGCTTTGCCCTTCTGGACTCCCCCTCGCCTTTGAATTTTATGACAGACTGTTCTCCCCCAAACCTCTGTATTCATTGTTACAATGGTATAGCCCTTCTTAAACTGACTGACTGATGTTTTCTTCTGAAAGCTCTGTTGCAAGCCAGTTACGAGTTTTCGTCCCTGAGGAAGATGCAAAGAAGTAAAAGCAGCCTTCATCCAAAGCTGTATAATAAGTAGCCTGGATGGGGGACACAGAGTCAGGGATTATTAAGAGAATCATATCTGCAGTTCTGCTGACAGATTAGCTGTCTTCTTTGTCGGGTTTCTCGTATTGGGATGTTTTCTTGTTAGCCAGTCATCACATTGAATCACCCGTGGTGAAGAGAAGTTTGGATTTCCAGTTTTTCTTCCAGTGATGTGGGATGATAAGCAGACAGTGTGATGATATAATAAAATCCAATTAAATAGAAGCATAGGCCCATGTGAACCCTTCAGAAAAATAATCAGAGCAAAAACATAAGCATCTTAGAGTCATCATTAACGGTTTTAGTAGTATTCTTGCTCAAAAATTGTTTCCAAAATGTTCTTTATATCCTCAAATAAGCCATTTGTTTCAGAAAAACTTTAAGAAAGAATTAAGAGACAATTATTTGAAAGTTTTTTTTTTCTCTGTGATAAGCTGATTTATATACTGGCAGAGCTAAGGGACATGGGGTTGCAATTTAAAAGTAGTTTTTAGCTTTTAATAAATTCTTACTTTCTTTCTAGTACTGCTCCATGATAAAGGGACCCAACGAAAAACATTTATTTCATATTATACAGCAGCATCCAAAATATCTAGTGCTGACTATTTCCAGGAACCCGAACAATGTTTTCATTTAGGAATTCCATACACTGCCTCTATATTTATTTTTATACAGTCATAATTACACATTTCCATAAGCAAGACTATGATATCACCAACAAGGAAGTCACAAGAAAGCAAGATAAATATGACATCAATAGTGGGTCAAAATTAATCCCAGGTAATGTTTATATAAAATATTTTATCTTTTCCTTCTTTTCTTTTAGTCATTGTAGGCTAGTCAGCTACTAGGAAAAGTGGATTTTAAATATGTCAGAAGATAGAGAGTATAGGAACAAAAGAGACATTTTACCATTTTAAAGAAGTACATATCTGATGTTCTTCTAATACTGTCAGGAATAGAATTCTTTGTTTTATTCTACTTTCAACCTTATTCTTCAGTCAGGACTCTTACATCCACCTGTATTTAGAAACAAACTTATACTACGAAAATTACCTGAAGGAATTTCCAGTTTCACACTGGTTCTTGGGTTGCCATGAATTTCTTAGACTATGTATTAAACTTGAACCAAAAACTTTAAAAAAAAATTACTTTATGTTTTTCCTAATTTACAGTTAACTCCAAGTTTCTTGACAGCATGCCTGTATGTACATAGTTTTGCAAAGTATTTTGTTTTATAAGTTCTTACCTCAGTGCCATAAAATAATTTTGAAGCCAATGACAATTTTTATGTAAGTGGTATAATATATTGGAAGATTATATATGCAGACACAGAGGTGGGTGAGTTTAAAAACACAGGTGATGAGCATTTGCACTGTCCCTATATAGTTAGCACCATAAGGAATTATTTAAATGTACCATGTATATTAAAACTTGTTCAAAAATTATTAGAAATAGAATTAATATTAATGCTATATTTTTCCTCAGTCTAAACTTATTTTTATTTTATTTAAAGTCAAATATAAAATTTGAAGACAAATACATCTTTGAAGTCAAGCTAGAAATTATTGTATATCAAATGGTCAAGACATTTGAATTTAATTCATTTTATAATGTTTGTAAGTTAGGCATAGGAATGAGAGGATGGGCATAAGATAATTCTAGTATTATTTATCACTAATTTTAATATTTACATCATTACCAAGTTAGGCAAGAATGTTGCTCCAAGTATGTACAGAGAAAATTCAGAGAATTATAAAGACATGTTTTTAAAAATCTGTATTCTACCAAAATGAAAAATAAAAATGAATTTATTGATTTTATATATATATATGTTGTAGTAATAAGAGCGGCGGGGCTGCATCCCCGGCACCCAGCCGCCCGCATGGCTACCTTATGCCCCAAAATAATTACATGGAAACTGTATTCTTTTAAACACTGCTTGGCCCATTAGCTCCAGCCTCTTATTGGCTAGCTCTTACATATTGATCTAACCCATTTCTAATATTCTGTGTACCACCACGAGCTGGCTTACCAGGAAAGATCTTAACCTGCGTCTGTCCGGAGTGGGAGAATCATGGCGACTCCTGACTCGGCTTCTTTCTCCCAGCATTCTGTTCTGTTTACTCCACCCACCTAAGGGTTGGCCTATCAAATGGGCCTAGGCAGTTTCTTTATTAATTAACCAATGAAAGCAACAGATTAATACAAGACCCACCTCCATCATTTCCCCTTTTTCTGTTTAAACAAAAAAGAAAGGCTTTCACTTTAACATAGTAAGATTACATATAGCAAAACAGTTATCAAGCAAGAATTACAGTTACAATATTTATATCTATTTTATCTTTTATCATAACTAAGGAAAACTATAACTATAACTAACCACTCTTCAACTCCATCAAAGACTCCAGAAGGATATATTTCCTAAACAAACAAGAAATCCAAAACTCTAGAAATGACAGAGACATCTTGCTGCCTGGACAGTCACCCAAAGTTCCTCTGTACCGTTGGGGCATCCATCTTCAGCCTATAGGCCCATAGTTTTCAGCAGACATTTCCATGAAGCAGGAAAATTCCAAAGACAGTTCAGTCACTTTCTGCTGTGTCCTGCAGAATGTCTCGTAGACTCTTTCATGAATCAGGAACCCCGAAAGACCATCTCATCTTTAGGCAAGTTCAGCAGTTCTTTTTCTGTGGGTTCTTTGTGTCCAGTTTATGCAACAGTCCAGGCATGAGCAGTTTCATGCCCAATTGGCTATCAAACTCCATAAGGAGCCTCTTCGATGCCCATCTTCCTCTTGAAGTAGATTGGTGCTGCCAGAAACAGACGTGTCTCATTGCCATGAAAAGCCCTAAGTTATTAAAACATTAAATGCCATATTCTGCAGTCTTTGAAAGATATGAAGAATGCCTATCTAACTGAAATATATCTCTATATATCTAGAAAATCTAACATGACTACAAACTTGACTATTGATGATTATCCATTAATGTATATTTCTTAATTATACATTACATTTTTAAATGAACTACACAATCACAATACCTTAATCAAGATCAGAAATACATATACACATAACAAAATTGACCTTATAATCCATACCAATGAAAATTTTTTATATCTATATCATATCCCCCTTTAAATGTAAAAGAACATTTATAAACCATATTTGGGAACATGGGCACAGTTTTTCTCTCCAAACTGCTTCCTGCTGAATGGGGGCATCGTTAATTAGGTCTTTCATGGTATAACCTGTGTGTCAGGGTCATTTCAGTCGGCAGTTGAGTGAAGTAATTTTCTGAAGGTGTTCACAGCAACCTTTCAGGAGGGCGTGGTCTATCATACCATATTGGGATAGACGCAATCCACAGAGTCTCATTCTCTGTGAAAACAAAAGAAGACCCTCTCCAAAGCATCATATCCTTAGACCCATATTCTGAAATCATAATACCCTTATATCCATTCTGGTTTAGCTTGGCAGCCCATATAATGAAATGTCTCTCTGCATTTAGCTCCTTTACAGTCAAAAATTTTAAAGAAAACACAATAATACAAAGAATCCAGACTCTCTGTGAATTTTCCATTTTTACGTGGCTTATTTTTCTTTATTTCTTTTAATCTATAACTATCTGTACTCTGTCTCTTTAAAGACTTTACCCTTTTTTTTAACCATTAACTTTATTCTCTATATTTTTTTTCTTCTCTCTCTCTCACATCCAACACTGTGGTCCTTTATGTCTGAATCTGTTTTATTGTGAATCTGTATTTTTTTTTTTTACTATCCAGGAGCATTTCTTAAAATGTTAAGCACTTCTTAAAAACTTAAGTTGTACTATGTACACCTAATACGGTACCGCCTGTGTCCTGCCCAGTCTAAACCTTAACTGTGCTGTTATTATGGTAATTACGGTAGTTCTTGCCTGAGACAGAAACCAGCAGGCAGAAACCAAAGCAGAGATCACTAAAGAATACCATTGATTTGGTTGCTTCCCTCATTAGGTCAGTTTGCTTTCTTATACAAACCAAGACTACATAGGTGGCACCAGGCACCATGGACTTGTGCTTGCACATCAATCATTAGTCATCAAAACACCCCACAGACATTCCCATGGGTCAGTCTGATGGAGTAAATGCCTCAACAGCTATTTCCTTTTCCCCTTGGAACTATAGTTTGCCATGTGGACAAACACTAGCTGGCAGAATCATTGTGGTATTTAAGACTGCACATATATTTGAGTAAAAGAATAAGTGTTGATGTTCTTGTGATCAAAGCTATGATGACTTGACCATTGTCAAGCATGTCCAGATGGTGTACATGCTTCCCACCACATCAAGAATTTGTAACTAAGGACATAGAGAAGTCTCTGTTGGTAACTCCAAAAGACTTCAATCATTGGCAGTTAGAAAAGTTAGTGAAATAAAAAGTAACTTGGTTTTGCAAAATAAAGAACTAATGGATCATTTACAAAGAAGACAGCATCTTGGGTAGATTTAAAGTTTATTATTTGATATTAATTCATCAACATGAGCACATCTATGACATTAAAGACATAGCAGATACTTTTGAAACAATGTTTTCATGAAGACATGGGTGCTGGAAGCAAGATTGTTTAACTGGGATCTTTTTGGACATTCAGAACTGATCTGTGGGACTTGATTAGAGAGTAACAGAAAAGATGATTTACTTGGGCCACTAAAGGAGAATTAATATTTATGCTTGCAGTTTAGAAATTTCAATATCTTAGTATTTATACAAAATTTAGGTAGTAAGAAAGAGTTTCGGTGAAAAAAATCTCAACTTCTTTCAGATTTCTCCTGCTTATGGATTCATTGTTTAGCTCATTATCTACGGAGTAGATATATGTTAGTGGGCGTTTATCTCCAGGGACATGTCTCCTGTTCATTGAGCATTGCTAAACTTAGTTTTCCACATGTATCTTGGAGAGTCAGTCAAATCTGTGGAATTCCAAAAGTATAGACTGCCAAATGCTGAGTGCTTCAGCAAAAGTAAAGAGAAGAACTTCGCTTTGTGCTCAAAATTCAGTTTGGAATATACCTCTCAGCAAGCACAACAAAAATGCCTCTAAAATTATCACTTAGGATCAAATGGACATAAGAAAAGAAATTACACATTTTGTGAATAAAAGAAAGATTTCTCATTGGTTATATGAGCATGTCTTTATTTTTCTTGTAGAAACATTAAAAATGACTGTTTAAGTGGATATGTTAGTAAACAATTTTTGCCAATTTTAGTAGATTTTGAAGATAAAACAACACAGTCAAGATTGATATATATGTATATACATTCATTTTAGCTTACATTTTTCTCTTACAAATGCTGTATAAATTTATTCCTGGATATGTAAGGTTAGAACCGAATTGCAAAAAACTTTGTGAATCGCATTTATTTTTAAATTACCACCACACTTCATTGGGAAGAACAGAAATCAAGTTACACACCACTCTAATTCGTGTTTCCTGCGTTTAGTCCTTTTTGTTTCAATAGTGACATTAGGCCTTGACTTTCAGAAGAATACTAGAAATAGTGATTTTTAAATTTACTTTGTCTAAATTGATTTTTAGATCATATCCTGTAAAGCTGTATATTTGTCATTTATAAGCAGATATAGGATGATATTTTAAATAATTCGGATTTTTATTATGTAAATTGAACTTCAATATGCAAATTGACACAGTTTAAGATTCTAGAGAAGGGTTAAAATAAGAACGTATTGAGAGTATAGAGTGATGAATGTATCAGTCTGGAAAATTATAAATGTTTAGGGATCCACTTTTAATAGATAATGTAAATATTTCCTTTTGTAGTATGGTTTCTGAGCACTCTTGACAAATAATTTGTAATTATTCTGCCAATAAAACAACCTGTACAGAATAAGGAATGTGTGTATGTGTTTAATTTATGTATGTATGTAAAAAGAGTGCCCTTGCAAATCACAAGAAAGAAATTTTACACCAATAATTTTAATTTGTATTTCTTATCAATTCCCTATTTAATTATATATTTCAATTTCCTTTTCTGCTGCTTTTTATTTTTTGATACTCCCTTTCTCAATCATTCTCTAATACAATATAGTACGACATTATAAAAGCAGAATAAGTAAGCTTGCAGCTCCCTTCCTACTGCCCATGGAGACTATAAATGCACAAACGGTATGGTAGTGAAGTGTGCATTAACTGCCTTCTGTTACACGCCAAGAACAGAGACAGGCTGCTAATGTGCACTGTGTTGAAACTCTTAATGTGGGGGATGAGAATTAACTTGCAGCAGTAATTTGGTAAACACCTGGGAAAATTGCAAGCTTCATTTCTTGCAACGTAGAATATGATTAAAAAGAGAATATATTATTGCCATGGGCACCATTTAAAAATGTGTAGACAGCACTCTACGATGTTAAAATGGAAATTGGAAGTTGTACTCAGCAATGACGATGTTGCATGTTAATTACTGTCTACCGCGGAGCCCTGCAAGTACAATTCAACTGTTTGCCTTTTCAAGCAGTACTTTGATTAACCCGAACTTTACCTTTCTGCATATCATATTTTGAGAAATAAGTGAAATGCTATGTTGCTTAAACAATAACACTCCCAAACCAACAGAATACATTCCAAACTCACAGAAATCACCACAAGCTTACACCTAAAGTACTTTCCCAATTAAAAGAAATTTCTAAAAAAATCAGATTTTTTTTTTAAAAGTATTCTAGACTACTATGTACTATTGGGTAATAACAATAACTTTGATTTTCTAGAAAACTTTTGAAGTGGCTATAATTGTGCCCATGTTTCATTTGGAGGTACCATAAGTGAAACTAAATAAATAATATGCAAAAAGCATAATCAGTAATTTTTTGATAGACTCAGACCTTAAGTGGAGACTTGCTTTACACCAGAATTCTGAAATATTATCTCCTTTCATTTTAAGTACTGTTTCCTAATGTTATAGTCTGTATAAAATATGTTTTATATCTTAGAGTACCATTCTACAATGATCTAACCCCACAGCACTATGCTTGCACTATTGTCGCCACAGTTCAATCAATATTGTAATGAAGGAGCTAGCATCTGCTGATTGCTTAGGTTATTTACAACTAACTTAGTGGCCAAATTGGACAAAACATATTAATTGCCTGGCATCCAAATGAATTACAAAGAAATGGTAGTTGTTTCTCTTGTTTATAATGTGGCTAATAATGACTTTAAAGGAAGTCATAGAAGTACACACCTTCAGTGTTAAGTGTGGTATCAGAAGAGTGAGTATCAAATCTTTCTCTAGTGGTTAATGCCACACCTCACTTTCAGCATGCATTAACTGTCTCACAAAATCACGTTTGGTGATAATGTTAAAATGCTGAATATAGTTTTGTTGTTGTTTAAAGAAGAGTGAAACTTGACTATATAAAACTTATGATTTATCATTTAAAACATTATTGATGATATGAAATAAGTTAGAGCAAAATGTTAATGAATCAAAAAGAATGTTCTCACTAATGTTGCCTTGGTGTGTGAATTAAAATGAAGTAGCAGAGGTAGGTCAAGAAGCTTCATTTGGACTTGGTTTGTACTGAGAGAAGTCCAGGACGCGATGGAATCTTGGCGAGATGACAAAATGATGGACTTCAACTAATGGAGAAGTGCTGTTCATGAGGTAGGCAGGGATGGTAGTGAGCCTTCCCATGGCCAGTTCATCTGCTACACACACACACACACACAGACACACACACAGACACACACACACAGGGAAAGCTTGCCTTACTTTTTCTTGTTTTTCTTTTAATTATGGAACTTTATACATTTAAGACAGTAATGTAAACTGCTCATGTACCTGTGTGTGTGTTTGCTTAGCATTATATGTGTACTGATTCGTGAAAAACTTAACATTAGTAAATATAATATCTTAACTTTAAATAACTGTTTTTAATAATAAAATTTAAATAGATAAGACTTTGTTGTAAAAAGAAAAGTACTTTAAATCTTAAGTCCAAAGACTGACTGAGAAAGAAGGACAGAGTAAATTTACTTCTGATGAAGAAACGGGCGATGGAGGTTTGGACAGAAACCACGTCTTAGGCCATGGATCTGAGACTCAATAGAAAATACTTTCACAAATGTATGTACATGTGTGTGTCAAATGTTCTGAGAATATATTATTTCAAATATGTCATCCAGAATACCAGAGTTAACTCATTTTTTGTATAGAATAATTAAATTATATTTTTAATAGTCTATGAAAGAAAATAGTTTTTAGCACTTCATTCTTCTTTATCCTCACATAATTCTCAGGCTTACCGCATGAGTACCTGTACCATTCTGACTAACCTGAATAAGTCTAAGCATGTCTGCCTGATTCTCATTAAATTTGCTGTCTGTCGAGGCAGTAATGACTCTAGGCTGGGAGTTGTTATTAATTAACAACTGCTACCAGCTCTACCTAAACAGCTTCCATGGATTTCTAAGTTTCTTTGATACCTTTATATTCTAAAGGAACCAATCACAGCACACAAATACCAGTTCCCTCAACATTACACTTTCAATTCCTTCGTATCAAATGTGTGATTAACTTAATATCTTTCCTGTGAACAAATATTTCAAAGATTGCATATCCACTTCTTTCATTACTACCAAATATTTTTATGATCTACAGCTATTTACTTAATATTGCTAATTGGTTTATGACTACCCATAATGGGCTTTGACATGTTATGATGCTTCCTTGAGGCCACTTAACATCATAAATATTAATAAAAATTATACACAAAGCATATCATTCAGAGTAGTTTATTTTTTCATTTAGTCAATATTGCTATGCTTTTACCACCTTTACCATGTCATTGATAGGGACTTGATCTAGTTACTGGTATAATACCTATTCCAATTTCAGACAACCTTGGCTAGTTAATAAAAATAATTATCAAATTCCACCAACTTCAAATTCACACATATCTTACCTTACATATATATGTGTGGCCTAGTAAATATGATATTTTCCCTCATTTTTCTATTTTTACTCCTTGGCCATGAAAATTCTTTTTATATTTCAAGAATTATCTTCATCTATTTTCTCTTATTTATTAATATCAGATTGGGAAAAAATTTTAGCAAAATTTTTGAAATTGAGTCAATCTAACTGATGAATAATGATGGTGATATGTAATGGATATTGTTAAAGATATTTCAGTGTTCTGGATTCCAAGCTATTTGAGTCAACTTGAGAGCTAAAGGATACGTTTTTTTCTAGTATGTTTCCTCGCCATCCTTATTAGGTCAGTAACAACTGGACATAAGGCCCATCCAATGCAATATGACTTCATTTGATATCTTCAGCTACAGCTACTTCTATCATCAGGTTCTCAGAATGACCTTCCATGTGCTGTCATGTGGTCTCAGATTCCACTTTGTCTGGGTAATATCCGAAAACAGCACAGAGAACCAAACTTAAGACAATGAAATGTGAGACTTCTAATCTCCAGAATAACTTTGGTTGTTCTGGATCCTCTAGTCCATCATTATCTGTTATGAAAGCCCCCCAAACTGACCAGTTTTTATACCAATATGCAGAACACAGAGAACACCATGCACAATGTGAATCGGGCTCTCTTCCCAATCCATGCACGCTCAGAATTTCAGAACATGACCCTATTTGGAAACATAATCTTTACAGATATGTAGTTACTTAAGCTAAGTAAAGCTACATTGCGTGGGCCCTATAGCCAGTGACCATTATGAATGCAAACATAGGAGGACACACCTTGGAAAACACGTGACTTCAATTTCTGAGTTAACCTTGTTAATCTGGGATAGGAGTGATGGTTTTACAGTCCAAATAAAGCCACAAATGGCAACAAGTCAGAAATGAGAAGGCAGGTGGCAGAAATTTTACAGTGAAGCTGGAAGGAAGCGGCTCTGCTGACACTGATTGTGTGCCTCTGGTGTCTGGATTCATAAGGGATAAAACTCATTTTTCTAAAGGTGCCCAGTATGGAGTGCTATGGAAACTTGAAAGGAAATACACTGGGCTACTGTCTCATCAGTAGCTGGAGATGCTGGTTGGGGAACTCATGATGAGCACAACTGGGGAGCAAATTCTGGGGGTCTGGATGATGTGAGGACTTAGGGTCAGTGTCACCTTCCATATGTGGTGTGTTCCTGCCTGCATCTGTGCTGCACATTGAGAGATCTCTGAACTTACGCTTTGACAACAGTAAGCAGAGGGCCTTGTGGGAAAAGTTCTGTGGCCACATGCTCTATGGATCGCATGACTTAAAATACTTATATATTTTTTGTACATCAGTACCTGTTAAACTGAATGATTTCTTTCTTCTGTCTTTCTCATAGAGACAGAAAAAAATGTGATGTTTAATCTTAGATTGACATAATAACGAAAATTTAAGAGTCACAGTTATATTTTCCTTTTCATATATCAAACTATCTATATAAAACATGAAATTAATTGATATATAAATTAAAGATATTTATTTTGATCAATAATAATTCCCATTACATAGAAAAACCAAACAAAAATAGTATCAAATAATAATTCTGTACACGGTTTATGGTAAATAATCCTATTGGCTGTATTTTATTATTAGTAGATATTTCCCTTTAGATTCAAAAATTACTTGTATGTAATGGTCCTGTCAGTCTTGTTGAAAACAAGTACATATCATTTATTCATGCACAGTAAAATATATTGCTGAATTTCTCTTATTTTTAACCTTTATAAAGTGTGATCTATTTTTAGAGCATTTATTAGTTTTCTAGAGCTCTGTCCCCAAGGACATATAAATATTATGAATCTGTTAGATTTTATCTGAGGGGCACATTTCCATTTCTAAAAAGTTTCAAGAATTCAATCATTTAATTTTTCTGGCATCAGCAAGAATTTCATCTTTTTTCCTATATTGGTAATTCAGACAAGATGTTGGCTATGAAAGAATATTTAGTACTTTCTTCTCGCTATCATAAAAATGGTATCACTACCTTCAATGAATGAAATTTGATTTCTCATTTTAAGACATCAAGTCTTAAATGTATAAATCATGGGCATACAGTTTATTATTTTCCATATTATGCCTACGTGACCCTAGACCTTTGATTTCAGATACTTAATAGCACACTGTCCTATTTACAGTCATATAACATAATGTGCTTAGCACATCTCTAGAAAATGAAGAAAAGATTACTACTTATATGTAACTACTTTAAACTATTGGAATGAGTTCTATTCTCAATATATTTTTAATTACTTTGATAATTAAAAAATCATTTATACTTTTTAAGATTTTAATTATATTATTTTCCATTAATTTTTCTTTGAACAAAGTCTCCAACCACCCTTCCCCTGCTTTTTTTTCAAATTAATGGTCTTTATTTTCATTAATTGTTGTACATTTAGGAAGGTAGATAGATGGATAGACAGATGACAGATAGAAGGATAATTTGATGGTAGAAACAAATAAAGATAGAGATGATAGATTAGATATAGATAGATAGATAGATAGATAGATAGATAGATAGATAGATGATAGATAGATAAAGTAGATGAGGATTGGATAAATAATTAGATAGGAAATGAATGTATTCTTTCCTGGGGAAGACTGTTTCTTCTGCTCTCACTATTAGTTGTCTCTAGTTCTTGGTGCAGAGTTGAAGCCCCTGGACTCTACTCTCATTCTTCTTAGCATATCTGTTGCTTTTGTTTGTGTATAACTCATGTTTAAGCAGTCACATTGGTGAGACTTTAGGACATCAGACACTTCTAGGAGCCACAATCTCACAGAAAAATCCCTGTCACTCTGAACCTTACAATCGTTATGTTCATGCATCTTTAGTGATTCCTGATCTTCAAGTGTAGGTAGGCAGGAAAACTAAATGAAATGCAGGAAAAAAGAAGGTGGAGTCAGGCAATCGCCATGTAGCCACCCAAGAAGCAAGAGAAAACAAACCAGGAGCCTCATGGTAATATATAAAATAATAGAAATGGGTTAATTTAAAATGTAAGAGCTATCTACAAATATGCCTGAGCCTCTGACCAAATAGTGTTGCAATTACTGTAGTTTCTGTGTTATTATTTGGGCTCAGATGACTAGGAAATAAAAGTATAGAATCCTGAACAGCAACTCAAAAGAGAACACTTTATGTCTTCTTTTTTTTTTTTTGCTAGATTGTTATAGATTATGAGAAATAATAGTGTCTGGCTACAGAAGAAAATTTTATTTAACTGTATATGTGTATTTATAATTATATTTTATAAAATAATACATATTATGGAGAGTTTTCATATAATATACATATATATGCAAAGTTCTCTGTATGAAATGCATTTTAGGTAGATATTTAAGAGTATAATTTTTTATGACTCTTAGATATTTGAATTGTAATTTTCTTCTCCTCCTCCTTCTTTTATATTTATTTTCCTCTATCACTCTACTTAGAGCCCACAAACTAGCTGAGATTTTATTTAAACAATAAAGAACTTAATAAAATATTAAGAAATTAAATTATCAGAGATAAAAATATTACATTATATTATTTTAACAAAATTATTTCATATATTTCTTAATTTATTTTAGTTATCCATTGACATTAGCAATTTTTAAAAATCCCACTTTATTTATAAGTATGTATGCATATATATATGCATGTTTGTGTGTATGAGTATGCAGGTTCTGGAAAAGGTGTCAGAGCCCATGGAGCTTGAGTTATAGATAAATTTGAGCTTCCTGACATAGGACAAGATTCAGGTCTTTTGTAAGAGCAGAACGTGCTCTTAACCATTGATCCATGTATTCAATCTCTGAAATTGATAAGTTTTATCATATTTTTTAATAGGTTGAAGATTTATGGACCCTCTTTAATGCTATAGAATTCTTGTGCTACTGGTTTTCATTGTTCTAAACCATGAAAGTTTAACAAGCATAAGTTACAAGGGAGATGGGACACGTGCTGTTCTTTGCTTCTGTGTAGACTGTTGGAGCAGAGCCAATGTTATCTGGAATTCTGGAATGACCCATTGAAGTTATCATACTGCCCATTATTGTGCATAATAAGCGCTGACACTGCCAGTGTTTCAGGGTGAACCCACCCATGTGTCCTACCTAGCTTGCTCGTGTTTCTGTGATGCAGCACTGACCAACAGCAACTTGGAGAGGCAAAACATTTCAGCTTACATGATGTAGTTCATCACCAAGAGAAATTAGGTAAAAACTGAAGCAGAAACTTGAAAACAGGAATCCTGGAGGAAAGTTCTTACTGGATTGCTTCCCATTTCTTGCTCGGCTTTCTGTTTTATACAATCCAAGACCACCAGTAAGTTGGGTAGGCACCATTTACAGTAGGATACCCCTTCCCACAGTTATTAGACAAGAAAATGCCCTACAGACATGCATACAACCCATCTGATTGAAATAATCCACCAATTGTATTTTCCTTTTTCCAGGTAGCTCTACTTTGTGTAAAGTTAAAAAACTAAGTAGCATACCCTGCATCAAGGAAGGAGAATTTTTACAGTGCTTTGAAATATTATCCCTACATCTCATTTGTATTAATATCACTTGTGAAAACTTTAATATTTGCTGTTTATGTATGATCTAGCCCTGTTTTTGTAAGGACAAATAATTTTTCTCTGAATAATCAATATATTGATTTAGATTATCTAAATTATTGTGGTGAAAGAAAGTGTAGTTTCTTGTTTCTTAGTATACAAAAATACACAAAGTGTTTATTGTTTTTTGTTGTATAATAAATGTACTGCTTTACAATAACTCAAATAATTTGTTTCTCAGAGGATTTAAATTAATACGACAATAAGTTGTATCATACTTGGGCATTTGTGTAAAGAGAGATTTGCTTTCAGACTCCTTTTGGTTGTGAAAGAATTAGCTTCATGTGCTTCTTATCTCAATTCCTTCTTTCATAACTTTCTCTTATGTGCAGCCATTGCTTGCAAGCAGATATGATATGTTTGCAAACATGTCAGACTGCATGATATGACACAGGAAGGAACATCTTCAAAGTTATCAAAGCAATCATTATCCTAAGTCTGCTAAGGTGGAGGTGTGTATGATGAACACTGAAGAGCAGGTTCCACTCATATTCACGTGGATGGGATTTTATAGCACAAATGTGAGATCTCCTGATTAGTTAAATTCTGCCTAAGACAACCTTCCAGGCCTATAATAAAAATCTTAGTTATAATCATTGTGTTAGTTGTTCAATGCATGACTTCAGTCAGATACTTCTAAAAAGACCATAAAGACAAATGCCACACCTCCTACAACTTATCAAAGTATGTATAAGAAATGTCTAAATAATCTGAGGACTAAATTACTCACAGTTGATGGCTACATATCATCAGAGAAGAGGATGAAGCGTGAACATTTATTATAATAAAGGAAATTATCATCAGTGTGCTTTGTGACACCTCAGAATTCTATGAGAGAGGTCTCTTTTTAGTCTTTTGAATATAGATTCCACAAATGAAATGCTGTAAAAAATAATGTAGCATCTGGCCAATGATCAATTTAAATTTTAATGAGGTAACTTCTATGAAGCAGTCAGTCTCCATCAACCTTTTTGGCACACTTTGTTGATTTTTTAAATATTAATTTGTATTTATTTACAATTTTATTATTTATTGTTCTCTGGTGAGTTAAAAATCAATGATTTTTGAAAATATATTTGTAATCACAAGGCATATACTCATAAAAGTAATACTTTTCCTTTTATCATTTTTCCCAGGTTGCCTGAATGTCACTACACAAGCAAAGGCTGACCGCCTATTCCAGAGCCTCCTTTCTCAACTTTCTGATTTCAGAGAACACAGGTGCAATGCATCACCACAATGTCAGACTTTATGTAGGGCTGCATGCTTGCCATTGAAGCTTTCTTACAACTGGGTTGTGTCCTAAACTCACGTGTTTCTGTTTCTTATCTGAGATACTCTAATCCCAAAAGGCAATATTTATATTTATAGAATGATGTATCCATTGTGATGTTATACCAGCAAAAATTATTATGAAGAAGTTTTTAGAGTACCCTCTTAGAGGGTAGATTATTGAACTTTTCCTGGAAAACTGGGCATCTGCATACTGATTTACAAGGAAGATGGTTGCCTTAGTCACATTCATATTTTTCAAAAAGAATCCAAATGCATAACTAAGGAAATAAATAAAAGAAAACATTTAATTGGTGGCTCATGCTTTCAGAGGGGAATAGTCCGTCTAGTTTTATGTGAGATTTTATCTTCTAGAAATGTCAGAGAAGTTGTGTATGGTTTTTGTCACCCTTATCTGCAGGCAAATGTTGGCCATTTCCTTCTGTTGTCGTCTTCCAGAGCATGCATGGACAGTGAGAGTCGTCTCAATACTGTACTGTCAGTAGGGATCTTCACAAGGACTTCATTCCTCTTTTTGGTGCTCATTTTGGAATTGATTCCATTGAGAGAATTTGCCAATGATAGTTTCACACCATTGACATACAAGTAAGATAAATATATGATCAGTTCACACCCCTTCCCAATGTGACTCTTTAGCTGATTAATATTCAGCAATCTAAGTATTACATTGGTATTCCTTTGGGGTTTCCCAAGCAGCATCCAGTGTTCTGTCAGGCCCATCTAATGTTTCAATGCTACTTTCTTTCTTTATTCCCACTCTTGACTTTTCAAAGTCATTTTCTCTTTCTAAAGCTATTTTTCACTAATATTGTACTTTATTGTTGCAATCCACACTTTGGACTTTGTCACTCTGTGGAGTGTTGAAGTTAGGGATATGGATTTCTATTTAGTAGAGGATACTTGATGCAAAAAATATCATTTAACCTTAACAGAGTTTGGACATTATCTGCTAGAACCAAATTTACTTGTCAAAGCTAGTGATGTTTAGTATTTCTGATATTTTTTTTGTGATAGTTCACATGAAGTCAGGTTCTGTGATACAGCCTAGGTTAATCTTTAGAGGCTCTGAAGATGTTATGGACATAGATGGTGAGGAAGTTAGCAATCCACTTTCAAAAAGTATACTGGAAAACTCCATAGGCTTGGTTTGGTGAATATAGTCAAGTTCTGATTTCACCACAAGTAATTGCTCTAGATAAAACTGAATTAAATCTTGGCAGCCAGATTTGCTACTAATGGCTGAAGAGAAAGGGGAGAGAAAAGTGAGCTGTTCATTTATGGTTTTGTGTTCATTGCCATTACAGAAATACAATGTACATAGCTTATAGAGTATGATCTCGCTGTTTCAGGCATTTGTGCTTCTTTTCTATATTGAGCTTTAGAGTTAGATCTTTATTTTTTCTAAATACATTTTTTCTTCTGCTTTTTGGTGACTTGATCTGAATACTAAAGTCTGTCAGCCAAAAGGAATTTGAAGACAACAGAGAGAGGTAAGGTTGGATCTCAGATATAACTTACAGGAATTCAAACGGAAGACAGCAAGCAATAAACTAATTAAGTTCATGGATAAAACCTGGAAAGGATTAAATGCTTGAGTCAGGTGGGTTCTATGTAACTCTGGAACCTGGGCTGGCTGCTAAGAAGTGGGTTCATTATAATATTCTAAGCCACAGAACTGATATATTTGCTTGAGTTTCTCTCAAGTGGAAGTAAAGATATGGGGTTAGCAGAGATATTTCTGAAGGTAGGACGCATCTTCCAGAAAGCAGCCTGCCTCTTTACAGACATCAGTGCATGATGGGATGCAGTAAAGAAAGTCAAAGCAGGGCCATGATGGAGGTGGGTCTTGTATTAATCTGTTGCTTTCATTGGTTAATTAATAAACTGCCTAGGCCCATTTGATAGGCCAACCCTTAGGTGGGTGGAATAAACAGAAGAGAATGCTGGGAGAAAGAAGCTGAGTCAGGAGTCGCCATGAGTCAGGAGTCCCACTCCAGACAGACGCAGTTTAAGATCTTTCCTGTGTAGCTCATGGTGCAACACAGAAATGGGTAGATCAATATGTAAGAGCTAGCCAATAAGAGGCTGGAACTAATGGGCTAGGCAGTGTTCAAAAGAATACAGTTTTCGTGTAATTATTTTGGGACATAAGCCATGCGGGCGGCCGGGTGCCGGGGACGCAGCCCCGCCGCTCTTATTACAACAGGGCCAGGTTTGTACATGGCATTTCCAGATGGGCAAACTCATTGAAGTACTCTGTGGAAGAATTATTACAGAATTTCTGAACGGTAAACATTACTTTTCTATCACTCTCTAAGATATTTAAGCATAAATTGGAATAGAACACTCGTTTATATTAGTTCCTATGATCTAGGAGGCTAAGAACTGCCTAGGTGGGTCTTCTGTCTAGGTCTGTATAGGCTGTGACCAAAGTTTCAGTTCATACATTCTCATATGAAAACCAAAATAAGATCACTACAGTTCTCCAAACTGTTGATAGAATTCGATTCTTTATAGTTCTTTCTGGAGGGCTTAGACCTTGATATATGACCCTTACTGTAAGATATTCATATTATCACAACCTCTTCCTACTTTGATGTATGAAAAGTTTTCCCACTAAGCTGCTGAAGCTCCACCTCACATACATAATATATTGTGCTAGGACCATCTCATCACTCCGGCCTGTTTTATTGTTCAGAGGCAAATCACTACTTGACTCACACTAAAACAAACGGGAACTGAGACTTCTGAAAGTCTCTGGGGTTCACCTTAAGGTTGACCTTATCAAATAGTAATGACATAAGCCTTCCCAATAAACAGAAGTTCAGTTATCACTCCTAGAATTTGCTTTATTTGGCACAGATGTAAGGGTTGCCATTGTTGTAGGTAACACCTGATGCCCTGAATAGACAGAGAAGGATCAGATAGGTGTGGAAATAGGATTTCAGGCTAAGCGGAATTCATCATGTAGAGCAAATATTTCTGCTCATTTGTGAATTTACTAGAATCTCTGTTGCAAATGGAGGCGTATCCTCACTGGGAAACATAGGTCTTGAGCTATGAGTTAACATCTGTCCTCTAGGTTTTACAATGGCTAAAGTTGACAGAATGGTTGAAGTGAATGCTAAGAACTCCTCTCAGTAAATGGACTTCCTTTCCTCAGAGCTAGAGTCTATGGCTGGGGCTAAGTGTCCCTCTGTCAGGAGAGAACAATCTGGAAGAGTCTTTTATAACATCATCCTCTTTAGGCGGCAGATTGTATTATGTTAGACTGTTCCCAGCATTGGAGAGAGTATGTGGTGCTTCTTTGCTAGAAGAAAGACATATTTTACATATGGATTTACCATCCTGACCACCATGATCACTTTTACTGGATAATTAATTAGCATATTGCCTTCTAAATGAAGCCTGCATCCAGTGTATTTCCTATGGGCAAGGTCATGCAATTTGTAATACATTCTCTCCTAGTTCTTGGCCCATTAGTAGAAGATCAATAAATATTTCTTGAAAGAGTAGATACATAAAATGCATTAAGACGTCCTAGAATAGAAGTGGAAGGGAGAGAAAAGGAATATAAAGTTAGGGACTCATAAAATGGATCCCAAAATGAGAGCAATATAAAAATCAATTCTTAAAATCCTTTCACATTTGCTATGAGTGGGCCACAAAGTTGACTTCCAGCCTTCCAGAAGCCAGTATGGAGGAGGAAAGGGGATCCATTATACAAGTGATGATGTCCATACAGCAGAAGCTCCTTAACTATCCCTAATTTGGAAACATATTATTTTACAGTATTCCTTAATATAAAGCTTCATGTCTTCATATCTTTCTGTCATGAGACAAGCTAGCATTTTTTAAAAAAACATTTCATAATTTTGAGAATTATTAATTACATTAATTATAAGAGTACCCTTTGATGATTTTGTATTTTAATTTGAATGAAAAGTGTTTGAAATTATTTTAGCAGTTTTCTGAATAACTTAAATATATTTTGATTAGAATAGGTAGTTCAGTATTTTCCAGTGACTTTCTTTGATGCTGAAGTGAAAATCATTGGATTTTTTGCTATATCTCAGGACATTTAAGGCAAGCATCCATAGCCCTGTCATTTAAACTGAGTTACTGGACAATAATTGGTAGGATGAAAAAGAGACGTAGATTTTGTTTTGAGTTATTATTATCTATTTTCCCAAGTTCAAACTTAGCTGGACCCCTCTCACGTGTACATAAAGAGTTGCCAAAGTTTTATCATTTCACAATTCAATCTATAGAGCATTTTTCACAGAAACTGAATTGCTTGGTATATAAATATATCAGCATAGAAAGTAATTTTTTTGAATTAACAACTATAAATTAATGTTTTCCAAACAAATGAGTAGTTATACAATCAATAATAAAAATTATGCTTCTGTTATGCTTCTTAGGGTATCTCACTGACCAGATTCTGACATCGTCTTCAGACCTTCTTATTTAGCCTTTATAAATAATTAACCACACTCTAAACAGAGACAAAATGACCATACTTGTGCATCTTCCATTTGATTTTATTCTAAATGTTTTAAATGTTCTCACCACGATGTACCATGTTTATTTATTTGACACTATACTTCTAGAGGCCTTTATTGATTTGTAAGCCTTTTAAATTGAATGTGGCAAATGTTGCTTTGGATTTTTATTTTTGTGTCCATGCTTGGCCATATCTATGATATGTTTCTTGAGACAGAAAAACACATATATTCTCCTTTTATGGGTATCTATCATTGAAATATGGCAGTTAAGGTAATACTTCCTTCACTCAACTCATGTGTCCTGCAGATCATGTATCTTATTCAACAGTGTTTTGGTGCACAACTTCTTAAACCATTATGTTTTATAATTCATGTTGTGTATAATTATGTAACTTGTGGAAAACAGTGATGTTGTTGGATTCCAAATTACTTGTCAGCATGATCGTGTATAATTTCTCATGAATTTAAATCACATATCCACTCCTTTAGAATGGAAATGATTTTTATGAACACAGATAGAGCATTTCATAGGTTAATGTATGAGAACTCTTCACATATTAGATTTTTATGTCTTCTAAAAATATTAGGATTGTTTTTTTTTTTAGTTTTTTAAAAATTTTTTTTGAATTGCCAGGTTGTATTTTTTTAAGTTCTATTATACATGCTTTACTCCCCACAAACTTTTTGTACTTATAATTATAAATTAGACGGACTCAACACAGAGATAAGAGGACCAAACTCTGACCTCAAAAGTACAAAAGGGCATCTACTACCAAAGAGCAGGGTGTGGGAGAAGTGATAAAGAAGGGTATGTCTTGACTAAATTCACAAGTCAGGATTTTATTGAAAGGAATGTGTGTGGGAGGAGGTGGGTTGCAAAGTGTCAGGGGTGTAGATACAAAAGAAAGGAATAATTTCCTAAACTGATAAACTGATTGCTGCTCTCTCTTCTTTCTTATTTATGTTCTCTCCCTCCTTCTCTTCCTCCTTTTTACTTTTTATGTTTCTCTTCTTTCTCCCGTCTTTCTTTCTTTAAGTACACGTACTCAGAGAGATGACTGACATGGGCTCCTATGCTTGGTTACAGGCAAAGAACGTAAAAGATGCTGATTGAAATATGGTTCAAAGTCAGATTTTCACATCAGTGCAAATAGACAAGTGTCCACATCCCTCTTCCCATCTTGTAATACACACCTCCTTAGAAACACAGCTCTGTTCCTTCATGAATGCACACATGCATGCACACACAGACAGGCAGACAGAGAGAGACAGACATACAGACACACACACAGATAGAGGTAGACAGAGAAAGAAAGACAGTCAGACAGATAAACACACACAAGGGGAGAGAGAGGGAGAGAGAGAGAAAGAGAGAGAGAGCAAGAGAGAGAGAGAATAAAAATATCTAGATGTAAATAAGGTAAGTAGAAAGAGAAATTATCAAAAAATGTAAAAACTGGGGCCTGATCATAAGTCCCATTTTGTTCTCACATTCTTCTAAACCATTGCATAAGGAAGATTTAGGATAGGAGACATGGGAGGACCATGAGTGAGCACAGGCTCTGTATGGACAGAGGATATGAGCCCAGCTGCTAATATCACAGACCACACAATGATAACACTGGTACCCAGAGCAGGTCTGAAGTAAAGTTTTGTAAAGTGCTAGGTAGTAAATTATTTATATTGCACCCACTGTAGGTTTCTATTGCAACTAATTTAATTATGTATACAAATGAAAAGATAGTTACAGATAATTTGAGCAAATAAAATTGACTGTGACCCCCCCCCAAAAAAAAACAACCAACTAACCAACCAAACAAACAACAAACAAAATAAACTACACAGGGGCCTTAAAATTTAAGTTCCTTCTCATTTTACACGGACAATTTTCTTTTTATTAATAGCAATTTTAATGTCAAACAAAAAGTTCTCTAAGAAAAGCCATATAAAAGCACACATAAAAACAAAGAATCAGATCTGGTATGGATTCTAGACTATCATGTGAAAAAAATGTATTTTTGAGAAACCAGCCCTCAAAAACAATTCCATGGTCATTTGTAGTTGCTAATATACTTTAGGTTGTTTCAGACATCCTTGCTTATCAGAAACAATGACACACAAGATGTCAGGTGTAAGTGAAATGTACTGTTTCATATTTGACTCAGAAATGATATCTCATGCTTAACCCTACAAAAAATAAAATGTGCTAAATTGTAAGAGTGTATTGTCTTTTACCAACAATTTATGACTAAGCAAAAGCTTAATACCAGGACATTTAACAATATCAAGTAGTTAAAAGTTTTTATTTTATTTTTTTACATTGTGACATGCTTATGTTCTTCTTAAAATTGTCTTATTCATTCTTTGGTAATTTACTACATGAATACAATGACTGCTATGATTTAGATGTATTCATTTCATGATCATCTCCAATCACTTCCTTGCCCTATCTTCCTCTAAATTCAACTTCATATCTTCTTTCAATAAAAATAACACACTAAGTCAAATTATGGCCTCCTGTACACATGTGATTGTATGAAATTGTAAATAAGAGCATGGGCACATACTATTGACCACCCAGTTGAAGAAAACTGACTCTTCCTACCCTTCCAACAAAAGCACATAGCTCCTTAACAAGGGTTGGGAGCCCATGATAGGTTACTCAGGGTCCTGTGACTGGCTCCATATTTTCATGTTTGTTTGGAAAACAGTAATTGGATTCTGTAGATTATAATCATTCATTTGAACAGATTCTCTACATCTTTCAGTAATCACATTCCAGTACAAATTTATTATTACTTCACTTTTTCTTCCCTTAAAATGAATATCTAGATTGGCTGTGTGTATATATATATATATAATGAGGATTCATAATGATAAGCTATGGATTCATTCCTAAAATATCCAGCTTTATAATAAAAAGTTTTTAAATGACATTTTTGACTATAAATTATTTGAAGATTAGATGACTACAGATTTTGCTTCTAAAAGTCATGTTTGACAATACACTGAAATATTTAAAGACTAAGTCTTAGATGCCGGTGTGTTTAATCTGGCTTCTGTCCAAAACAACATCTACAATGCCTGCCACTATTTTTAGAATGATTAATGGTGAGTAAATGCTTTATTCATGTATAATTTATTCATTTATCTTTCTATGGGAAGCTCACATGTAATACTCAAGGAAAAAATATAAAGAAGAGAGAATTCAACTTCATCTGGAATTTGTATTTAGAGACTAAAAGGTCAATTCAGATACTGACATTACTACTATTACATCCTAAACAGATAATATTTAAGTTGAGGAGGTACCACTTAGTGAGGAATAAAATTTGTGTCTCACTAAAACATGTTCTTCTATTTGACTTCATAAATCCCAGCAACCTTGCTACAGAACATGAGCACAGGCATGAGATACGTACTAAGCACACAAAGAAACAAGTGACTCTAAAATATTATTTTTTTCCACATCGACATTCTAAAGACATGTGATGATAGGATATCTCTCCCTCTATCCCTTATCTTCTGCTTCCTCTTTCTCCACAGCTTCACAGCTTGTAGTATTGCCACCTTGGGCAGAATCTCTTCTGTCTTCCTAGGCAACTCTAAAAGTAGATCTTGCTTCCATCAAAACACTTGAGCTTTTGCACACACACACACACCAGACAAGCTTTTCTTAAACGGCTTCTGTCAAGTTAGCTTGATTTGTTTCAAAGCCACTCGTGTTAATAACATCTCAATGGGATGTACGTGTGAGGTTCAACCATCTCACTCTGTAAGTCAGAACCACTTCCTTCTTTATATACTAACCACATCTCTGAACTTGTCATACACACTTTGGATCATGATGGATCAGATCACTTATAGCACAAGGTCAGCGCTCTAGATGTCACAGGTGCCTGGTGTTCTATGGTTCCTCTCTGCTCACTAGAAAACACTGGGGAGGCCCAAAGAGTTTTTCAAAGGGAAGGTATGTATGCATAGAGCTTTACCCCTATGTGCTAAGGAGATTGTATGGGAGTCTATTTAAGACTTAAACGCTACAAGGCACCATGGTGTGCTGCTGGTACTAGCTGTTGTGCTCCTGCAACAGCATGGAGCTCGAAACTGTTCTGCCCCTGATGCCGCGCTTCCTTTGTTCTTACCCAAATTGAAGCAATTGGCAAGGGCATATAAATTGGTGATAAGATGGCTTAAAAGAAACTTTTCCCCATAAGATTAGTACTGGAAAACAGAAAGTTGACATTAATTAAAAAAAAAAAAAAACAACAGGATATACCGATGAATCCCAAGCAATTCCAAAGGTCACTGTTAAGTATCAGAGAGGGACAAGCATTTAAGAGAGCAATAGTCATATGCTGAGTTGAATGGGCTGTGTAGATTTATTTTCCTGGTAGACGAGTGCACTTAGCAGCAAATTTAAAGTTGAAAACATTGACTTCTCTTTGTCACAGTCAATTGCTGTTCACTAAAAGGTGTCAATTTTGAACATATCATGTTCATAGAAATTGTTACATTACTTCTTTCAAACCTTGGATGATGACATTGTACATGTGGGCAACAAATATTTCTATTGTGAGATGTTTTTCGCCTATAAAATGCATTACAGTGAAGTTGGAATTGTTTCTAGAGCACAAGTTTGAAAAGATATTATGTTTTTCAATGAAATAAGCCTCGAACAAGTAAATTTATGAGTTTCACTTAGTATGGATTGATAATCTTAAAATCATATAGTCTTAAATACACAGATTTAATAAATTTAAAAGTATAGAATCATACGTGGAGACAGGATCTTGCCCACGTTGGTCTAAGGATTCGGTAGAGGTAAAAGGTCTCTCTAGTGGCTAGCTCCTTAAGTTCTCTGATCTTCAGGCAAGTTTTATTTGTTAGATCACAAAGAAATATCACCTCACATCTTTCCTTAAACAGTTGAGAAAATTATAAATATTTTTAGCATTAAAACATCGTGGTGAAAAATTCCCTGTAGTACTATTTGTGGTCCATTGTTTTAAGTGCAAACCTTAGGTTTAAAGAACCTACCTAATCTATACTTGCATCATGCTTACAAGTAGTGTTCTTTATGGAGGTCTAATGTCATTTTTAAAAATTACAATTATGTCTCCAGAAGCATGAATTTGGGTTAAATAAAATTGGAGTTGATAGGAATGTTTATTGAGATTCTGGGAGTATTAAAGTCATATAATGATGAAGATATATTCTGGTTAGCAATAGTTATACCTATGGCATGACATCATAGGACAGCTAAAAACTTTTAATGTGAAAGTAAACATTCTCCAATAGCAGGTTTTATAAAAAAAATCTGGTTTGGGGATGAGGAGTTGGTTGGTAGGGGTGTTTGCTGCACAAGCATGAGGAACTGAGTCTGAATCCCTAAAGGCACTTGAAATCCAGGCATGGCCACACACGCCTATCTTCCAGCATTGCAAAAGGCAGAGAAGAGAGGACCTTGCCGACACAAGTGTAGTTCAGCATCAGTGAGATATCCTGCCGTAAGGGAGTAAGGCAGAGCGATACAGAATACCCCCAGGCATTGTCTTCTGGTCTCTGTAGATGTGGTGTACAGGAACATGCACCCCCCACACACACACACACTTATGACATCATGGTTCACATATACGTAACACTAGAACACACAAACAACTGACACACACACACAGAGGGAGAGAAACACTGTAGTTTAATAACTTTATTGCCACCAGTCTCTGCTCTAAATGTTTGAAGGCGTTGAATGGTTACAGATTTTCCAGTGCTGGGAAATTCAAATAAGCAATGGGAGGCTGCAAGGGTTCATGAAATTCATGAGAAATCACATCTAACGTTTCATGCAATGAGCTCCCTTACATAGAATTTATATAACTCTGAGGCTCTGAGGAGTGATTAAAAGAAAGTATAACCTTCTGGACTTGGCTTATTTCATACACATGCCCTCCCTATGTCCATTCATTTTATCACAAATATTAACACATTACCACAAAGAAAAAGAAAATAAGGGAAAAAGAAGAAAATGATATAATGTTTTAGTCAGGTCATATCAAAATTTAATGTCTGGATTGAACGCAGCATGTTCTTTAATGTTGCATAAAATTATGTAGGTAATATTGTACTGATTTTTCAGGCAATAAGCAAATATCACTATTGATTATCATTTAAATGAGGTTATTTTTCTATGAAATGAAGTTTTTAGACCGCTAAAGGATTTAAAAAATTTGCAATGAAAATCTTGAGTTATTATATAAAATGTTAATAAATGATAAGTTTATTTCTGATGTTTTAAAATATATTTTATAAAGTTTAATGTCATAGAGCACACACACATACATGCATATGTATGTTCATGTGTGGGTTGAGCCATTGTTGACTGAGATTTCTGTCCCACCTGGTCCTTCAGTCATTCAGTCACAAAGAAATACACAAAGGTCTACATTAATCAAAAACTGGTTGGCCTAGTAGCTCAGGCTTCTTATTAATTAACTCTTACACCTTACATTAACCCATTCTTCTTGCCTGTGTTAGCCACGTGCTTGGTACCTTTTCAGGCGAGGCAGTCACATCTTGCTTGCTCTGTGGCTTCCTTTCTATCTGGGTGACGACTACTGACTGACTTTTCCCTCTTCCCAGAATTCTTGTTGTCCCACCTCTACTTTCTGCATGGTCTCTCCACCTATACTTCTGCCTGGCTACTGGCCAAGCAGCATTTATTTAAAATACAAGTGACAGGGTACAGACCATTGTCCCACAGCAAGCCATGGCATGTGTGTGGGGGTCAGAGAACAGATTTCTATGATGTCTTTTCTACATGAAGGGTCCAGGATCACACTAGAGGCTTCAGGCTCAGCAGCAAATATCTTTTCTTTGGTCTATACCACACAGTTTTCTTATTTGAATGTTTTAACTGAAAGTATTACCAAATAGGTCATATTTCAAATGATCTAGAAATGGGAGCATTTTCAGGAGGCTGTAGAGGTCACTTGGTGGTTAACAGTGCCTGTTGTTCTCACAGAGGACTTTGTTTTCAACATACATAAAACTGCTCATATTCAGTTCTAGGGGACCCAGAGAAGCCCTCCTTGGACTGCTACAGAATTCATGCATGAATCAGTTGTCCATATATACAGAGAGACAGGCAAACTCTCATATACAGAAAGTATTTTTTAAATTACATTTTTAGAAATGGTTTATCTTTGTACAGAAAGAAAGAAATAAAGTTATTCAAGAAATTCACACAAGGTTCTGGAGAAATTACTCAGCAGTTAGGAGTACTTAATGTGTTTGCTAAAGACCTGAATATTTTTCAAAGGACCCACTGAAGAGCCATCTGAACCTTCAGCTTCCAGAGATCCTTCAGGCTTCTGCTGGTACTTTAACTCACATGCATACACACACACACACACACACACACACACACACACAATGAAACCAGTTCCAAGCAGTGCTTCATTCTTTATGAAAAGATAATGATACTTTTCCACCTCAGTTTCTTAGCATCTTGTGGTCACTTAGTGTGAGACATTTTGCTTATTGGCATGAAAAGTTGTTGTTACCACAACTTATTAATGCTCCCTCCACATATCTAGTGATTTCTACATCTCTTTGAAATTATAAAAAGAAGCTGCCAACTCTAAGATATTCAACGGGGAGGAAAACTGTTTATTATATTCATAAGTTAAATAAGAGCATCACTTTGCCACTCTCAATATAGAAATCCATAATTTAAAATTGAAATCAATACATATTTTTGAGAAGGAGTAAGTGGCAAGCATACTTCTAATTTGGTTAAACTACTACGAAAAGGCCTGGTATGGTGTTGTATAGCTTGAGAGCTGGCACTTGGGATGCAGAGGAAAACAGAGGCAGGAAGATCTCTGTGAGTTCAAGGCCACCTAGGTCTATGTAGAGAGCTACAAGATAGACAGGACTCCCAGAGGGACTCTATATCAAAACAACAAAAACAAAACCAAGCAAACAAACGCCAAAAAACCCACCCACCACCACCACCACCACCTATAGCCAAAACCCTGCTATGAGTGGCTACATTTCATAAAAACTATACTAAGAAACTAATTCTAATACCTGAAAATAAATAGAAAGATGAGTCTGAATCATGAAGATTCATTTTCTATTTTTCTTATTCTAAATTTTAATGAATCGACAAATGTACTAGTGTAGCATGATTACTAAGAACCCAGATACAGAAATTGGAGATCAATCTGAACGTGGGAAGAGCTAAACAGCCAGCCACTGGCTCCTACCTCTACCTGAGCTAGAAATGATGATCCTGCCTCCAGGAATCTCAAAATGAGACTGTGTCTGAGAGCTGTCTCCTCCCGTTTTATATTCCTCTCCAGGGCTGGGATTAAAGGCGTGAGTCACTGGGATTAAAGGCATGCATCGCCTGCTTTCTATATCAAGCTAGTGTGAAATTAAAGATGTGTGTCATCACTGCCTGGTCCATAAGGCTGATCAGTGTGGTTATTTTACTCTCTGAACTTCAGGCAAGCTTTATTTATTAAAATACAAATGAAATTTCATTACATACTAGTTGGAGTTCATTATGCATACTTTAGACCAAGCTTATAACTGTGAGGTTTCTTTTTCTATACCACAAAAGAAAATCAAAGGACATAATATCAAAGCAGTAAAGGGCGTATATGAAATTAGAAACACTCATGCCACTGACTTTAGACATGAGAAGACACTCAACATTGAAACAGGTACTCTGAGAGTTCTTTGAAGGCAATTTTTAAAAGGCAGTGCTTTTAAAAACATTACTAATGTGTTGTCGTTTTTTGGCAATTACGTTATTTGTTAGTCATTATTACTCCTATGAAAAGAACATAAATTACTTATACAATTCAGAAAATAAATTTAATTTGTCTCAATGCCATATTTATAAAATAATTTCCCTTGATATAGAAAAGCAACTTAACATGGAAAATATTCTTTGCCATTTAAAAACCAGAGTATAAACAGAAGAGACTCCTCTGCTGTCTCCTACTTGCAATGTATCATAGAGAAATTATCAAGCAATGAATTTTAAATGGGTCAGATGAAAGCCATTTAAACTGTGATATATATAATCAATTCTAGTCAGTTAGTGCTACAGGCTCATTGAGACAAACCCTTTATCAAGATATAAAGCACTAATAAGAACAAAATGTTCACGTACTCTGGATAATGCCTGGAAGACGATGTAATTTTACTTTATTACGTTGTTATCAACAGCATTATTCCTTGCATCCACTGGGCACACAAAGTCACTGGAGTAGAAAGCAGGATGAGGGGCTTGTGCTAAATCAGGACAACTTCCAAAATTTCATCATTAACACAAGCATTGTTTTCTTGAACAATAATACTAGTGCATCCACGAATTAGCATTTTATGTATCGAAATTTTCCATCATATTATAACTCAATAGCTTCAAATGGGTTTTCTGATTGGATTATATAGAACATTTTCAGACAAGAGAAATAAAATTTGTGCATTCAGGCACAATTTTGGATATCTGCATTCACAGTTCATGGGGTGAGGTGGTATCAAATATTATTTAAAAAGAACATAAGGAGCTACAATTTGTCAGATTTCTTAGGCTGGAAAGAACTTTGATTCATTTTTAACTTGTTTGAGTAATCAAAATACATAAAACAGCAAGAATGAGGTTATGTGCCAAGGAAGAGTTGTAATTTATATGCAACCAGGTGCTTCTCAACTTAGTATATGCTTGCATACAAGTTGCTAGCAGAGATAAAAATATCATAACTCAAAACTAGAGTTGATACATGTATCTGACTCCCTTAGCCTAACCTACCTTAGTTCTGTTCAGAGCATATCCGTTCTCCAATAACTTGACAAACTAATCTTAAAGCAAACCAGTTTTACATCAAGTTTCTAAATATTTCACCCAAATTATTGAATACCATCTTTAACTCAAAAGAGAAAGCTGCATGGATATTGGAGTTAAAAGTGAGCTTTGGCATATATGATAGATATGTAAGCTATAAAATACAAATCTTGGAAACACTTTCCACAAAGTGGGCTATGGTATATAGGGTAATAAAATGGCTGGCTGGGTATATGTCCCACTGATGATGCCCTCATTGAGAGTCTAAAACCATACATTTTTAGCGTGGACAAAGATCAACATCCAAAATATGTTTCTTGTAAATATATATGACTTTCATAATTCCAGCACTTGTAAATCAAGCTGGAATAAGTCATGACTAGAAAGTTAAGGTGTTCCTTCTTCTAGAGCTCAAAATCCCTTCTTAGTGATCTGTAAAAGAAAGCCTCATCAAGATTTACAGTAGATATATATATTTAGTTGTTCCGGGGAAAACAGTAGTCATATGAAATAATCCAAAATCTTTGTTTGGATGAGAAATATTATTTTCATTCTGATCTTCATGAATTCAGAGTTCAAATTGGAGCACTTTAAGTATGAAAATGTCCTGTTAGCTTCAATTCAAATGTTTACATTTTATCCTAAAACATGAAAGAAGGTATATCAACTTGCAATGTTTAATAAAAGATAAAATGATACAGATCTATAGATTCACTAGGAAAACAAAAGAACATTCTTGGATAAGTAACCAGAACCAATCAACATACTATGGAAAGCAAGGGAATTTACAATAGCTAAGACACAGTGTCATCTAGCTTCTAATGTCACAGTGAGCTAGGAGCAGAAGTGTTGTGTTTTAAGAAGAGAGAAGATCATTTAATAGTAATGATGATGGAGAGTAAATCACCACGAAACAGTGTAATTTATAGGTGTCATTAAAAAGCCCACATGCATCCATGACTATGAGCTCCTGAAGAGAAACACTCACATTGTATCTGTGTTCTTCTTCAGCCAAACAGGATCACAATTAACCATGCATGCTTATAGTAGGATTAGTTCATTAGTTTGTTTGTTTTCAAGTGAGTAGGCTGTGAAAAATGAGATAAATGCAGGGAAATAATGTAAACATTGGTTTAACATTAAAACTAGATTCTTGACCCTCTAGGACTAAAGAACAGAGACATGGGAGAATTATGTAATTCAGAGGCTTGCTTGTGGGAAGGGGTAACAGCTCTTTTGTTTGTAACTAGATACAAGGTGAAGTTAGCTGCAAGGAGATTACTGATCAGTTATGAATACTTGGGAGTTTATAAGTAACATTAACTTCTACAATAATATAGTGGAAGTAAGAGAGAGGAAAGCAAGGTTGTTAGAGAAAGAGAAAGTATACAGAAAAGAGGAGTCAGTATATAGTAGTAGTGATCTTTATGTAGGTTAATGCCAGTATGAACTAAAGCATTGAAATTCTTCTTTATTATCACTCAAAATAGACTTCTTTTACACTATATTCTGATCATGTCTTCCAGCTCCTCCTAGATCCTCCTCGCCTCCTCATCCACCCATCCATCTATTCCCCCTCTTTGTTTATTTATTGCTGTTAAGACTTTAACTTTGTCCTATTTTTAACAACAAAATCAAACAAAATAAAATATAGTGAGATAAAGTAAAAGCATCATATTGAACTTGGGAATTCTTGAGAAAATTATATGGGTAAAGTTGTCCATAAATAGAAATTATCCAAAAGTAGATAAATGACAGCAAAAATGCAAGGAACTGGTCTAATAATAACAAAAGAAATAATATTATTATTTTGGAAGGTTAGTGAATGTTCTGAAAGTTTTTATGAGAAACTAGGGAATTTCTCCATCATTGCTCAACCTAAACAGATAGATGTTTCAAGAAAATCAGTATCACAAAGAGCTCTGGGAAACGGCATCCTTAGAAAAGGTCCAGGTCACTACTTAAGGAAAGCAGAAAGTCAAAGAGGTGGATGAGCGACATTTTGTTCGCAAATCTCCTGTGACACTCACATTTCAGCAATGAAGGAAGGCATGGAATATTGGTTTTCAGTGTCTTACAGAATCTAGGAACTTTAAGTATTTGATGACTGCCCTAAAGTGACATATGTTCCGTATCATTTATTTTATGTGTGTAGTTGTTTTGCCTGCCTGTATGTAGACAGGTGTGACGTGTGTGTCCAGTATCTGCAGATGCCAAAAGCAGGCATGAGATATACTGGAACAGGAATTATCGACAGCTGTTAGCTGTTATGTAGATGCTAGTAATTAAGCCCTGGCC
The DNA here is from genome assembly GCF_950005125.1 of Chionomys nivalis. Taxonomy (NCBI): domain Eukaryota; kingdom Metazoa; phylum Chordata; class Mammalia; order Rodentia; family Cricetidae; genus Chionomys; species Chionomys nivalis. The sequence continues at coordinate 2,477,898 of NC_080099.1, read as the reverse complement.
TCTGAAAGCACTCATTGTTTTTAATTGATGAACCATCTCTCTGGTTCCTACTTATTAAGTATGTATTGATTTTTTCAAATTTTCTTCATTTGGGGAAGTCACTAAAATAAGCTAATTAATTTCATAAAGTATTGAACTTAAGTCTGTGAACAAAGTGTTTATATGTATATCATATACTTAAGAGTTAGAAGTACCTTATTTTAAATTTATTACTCAAAATATGATGTAATGATCATTTGGCTTCAATGAAATTTTCTGCATTACTTGAAACTTAATGCATAATAGAATAAATATTTTAAATATACACAGAGAATCATAAATAGTAGTTAAGAATTGATATGAGTATATGCTTATATGCTTATTGTATGCCTAGTTACCAAGTCTACATCTTAATTTGAATGAAGATGGGAGTTATAACCCATATGAGAGCTGAACAAAACAGTGCTCTGTAGTAATTTAACTAGATAGAAATAAGGTGGCATGATTTGGCCAGGTATTCTACTCTGGAAGTAGAATGTGGAGAAGGTGGTAGTATGAGGATATCAAATACGGATGAAGGAATGAGAAAGAAGGTGTATGGGGTAAAAGATATGAGAAAATTTAATGTCAAAACCAAATGTCTCAGTTAGGATCCATTATCTAGTTCAGTGGTGCCAGGTGTGATAATTCATGTAATCTGGCCATGGCCGTGGAGGAATGTTACAGGGCTACTGAAGTAGCATCATCCTGGTTTGTATCTTATGTGGAAAGGACCCTGTAGAAACTGTGGTCAATTAATCACATTAATTTTTTTTGTTTTGTTTTATGACTCAGATGCTTCTATTTTGCTAGGAATTTAGAGTTACTTGATACCACGACAGAACACAGAAGGTGAAGAAGTAGATAATTGTTATCACCTGTCCTTGGAATGTGTTCCAATCCCATTGCCTTAGCTAGATGTACTCTACATAGGGATCAGGATGAATAAAGTTACCCAATGCTAAGACTTAAAGGGTTCAATGACTGAGAGTAGAATTTATGAGTTTAAAAGCAGAAATGTCATGCTTAACCAGACATAGCCAAATTATGATATAAAAACCTTAAATCTCTTGCTTATGTAATAGGTTCAAACCAAAGGCATTTCCAAAGCCATAGAGGAAATTTCTTAACATTCTCAGGTTGAGAGTTCAAATATCAATATATAAGTGGCTCAAATATTCACTTCCCAAGTGATGCAGGAAAATAAAATTAAAAAGCAAATCAACAAAAACCAAAAATATTGGTTCAATGACCAGCCTACCATGATTCTTTGTAAAAATATACTGCACTGATGACGTCAGAGCCTATAGAAGAAAATAGTGAGACATCAGAAAGAGGATAGAGACAAATGACACCAAACCTCATGAGAGAACATGTACATGTACACACTCAGACTCTAGTCCTGCTTTGCAGGCGGTAAACATGAGGAAGTTTGAAGAGAAGCATACTGAGGGAAGTAGCTAGTCTCTTCTCACAAACTCAGGCTGGAGTTTGGTTGTTACAACTCTATAGCCTGGTAGAATCCAGCAACCCTTTTATCTGTTGCAAGCACCATTTGTTGTGATTGCTAGCCACCATATATACCAAATTAGATCAGGTTACACCCATAATAAATACTAAGTGTGTGACTAAAATTCACAGTCAGATTTGTTTCAGTCAAGGCTGAAACAGCAAGCAGTGATTCTTTTTTCTTGTACAACATAAAACAAATAACCTTGGCCTCATGGTTAGAATGGTGCAATTCTGAGACTCAGCTTCTCCAATTTCTAGGCCTGCTTCTCTGTCGCTCTGCACAAGGGGACAGAAAAGAATAGGCCCAAATCTCTGGTCTGAAACATGTAGGTAAACCCACTTGTTCAGCTGTCTTCTAAGCTGCTAATGTGCGACAAAACCTCAATTGAATAATCTCAACAGAGAAACTATATCAATATTTACCATTAAAAATATTGATGAAATGGCCAGTTTCACAATGTTTTATAATAACAGACTCCTTCACATGATCTAATTATATTAACTAGATAATCTCTAACAGACATTTTCATCAGAAATTGCATTTTCTGGTGCCTTTAAAAATAAGACAAAATGAATTACTCATTTGAAGTTAATCATTCCGTTTTGTTTTTCTTACCAAAAACTATTTTTATTTTTTATTTTTATTTTTATTATTATTATTATTTTTTTTTTTTTGATTTTTCGAGACAGGGTTTCTCTGTAGCTTTTTGGTTCCTGTCCTGGAACTAGCTCTATTTATTTATTTATTTATTTATTTATTTATTTATTTATTTTTGTTTTTCGAGACAGGGTTTCTCTGTAGCTTTGGTGCCTGTCCCGGAACCAGGCTGGCCTCGAACTCCCAGAGATCCTCCTGCCTCTGCCTCCCGAGTGCTGGGATTAAAGGCGTGTGCCACCACCACCCGGCTTTCTTACCAAGAACTAGAAATACTGACAGAATAAATTTAGCCACTTCATTATTTACCCACATCACTGTTTAGTAAGAAAATATAATTTATTTTCTAAAAAACTATTTTTGTCCAGGTAAGTTCTTAATTTTTCACACTGGCAATTAGAGATGCCAAAAGTGTCCTCATCCCATCAAACAGGCAACATGAGAAATTAAGTAGCCAAGAATATGGAGTGGAATATGTATACTGTGTGGAGGTAACCATTATGTTTGCCCCACAACCCCCCACTCTCCCTTTCTGATGTACAAGCACCGCCAGTGGAACTTCATCTCCTTGAATGCAGCCCTTACTTAATCCTCACCTTTTAACATTGATGTCAGGTTAGAAAGACAGTGACTTTGGCATTGCACCATCTCCTCTGCCATGGCTTAGTCTCACATCACACAGACCACCTTGCTTTACATGAAGGAACCCTACAGAAAGGTCTATGTTGTGAGTGGTAAGGTTGCCAACAATCAAGAAGACACGAGAAACAAACCTGCAGCCACAGACCAAATTCCTTCTGCTGAAATAACCCATTTAAGAAAGGTGCAGACCACCATGTTTATTAAGCCAATTAAGACTATGAATCATTTATTTTGGGTTGACAACCAAGAATGGGCTGGGCCTGAAAGAGAACACTGGTGACAAAGCTCAGGGTACACCTTTTTAAAAATATTTTGTTTTAAAAAAATTGTCTTTTTACATCATACATACCAATCCAAATTTCCATTCCCTCACTTCCTCCCACTCCTGCTACCTACCCCCCCCCACCGCACACCCGTTTATTCCTCATAGAGAGCAAGGTACATTGCCTTAGGAAAGGTCCAAGGCCCTCCCCACTATATCAAGGCTGACCAAATTATCCACCCAAAATCCAGCACAAAAGCTGTAGGGATAAATCCTGGTGCCATTGTCAGTGGCCCCTCAGTCTGCCCCAGCCATGCAGCTATCAGACACATTCAGAGGGACTAGTTTAGTTCTATGCTTGTTCCTTCCCAGTCCAGCTGGTGTTGGTGAGTTCCCATTAGATCAGGTAAATTGTTTCAGTGGGTGAACCCATCATGGTTTTGACCTCTTTGCTCATATTCTCATTCCTTCCACTCTTCAACTGGACTTTGGGAGCTCAGTCCAGTGCTCCGATGTGGGTCTCTGCCTCTAATTTTTTTTTTCAGTTGCTGGGTGAAGATTCTATGGTGATATTTAAGATATTCATCAGTCTGACTACAAGGTAAGGACAGCTAGGGTACCCTCTCCTCTATTGGCTCAGCTGGGGTCATTCCTGTGGTCTACTGGGAATTTCTCTAGAGCCAAGTTTTTTTTTTTCTTTTCTAACCCATAATAAGCCTCTGTGTGTTTCTTTGGTACTGAACAGTGGTGAAAACTGGGCAGGACACAAACTTCTGTCTATAGGAGAGGGTCTTGGACCTGCCACAAAATGTTGTGCCAGACTTTGTTGACTCCCTATGAGAAACCTTACCCTTTTTGAGGAGTGAATAGGTGTTGAAGAAGCTGGAAGGTGGGGGGAGCAGGAGGAGGAGAAGGAGAGGGAACTTGAATTGGTATGTAAAATGAGAAAAGATTGTTTTTCTTTAAAAAAGAAATTAGTACGCCTTCAAGAACAATTTGAAGAAATAGTTTGATCTTATGAGGTCATGAAATCTTCTGTACGAAAATAGATTTGTAAGTAGAAATATGTGATAATAAATTTTCACAAACATGTAAAAGAATATTTATAAACTATCATCTTCTTTCACTGTCCATTTATGTGCTAATCAATGTATATAAATGTATATATGCAATTACATAAATGCAAAGAGTCAGGCACATGCATGCTAAGGACACCAAGCCATTAAGAGAACAGATGCTTTCATGAATGGCACTAAATTATTCTGTGCTTCATTAAAATAAAAACAACGTTCAATTAAATATTCAAATTCAAAAAGGTTATTAAGGACACTTAAAGCTAAATATTGTGTTTGCTGCTTATCAAGTGGTCATGTGATTTGTGATTATGGTTCAATGGTTTTTCAGTTCCAGTAAAATACACTAGGCCTTCATTTTTCACAGGAAGCAGACTGATCAGTCTAACTGGAAATGACTGTGCTTTATTGCAAAATTTGATTACCTTTCGTCTCATTTAGAAGCTGTTGAAAGATAATTTGTTTCTAGTTGTTAGCAGAGAATAGAAATTCTTTTTTTTCTAGTGGGTCAGTCTGATTAAATCTTATTACTCCCTTTATAATGGTCTTGATTAAAGAGCAGTAAATTAATTATTATCTATTTCAGCATCTCAGAAACAGAGAAAATTATCTTTGCTGAACTGAGTTTTACTTAGATAAAATAGACTTAGCTATAGCTGAATTTAATGATGTTGAGAACATAAGTAGGTAAGACAATAACAATACTTAATAATTGCCCTTGTATATAATATTCTTCTAGAAAAGTCATAGAGGAAATAGGGTGAAACTGTTTTTAAGTCATGCTGTGTTACAAAGTTTTGTTTTGATATCTCAACAAACTAAATTAAAGTTGCGAAAATCTAGACTATATATTGCCTAAGAAGATTGCTAAAAGAATCTTTTTATGATAGTTACTAAAAGGAATGAAGGAAAAGTAACAGAAATTAACAAAAATTGACAGTGTTTTCTGAGACATAACTTCCTGGAATGTTCTATTGACCACGAAACCACTTCTGCGCTGCACCTGCAGACTGCATGCTAACAAAATTGTCCAGCTGATGCAGAGACATGCTCAGTGTTCTTAGATTTTCCTTAGTTTGAAAAATGCAAATAAAACTCAGCTCTCATTGAGAAGACACTGAGATAGCTATTATCAAGTAACTCATATGAATGGATTAATTTTGTGTCCTTCAGTTTCCTGAAGTCTTTTGTGTAGCTTAAAACCACCAATGGTGGGACAATCAATAAATTCAAAATTTATTCATTATCTGATTTCTGGTATCAGGTGTATGTATATTTGTCAAGATTTAAATTATATTTTTGTTTAAAAATGTCAAAATCTTAATTACTAGACTCTATGACCATGTTTTTTCTCTTCTTTTTATCTTGTTTTTTGTAAAAGGGATCTTTTGAGATGGTCAAATCATCATAAAGTCTTTAAATCATGCCTCCATGATGACTTTTATTCATCTTTTGGAAAAATAAGGAGATGTTCATGGAGAATAGATAAAGTGAAAATACTAGAAGAAATGACACCCCATAGGTATGGAAGGTCTGAGGATTCTGGAAGATAGGAGAAATATGAGCTAATTCACAGTCCTCAGAAGGAGGACTTGTTTTGGAATTCTGGCATTGAGAATTAATTATTATTTCAGGTGTTCAATTAAATTTATATTTATTTATATTTAATTCTTTGAACTAGAATTTAATGTAATTAATTCTGAGAAAGAAAACCTCTGTTGTTTAAGCCAAGAAGTGTGTGGGTGTTCTATTGTGATGAAGCTAAAAAAATTGAACCTTTATGATTCTGTCAAGATACCAAGAGAAGTGATTGTTGATACTCTTGTATATATGGCTATATTCCCTAATCATCTAACCATACAGTGGGGAGATGAGATGAGACTGTTGTCATCTGGACTGCAATTTTAAACTCTAAAATTTATAAAAATGTGTTTATTGCCCTGTCAATTTATACCTTTTAATGCCCAACTTCTACTATAGAATAACAATTGATATAAAGTTTTCATAAAGGCATATTATGATTCACAGATCAGAGTATAATATTCAAATATAAATGAGATTCTTCTCAAACATAAACATCTATGGTATATTTTATTTATTTTTTTTATTTTATATACCAGCCCCAGTTGCCCCTCTCATCCTTTCTCCCACACCCCCATCTCTTCCCACCCTACCCGCATCCACTCATTAGAGTGGGTTAGGCCTTCGTTGGGCATTCTACAAGTCTGGCATACCAAGTTGAGGAAGGACCAAACCCCTTCACTCTGTATCAAGCCTGATCAAGCCTGAGCAAGGTATCCCACTGTAGGGATTGGGTTCCAAAAAGCCAGTTAATGGAGGGATCATATGAGCAAGGCAAGATCAGGATCATTATTGGAAAAAAACACAGAGACAGTTGACTCAAGTCAGTGGGAGCTCAGGGACTCTGAACTGACAACTGGGTGACCTACAAGGGACCAAATGAGGCCCTCTGAATGTGGGTAACAATTATGTGGCTTGATTTGTTGGGGGGCGCGGATGGCAGTGGAACATGATATATTTTCCTTAAAACATTAAATGGTTAATAACTGTCTGAGACAGGGTCTCTCTGTGAAGCCCCCATCAGTCCCAGAACTTGCTATGTACCCTGGGCAAGATCTAACTCAGAGACCCACCTGCTTCTGCATTCCAAATTGTGAATAAATTTTAAGAAATGTATGCAAATTATACATATATAAAGATCTTTATGCAGAAATTTCCTCTCATATTTTGTCTAATATTTCAAAAAATCTTCTTTCAGCTTTTATAAATGAAAGACTCAGTGTAATTTGCAGAAATATAATAAAAATAATAACTAAAGTGGAATTATTCAGCTTAGCCACATTGCTTTCTATAAATCATTACCATGCTTTGGAAATGCAATTGTTAGACTAAAATAATAAAAATAACAATAATAATCTCTCATTTAATTATTTGTTTACTTAAGAGTATAGAATTTAAATAGTGTTATTAAAGTGGGATCCCCTCTGTATGCTGTGAATATCATTGGTTAATAAAGGAGCTGCTTTGGGTCTATTGCAGCACAGAATAGGGCAAGGCGGGAATTCCAAGCAGATAGAGGGGAAAAAAAGGAGGAGTCAAAGAGAAGTCATGTAGCTCCCAAAGGAGAAAGAAACCCGCTGGAGCCTAGTAGACCTTTGCCAGTAGGCCACGACCTTGTGGTGATGCACAGGTTAGAGATGGGCTAATTTAAGATATAAGAGCTAACTAGTAATATGCCTAAGTGACTGGCAAAGCAGTGCTTTAATTAAGACAGTTTCTGTGTGATTATTTTGGGTCTGGGTGGCCAGGAAGTTAACAAGCAGACTCTGCCTACATATTATAAAAGAAATAAGCTCTGAAGATATAAGTTTTTCTTGAATTTTTAGTATTTTGTCTATTACTATCACAAAAAGAAAGACATTATAAAAAGCAATGGCCCTAGTTCAAGGGAAAAATGTCTGTACCTAGTATAGCAGTGAGGGGAAGAAAAATTCAATTTATAGCACTTCTGAAGAAAGTCTAAGCATAAGTCACCTTCACTAAGATTTATATTTTGTAATGGATTTTTCAGAGGCCTCCAAGAAACTGTAACTCAGATCTCTTCATAATCATTGCGTACTTCATAAATTACCTACCTTTTAAATCTGAAGATACAGCTATCAAGATCAAGTCTCAATAAAAATTAATCTCCCCACATAAAATGACTTACAAAATGGAAAATTCTGTACAAATGTCAACTGACTTAAGGAAACATCATTCTGGCTACTATTGGAGCAATAATAACACTTTGATAGGTTTCAATGATCGCAGACTAGCAGCAGAGTGCTGGCGTGGTGGGGCTTTGGTGAGATCCTTCCCCTGACAGTGCATGGAATTCTTGCTGTTTTTCTTAGTGTGTATAATCAGAGTTTCGCAATGGCTCCTCTTGCAAGTACATTATTCCCATGGACTTATAACTCCAACCTTATGAACACACTTGATCTTAAACATCCTTCCTATGATCTTGAGTCTAAGAATTGACACATTTAGAGTTGTGACTTCAACTCAATATAGAACAGTCAGATACAGTTTAGTCTATTGTTAATGCCATGTGTAAGTATGTCAATAGCTGCTGCTGTTTACATACAATATGCAAAAGCAAAAGGAAGTAAGGAGAAAGGCATGGAAGAAAAAAGGATTCACAAGTATTTCAATACGGAAGTAATTATTATGTCTGGATTGGCTTTCATCTCATTTTATTCTAAAGCTCTCTTAAATATCTTTTACCTATTGCATCAGATTGCTCTTGTCAAGGTGAGTTTACCTGTGTTCTGATCACAGACTGCCTCTAACAGCAGTAGGACTTGGAGACTTCACGTAGATGTTCTTGTCCTTTGGCTCCTTTTTCTGTTTGTATTTGAGACATATGGCTTCTCTGTCTTTGAGTTCCCTGTCATCAACCCCTCAAGCTCTTCCTAATTAATACTCACTATGATTCAATGGCATGACATTTTAAAGGACTCGGGATTTTCCAGTGAAAATAACCTAAGCTTTATGACAACTACTTTCCCCAAAATAGTGTATAAATTTTTGATGATTATGCAACATAGTATTTCCAACTTCCTTCTTGTAAATGCCATGTATGATATTTATACCATGTTTCATTTTTTAAATTTTTGGTAAAATGGTTTTTCAATAATTTGACGAATTCTGGTAAGGAAATTAAAAGCTAACTAAGTTATAAAATTAATATTTCACTTGTTAATAGATTTTACATAAGAACAACATATTAATTTTGTAAGATGAGGTACTTGCTATGTCTGCAGAGAAAAGTGCATACAGAAGACTCTACCATCATCTCTTCTTAGCAAGGGAAATCTCTTGGGAGGCTCCATTGTCTTCTAACTGCAAGAAGTTTGTCTTGGAGGCTCCATATTGACTTCTAAGAACAGCATTTGATTTTGGGTGGTTAGATATTTATGCTGAAAAACACTCCTTTTCAGCCTCTGAAGAAAACTATTCCTATGAAACCCTGAAGAATACGTTGGAGCCGATTACATCGTGAGCAAGTGAATGAAAAAACCCTGTTCTTTATAGGATTCCTACTTATTCCCTAGAATTTGAGACAAACAGCAATTTTTAACTAAGAGGGAGGAATGAACACAAAGCTGAAGGAATCATCAGTGTTAATTAGAAACAAGGAGACAAAGAAGGCATATATTTTACCCAATAAGATATAGGAACAGTCTTCATACGCACTACCTTTTACTATTTTAAATTTCTCAGAAGCTTTAAACATGGTATATAAAAGGTGGGTCTCAGTTTGCTAAAAATAATTACTATAGAAATGAACAATAAATAGATATCCAATATTTTTCCTTAAGCCGGTCAGAAAATAATTTGCCTTATATTATTGTTAGCTCATTTTATATGATAAGTGATGGCCCAATAGTAAATCTAGACATTACTGGAAATGTTCTAAACTGCCCAGCAGCCACTAAAGGCAATTTAACCGTGATTTATTACCAAGCCACAGAAAATATGCTGCCATTCCTAGCCACTTTCCTTCTGGAAGTTAGGAAGAAGAAAAGTAAAGTGTGTTCTTGTGGTTAATGCTAAGTATAAATTAAGTAAGTTCGCAAGACACTTTCTATTTCCCCATGGTGGTCACAGCTGCCCCTCTGAAATTCCTGTTAGTGGCATCAACAAGAGTGATTACCCTAAGTACGCAACTGCTATTAAAAACAATTGTGGCCACAGAATCCCCCCTTTTAAGCGATGAAGTGATGAAGCAACCACAAAGAATACTGATAAAATATTTCAGGAACCTGTCAAAACAAGTGGTTGCATATTATTATGTTACTTTTCTAAAAATAAGAAAATAAGACTATAATATTTTCACTATCACTTTTTATTTAAAAATAATAGACAGATGTCCTGCTATAAGAAATATTGCAATACTAACACTTCTTTTGCTTTATTAATACTTTTGTATTTTACCTAAATAAATGGATCTATTTGACTTATTTTATGAGGTAATGAGATTCATGTCAAGTATACTAAAGCTTTGTTAGTTATTGTCCAATTGCAATGAATTATCTTCATTACTAACATAGAGTTATCACATAGAATATAGCATGTATCTGTAAAAAATGGTAATAAAGGGAAATATCTGAGAAGATGCACACTAAATGTGGGTTGTATGATCCGTAGGTTCAGAGCATAGGTATTCAGCTTCCTCGCCATGTGTGGAGTGGGCTGTTCTAGTATACAATACTGTTTTACCGACAATAGTAGACTGACCCCTTTAAAATTAAGAGCCTAATAATTCTTCCTTATGCCTTTTTCTATCTTATATTTTCATTGTGAAACAAAAGTAGCTACTACATGATTCAAGATCATCTTTTGAAAGTGAATTTTTTTGTTGTTGTTGTTGAACTCTTGTGTTGACTTGTGTCTGTTGTCTTCGGGTTCTCTTCATCCTTGATCTCTATGCCAGCCTCTTCACCAATGTTTAGCACACAGATTATTGGGTTAACAGGGTGGATGTTTATTTCTGGATTGTTATTCCTCCATATGCTCTTATTTTCCAAGTTTGTTTTTTAGGTGTTCCAAGACACATACCTTTCCATATACAAATGACCCTTTCTAGAGTCTTAAAATTTTGTTGTTTTGATTGGAGGTGATTTAAACCTAGGAGGCAAATTTTGGAGAGTTGTCATTCTTGGTATGTTGAGATTTTAGATTCCTGAACATGGGTGTGTGTAGTATCTCATTTGTTAAACTCATCCCTAAATATATAATTTTTATTCTAAGTAAAAATAGTAGCATGTGTAAATGCACATAATATATAAATTAATATATTTCTCTCTTCTACTTGTTCAACTCCCTTATGTTTTGAAATGTTCTTATTTCTGCCCCATTTTACATATTTCCTGAGATTTGTATGTATCAAATCTTGCATCCGCAATCATACATGAACTTGTGATGTTCCCAGTAATACCTACGTCTTCTCTTTTTCTTTGCCTTTATTGGGCTTCCTATTTGCATGCTAATAAATATTTTGAATTTGTGAAAACATTTCTCTATTAAAACTTGGGAAAATTGCAACCATTATTTTTTTTTCAAAATCCAGTTATCCCTTTTCCTATTTTATTTCAGGGACCCTGATAATATGGTGGTGTTTCTTCTGCCCATAGACTCCTAAGACCCCTCATTTTTGTTGAAATTACCTCTACTCTTTAAAAAATTCTGATTATGGAAAATATTTTTGATCTATTAATTTTATTCTTTTATTATTATAATCATTCAACTGTTAAACATAGCATATATTGTTAGTTCTATAATCTTCATTGTATTATTAATATAAAATATTAATTCTTAATATTTTTCTGCCTTCATTTTTTGAGATTTAATTTGTGATTAAAATAAGTAAATTATGATGATTATACTTGAATTCTTTTCAGGTAATTCTAAAGCTGATTCATCACAGCTTTGGGATTCATTGGTTGTTCAAACATCCTGAAATTTGCTGTGTTGGTGATTTTCCTAATACCTCAAGACACAATTTTGGGAGGCTCTACATCTTGCTTGAAGTTTCAAGATATGCATCCTCTTGAGGCTTAGCACACTGAAGTTCCCCTTTTTGTAGTGGGATATGGGTGTACTGACAGTCTAACTACCAATGACACTGAGGAAAAATTTGAATCTTCACCTCTCATGAGACACTAGCTTTCCCTTGGGATTCCCTGATGTGTGAAGAGTGAAGAGAAGCTTCCTCCAGCCAGCCTGCCTATTGCTCAAGCAGACAGTCTATTGCTATGCAGTGAGGGTTCCTCTCTGGGAGGAGTGCTTTCTGGACCCAGATATTTCTTTTTCTTTCTTTTTTAAAAAACAATCTTTTCTCAGTTTACATACAAATCCCAGTTCCCACTCTCTCCCCTCCTCTTGCTCCCCCACCTTCCCTTCACCCCAACCCCCATTAACTCCTCAGAGAAGGTAAGGATTCCTCTGGAGAGTCAACAAAGTAAGGAACATCATTTTGAAGCCCTCCCCCCAGTATCTACGCTGAACAATGTATCCCTCCATAGGGAATAGACTCTAAAAGCCAGTTTACAAACTAGGGATAAATGCTGGTGCCACAGACAAAGGCCTCACAAATTCCCCAAGCTACACAATTGTCGCTCACATTCAGAGGTTCTATGCAGATTCCCCAGCTGTCAGTCCAGAGTCAATGAGCTTCCACTAGCTCAGGTCAACTGTTTCTGTGAGTATTCCTATCATGATTTTAATTTTGTTCATAATATTGCTGCTCCCTCTCTAACTGGACCCCAGATGCTTGGTCCAGTGCTGAGCTGTAGATCTCTGCATCTCCTTCCATCAATTATTGGATGAAGGTTCTATGATGACAACTAAGGTAGTGATCAATCTAATTATAGGGGAAGGACAGTTAAGGCTCCCTCTCCACTATTGCTTAGATTCTTAGCTTAGGTCACTCAGGTCTTTCAAGTTGATGGGAGAGAAATGGTGTATCAGGTCTTGACTTCTAGTGTGGGCAGAGCTTTTTCTAATCACCCTATTGTTAACTGATTTTCTGCTCATTTTGGGCTTAAAGAACTTCCTAGAGTGATCCACGTGCTACTTATTTAATCAATAAGAGCAATTAACCAAGCTATACTACCTTTTGGCCTTTCAGGAGAGGAGATCAGAAAATGATTGTTGTTGCTCAGTTCTCTGTTGGCCCTGTCATGAGCAGCCTTGTCTCTACAAAACTCCTACGGTATTCCCAACCAGTCTATTTTCTCTGTCCATATGTGAAATTGAGATTTTCTCTGTCCATATGTGAAATTGAACTTCATTTGCCTATTTAAAATTTTCTGTGTTTATATAGTATTTAACAGGGAACAACAAGGGAAATCTCTTTCTCTGTGTCTCTCTATCTTACCAGAAAGTTTAGTGTAGTTTTTGAAGTTGTGTTGTACTTTCTGCTGTACAATCTCAGTCTTAGGTATACACTAAAACAGTTTGATCCATTGTGAAACAATACATGAAAATCATTACAATCTCAGATTATTTTCATGTGCTGGAAACTTTAGAGTAAATGTGATAGAATTTCAGAGCATATACAAATGCTAAATTTGCACTTGTGAAAATTATGTTTATTAATAAAGGTTTATATAACTGTCCTTTAGATTTTTACCACATGTGATGATTCATCATCGTGACATATCACAGCACAGCTGGTTTCCAGAAGTAACATTATAGAAGAGTTTTATAGAAAATATCTAAAACTTACACAGCTATAATATTTCCACTACATGGGTAGTACCATCAATATCTACATTTAGGATAATATTTTGGGGAAAACAAGAAGTCCAATACAAAGAAATGCTGTAAGAATTAAAATACTTTTCTCTGACATTTATGCAAAAGAACTACTACTTATAAAATTTGTAAAATTGGCTTATAAAAATTGAAAGAAAATGATCAGTAGAAAGTTTTATTCACAAGAGCAGAAAGTATGTACAAATTTGGTAACTTTGTAATTAAATATTTTTACTTACAATGGCTTAATCTTCAAAACAACAAAAGAGCAAATATAATGTTGACTCATGACTATAATATAAATTTCTTAAGCTTTGTATTGGTTATCATGTTAAGTACGACCAGTTGGTTTTGGCTATTTTAAATATTTAGTTGAGGATTAGAAAGTATTAGATTCATTGCTAAATGAGTCTACATTTAATAACTATTGGATGTTTTAAAATATGATTTTATGCATGCCTACTCCTTTTCACATATGTGTTTACTGTTGGTGAGATATCTGAAAAACTCAGATCTGAGTGTACTTTTGTCTTTTAGGATTGTTTTCTTCATTTCTTCTGTAATAAATAATATTTACTATCTTCATCAGACAATGTTTGGGCCTAGAAACATTGCAAATATGCAAAATAAATTTTCTTTTATTTGAATGGGTTGTGTGTGTCTGTCTGTCTGTCTGTTTTCTTCCTTGTACTAATACAGTGAGAATGAAATAAACAATTGGAATAGTAACACTAAGGCTCATATAATCAGAGAAAAGAAATAAAAATAAAGTCTCATCTACAACTATTTATAGTACCATACAGATTTTCTGTAAATTCTTATGATAAAATACTGACTCCAAACTGGGTAGTGGTGATACATGCTTTTAATCCCTTCACTCTGGAGGCAGAGACAGGAGGATCTCTGTGAGTTCAAGGCCAGCCTAGTTTATAAGAGCTATTTGTAGGATAGGCACCAAAGCTACAGAGAGAAACCTTGTCTTCAAAAAATAAAAAAATAAATAAATAAACAAACAAGCGAAAAACTGACTCCTAAGTGATTCCCTATGGATATGTAACTTAATCATTTAATTCTCATAATTCTATTTTTTTTTCTTGTTCAGATGGTAAAATTATGGAGCAATTTTGCACCTTTCAAGAATAGATTTAAGTCTTTTCTTATTTTAGAGGCATTGCTTTTACTGTGATTTGAGTTTCCTTTGTTGATTATTTTGTGTAAATGCTGTGAGATTCAGATTAAATATATGTTGTATTTTCTTCATCCTCTCTATATCTGTATTTTGTATCATATTCTTTCCCTTTTCAATTGAAAGCATTTATATATTTGCACGTTTGTCTTCCTAATCTCTCTTGTGTATTATTGCCATTTAGAAATATGCCTTTCATTTTCATTCATAAATTTTGTTAATGCAGCCTTAGTTTTACTCCTTTATTAGCATTCGGCCTGAAGTTTTTCTCTAAGCTTTTCTTTCTATAAGATTTTTACAAATGATTTCTCAGTTGATTTGATGTTGTTATTTATTAGAGGATTAGCAGTGACTGTTTAAATATATGCTCGTGTGGCTGTTCTTCTATGTGTGTCCAATAGATGTATCCAGTTTCATTTTGAGAATTCATGTCAGTGACTTACCAAAAATATCATTAAAATCACAATTATGCAATTGGCAATAATACTAAAATATATTGGTGGACTTCTCCTATAGTCTGAAATGTACAAAGCTACATAAGAACTTTGTCCCCATTTTTCTTGTGCCTATTCTTGTTTTAAGTCACAGATATATAAATAGGTTGATCTTAAAAATTGGGAGCCCTTTCTTCTAAGGAAAGGCTTATGGTTGATGTCTGTCAGAGAATAGGAAACAGAGGTAGCTCCCATCAGTGTCAGAGGACAACTAGAATTTTTTTTTTTAATTTCTGATAATCTGGTGGGACTTTTATGATGGTTATGGTCTCAGAGAACTCCAGAGACAAGGGGACATTGCAATAAATTGTTATCATTTTCAAAGGGAAGACCAAAGTTCTCATGGCTTGGGGGTTATGCAGAAGTGAAGTTGTATTTATTTGTGATTCATAGGCATCTGCCTTCTGTCTGAAACTTTCTTAGGCTCCTTGCAAACATTATGTAAATATTGCTGTCTTTGGGAGGAAGCGACTTCTATATCTGAAATAGGACCAGTGAACAGAAATTTCACTACTTGTCTTTTATCTAGTAAATTGAAATCTGCTGGGGGAATGGCTAGAATTCTTCTACTCCCATTTTAAGCGACCACACTCTTCCACTGAGGGATGAAGACCAGCAAAGACGACATCTATGTCTGGAGCTGCAGAAGAGTTGCTCCACCCCACAATCTCATCCTGACAACAAGCACAGCGCTGAAATGTGTACATCATCTGTTCAGTCAAAGATGCCAAGCTCTACTGTAGCCATGGAACACAATTTTTATTACATCTGTTGACAGAAAATAAGCAAACTTATTTTGGTTTTTAGAAAATTGTGAAGGAGAAACAAAAACTCTTTTGTGAGAAAAAAAATTTCATATATTTTTATCAGAAGTATAATATAATTGAAGCTTTCAATGATCTATACCATTGTAATATGAATCTATAATACAGACTTGACAGAATAAATTCAGGAGACTTCTTTTTGTTGAAAAGTGAATTTTTCAAATTACAGAAGTACTTAGTGACCTGCTACGCATAAAAGGTTCCTTTACCCTCATGGTTTTTCTACAGTTGAGAAGTCAGTTTTAAATGTGCCAAGTTGAGAATAGTGAGGACTTAAAGAAGGCTCTCCTTTCTGTCAGATACCCCAGAACACAGGTCACCCTGATCCAGTGTCACGCTGCTTGTAAGGAAATGTAGGCTGGTTTTGCTTTCTGGTACAAGCAGTAAGACCAAATTTAATTAGATGGAATTCTGGGACAAAATCAACGATACGACAGCTTTAACATCCATTCTTGCTACAAAAATTCTGTGGACATTAATCTTATCACTCAAGATACTAATTCTATAAAACTTATTCTAACATTTAAGGTATTCTTTTTTCAAGAAATGACATTCCCTGCTTTTACTGCGGTATGTATATATGAAAGTCATTAAATATATATTTTACATTTGTATTGATGTTTATAAATCATAGAATTTTTTGAGATATTATTTGATGTCACTGTATAGTCATATCAGCTCTTTGAAGCTATTAATGCTGACAGTTTGGATATGATTTTTTAAAAGATATTAAGTAGTTTTGTCAGTTCACGATTTGTCACTATTGTAAGCCAGATGAGTGATTATTCAACTGCATCCTAAACCTTTTACCTAAAAAATTCAAATTCCCTGACCTGGTATGGAAGATATTCACACAGTTGAGCACACACACAGTTTGTGTAGGTGATTAATACCAATTTCACAGTGCCATTTATCCCTTCTGCCTTTCTGTGCCAATAAGTACTAATCACCAAAATAATTACTGTGCCTTCTGATGCCCATTGCTGTCAGTTTTAAAAAGCTAAATCTTTACATTTGTATTCATGAAGATATATAAGTATAATTCTTGTATCATACCTGGCCCCCAAACCAAGTTAAGTAGTCCAGCAGGTTCTGTGTATTGTTCCCATTCCATTCAATAGAGATTTTTTAAATTCATGTTAATGGCTGACTATGAAATCTTTCACATAATACCTGTGTATTGGGGACATGGTCGCCCAATGATGGAACTTGAAAAGTTACCATAGATAGTAAAGGAACAGTTCAATAGACAACTAAAAATGAAAATCAGAACTAAAAACATCTACAACAATGATTATTGAATTTGGCAGTGGATTGGTTTTATGTTTGATACTAACTGTTGTCAAATGTCAAAGAGAACCACAAGAAACAGTGAGCTACACCGATAATCTAAGAACATCAGCATTGATTGTTCCAGGGCACTGGGGAATTGACTGAATTACTGTTAATTTTTGTAAAGTCTAAAAATTAAACCAGTGGGAACAAGATTTGGAGATAAAATTTAAGAAATGATTATTTAATGATATTTTTATTCATTAAATGTTTATTGAATGATTTAGTTCATCATCATTATTACTATTGTGTTAGAATGAAACAAGTCAGTTTTTGTTTGTTTAACTTTAACAGAGAAGTTTATATGGTGAGCATGGAAATAGCTATGCTGGTAAACCCCAAACCCACATCTCACCAGAGTGTCAACCTTCTTTCCATTTGGGTCCTCAGCTATACGTATGGTGTTGGGTTTACATATTTATAGCTCAGTCAAAGGCAAGCATAACACTGGATTTTAGGTTTATCAATGTCGCTATCCCTGTATTATATTTTTTCCCTAAAGTTTTCTATTTATCTCAAAACAAAACTGTGTTTCCACACTTGGTTTTATTTTTTATCCTACTAGAGCTGAAAGCTGAAATGTTTTGTTCTTGAAGGATACAATTAGTGCTCCAGGTGGTTATATAATTTCTTTATTTACAGGTGGATAAAGGCGATTTGGGATGGGTTCTACAATACAAACACTGAAACACATACTACTAGTCAAGAGTTAACAAGGGAAGAGTGAGCCAATAATTTTGCCATTGGCTTTCAAAAGACAGATAGTCTGTTCCAGGAAACCAAGTGACAAGGCAGATTAGAGGTTTCCTTGACTATCACGACATGGAATTTCTTCATGATGGAATGAATTCTTCTCTGTACTTTCAAAGGTCAATCAATTTTATTTTATTTCTACCATTAAGGATGATGTTTTTTGGGTATTTTAGAGTAATTTGGCGCTACATATAAAGCATGATTTGCTTGGAAACATCTGGGAAATGTCTTTTGGTTTCCTTAGTACAGGAAGTTTTTTTTTTTTTCCACCTAAGAATGTGTTCGTTGTTGTGTGTGTGTGTGTGTGTGTGTGTGTGATTATTATTTTATGAGCACCAGGTAACTGAAGTAATTTTCATACAAAATACTTCAACTAACTTTAAGTTCTTGTTACTAACTCCTTCTCAGACTATCTCTGTTGTTCTTCAGGAAAGCAACATGCTATCTTAATTTGCAGAATTTCTTCATGATAATTAATATCAACTAATCTTTACAGTGAGGCTTGGCTCCATGACAGTGTATTGCTACTAAATGTGGAGAAACTTATTCAGAATTTGAGTTTACCAAGAAATAGAATTGGAGAGTCATCTGCAACTCTTGTCTTGTTGTGTAATCTGCTTTGATCTCATCATCAGTGTAAACATGGGGAATGTTGATGAGAAAACAGAGAAGCTGAACTATTAGGACAGGTTATATTCCACTTACGACCAAGTTTATATATAGGACCAAGTTTAGTACAGAACATGGGACTTTGACCTCTGTTCGTTTAACTAACTAGAATTGTTGTCTTCCAAGTGACCTCCCTATACTGTTTGAAGAGACAGAACACAGAAGTGTTCTGAAGTTTGAGGAAGGCCCATGTAACAGCTGACCTGTTGGTTCACTGGTTGCAAGGGGGAGAAATTTAAATCATTTTTTACTCTTTTTACACTTTACTGAGTTGATTTTGCCTAATGAGGAACACATGTTCTTGTACGGTTGAACATACCTGTTCTTTGTCTAGATCCTTACAACCTTGGTGTACTTTAATTGTTTTTTCTAGCTTGCCACTTAAAAATCTGAGTTTTGAGAAGGTTAGTATTAACATTTATGACTCTGCCTTTCTTTGTTGTTTGTTAATTAAGCTTGAAAACAGGCTTCTTGTTTTCTGGAATTATGACACCTTCCTTCTTTGACTTGACTCTTGCCTTCTCCTGACTCTTCCCTACTCGCCTCTTGAATGAAAGCTGAATTCATGTCCAGAGATTCTTATTGGAGACGAACTCCAAAAAGATATCTAATTGGCCTAAATTGGCCACTTTATTTGTCTGTTGTGTGTCCATGAGGCTGCATGATTTTCTTGCTATATGTCAAAGTGGCTGACTCCAAGAAGCTTCCAAATCCATTATTGTAGTAATATTTCACCTGTATTTTAATAAATAAACCTTTTCAGAAGGTCAGAGAGTAAAAAAGCCACCCTTGTAAGCCTTACAGACCAGGTTGTGGTGACACACACCTTTAATCTCAGTAGCCACACTAATTTGGCACAGAAACTGGGTGGTGGTGGTGCACAACTTTAATCTCAGGACTAGAGAGGAATAGAAGATGGGAGGAGACAGCTCTCAATCTTTATCCTTCTGAGAATTCCTGGAGGGAGGATCACCACTTCGGACTGAGGTGAAGGTTAAGGGCCAGTGGCTTGCTATTTTGCTTTTCTGGCCTTCTGGTTGAATCCCAATATCCATCCCTAAGATTTTATTAATTGTGCTACATATTATAGATGCTCTTTTCTTAAAGTTGGACAATTTGACAATTAAGTTTACGTAAAGACAGAAAATATTTAAGGTCCATATTTTGCATGGATACTTGCATATAATTAAGAACAGTCAAGTCTAAGCTGCTACAATCCTTCCTCTTCTGTCTTTAACCCCTTTCCTGATTTTGACTTTATAAACATTGATTGTTCAATAATTTAAATGTTAGAAAAACACATGCAGGACAAATGGTAAAATACCTGAATTTACTTAATTACAACTCTGACCAATTCACAGATAATTGCTTATCTCAAAAATAATTATAAAGAACTGTGTTTATTAAGTTAAGAATTCAGTTCAAAGACATTCTATTTCTCCTTCCCAAAATGCAGCATCAATCCTGACTCCGGCTAATTGCTCGTTGTAGAATGTACAAGTGGAGTTAGCTTTGAAGTAATTTTAGTAAATGTTGAGTCAGATGTTCCACTAACTTTTCATGTTAATTGGTGCTGTTATTCTCCAAATTTGGCATATGACCTTTAAATCCCATATCCGTATCTCTTTCCCTCCCAAAATATTCTGACTAAATAATACTTTTTGATGTACTTAAAGACATTGAATTCCCAAAATGTAATAAATAAGCTAACATTAAACAAAATTAAATATTTGACTCACTCATACAAGCATGGATTAATAATCTATAATCTTTCTTAAAGCTTTGAAGTCAGTGGGTCCTAGATTCTTCTAGAACAGTAAGGCCAGAAGCAGCCATTATGATGCCATGTCACATTTAATAGTCCTTATATCCTGAGACGTTTGTAAAAATGAAGGTCATTTATGATAAATATTTTCTGTATTTGCAGTTATTTGGCACCTACTTTTTTAAAAAAAAATTGTTATGTTCCAGGCAGAGTTAAACTAGATGCTATTTAATAAAAACAAAAAGTTAAATAACATCAAATGGTTAAAACTTAACACATGAAAAGAAGTAAAATAAAATGAAACACTCTGGGGAGGTGACCTGCCTCAGTGAGTAGTACCCTGCTAACAAAGTTATTAGTCTGGGTTTGGCCCCAGGGACCCACATGGTAGAAAGAAAGAGCCAGCTTCAGGTTGTCATCTGACCTTGCTATGAATATCTTGGTATGTATATGTGTGCATGCACACACACACTCACAAACACATTGATAAATTAATGTAATAAAAAGACATTACTAAAAGCACTGTTGCTTCCATTACATTGGGATCAGACAACATACTTTGAAAACAGGTACATGAGAATAGTTCTCCAGCTTGGAATATTGTGTGTCTTTGTACAAACAAACATATTCATGTACACACACACACATACACAAACACACACATATGTGTTCCTCTATTTTTTCTTTATTTTATGGATATTATTACCACAGCATGCTCATGGAGCTCAGAGGACAATTTGGTGGAATTTGTTCTCTACTTCTTTCATGAACTCTGGGGATGAAATTTAGCTTGTGTAACCTGTACTTTTACCTTCTAAGTCGTCTTTTCAGACCTGTAGATACATTTCCTGTGGTGATGTGCATTTAACCCAGGGCCTTGATTGCTAAATTGGTGGTTGATATAAATAATAAAGGAAGGTGTAAATATCCTTTCTAATTTCACATTCTTTAAGTTCTATCTTTTTGCTTTATAATTTTTTGTTCATTCTACACCAAAAACACTACAATGCATATATACAAGGCTGTGAACATAAATGTAGAAATTCATGAACGACTGTTGTTTCATAAGTGAGCTCTCATATGCAAGCATGTCCTATAAAGGGATTTTTTTTGAAAAATAAAACATTACAAATTATCCAAAAATAGTTTACCCCCTGCATTTATCTAACACAAAATTAATGATGCCGTGTCCAATACCATCTGTCTAACAGATACCCTGGTGATGAAGTAGTAAAGAAAAATACGTTTTCTTGATAGTGTGAAGTCATGATTTTTATTTCAAATTTTCCTCTGTGTAAGAAAACATAACACAGCAACAAGCATATCGTTTATAACCAAGTCTTTAAGAAAACCTGAGAAGAAAATAAGAGAAATTACAGATACCATTAAATTGTATGATTTCTTCTCACTTATTTACCTTAGCGCTCATTATATGGAAATATTCAAAATTTAAATTGCTCATGGCAGAAAATTATGTCATATGTCACCTGAAGTATAAAGGGGAAATATATGTTAAGTATATTTAACAAATGCCACAGATGTCAGTAACAAAATTGTTCTGTTGATTGGACACCCAGTGCTCAATTTTAACAGTTATTTGCAATGACTTATTTATGTTTTTACCATTCTGTAAGTTGACTCACAGAGGTTTGGGGGACTCATTCTGTTTCAGGAGATACCATATCAATCCCTTTTCCAAGCAGTAATTAATCACTCAGAGTTAATGCTTCAATCACCGAGTGCTCCCAGATTCTTGCAGTGGTGTTGGCACAATAACTATCAGCAGAACGCCTGACTCTGTTCCTCTGCTGGAGAGGTATTTACTCTGTTACATTAACATTGTTCTTCCACAACCATGCACACGATGCAAGTTTCCAAACCCAGTGCAGTCTTGCAGGCTTCATCACCTACAAGCCAGGTATTACTTCCTTTTCTACTCCCTCTTACTCTGTCAAACTTGAGTGTTATCTCAAATGCTCACTTTCTTAAAGCCTTAGCTACACCTCAGTGGATCATGATTCCACATTTCCCCCACTGGCTTATAATTCAAGTTCTCAAAAAGTTATTTGCAGGGGTGGACTTGTGCTCGGGAAGAGATTCTACTCCACAACTGGAAACAAAACACAAGCACACACAGGACTTGTACACTGGATAAGTGAATACAGTAACATATAGCTCACTAAACTTAACAGAAAAAAAGAAAAGTCATGACAATGGAAGCCAGGCTGGGAAGAGGAGCTTGGAAAGTGAGAGTGAGGCAGACAGGAAAGTGTTGTAGGAATAAATATGATCAAAGTTCATCGAATAATGAGTCAAATGTCATAGTGAAATGTGCTGTTATGTATACTATATTGTAAATAAAGTTAAAATGTATCTTCATGATGAGTATGTGTAAAATCTCTGTATTTCCAGTGAAATCAAGGAGAAAAAAAGCAAAAGTTATGTCAAGGCAAAAAATTCCATTAGCTTTTCATTTTAAATATTAAAATTTTATCAAAATAGCATCTGGCCCCTGAAAAAAGTGAGTGTTATATGGAATTCCTTAGTTTTTATCTCTTTCATTTATACTTTTATAATGTCTCATTGAGACAGGTTTTTCAGGATATCTCTAACTGAACTAGAACTTGCAGTATAGTCCATGCTGGCCTCAAACTCAGGACAACGACAGAGACATTTTAGGACAAAGGAAGAGGCGAAAAAATTGTGTCTTCCGGCCCTGGAGCGTTTCAGTGTAGAAACAGAAAGGGCGTTGGGAGGAACTGACAGTATTTGCCACAGACCTACGTTTTCAGTTCTAGAGGATGTTTGATCTTGATATCTAGATCTAATTCTGAATATGTGATGGCTTAAGTTGTATTATTTATTAATTTATTATTGAAGTTAAAACATTAATTCCAAATGTCTAATTCAACTCTAGGATATATCTAAATTATTAACTCTACCAAGTGACCCTGAATCTTTTTTCTTTTTAAGTTTTTTTTTTTAAAAGAAAGAAAACTCTCTTTTTTAATTTTACACACTAATCCCAGTTCCCACTCCTTCCCCTTTTCCCATTCCCTTCACTTACCCCCCGCCCCCATCCACTCTTCAGACAGGGAAGGTGCATTGCTTTGGGGATGGTCCAAGGTCCTCCCTACTATACCTAGGCTGAACAAGGTATCCATCCAAAGAGGATGGGTTTCTGAAAAGCCAGTATAAGCAGCAGGTATAAATCCTGGTGCCATTGACAGTGACCCCTGCCGTCTGCCCCAACCATACAACTGTCACCCACATTCAGAGGTTCTAGTTTGGATCTATGCTGGTTCCTTCCCTGTCCAATTATACCAAACCCTGAATGTGACCAATCTCCTCTGTGATCCTGAATCTTAATACCAAGTTTGCTTTTTTGTTTTTCTTAAGACTTCTTTGTAATAGTATTAGTTGTCCAGGAATTTGCTTTGTAGACCAGGCCTCAAATGCACATAGCTCTGTTTGCTTCAGCCTCCCAAATGCTGGGATTAAAGGCATGTGTCACCACCAATTGGCCCAAGTTGATTTCTTGATTTTCTTCTATTGTAAAGGCTTAAATTCCTAACACAGGTTGTGGCTTCTATCACATTATCGCATTATGGCTTTTCCAGGATGGGGAAGCCTAATTATTTATTAATTATATTATTTGTATAACTAAATCAAAGATTATCAGACATCTTGAAGTAGAAATTGACTGCATTAACACATCTCATTTAATTAATCTCATTGTTAACAAATCCCTTATCTATAGATTTAATTAACTGAAATTCCTACTAGACTTGGATAGCATGTCATTACAGTTATGCTATTTCAATATTTTATGCAATTCATTTGAAAGATGTGGATTCAGAAAATGAAGATTCCATCTTGAAGCTTCTTGACATTCATAATCCTATCTGTAAGTTTTCTTATGAATGTTAATTGATAAAATAGATATAAAACCATTCACTATAAGATTTTATTTATAAGTAGAGTCCAGTAAGGATAAATCTATAGAGATAGAAATTGATTGTTAGTTACTTTAGGTCTGAGACTGACAGTATGTTAGGGTAAAGGTTGGATTGCTAAAACTTCCACAATGTTTCTTGGAAGTGATTACATTATTCTAAAACATAGTGATGCTATAGATACCAGAATATACTGAAAATTTTGAGGAATATAATTTAAATAAAATTAAAATCATAATATGTACATTATTATGATTATAGAATGTTTTTGAAAGCATCTTTATTTCTGCTTCATTTGCTGTGTTCTTGTAACAGTTTCTGAATAGGTACAATTTTTATTCTCAATGAAAAGTCCACACATCCTTCAGTTGAGATATTCTTACTGTAGAGCAGTCCTCACCTCTCCTCCAGAATACATTAAAATCCACCTTTTCCAGGGAAATTAGGTGACAATACTAACACAATGAACTTAATTACATTATTGCAAATATATCCTACTATGGTCTAAATCTGCAGATGGAGTTTTCCTCATCTTCATTTATCCATTTTCGATGAATTGTTCCATATATGGTTATTAATTTTTGAATACCTGTGAAACTTTCTGGCAGTATGAGTAGATGATTATGTCTTTTGAGGTTGGGTTAGATAATTAATTAAAGTAAATGACAAATATTAAAATATAAATTGTACTAGGTGTTAGGAAGAGGGTGTCTTTCAACAGCAGCTAGTTAGACTGCACAGCACAAATTAAAGACTGGTGGCTTGGTTCAGTGGTGTGGTACTTTTTGTGGGAGGTTGATTGAATTTAGACACACCCATCTGGTAAAGTACTATTATTCCCAATTATCATATTTAGAACTTTAAGTGTTTTGGGGCACACAGTGCCTCTACCCCATCTGCTAAATGCTGGAAGAAGGCCACTTGTTTGTTTCCGGCCACTTAGCCCCAAAATTGTCCCACAGAAACTGTATTAATATGGCAACGTGGCTGTGGCTTCCTGGCTAAAGTTCTGTGGTCTGGTCTCTGGTGGAGCTACATGACTTCTCTCTGACTCTGCCCTTCTTTTTCCCAGCATTCATTTTAGTTTTCCCCACCTAGCTCTTTCTGCCCTGCTCTGCTACGGGCTCAAAGCAGTCCTTTATTAAACAATGGTATTCACAGCATACAGAGGGGAATCCCACATCAGATAAAATAGAAACTAAAAAGGTATTATGTTTTATTAGACAGATTTGGCTACCCAGGTATGTCTGTAGGGTGGTTTCAGAGGAAGCATTTTATGATTTAGGAGAAAGAGTAGAATACGTGCCCTTGATTTAGGTAGCATTGTCTAACCATTAAGTAAAACAGTAATAACAAAAATTCCTGATCTCTCAAGGAACTAGAATGTCTTTTCCCTGTCTTTAGAAATCAGAACTCTAGATCATCCATCTTCTGGACTACAAGTTTCCCATCAAAGGCCTGCAGTATCTTTGGTATTCATCACCAATGGTGGTTGCTTACTGGCTTCTTTGATGCTCAGGTCTTGGATTTAGACTTGACCATGTAGAAAATTGATGTGGAACTTCCTACTTCATCTCAATAATTCTATTACTAAATTCTTTCTTAAAAATCTCACCATTAAATATATATATTATATAATATATATATCACAGTCAATATATCTATTTGCCTATCTACCATCTACGTATTTATTATCTATCCAATCTATCCATACCTATTATTTCTATTACTCATCTCCATTACTTATATACCATTTACCTATAATCTATAATTGACTTATTAATTTTCTATCATATAGCTATGAATCTATCATTTATTATTTCTCTATATGTCCTCAAATTTACCATTTCTCTGAAAACCCTGATTAAAATACTTTACATAATTTTACACGTATTCACTGAGCATCATCTTTGCGGCTGTGTTAGGCTCATAAATAATCAGTAAGTGAGATTGTTTTCCAGAGGCTCACAGTCAAAAATACACATTTTGTCATTCAATGTGGCTACATAACAACGAGTTTCAAAAGTTTCAGGAGAAACATGAGGGAGGGATAACAAGTTTACTTTTGAGGTAGAACATTTAAAACCAATTTTATCTATAAATAGTTAAATCTTTATTTAAAAATAAAGATGCATGTCTGTTTCATTAGTACGCTGAATTTCTAACACAAGGTGCTCTTACTTCATCTTATGAAGGTAATATTGATAAATGATTTCCGATGATGCAGGGCAAAAACAGAAGACAGCTATCCTTTCCACGTGCACTTCACAGGGACTGAGACCACTGACCATCTGTCTCCCGATGTGGAGGGGCTCGGACTCTTTCTGCTGAGATCACCGTACTGACTAGCCCGTCACCCTGCTGCTGAGAACATTGCCCTTATTCTGAGGGCCTGTTTTTTGATAGCCACAGCACACTTACAGTATCCAGTGCTAGGGATGTTTTGTTTCGTTTTCCCAAACAGAGTCTGATACTACTCTGTGAATAAATGTTGGCATGGATTTAGATCCACATAAAGATGTGGAAATTTAGAAGTTAGTTTTGCTTTTAGAATTTTCAAGACCTGACTTAAATTTGTAAATGGAGGAGATCAAAGTGCCAGCGATGTCACTGTTCAAAAGTCCTTCTGAGTGGCAAGCTCCCCATGAATAAGATCCTGGCTCTGAAATGGTGATGAAGAAGGTAAAAGGCTCTTTCTTGCTTGCTTCTTAGATGACTTTAAAGGTTCCTTTAACTGTGTGAATCTGAATTTATGCTACTGCATCCTCTTAGGAAATTAATCATTTGTGACCAGGGTGCAGACTTAAACATTGTAAAAAAAAAAAAAAATCTGAAAGTAATAGAATTCCGTATAACTTTAATACTACATTTCTTCCCCCAAAATTATTAACCTAAGTATCAAAATATGGGATACAAATGTAGACCATTTATTTCTTTGGTTTGTCTGTCAGTCTTTCTATGTATTCACCTAGCTCTTGTTGTCATGGTGACTGTGCATCTGGAGGGCACATCACAGCTGAGACTGTCTATTCCACTTCTTCAGATTTAAAAAGAGTTGGTAATTTACATATATATTTGTTACGTTCCCTGTCTAAAAATACAGAATTCTTTAAACATCTAAAGCACAATGCCAAGTCCAACTTAGAGATTAATATTTCATGATAAATATGAGTGTTTATAAGCAGGGTATCATCTACTTTCCCATGATGTCAAGGTTGGGAATTACATGTTAAGTAACTTGTCATTTCGAAGATATGCACCATTTCTTGAAATAGAGGGGCATCTGTCATTATATTCAAATCATCTCAAAGGGTGGGCAGAGAAAAACTCTCAGAAATAAAAAAAAATCAATAATTTTCTTTTAAACATCAAGGCTTCTGTGAGAAAGAAATTTAATATCAGCACTTACAGATTTGGAAAAGTATTTTCCGTTTCCTTAGAAAAGAGGGCAATGGAACTGCCCTTTGAGATATAAAGTATAAATTTAGATAAAATGCAATAACAGGAGGATATGCAGCTTTGCTTTGTAGGAGAAGTAAAACCACAGCATCGGCAGCACCAGTTAAAAACCATGCTTTGTCTCATCAGGAAGGTATGGTGATTACTCACAGATAATAACTGTACACTTAAAATATTAATTTATCTATGGTGCTCCCTGACCTGGAAATGCCAGGAAGGCAAATTGGGAAAGCAATATCCACCTGTTAAACACTCCCTTTCCATTTTTCTCTGTTCTTCCATGTTTTACAAAGAAATAATAAAAATCTTAATGGAATAAACATACACTCCTGCAAATAATTGGTATTGTTTATTATTTTTAAAAAATGTGTGCATACCTTCATGTGTGTATGCTACAAGTATACTACGTGTGTGCAGGTTATTTTGGAGGCAAGAAGATTGGAGTAGATCCACTGAAGCTACAGAAAGTTGTGAGTCACCTCGAAATGGGTATTGGAAACTGAACTTGGGTCCTCAGCCTAGTAGCAAGTGCTCTTAATTTTGGAGTATTCTCTTTAGCTGTACAACTGTCCTAATATGTTTACCATTAGAGGAACCTGTCAGGTTTCTGTAAAATGAAAAGGGACAGGGTTGGGTGGCTTATATAATCAATAATAAGTCTGCTAGAACAGTTTGTTTCTACTAGAAGAATCACACATCTCTTACTTTTCCAAACATTCTCCTAACAAGTTTAACTTTTGTCAATGTAGTACAGTTAAGGGTTACTTCTGAGTGTAAAATATTGCCTAAATTAGATAAGGCCTGAATATAGGCACATTCAACAAGGAAAATACAATACTCAGGTAACTACAAATTCAATTTAAACTCCTTCTTAATAATTTGCATATAAATTTATAGGTCTAAAAGATATTATATCAGACTCCAGAAGGATATAATATTACCTAAGTAAACAAGAAGTGCATTGTAAGTAACTTCCAAAACTGTAGACTTGACAGAGACATCTCACTGCCTGGACGGTCACCCAAAGTTCTGTACTGTTGGGGCATCCATCTTCAGCATACAGGCCCATAGTGTCCAGCAGACTTTTCCATAAAGAAGGAAATTTCAAAGACAGTTCTGCCTATATTGGCAGTTTGTCCATCACTTTCTTCTCTGTCCTGCAGAATGTCTGGCAAACTCTTTCATGAAGCAGGAACCCTGAAGGACTGTATCACCTTCTTTAGGTAACTTCGGCAGTTATCTCTCCATGTGTCCCATATGTACAGCTCACACAGAATAGCATCAAGCAGTCCAGGAAAGAGCAGTTTCTTGCCCAAATGGCTAGAAAACTCCATCAGGAGTCTCTTTGATGTCCATTATCTTCTGTGTGTTTCTTTAGAACTGAACAACTACGGGACCGGGCATAACAGAAACCTCAGTCAACAGGATGACACCAATGTGGACAGCTAAATCCATTTAAACCTGAGAGAGTTTGGAAAGTAATTCTAGACAAAAAAAGAACAGACTTAAACATGACTTGTTGGTGGCATTTTCTCAGGTGGGCTCTGTTTGCTAGAGGCAAGTGTGCCTCATTTAAGAGTGGCTTCCTGACTCAGCTTTAGAAGCAAAAACCTTGCAGCTCTTTTAAGAGGCCCCACCACAAACACTTAAATGGTGTTAATAAGAATCCAATAGCATGCTTCTTGGTGGTGGCAGGGACCTGGAAACTCCTTAAAATTGTGACAAAAAAAAACATGGTTCCAGCTGGTATCTCTGCCATGAAGCTAGATTCTCCGAAAGCTAAGAAATGGTGTGTAACCAACCGTCAAAGC
The DNA here is from genome assembly GCF_950005125.1 of Chionomys nivalis. Taxonomy (NCBI): domain Eukaryota; kingdom Metazoa; phylum Chordata; class Mammalia; order Rodentia; family Cricetidae; genus Chionomys; species Chionomys nivalis. Next base: position 2,448,163 of record NC_080099.1, on the reverse strand, counting down.
CTGGGCTTTAATCCTAGCCATATTGCTTAGCAAATTAAAGACTCATGTGGTTAGAAAAAGAGAGATACAGTAAAGGTAATTTCAGATGAAAAAGTCTTTCAACAATTTACAGTGTGTTTAAAAATATATGTAGGCTTGAGAGACAAAAGAAGAAAGGATAAAGTCCTTAAAAAAGGAAAGAAATAGTTGGGTGTGGTGACATACACCTTTAATCCCAACACTTAAGAGGCAGATGCAGACAGACCTCTGTGAGTTAACGGACAACCTGGTCTACAGAATGAGTGGCAGGACAGCCAAAGATACACAGAGAAACTTAGTCTCAAAAAACAAAAAATAATAATAAAAATAAAAGAAATAGAGTTTAAAATAAAACCATGCAAAGATGGAAAATACACAGAGAGTCTGGATACTGTATTGTGTTGTCTTTAAATTGTTTGATGGCTGAGGAAGGAGCAAAAGCTGATAAAAGACATTTGATCATAAATGCTACTGGATTAATCCAACATATATATTTTAAAAATGCTTTGATTTCAAAATTTATATCAAAAGATATGCCACTTTGGAGAAGAGGTTTTGTTTTGTTTTGTTTTGACAGTAAATAAGAGGCTGTGGATTCATTCTGGGTTAAGAAGAATCAGGTTTGATCAAGGAAGACTTCCTGAGAAATCTCTGATAGGAGCAGATGGCCCACATGATCCAACATCTCAGAGGACCCCTGTTGGAGTTTCCTCTGAGTTCTACATCCAGAACAGTTTCAAGACTGCTGGCTGTGACAATCAAGTCTCAAAAAAATATTCCAGTCAGAACTTGACCATAATTCAAAATTTTCTTTTGGTCCCCATAAAATTATCATCACCCGATAAGCAGGAAGTAACCTGGAAAACTACACCCACATTCCCCCCCAAAAAAGGACTATGGATATTTTTCTTTGTTTAGAGCTGGTTGGTTACAAGTTGTTATGGATAATGGCCAGGGGAAAAGCTAAACAGAGGATATTAGATTCAGAGTTCTTGTTTTGAGAAAAAAAAAAAAGAGGGAGAGTGCTGTGGGACAATGTTCTTTTATCCTGTCATCTGTTTTATTTTAATAAAATATTGATAGGCCAATAGCCAGGCAGGAAGTATAGACAGGGCAACCAAAATAGGAGAATTCTGGGAAGAGGGAAGATTCAGTCTGCAATTTTAACCCAATCACAGAGGAAGCAAGATGAGAATCCCTCACTGACAAAAGTACCACGCCATGTGGCTAACATAGAAAAGAAAATGTTCCAATGTAAGATGTAAGAATTAGTTAATAAGAAGCCTGAGCTAATAATCCAACCAGTTTATAATTAATGTAGGATTTTTGTGTGTTTCTTAGGGACTGAACATCTGCAGGGTCTGGGTGGACAGAAATATCTGTCAACAGTCATATCCTAAATTCACATAATATTTTTAAAGTGTTTTTAATGTGTCTGAGTGAGTGAATGCATGACAATTCCAGGATGGTGCCTGTGAAGCCATAAGTAGATATTATACCCCTTACATCTGGAATTACATAAAGTTGTAGATGACCTCTGACCAATGGAAACCTAACTCTGGTCATCCGGTAAAACAGCAAGCGCTCTTTATCACTACGTTGACTGTCTAACGCATATATTCTTCATATTTTATAGGCCGTCACCTAATTTTCTTTGTGTCATGGAGTGCTTTGAACTTGGAATTTTGTATGGTTTGGTACCTGGAAAGCCTTTGAGGATATGTGAAATTTAGGAAGCACACTTTGGTTTTATAAGACAGTAATAAACTTCTCTCATGAAATGTCACCGTAAATTCTTGTGACAAACCCTTGGCCTTCAACTGTGTGGTGCATAAGGAGTCCACAATAAATGGAAATGTTATTTCTGCCCTTGTTTTACTTGGTTCCTGCTCCTGTCCTTCTCTGTTCTTTTCTCTTGCATAGGGGAATGAATATCTGTTTTAGGTAACTGCAACCAGAATGTTATGCCCCAAAAAAGTGGCACCATGAAATCACTAACTGAAACTTGTTAGAGCATAAGCAACCTAAATCTTTCAAACTTTAAGTTGTTTTTTGCAGACATTTTCTAACAGTAAAAAAAAGAAAGAAAGAAAGAAAGAAAGAAAGAAAGAAAGAAAGAAAGAAAGAAAGAAAGAAAATACAACAACCGTGACTCCAGTATGAACAAAAGACACTTTATGGCTTGATGTTATGAAACTGTTAGAAGGAAGGTTCCTTTTCACAATAGGTGAGGAGCAAGGGTCTTTCCCCAATGATTGCATTTCAAAGAGTTCATCCTAAGTTTAAGGAAAGTCATAGCTATGACAAACAATGCTGCTATAAAAGTACTTTAGCACACAGAAACAGCCTAAATGTCCCTCAACCTAAGAATGGATAAGGAAAATGTGGTACATTTACACAATGGAGTACTACACAGTAGTAAAAAAAAAATGACATCTTGAGATTTGTAGGCAAATGGTTGGAAAAAATCATATTGAGTGAGGTAACTCAGACCCAGAAAGAGAAATATCATATGTACTCACTCATAAGTGACTTTTAGACATAAGGCAAAGGAAACCAGCTTACAATTCATAATCTCAGAGAAACTAGACAATAATGAGGACCCTAAAAGACACATCCATTGATCTAATCTACATGGGAAGTAGAAAAAGGCAAGATCACTTGAGTGAATTCAGAGCATGAGGACCATGGGGGGAGAAAAAGGGGAAGGGGAAAGGAATGGAGGGGAGCATAGAAAAATAATAAATAAATAGATAATTAACTAAGTATATAAAGAAAGTCATAGCTTGTGAGTCCATCAAGATGCATCTAGGACATATCTTAAACACCAAAAGAACCATGATTGTAGGGAGAATGCTGAGGAACCTAAAGGAGAGTTTATCTGAAACAGAGGGAAAAGAAGCCAAATAACAAATGTCAAGAAAACAACCGTGAATACTTAGTACGGTTGCAAGAAACTCTACTTCAGTTACAAGCATGAGGTGAACGTAAAATCTGCTTTTACATTTTGACACACCATAGCCAGTACTCCTGAAGCCAATAGATTTCAGATATATGTGGAAATCTGCCTACTTTGGGAGACTTGGGGATGTTCCTTGCATAAGATATTTGTCTATGTATGTGTGTGTGTGTGTGTGTAGATGTGCTGTTTGTTAGTATGTTTATATACATCTGTGTATGTGTATAAGTACTTGTGTGCATGTTTATGTGTGAGCATTTTATGTGTTTATATATGTGTGTGTGTGTATTCATGGTTGAGCAAGAGTATACATATATGCATGTGTTCACATGCATTCCAAATATTTGTGTATATACACTTACATATGTATATATGTGTGTGTGTGAATATATAAATATATGCATATGTGAGTATTTTTATATGTGTGAATATTCGTCAGTTCTATAGGTAGGATTTTATGAAAAATATGTCCAAAACAATCAAATATATACACATGGGTTATTAGGGTATAATTACATTATCATGGCCAAGGATAGGACAATGTATGTTGTATCTCTATGTTCAGTAATAAAAAGAAGACATAATTACAGTGTTTTTTTCTCATGTGTTGGTAATGTTGTATAATGAATTATGACAGTGATTGATACATTGTCCTAAAATCATCTATAAATTAATGAACCTTACAGTTTAAGTTGGTGAATTCTATAATTCTTGAATTACATCTCAATCTTTGTATAAGCAAATAGAATCAAAATGCACTCATGTCATTCAGTTCACAAATGTTGATTTCTCACTTTAGTCAAGAGAGTAATGGAACTTTTGTAGCCATAACTAAAATACTTTCAGTATCAATTATTTGCCTTCTGCCCAGATGAGTGTTCATGCATACATATATCAAGTGGATAATATGCTTAATACCTTGGTACTTATAATAATATGCAAGACATATGAGAAAAGTGACAATTGCAAAACAGACTGAATCGAGATAGCATCAAGACACTGATCTATTGTTAGTAAGTACTATATAAATACAGTGGGGGAATGCAAAACCTAAAATTAGTATCTGGGGCAATCTTAGAAGCAATTTCTGAGAGGAAAGTAGACATTATATTAGTGAAATAAAGAACAGGGTAACATATTCCGGGAAGAGAGGACAATCATTAGCACTACATGACAAAAACAAAGAATGCAAATAAATTGTGCAATTCAAATTGTTTGAGAAACAGTTTTAATATCATCAAAAGAAATCTGAATGCAACAGCTACTCTTTGCTATCTCATAGGAAGGAAGGACATGGTAGAGGAATTTCAAATAGCAGTGGAATTTTACAGGTCGCCAAATGGAAACGAATTTTACGGGTCCAATTTCTAAAGTGAGCTTTTTCTGTTTAAAGACTTTGCAGTAAATTAAGCAGGAAGTAAAAGGTGCTTGGCTCTGCAAAGCTTTTGTCTTCTGGTCATTTAACACTCATCAAGTGATCAACATCCAGCCCTGCCAAGGGTGAACTTGAAGTTGAGCCTCTTGATTTTCTGTGAATGAAATATGAAGATGATCTTTCTTCCCTTCTCTTCATTAAGTTCCCATCCCCTGGGGATAGTTTAGTCCTAACAACCATTCTATGTACAGATAGAAACAAAGCGTACTGATTGTCCCAATGTTATTAAGTCCAGGTGATTGGCAGATGCCTCTGAAATGCTTGCCATTTTTGTTGGCACAAAAAAATCACAGCTCTTTACTTAAAGAACATCATAAAAATCTCTTCTGAAGCCAAATATGAGTGACTATGGTCTGGGACTCAGATTCAGGTTACCCTAAATTCCATGATTCAATGTGTAGTAACAAGCATTTTGTAGTAAGAGAACAAAGAAAACCATTGTCAAGAAAACTTTCAAATAATAGTGTAAACATCAAATGGGTGGGTCACAGAAAAGCAGCAAAATATCACTCATTGACCTAAAAGACTGCCTCATAGCATTCTTAGTCTTTGATTAATCATAGGAAATAAGGTCAGTTTATCGATTCCAAAGAAATTGCTTAATTGCCAAAAGAATGTTAGGTAACATACAGAGGGGCTACAATGAATGGTCATTAAGAAGACTAAAGACAATTCAAGAAAACTGAGTTCTGGACTGGCAGCATTCACCAGCACCCCCATCATTAAAGTCTGCCACTGAGGCTAATCTACCCTGCAAAAGGTGTGTGGTAAGATCTGGTTCTTTTTAAGAGCTTTCAAACACATTGAAAAGTCTCTATTTAGCCATTTTCTGTTTGGTTGTTGCGATAATGGGACAAGAATGTTAAAATTTTGGTCAGTAAAGCATTCATTTGTTTCCTTTTCTGCACAGCTTGACTGAGATTTTGGCTTTGGATTTAATGGAGTCTTCATACAGCTGGGATCTGAATACAATTTGGACTCATCTTTGTTGTTGTTAAGGAATGTTGAAATTTAAATGTAGGTAATCACCAAAACAGTTATTTTGTGATAAATTATCTCTGATGATCTTGACTTTCTGATGTTTAGACAGTCATTTGTTGTAAGATAAAAATTAAGAGTCTTAGAAAACTTGTCTGTTTATGCTGAACTTGAGTAAATCTTTGAGAGATCTCTGTTATAATTTGTGTAGAAACATAACACACTAAATCTATACTCTTGTAGAACTTGAGGAAAAACCCTCCTCATGACTACTTTGGATTTAGCATTTAGTTCATTTAATACAACTGTTTCATTAACTATTCTTGCATAATATTGTGTTAGTAATAATTGATGCGATTAAAGGTGAAAATATGATGATTATAACAGTTGACTTAATGGAAATTTACAGACATAAGGATCACACATGCTCTAAATAAGGTAGAAATGCATGCTCTGGCTTATTCTGGATCATTCTAAATGGCATGGATCATAATAGAGAACATAAAGGAATTCTGGCTTCATGACAGGTAGTATTTCCAAAGGGAAGTACAAGGAAAGAATGTTTCTTATTCCTGGATTGTTTAAAATTTCAACAGTTAATCCAGGAAGGGGATTTGAGGCTTAGTTATCCAACTTTTTGTTACTCACATCTAGTCTTGGGGCTTCCCAGGACTCATCAGAAGAGAAAGATCAATTCAGGCCAATGGTACAGTCTGAGAAGGGATTTCTATTAATCAGCATCAATGCTGACTCAAAACACTCTTTATGATGGCTCAGGGAGTACCATTATTAAGGCTAACTTGGCTACAGCTACTGCTGAGTATTAAATCTACCTGCATAAAAGATTAACACTGAGTCCCATGTATGGCAATATTTCCCATGTGGCCATCTAGCAACCTGGTGCATGATTGAACAAAGTGAAACATTTACAAAGCTGAGAGGACAGAACTGATACTTTTTCTGACCATAACTTTGATTTTCCTGCCTGTAATGCTTTTGCCAAAGGCATCATCATGTACCTAGAGAATGCCTTGTTATTGTGAGTTGCTGTCCTCCAAGACAAGCAACTCCCATCTTAGAGCATTCAGCTGTGCTTCCCTTCAAAAACTGATCCCAGCTGGGCTTTTTTTTTTTTTTTTGGCAGTTTGTACAGCCAACCCCTTAATTCCTATTAGCAAATGCTCCCTGCCAACTGGCAACACCGCACAAGTCCTGCCGGGGGTAGATATACATACATGTGTATGTATTTATGTACGTATGTATGTATGTGTTTATACATATGTATATATTCATATATGGACACACACACACATATATATACACACATACACATGCACACACAAGTATATATAAACATACACACATATGTGTGTATGTACACTAAAGTGGGACTCTCCATTTATGTATCTACAGAGAAGCCTCATCCCTACTAAGACTTTCCAAGAATAGATGGTTGTATAAGGTATGTCCACATTCCTTTAAATAACTTACCAATGCTCTGTATGGTAGTCCAATGAACTCATTGACTTCACAAAGTGAATGTCTCTGGAATCCTTTCTCTGTTTGTCATTTGTCTTTGGAGAAAGAGTAGACATTGCTTATGTCTTCACCTGGGAAGGCAGGCAAGCAACATGGCTCCACCATCATGATCTTCCACACAGTATCTTTTTCTGATTGACAAGCCCAGTTCACAGCTAAGGAACTGTGGCAGTGGGCTTCTGGAATAGTTGGTCTTACCCTGTGCCCCACAGTCATGAGAAGCAACTGTTTTAACAGAAAAGAACAGTGGAATGTCCTTTTAAAGACACAACTAAAGCAGAAGTTTGGTGGCAATAGCCTGAAGCCTGGGGCAAGGCTCTCCATTGGGATTTATATAATTTGTATCAGTGTTCTGGTGAAACTTGGAACTGTGTAGACTCATAGCAGAATTGTTTTTAGCAACTGGGTAAGAAAGGAAAATAGTCTACCAAATGCCACATTTCAAAGTAGGTAGATTTAGAAGCAGATTATACATTCAGATACAACATATAGACATATGGTTTCTGGTTTTTGGCTTACTCAATTGTTGACTTTCACATTTTACCTGCAGCTGAATCTATAAAGTCAATGTGTTTTACTTATAAATTTAGCTTTTGTCTCAGCATTTTCTTTTAATACAAATTGTCACAAACTTTTCACACATAAATTTAGTAATAACTGCACATGTGTGAAAAGTGAATTACTATCATAGATTTTACTTGCCCACAAAATTGTATATAATATCCTTTGTCTGCATTTAAAGTGATGTTTATGTGTATATTTATTTTACTTTTATACTTATTACATAAGCTCTTTCTTCAATGTTTAATAATCATAATACTTTTGTGTGTTGTATTGCTTGAAACAATATGTCAAACACCATAGAGTATATGATCACTCCATGTAAGTCTTTCTGGGCATGTTGTATACAGTTCTTGTATTTAGGAAGCATCTAATTACCTTATCACACATATCTGCACATTAATCTGATATGCTCTTGACATAGAAACATAGTTTATAGAAATCTTGAAAAACTAAAATTTAATGAAGCTAATTATTATGGTTTACATAAGAACAAAAAACCCACACTATTGACATGTTTTTAGCAGAAACTGAAAATACATTTTAATTTGAACACTTGACCCACTTTGCAAAGTATGTTGGTATTGACCTCGTGTTTTATTTATAATAACTGAGTTAGAATTTATAGCAACAAATACTTTCCCTTAAGTCCTCACTTCTATGTGTTTTGTCAAGCATACACCATTTTAGCTCCTACCCAGATAAAGAATATTTTATTACTACAATTTTTTTCTGGTGCCCTTTGCAGTTAATGTTCCCAACTCCATTACTCTGAGCCCCCAGCACTCACTGCACTTCTTTCAGTATCAAAGGTAAAGTTTTTCATCTTTAGACTTTCTCAGATGTGAAAGTCTGCAAGAAGTATACTCGGATGTCTGGCTTTGTGGTGTTGTGTTTTCTTTCATCTAAGATAAAGTGTTTGTAAGATCTTCCCATAGTGTTTCATGTCCTGATGGTCTCCAAATTAGGATGATATGATATTATATATAATATTTTAAGTACATTACTGTATAAAAACACATCCATACAAATGAACATGATTTTCTTTTTCTTTTTAGCACAGTATTTCATAAGTTATATGACCTATTTTATTGTTTATTACAAAATTGGCTCAGTGTTTTTTTTTATTACAGTCGGGTGATCTTTACATTTCTACCATGTTCATATAAATCATAGTAAATGCTGACATCCAATAAGTTTAGCATATTAAATGGATTATACCTTATGATATATTCAATTTATGATACATTTATGTACTAAGACGTGTCCACTGAAGAAAATCTGCGTTGTTTTCACTCTGTTGATATTATTAATAATATTCTTTAGGAGGTTTGGCTGACAGTTTTAGAAAATCAAATTTGCAAGGACCTCTAAAATGTAAACAAGCCCAAGTTTGCCAGCTGTACAAGAAATCTAGAGGGCAAAGGAAACAGGAGCAAGAAGGTGAGTGAGAGAGTAAGTACTTTGTCTCTCCTACAATGGGATTATAAAATTTTATGCTTCCTATTGATACTTGATGTTTTTTCCCAATATTAGTTTAAGATATAAGTAACATTCATTTTCCCATGCAATATGTATACTTTGTTTTTTACAGAATGGTGTAGTGGAGGACTTATATAGTGGATAGCAAACAATAGCCCCTCTAATGAAATAATGCATGTAGTGCTATACTTCTTGAAAAATCAGTTCAACAACTAAGTGCACTTAGGTTTTGATATCCAGTAATTTTTTATTTATTTCAGTAAAAATTGAAAAAAATACCACACATACTTTCAAAGATAAAGGCTGACAACCAAATGCTTCTCTAATGATAATGAACAATATAAATTTTATGTAAATTTATGTAAATAATGATTACCTAGTAAGGAAAAGTATTATCACACATCAAAACAGTGTTCTAAGGCATATGAACGCCCTTCAGTATCTATGAGTAATAACCTCATTTAAAACTGCAGACTGGACTAAAAGCTCAGTTTGTCATATACAATATGGTTTTCATCGTCTACTTTCCTTCCTTTAGTTATTAGCATTATAAAATGAACAGCAAATTTATGCATAAAGTCTCCCTATTACCTTCAACATGTCTTTTTTAGTTAAAGAAACTAAAGTCACTTCTCAGTACTTGAATCAAACCATGATATAGAAAAATGGTAATGTTTTTTCTAGAATTCTAGAAAAGGAAGTCAGTTTTCCAACTTTATCCTGTGTCAGGAAAGTCATAGAAAAATCAGACAATTTTGAATGTAGATTCATCTTAGTCTAGCACTCTATAATTTGTGATTAATAACTGCTACATGCAGAAACAATTACCTTGCTTTGATTATAACACTAAACTACAGCTTTCCTCAAACTGTAAAAGAGTTCTATTCTTCAACAGTTCCTTTGCTATGTTTGATACTATTATCTCTGGGTTTTACTGTTATGTAACCTTCAAGAGCCATCTCTGCTTCTAGTGGAGTATTACCATAGTGATCCACATTAATATTTCTCCATAAATTAAGTTGGTTGCGCCTAGTTTGGTTATTTTAATTAACAAGTTGTTCAGTTCATTTAAATAATATTTACTCCAAAATATTTTCAAATTATTATTTCTCATCAATATTTAAACAATTGAGCTTTTTATTTTTTCCTGCTGCCATATTAACATGCCCATTTATCTTACAAAGAAATTACAGTCTTTATCCACTTAAAAGAATGAAGTTTTATATTGCTCCTTCATTAGTTACGTGCAATTCTTTAAATTATGTGTGATGAGCTCTGATTCTAAGTTAGAAAAAATAGTTCTAATATGAAGTCAACATAGACTGTATGTGCAGTGATATGTGGTCAGGTTCTTTCAATGCTGTGATTGCAGAATGTTTCAACTGTATAATGACATGATTCTTTCAGACTTATTGTTTTCCTATTAAACTAATAAGCCCAGAGATTATAAAGCACTATGAAATACCTGTCGTAATAGGGAAAATTAGAAACTATGTACAAGAACTTTATATAATATTACCTGAGAGACACTGTACACATAAACATCAATAATAAATCAAATTTGCAATATGCCCCCAAATCAGAAGAATACATGATAAGGATCTGCTCAGGTTTTCTCTTCCCAGACCATTTAATGACACACTACACCTGTAACAAAGCAGATCTAATAACAATACTATGGAATTATTAGAATTCTCATTCAAATTCACTGATCTTCCACAGAAAGGATGTATGTTAAGAAAAATTATGACTCAGTTAGATGCCATTTGGAAGAAAATGAAAGATTCTGACTTTAGTATTGATGGAGAGAGAGCTCTGGTTATGATCCTTTCAATGAAAAGTGTGTTGTCATTGAGGATATCTGAATTTCTAAGTTATGGAAAGTTATTGCTTTTCCTTACATAACAATTAACGCTGTGGCTCGTAAAGAAAATGTTATAGTAGCAAAAGAATATCACATAAATAAATGGTAAAATTTCTTAGACACAACAAACATGAAGAGTATACATGTGTATTAGAAAGGGATTTTTATACTAAGTAAAAATAGCAACTTTTAGTTCCAAGAGGCTTTTCTAATGTTTTATAAGATTTACCTCATTTTTTTGTCACATTATATATATGAAGACTCCGAAGCTCACATAAGTAGTTTGCCTTGATTTATAACTTGGAGAAATGACCCACTGGAGATGTAAATGCAGGGCAGAATTCTTCATAATTAGACAAAGAGAATGAATCTGGAGACACTGGATAGAAAGAGAGAGGATGGCACTGAAAGAACATTATGTTTGCTATTTTGTGTCCTTGATAATCAAATTGGAAAACTGTCATCAGTAAATATAATATTTGTGGAAAAACAAAGTAAAAAATCTCACAAAATATAAAATAATATAGCCTCTCTTTCACCTAGATGCATGCATACATATTATAAATTTATATACACCTGTATGTGTATAAAAATAATCTCCAATGTTATAAAGTCGAGTGCAGAATAAGCCCATATTGCCATTGAATGTAGACAAACACACACATGTACACACACACACACACTCAAGACATAAGTGTGACTAATAGAGACAGGCTAAAATATGCATGCATAGTAATTATGGTCATAGATATCCAAGGAAGAAAATCATAACAATTTTGTTGATGACTACCCTACCTCCATAATTTGAGTGGTTTCCTCACCACTTGTTCCTAACATAAATCCCTTCCCCACCGCAGTCTGGAAACAATTGGATGAGTTAACCACAGATTAAAACCTCTAAAAGTGTGGGTCAAATTAAAGCTGCCTTTATGTTCCTTTATGTTGATTTTTCTCAGGTCTTTTGCTGCAGTGATGAAAAAGCATACGCCACCTCCTCAAACTGTATTTCACATCATTGCCTTCCTTGTTCCCTGAGTTACTGCTGTCCATATTCACAATGAGAGGTGTCCCTCTAGCTTACATGCCTCAAGAGATGATAGACTTGACAGCAAAGGAATATAAAGGTGGTATCATTTATTGTCATAAAAATCTCAAAGGATTTCACTCAATTGAGTATGACACACTTGTATGCCAGTGATACAAATGAATACCTTGCATGGCATAGTAACAGAAAATTTTAATTAAACAATCAGAAAAACAAAAGAAGCATACTTTTTTGCTTGTAATATATTTAAAATCTTGCAAGACTTCACTATGTTTACTTTTATTTCACAAAATGAATATAGATTACAGACAGTTCCACACCACAGTCAATAGAGTCATCTGACTCAGATTCCTCTATACCCTTAGCTCCCACTGACAGCTGTTTCTTCTAGGGACAAATCATTGCCCATTGCCAGCCTATAATCTATGCCCACATTGAAAGAAGGAAGACAGAACACTCTGGGCAGTTTCTCTTTTCATTGAGAGAGTTAAGTGCCCTTTATACCTCTTTTAACTAATTTGTTCCTAGATCCTCCTCTAGAGTCCTTTGAAGGAATAAAGCCCTTCCTGGTCCTCAGTAGTCTCATTTAATCTCCTGTAGAAATTTAACCTTTATGACATCAGAAGCTGATGGCTTTTTCTTGCTGTGTAAGCATATTAGTATTTGCTTATCAGGGAAGGAAAATATTGGAGAGAAGATCTTGTCATGAGAAACATATTTTACTTGTAAAATCCACTCTTTTGTTTATATATGCTTCATAGCACATTGCACACAGCACTTTTATAAAGCAGTGTAGAAATAAATTTTTTTTAATTTGTGAGATTACAATATATTTACAGCATTTCTCAATTGTCTTTTCTCCCATAAATCCTTCCCTGCTATCCTTTAACTCATTGTGTATTCTTTCATTAATTGTTATTGCATGGATATATGTATCTGTGCATATTTATATATTCCTAAATATAACCTATTCAGTCCATATAATGTTACATGTATTTACATTTTCAGGGCTGACTACTTGACGCTGGACAAACAATTGGTGTGCTCTGCCATGGGTTAGGTCATGTCTCCTACTCTCGGTTTTCTTTCATTGTCTGTCATTCTCTGTAAGGTTGAGACCTTGTGGTCTTCTCCCTGTCCATTTTGGCATGGCCATTGGTGGTGTCTCTTTTCAGCTCACGTTTGGCCATGTTGATGAGACTTTATAGATGTAAGTAACTTTTGACATTACTAGGATGTACAATCTCACAGCAAATTTCCTGATCTTGTGACCGCTACCAACTTACCAAGTCTCTTACCTGGTGCATATTAGTCTTTATCAATATATTTAGCTATAGTCACCACCATTTTCCCTATCATTTATGCTCTATTGGCTATAATCCTCCTAGTCCTGTGACCACTGGAGTAACAATAGCTTTCATGAAAGCAGTGATTTTAACCTTCCTAATGCTGAGATTCTTTAATACAGTTACTCATGTGGTGGCGACCCCAACCATAAAAATATTTTTTATTACAACCTCATAATTGTAATTTTGCTACTGTTCTGAATCAGAATCTAAACATCTATTATGCAGGATATCTGGTATGCAAACCTTGTGATAGTGCTGTTCAAATCACCAAAGAGGTCGCGACGCACAGGTTAAAAGCTATTCCATTCAAATGAGGCACGTTTTCAAGTCTCTCTCTACATCATATTCTAAACCTAAATTTTGAGAGATATTTTCCATTTAAGCTCTGCAGAAATTCTTATAAATGTGGCTTTTCCCCTTTGATGACTGTTCCCAATCCAGGCCAAAATTTTAGATAAAGTATTATCCTCATCCTCTCACACTCTCTGCTCATACTGCACCAGAACCATACAAGGAAACTTCCATGCAAAATCTCTCCCCCATGGACATTTCTTTATATTCACGGCTGCCTTCTCTGTGCCTTGTATACCATAGAATTGTCAGTGTAAGTTCAACTACTCTACCCTGCTTACACACATGTAAATTTACCATATTGTGGCTTGGGGGACAAGGCCTCCTTGATAGCCAAGTGCATGTTGTGGAGATGTGTGTCCACCATGAGACACGGGCTTTATATCAACATCCTTTCAGAATTTGAAAGTAGCGTAGGCATACATGCAGTGTTGTGAATGAATTCCTCCCTGTAGGCCGTTTGGTCGGGATTGTACTCATCCCACACTGCCTGTCAGAACAACTGTGTTTTGTTGGAAGAGGAGAGAGCCCGACGTGGTTTTTGTCCCCATTTATAGAACACAAGTCAATGCTAACTGTACAGCTGGAGAGCCCCGCAGGGCTACAGGTTGGTGTCCACAAGACTGGCTCCTATGGATAGAGGGACCAAGCCACTTGAGACGTTTTTGAATATATTCTTAAGGGGAAAAAAGTCATCACAGGTTTTCCTCTAAATTACTTTTTCCACTTCATATTAGTTGGTAACTCTCAAATTCATTTCGCTGTACTTTGAATAATGGCATTCAAAGATCCTCACAATTCTAAAATGGAGCACATCTGAGGCGGCCTGCTATGGGGACGGAACATGAAAAGGCATCGGAAACTTTTGAAATGGAAAACGAGGGGAGAAAATAAAAACCTGTGCAGATCAAAATGCATTTCATGTTCATTTTTTTCCCACAGAAACAGACTTCCTGAAACTTCTTTTCAGTAAGTTTTGGGTTTCCATTGGTCAGCATAAGATAATAGATTCAGTCATTGCAAAGCTTCCTACAGCTCTCAGAAAAACAAAGAATAAGAAGAGTGATAGAAAAAAATGTTTTTGTTTATTGATTGTTTTGAGGATTATTATGTAGCCCAGGATAGCCTAGAACCCATTCTATACAATGTGGCCATTGTACTCATGACAGTCCTCCTATTTTAGTCTATCACATTCTGGTGTCCCAACCATGAGCTCACATACTTGTCTTATTATCTATGTCATTACACATGTGTTGCAAAATGTATTTTAATTATTAGCATCTAGGAATTAGCAAATATTGGTTTGTTTTATAGTGCATTTGAGAACCCAAATGATTCCTATTTCAGAGAACAAAATAAAACAAGATGCTCAAACACTAATGTCATTCCTTGAAAACAAAACAAAAGCAAACAAACAAAACTATCTGTTTATTTTTTTTATATGTATGTATGTGTGTGTGTGTCTGCATGAACTTACAAGTACCACTGATGTGGGATTCCCCTCTTTATGCTCTGATTACTGTTAATGAATAAAGAAACTGCTTTGGACCTATAGCAGGGCAGAACTTAGCTAGGCAGGGAAAACTAAACTGAATGCTGGAAGAAAGAAGGAGGAGTCAGGAGAGAAGCCATGTAGCCCCACTGGAGATAGACACTGGAACATTTCCCGGTAAGCCACAACCATGTGGCGATACACAGATTAATGGAGATGGGTTAAATTAATATGTGAGAGTTAGCCAATAAGAAGTTAGAGCTAATGGGCCAGTGATTTAATTAATGCAGTTTCTGTAGGTTATTTTGGGTCTGAGCAGCCAGGCACCAAGAAGCGGCCTTCCTTACAACATACCACAAAGTTGCAGGTATTCATGGAGGTCAGGTGAAAGAGTTGGGCTCCTTGGAACTCGAGGTACAGGTGACTGTGAATGACAAGATGCAAGTGCTGGGAATATGTGACGCTAATCTTGGTTGTCAACTTGACATACCTGTGAAGAAAAAACCTCAGCTGAGTAATTGCCTCCATCACATTGGCCTCTGCATGTCTTCAGGGTGTTTTCTTTCTTGCTATTTGATGTAGGAAGCTTATTGTAAATGGTACTATTCCTCGGCACTCATGCTTGGACTCTGTAAGAAAGAAACTTGAACAAGCCCTGGGAAGTAAACCAGTAAGCAGTAGTCCTCCATAGATTCTGTTTCAGTTCCTGTCTTCAGATTTCTGCATTGAGTTTCTTCTGTGCCTCCCTTCAATGATGGACTATCAGCTGTAAGCCAAATAAACTCTTGGCTCCACCAAGTGGACTTTAGTTGCATGTTTAACAGAAACAAAATATAGTGATACTTTATTTTTGTTTTAATAAATAAATCTTGCCTGATTATCAAATAGCAAGTGGAGGAGGCAAACAGGAGAGTCAGATTTCCTAATCTGGAATAATAGATGTTTGTGAGTCTTTCTACACTGCATCTGGGTACAGAACTCCAGGGCTCTATAAGAACAGAAAGTATTCAGATTTTTTTTTCCCCTTCCTTTGTAGAGCCATGCATGTCTCTCTTAGGGATTTCTTTTTATTCTAGGTTCTCTGGGGTTGTGGACTGTAGGTTGGTTTTTCTTTGCTTTGTGTCTAAAAGCCACTTATGAGTGAGTATATATTATATTTGTCTTTCTGAGTGTGGGTTACCGCATTCAATATAGTTTTTTTTTCTAGATCCATTCATTTGCCTGCAAATTTCAAGATGTCATTATTTTTCACTACTGAGTAGTACTGAGTAAATTGGGAGCATGGGGGTCATGGGGGAAGTAGAAGGGGAAAGGGGAGGAAGGGAGGGAAGCAGAGAAAAATGTATAGTTCAACAAAAAACATAAAATAAGAAGAATCAGGGCAGCATTTGAAAAGTTTTCAAACCTGAAAATAAAAGACTATGAAGTACTCTTATACTTTTCATCACTCTGAGCTCATATCCATAATCTCACTTTCTGTTTGGTCAAGTTTTTAACATTATTTTAATGTTGCCTCTTCCTTAGCACTAATCTATGATTAGCTTTTCAGCATGTGCTTTGCAAACATGTCTTTATAATGCATCAAGCAAGTAATCATTCTCTTAATAGTTTACTTTATTCACCAAATGAATTTAGTTTTAATAAAATCCAATTTGAAAAGTAGCTTTCATGTATGAGTAACACATGGCTTTTCAAATCTAAAAATAATTTTCCTAAATCACACTACAATGTTTACTTCATATCACTTCATTCTAAAAGTTAAGCAGTTTCAAGCTTATTTTAATCTATTTTGGGGTAATGTTTGCCTGGAGAATGCCATATTTATTTTGGTTATGTTTTGTTAGATAAATGCCTATAAGTTTTTCTAAAATGTAAAGTGAACCTTTATTCATTCTGCATTGAAATAATTTTCTCATTTTGCCAGGAAGCTCTCAGCCATATCTGAGAGTCTATTTGGGTTTGTGTTTTATGCTATTGATTTTCCTGCCCAAATCTCCAAATTACTACTGACTGGCTGACAATAGTTTCAGAGGAAGCCATAGTATTGGGCAATGAGATGCCTGAAATTAATTCTTTTTGAAAATTGTCTTGCATGTTCCAACCCACCCATATAAAAATTACAAGAGTTTGACTATAGCTACAAGAAGTAGTGCTGCTAGAATTATGATAGTAATTAAATTTATTGTCACGAGTGGGGTTTAGGGGATTTCTGTCCTGAATCTTATAACTCATGAGCTCTGAAGGTCTAATTACAACATTTTCCAGTGCTTCATTTCATCACCGTGTTGCAAGTGCTCCACGACATAGACCCTGTATGGGCTTTGTTGGAAAGGAACTCAGTTATTCCATTTTCCTTCAAGTGTGTATAAAAAGTACTGCATTTGGAAATTAAGTATTAATAGCTTACTTCTAATATTCACATATATAATTGATTTCTGTGTGCTGACCTTGTATATATCCCAAATGCTTTCTAATTTCACTTATTAGTTTTATGTTTTTAGAGATGCTTCGGATATTTTACACAAGCAATTTTATCTTCTATTAACATGAACAACGTTGGCCTTCATTTCTAATTAATACACCTTTTATGTCTTTTTCATGCCTTCCTTCGCTGGTGTGACCTTACTATCTCAGGTGAAGACAATGATGAGAAGGAGCAACCTTGACTTAGTCTCACACTGGTGAAGTCATCCAGTCATTCCCCATTAAGTGCTACATTGCCTGTACTTTGATTGATGCTTTGTGTTACTTTGTAGAATTTCTTTTCCATTACTATGCGCTGAGGGACTTTCATCATTAATGGCTTTTGAAATATCACATGATATTCTTTCATACTGATTAACAAAGTCATGTGGGCTTTACTACTACTGATAGGCATTGGATTGATTAACACTTAATAGGAAGCATTTTATTTTAAGGTATATTCGAATAGCTTGTAGTATATTATTTTATTAAACATGGTTAAATTTTATCTATCAATTCATTGAGTTTTTTACATGTTCTTAAAAGTAGTAGTCTATTTCACCTTCTTTTTTAACATGGGCTTTGAACTAGTGTATAATAATTAAATTTATGTGTCACATAAAAAGGGATGAAGGACCCCCCAATAACTCTTAAGATATCATTTCTAGGAATTGTTGAAGTTATTTCTGCAAAGTATTAGCGTAGATATTGGTAGAATAATTAAAGATTTACCTTTATTAGCATGGGTGGGCACTACCCAGTTCATGAAAAACACTAATGCAATGCATGAAACACTCCTCCTTTGTTCTCTGGTTTGTACACCTATCTTCTTGTTAGACATCTAAGATCTTGCATAAGAGGCCTTTGTAGCTGGAATGAATCACACTTCTGTGCTTCTTGGATCTGCAGCGTAACAAGGGCATCCCATTCTATAAATGAAACAGGCATTTTCTATGAGACTCTTAGAGATTTCATACAGTTTAACCTACTTATTTACTTTTTTAGAATATTGACTTATACAGAACAATGCTGACCTCATAATTCACTCACAAAGACAGCTGGGAAATACTGTATGTTCTGGTGCCTTGAAGAGGTAGTATACCTTAGGGGACATTCTTTTTTTTTTTCTTGCTGATTTTTTTTATTAATTAATTAATTTAATTATTAAAGATTTCTGCCTCTTCCCCGCCACCACCTCCCATTCCCTCCCCCTCCCCCAATCAAGTCTTCCTTCCTCCTCAGCCCAAAGAGTAAGCAGGTTTCTCTGCCCTGTGGGAGGTCCAAGGACCACCCACCTCCATCCAGGTCTATTAAGGTGAGCATCCAAACTATCTGGGCTCCCACAAAGCCATTACATGCATGCAATAGGATCAAGAACCCATTGCCATTGTTCTTCAGTTCTCAGTATTGGTTTCTAGCCATAAATAAAGGACATTGAGACTATAATTCGTGACTCTAGAGAAGCTAAATAAGAAGGTGAACCCAAAGAAAAACATATAAGCATCCCCCTGAATATTAACCTTCATCAGGCGATGAAAGAAGACAGAGACAGAGACCAACAATGGAGCACTGGACTGAAGTCTCACGATCCAAAGGAGGAGCAGAAGGAGAGTGAGCACGAGCAAGGAACTCAGGACCGCGAAGGGTGCACCCACACACTGAGGCAATGGGGATGATCTATCGGGAACTCAACTCACCAAGGCCAGCTGGCCGGGGACTGAAAAAGCATGGGACAAAACCGGTCTCGCTTAGGGGACATTCTTAAGCTATTTATTTGCATTTTCTAGTGACAACATGTAGGCTCCAGATCTAGCTTTCAGAAGAATTCAAACTCTAAATTTATCATTAATTGCTAGTTTTGCAGCTATTTAACTTATGCATTGTGCAAGTTTTAAGGCTTTGTAGACTTTGAGGTACTTGGCCATTTTAAGTCTAATCTTGTGTCCAGATTTTTCATGCCCAGAGATTTTAGTAACATCTTTTCATTGCCCTTTGAATACCCATGATATCTGTCATGCATTCTCATCTCTTTTCTAGCTAAGTATCTTCTAATACCAAGTTTTAACAAAGAGATTATTAGATATTTTTAATTGACTAAAATGTTTACATGGTTTCACTTTTTGTATTCATCTTTTATTTTTTCAATGGCATACAGACCCAATACTATTTCATTGTTAATAACAAATATACATATGCCCATTTATCTTTATTTCTTCAATTTTTGAGAAGACATTATATAGCCCCGCTCTATTTAGCAGAGAGTGATACTGAACTTCTGATAGTTCTGCTTCCACTATTTGGTGTTAGAATTACAGGTATATGCTACCACATCAAAATACATACAGTTCTGGGGAGAGTATCATGGGTTTAAGGCATCCTTCAAAGTAAGCATGCCATCTATGTAACTGCATGATCAAACATTTCAATTTCTTTTTTCTTTTTTCTAAAGTATACACCTGTGTATCCGTATATCTCTCTGTAGGTATGTGTGCAAGAGTGCGGGTGTCAGTGACAGGAGGCATTGGGTCCTTTGGAGTTGATTACATAAGGTTATTAGTTACAAGATGTTACCTCAGGGACTGAACTCTGGTCCTCTGCAAGAACAGTATTCCTTCTAACTCCTGAGTCATCTCTCTAACACCAATTTCTCTTTTTTTAACATGAAAACTTAAAATATTAGCTTCAGTTTTTCTTATTATCTAATAAAATATCTTTCATTTGTATATATAATCCCCATGATTTCAGCCATGTCAATATCTATTACTAGTTTTATTGTGTGTGTGTGTGTGTGTGTGTGTGTGTGTGTGGCAATCAAAAAGTAGCTCTTACTTTTGCTAGGCAGATGTAATATCATTTAACTATAATGTACTACAATGAACAGTCAGACTACTACATCAAAATTTATGTACACTGGTTGATCCTATTCTAAAACTATGCCTGAGCATAGGAACCAACAAAAGTATTAGATATGTTCAGCCTTTAATGTTTGTAGAACTTCCTGCCCTGTCTTTAAGGTCTCCATTCTAATTGCTTGTTGTGTTTCTTATTCAATCTACATTTCATTATGAGAAATATATTTCAGTGTTTGCATTTTTCTATCTTAACCAGAATATTATATTAGAAACAAGGCATACACAGGACAGGAAATACAGCATGCATAACAAAATATCTATTTGTTTCTTGACTCTGTGCCTTTATATGTTACTTGGCCTTTTTCCTTTGCAACTGTTAAGATTCTTAATTTGTTCTGTATATTCAGTGTTTTGATTATTATGTGGTGAAGGAATTTTTTTCCTGGTTCAGTCTATTTGGTGTTCTGTAAGCTTCTTGTACTTTCATAGACATATTTCCTTTAGGTTGGAAGAATTTTCTTCTATAATTTTGTGGAATGTATTTTCTGTGCCTTTGACCTTGAATTCATCCCTTTTTACAATCCAAATTGTAATCCAAATTATTCTTAGGATTGGTTTTTTAAAGGTGTCCTAGACTTCTTGGAAGTTTTGTGTTAGGGAACATTTTTTTTTTTTTTTTGACCTATGGATCTATTTCCTCTATCGTATCTTCAATGCCTGAGACTCTCTCTTCCACCTCTTGTATTCTGCTGGAGATACTTGCATCGGTAGCTCCACCCAGATTTTTCATTCCCACAATTCTCTCAGACTGTTTTTTTTTTTTTTTTTATTGCAGTTCAATTTCCAAGTCTTGAACTGTTTCTTTTACCTGTTTGATTGCTTTTTCTTGGCTTTCTTTAAGGAATTTATTGATTTCTTCCATTTTTTTTTGTTTGTCCTTTTCTTGATTTCTTTAAGGGAATTTTTCATTTCCTCTTTAAGGGTCTCTATCATCTACATAAAGGTATTTAAGATCATTTTCTTCTGCTTCATCTGTGTTGGGTTGTTCAGGTCTTGCTGTTGAAGGACTGCTGAGTTCTGGCAGAGCCATTTGTCCTTTATGTTGTTGAATGTGTTCTTCCTGGCAGTTACTTATCTATTCTTCCATCTGGTTTAGGTAGTGTTCCTGTCTGCAGGTCTTTCACTTTCTTGTCAGCTGTTGGGGTCTGCACGAGAGCAGTGGGTTCTTCCAGAGGTGGAAGCAGGGCCCAGTTGCTTTTCTGGGGTTGAGATGGGAAGGGCACAGGATATGCCTTGGGGTTTAGGGTTTTAGGGCCTGAAAATTAGGCAGTTCAGTAGGGAGACCAATTACTTACCTGCTCTCCTAATGGGTGTGGGTGGAGCTTGTCCAGATGCTTCAATTTCTTATAATAGCTTCCAAGGTTTTGTTCAATCAGAGACCTGAATTTCCTGGCACCAATTTGTGTTGTCAGTAGGAAGAGTTAGGTGTTAGGACTGATTTCTGGAATTTATCCTGACCATTATATTTATTTATTATGTATACAATATTCTGTCTGTGTGTATGCCTGCTGGCCAGAAGAGGGCATGAGACCCCATTACAGATGGTTGTGAGCCACCATGTGGTTGTAGGGAATTGAACTCAGGACCTTTGGTAGAGCAGGCAATGCTCTTAACCTCTGAGCCATCTCTCCAGCCCGACCATTTCTTTTTCAAGAGATGTAGCTCCATATCAGATATATTCCCCTGACTTTAATTATTGCTTCTTGAGTTTAGTCACTTTTTCTTTATGACAAACATAAGTAATTTTTAATAATAAAGGTTACTAACAGAGATACCCACAACTGGACAATGGACAGAGGGTGAGAGACCGTGAAACATTCAGCTGTAAATGGAATGCCTTCATTACCCACCCACCCCAAACCCTAGAACTCGGTTAGTTAAGATGAAAAGGAACTAGAGACTGTAACAGTCAGAGGGACAGATGGCACAAGAGTGGTGTCTTTCAAGTAGAAGAGCACTGATCCATATTATGAAATCACATAAAAATCAGACAGTATGCCTAGCAAAAGGACTGTACAGGTTCAAGAAGGACGTGACCCTTGTGCTGAGAAGGGGCAGTACACACAAGTTTCCAATCATACCTATAATTTTTCTGCAATTGAAATCTATTTGTAAAGAAAAATATTAATTTTCTCCAATACTCACTGGGCATATTAACCATTCTTAAGGCTAGGACCAATCCCATAGTACATGGCCAGCACAAACCGAACTCAATTGTATTTATGTTTCATATGTCATTGCTTGGACATTTATTCTTCTACTGGGTTTTTTGCTTGCATATTATGATTTCAAATTTTGAGCTTTTATGGGGTTTGTTTATATATGTGTGTTTCTTGTCCTTTTTCTTATTTTTTTAATATTGTGTTTATTATTTGTTTGCCAGTTGGTTTTCTTCCAAAAAGAGAAAGAGAAAGGACTTAGAGTTGGATTAGTGAGAAGTGGATAGAACACATAATTATACATATTATATAAATGTTTTCTAAAAGGTATTTTATCTTTTTATTTTCTGTTTATCATTTCCTTCCTAAGTCCTTTACCGTCTTGAGCCAATACTTGTATTGGTCTAGCCGTTGTTTCAGACACTGTTATCCCATTTTTTCATGTGTTAGGTTTAAACAATGATATTTCAGATTTGTGCCCAGAGAGTTTCAAAGATCCCTGTCTTCACTGATGGAAGTTTTGTAACCAACTTCTAGCAGTGTTTTTGTACTTTATTTGAAATACATATATTAAAACCCAAGCTTTCCAGAATGCATAAAAATTTATGTTTAAATAATTTACCATTAACCATTACTGGTGGGAAGAAGAGAATGATGATAAAAATGAAGCTGCATGGTTTTGTAAGTTTTGCAATTCTCCCAACATTGCACATGTTAGGGAAATAGAGTTGGAAATTGGCCTATCCGCTGACGGTACAGAAAGAACTTAAAATTGGATTTGGGTGGAACACTTAGTGGGTGCCTTGACGGCGAGGACTCTCAATTGTTTCTTAAGCATTACTATTTCTAGTTATTGGCTTCATTTTCTTTGTAACTTATGGATTGGTGTACTATCTGCATATTAGTTTCCTGAGCTATTTTTAGTTACTATTTTGGATTTGCAAATAAGTTGATTTTTTTTTGTAATGTACGTATTACCAGCTATGCTTAATATCTTGTGTCTTTAATGTATGTGCAATTATATCTTCATTGTTACCATGTTCTTTCAGTATACATACTTCTCCCTGAAACTATATATACTAAAGCATTTTATATTAGAAAAATTAGAAAAACATTATTTGCATTAAAAAGTAAAGTGTTTATTTGTATTTACCACGAGGCTTGCATTGTGTCTTCATCATTGTCTGTGCCCTGAGACATATACTGGAGATATATTTTTCTGTGACAAAGCAAACCTTTATGAGTTCCTTTGATGAAAATAGAATCGTGTTAAACCTTCTCAGTTTTTCTTCTTCTAGAATGTCTTTATTTCATTTTAACTTTATAGAGATAATTTCTCTGGCTGAGCAATTCTAGGTCAACAGTTGTTTATATCCTGAACCCTGATAGAATTATTGCTTTGCCTTTTGGCTCTCACTGCTGGTGCTGAAAAGTGAGCCACTGTTTTGATGATATTTTCCTTGGGTTTCTATAAAAGTCTTCTTTATGCCAGTTTTCCATAATTTCAGCATAGTGTGATTCTCTCTCTCCCTGTCTCTCTGTCTCTGTCTCTCTGTCTCTGTCTCTGTCTCTGTCTCCCTCTCTCCTTCCCCTCCTTCCTTTCTTTTTAAAAATTGAGATTATAATATAGTTACATCATTCCCCATTCCATTTCCCTCTTCCAATCCCTTTCTTGTATCCCTTGATTATCTTTCAAACTTATGGTCTCTTCTCCACATTAATTATTGTCATGTGCATGTGCGCACATGTGGGTGTATTCCTTAATACATAAATATGAGATTATGTCACTCAGAAATGTCAGTAGACATTTCTTCTCTTGCAGGTCACTATCTGGAGCCACTCTCTTCACTGACATATAGATTTTTGTGTTTTGTCAGCACTAAAGCATTCACTCTTTGCTCACTATCTTTTCGAGCATATAATTTACATATTCATTAGAGTTCTGTATGACTTTATGTGAGATCTCCTAATTTTGCCCATATAATGTTATTGCAATAATTTTATCATATGAAAGATTCTATAAACTTCCTTCCTGTTTGTTCTTGATTCCTTGCTTTCATGTTGATTTCATATCAAGAGAAAAAATTTTAAACTATCATGTATCATTTCTTTTATTAAAATCTAAGTTTTATGTTCTCAAATAAAAGTGACTACAAAAATCTCTTTTCCAAAGTGTTTTAAGTTTTAAATTCATGCAAATTTTATATAATGATTAACAGAGATAGTTTATTTGTGCCTGGGTGATTCTAGGCTCATTCGATGTTTTTCTACTGGTGTCCATATAGTATAGAGATGTTATTTGTGTGTTTTATGGTGATGCATAGAAGTTTCCATGTTTATTCTCCTGATTAATGGAAATCTTGGAGGCAAAAATAGAGGCTGTTTGAGATTTTTCACATCTAGTTAGATGACAGAGCATCTCATGCCCAGGCATCATCATGGTTAGGCTTCTCCATTTATTCATCAGTCACCACACATACTATCACTCATTAAGTATACCTTTCCCACTTGAGCAGAAGCTTCTCTTCAAAGTCATATCCATCCTGTGAGAGCCGGTCTCACACTCTGGCATCAGTTTTTGTCTTAGCACTATGATTCTACATGTGTGTTGAGAAAAGAAATTCTGCCTGACCTAATCTACCAACTCACAATTTCTTATTATTAAAAATAATGATCTCAACATTAAAATTACACACCTTCCATTTTTCATTTATCTGGCATATTTTCTTTCTGGCCAAATCTCCATATGATACATCAATCAACCTATTCTCAAATGAACCTGATGCAGGCTTCTAGGCAAGTATTTTATGACTCAGATACACCCCCAAATCACAAGAGGAATTTCTAATGAAAGATTTTGTAATTACTAAAGCCCTCAGGTTAGGACACAGCTTATACTTGTCTCATTTGGGATGTCCTTATTTTGTTCGGTTTCTTTGCAAGCCATGGCCTCTTCTATATATTTTATCTGATGCAGGTATTTTTCACATTGTATCTGCCCTTCCCCCCACAGCTCTAAAACCGCAAATGTTGAAAATTCTTAGCCTGATTTATTGACATCTCTTCTTTACTCTCACCCTGTCCTACATTATTCTTATAATGACAACAAGCTGTTCATTTTCTATAAGGTTCTCTTGAACAAACATCTCTGAATTTTACTCCAGTGTTTGCAGTTGCATGTTTGACATTTAACATGCAGATTAAGTGAGGTTTGCAAACACAGTGTGCCTGAAGTATCCCTTTAACTTTTCTAAACTTGAGCTATAACCCAGCTGAAACATTAATATGGCCCACCCCACATTTATTCTTAGGTAACCCTATTTATCTGTATGAACATTGCATGCAAGTCTATCACTAAACCTTATTGTTCTCCTCACAAATATCTACAGGAATCCTTGACTTTGCTTCAACTCTGCTACGCCACCGTGTGCCCAGGTAACTTCATCTGTCACTAAGCTCATTACGCTAAACTCTGCCACCTTTTAAATTCACATTGCATTAAAATCACATTAAGTGTGGTGATTTTATTTAACTATATACTTAATCAGATAATCTTTCTTTTTAAGAACTGTCAAGGGATATCTAACTCTTGTTTTAATAGAATTTAGAATTTTCACTACAGCCAGAGCTCTGGATGACTCTCTTAGATAACAAAGTCCATTTCATTCTATACTTATTTGATTGTACCATACTTTTTGCATTTTCAATTAACGACAACTTCCTCAGAGAGACCTTCTCTCTGTGGCTTAGCACAGCTGTGACAACTGTGTTTGAGTTAGTATTTCTGAACCGCAACAGTGCTGCCATCCTGGTTATTTGAGGGGGTTCTTTCTCATAGGATGTTCAGCAGCATCGATGGCCTCTGTCCACTAGATGTCAGTAGCACCTCCACTCAACAGTGCTGGCATGGCCCCATAGGTCAGGGGAGTCCTGGACGTTTGTTTCCGATTTAACATGAAACTTTATTATTCTAATACATTAGTATAATGCATTATTTCTATGCATATCTTTGTTAATAAGTGCAAAATATGACATTTCTAACAATAAACAGTATAATATGCATATCGTATATGTCTAGAGAGCTTCAATTGCTGGGTAGGCACAAAGTAAAATCTCTATCAAAGTGAGTCTTTATTAACGACTTGCCTGAGTCAAATTTTAAAGTGGTCATCTCTAGAAAGAATTATCTTGCTGGTCAGTGGTGGTGAACATCTTTAATCCCAGTGCCTAGGAGGCAGAAGCAGGTGGATCTCTGTGAGTTCAAGGTTAACCTGATCTACAGAGTGAGTTCCAGGACAGTCAGAGCTGTTCTATTAAAGCAGTTTAAAATGAAGAATAATGTATTCCTTGTCTAGATTTTTTTATGTGATCTTTATTCCTCTGTAGGACATGATTTTTTTTGTTGTTACTTTTAACCTAACAGTGTGAAATACCTTCTATAATATTTTTAGTATAAACTTTTATGACAGTGTCAACACTGGTTTATTGGATAATATCTTCATTCCACCTTTATTTTTAAAGACCATATCAATATAAATAAACTGTAAGTTGATAGATCTCCTTAGATGGTGTGGGAGGTCCTTCTTTCTATGTGTTGATTTTATTGGTTAATGAATAAAGAGAACTGGCTTGGCCTATAGCATGAAAGGAAGAAGGCAGAGTTAGGGAGAAGCCATGAAGCCACTGGAGACAGACGCAGGGAACTTTACCCAGTAAGCTACAGCCTCGTGACAATACACAGATTATTAGAAATAGGATAAATTAATATGTAAGTGTGAATAAGAAGCTTGAGCTAATGGACCAAGTAGTGATTTAAATAATAAAATTTCTGTGTGATTATTTCCTGTTTAAGCTAGCCAGGGGACCAGGAAGTGGGTCTTCTCCAACACTTAAAGACTTTGATTCACTGACTCTGGCTTTATTTATTTATTCTTAGCTTGCCTTTCTAATTTTTATTATACATTAAAAATATTTTATTTTTGTTGCTAAATTAGCTTACAAAGTAATGGATATCCACATGAGATTTTTATACATATTTCATCCTGTTGATTTTGCCCACTCTTGCCTTGAAAATGAAATATTGCCTTGATTGTGTGTATATATATATATACAATATATATATAATATATATGGTGTGTATGTATATATGCATGTATTTATGTATATATTAATTGAGTATAAATGTTTATTCAGTATATACTGCTACCTACACATATGTTTTCAGGGAGGATCATTCCCAGATTTTCTCAGTTACTCATAATTTACCTTAGTGCATGAGAACTGCAGTTTAACACTGGATCTTTAAGATTCTCCTGCTCCCCCAGATGACCAGGATGAGTTTTAACTGCCATGCAGCAATCTTATAGGCACACTGTCAAAATTCACAATCTAAAATACAACTCTGAGACATGTGCTGCTCTGTACACACTTCTTCGTCCAGAAAAACATCCCTGCTCACTCTCAATTAGCTATTAATAGTAAATTTGCAATGTGTGGATTTATGGTGCACACATTCAGGGGAAAAATATATTGATAGTAGGAATTATCGCTGCAGAGCTAGTGAGTCATAAAAACAAAAGCTATCAAAGCTTAGTCTGCCTTGTTCCAAGCTCTATTTTTTGCAGGTTTTTGTAATGTAGAAGAGAGTTACTGACAGACTCAGGGTGCATCTCTTAAAGTTTTTTCATCTTTGCTAATAAATTTTGTCCCTGGAGAAGACCTGTCTCTCCATCAGAGTTCATTTTGCAATGCATCCCTTTGACATACTGGGGTAGGGGGAGCTACTGAGTGCTAACTTCCAAACATAACCAATGAAAGGCTAAAAAAGGTATGTGTGCTCATGCACACACACACACACACACACACACACACCTTTAAAAACATAAACATGTAATGTAGCAGGCTTTCAGTCCCAAATGCTGACACAGAGACTTATTAGTTACAAATGTGTGGCCTTTGTTAAGGCTTGTCCCATTAGCTCTTAGCGTGTTTTTCTTCACCTACATTTTGCCTCTGGGATTTTTACGTTTCTTTCATTCTGTATGTCTTACTTTTCTGCTTCCTCTGTGTCTGGCTAGTTGGGCCCTGGTTTGTCTCTCTATTTTTCCATCATTCTTTCTTATTCTCTCTGCCTGCCAGCCCCACCTATCCCTCTACAGCCTAGCTATTGGACATTTAGCTTTTTATTAGACTAATCAGGTGTCTCAGACAGGCAAAGCAATATAACTTTACATAGTTAAACAAGTGCAGCAAAAACAAATGTAACATATCTTTGCCTAGTTAATGTAATATTTCCCAACAATGCAAAGCACCTAAGATATTATGATGATAATTTAATCTCTACACAAATGAACCTGTACATTCCTTTTATTTGATATAATTTTATAACATGCAAAGTTGGGTCTAAATTTTTACATTTTCATCAAAAACAGTGATCTTGTATACAACTGGAAAAAGAAATGCTATATGTTTTTGTTGTTGTTTTCCTTTCTCGGTTTATGTCCTAACACTGATGTCAAGGCTTGTGTACACCACTGAATCGTCTATAGTGATCTACAGTTTCTAGAGTCATGCTGCCCATTATATGATATTAAGTTGTTGGGTAGAATTTCAAATGCAAAAATACTTACATATATGAGGAAGGTATGAAACATTGTTTTTGCAGAAATTAATAAAAATAGCATTTTGTAGCTGTGTCTGCCTTTTCTTATAAATTATTGAGTTTACTTTACTTTTCTGTATTCCTATTTTTAAACATTACTATGTGAGAAAATGACATTTAACCTTCAGTGAAAATCAACATCAAGAAATAGTTGTTCTAAGTAATTGGAAAGAGAAGACAGTGGTTTCATTGTGTTTCAAAACACTGCCACATATTCAAGGCTACAAAAATTTTTGAAATATTCCCTTCTCCATAGGAAACAACACAAGTGAATGTATAATCTGCTATATGCTTTACTATTCAGTAGTGTTAAGTAGTATGCTTACTTCTGAAGAAAAAATTGTACTGTTCAACTAGCTTCTGCGACTGTAGATATTAAAACAGTATATGATTGAAGGTATGACATACTAGAATTCCTATGTACAAATTAAAGTATATGATACTGAGAAAAAATAAAGGTCCCTTAACTAAATATGACAGAAAAACATTCAAAAGATAATGGGTAAATGACATTTGAATTTACAAGTGACTTCTGGAGGTAATCTGGTTTTGGAAACTATTTAATTTTGCAACGTGAGCAAAACCATATTTTTAATAAGAAAAATGGGTTATAATTTATAACTTGAAAAAATGTACAAGATATTTAGGACCGATTTTGAAATCGTTAACTTTTATGTATATGGAATCTCTTGAGCTATGCTTTTATCAAAGTGTCTCTGCTTGGTCTTGCTCAAGGATATTGATGAAAAGTATTATTTAAGTGTAAAAGAAAGAGCCAGCATCATGTGAAATACATTTTTTTGTGAACCATGAAAGGCATGCCAGAGCAAGCAGCATAGCCATTAAAATTCGCACTATTTTTCTCCTTCTGCCATTGAGCTCTAAGGTACATTACTGAGTAATAGTCTAGAAAGAAATGAAACTGTCTTCAAATCTTCTGCAAATGCTTATCTATGAAAACAATCTAAGTAAAATTAAATCACTCTGTATCTTTTAACCTCATGATCACTTAGTGAAATTCCAGAGGAACTTGGTTAGCAGGACAAGTATGATTTCTAGTACTCAGAACATTCGAATCTTCACTAATCTGAAAAAGCCCCTGAAAATTATGCTGTTCGTATGCTCTATTCTCTTCTTTTGTGAGAACATTGGGGTTTTGGATTGCAGTGCCACATTTTTAATTCCATTAAGGGATCACCTGAAAAAAAACTGAAGTATAATGTACTGAAAAGACGTCTCCATGACTCAGAGAACAATTCAGTACAAACCGTAAACATTTATATCAAATAATTTAATGAAATTTGATTCAACGTTTTATTTAATTTAATTTGTATTATACTTTCTACGTTTATGCTTATTCAGTTTACAACTCCACTTGTAAATCATATCTCTTTACTTATAGGGCTATAAAATATATGAATAAATACAAACATAGTTTTGAGTGTGTAGTTTTAAGTGTTTTATATTTTAACACTTAATACTTTAAGTATTACGCACGCACATCTATGTTTGTACTTATTCACATATTTCATGAGGTCAAGTTCATCCCCGTAATCACCATCGTAAACAGAATCACCACTGTGATGGTGCTTAGTAGGACTGGACCCCATATGTGTTTTCACCTAATTTTCTTATTGCTGTGAAACTGAATAGCTGAAAAGAAGCGATGTAAGCAGTGAACAGTTAAGTTGGCTTATATTCTATAGAAATATAATCAGGTCAGTTAGGAACGACGTTAGCCCCTACTTCCAAGATCTACTTCCTCCAGCAAAGCCCCAGGTCCTAAATGTTCCATAGTTTTAGCAAATGTGATTTTTGGACCAAGGATAGAAATACTGAAGCCTGTACAGGGTCAGCCCTGGATGTAGGATGTAGTATACAAGAATGATACTCATTTTCTTTCCTTTTGCCCTGAACAACAACAATGTGAGAAACACCGATGTGCAACATTTGTGAAGCACTCTATAAAGTATCTAAATAGTTTATTTCAAAACTGTCAATATTATTAAGATGCATTCTTTCTGGATAAAGGTGAAGCAGTAGGTAAAGGTAAATATTTGATAATTAAGAGACTTACAAATGGCGTTATGTGTAATATTCTGAAGTATCATGGTGAAAGGTAATTAGAGACAATTTAACTGCCCATTAGAATTAATATTAAAAATAAAGATTTTCACAACCAAGGAAAATTTAAGCAATAGCCATGAGGATTCAGAAATGTGACAACAAAATAAAATATGATATTGAAAAAAGAGATCTCAAAATAGATACAAAGAAATTAATTGTGTATAATGAAAACATTAAAGGAAACTAGGGACTTTAGTTGACAATTATCTTTCAATATTGTTCCAGATATTTAAAAAAAGCATCACGCTAAGGAGAGATGTTACCCACCATGAGCATGTTGTATATGAAGCTGATTAACTGCAACATTTCATAAACATATGATATATTCTCATGCTCAACTTTATGAAAAATGCTGCTGCTCTGGTCAATGATGCTAAGCCAGCAATTCAAAATAATTTCAATCACATTTTAAAAATGTTGTGTGTTGGCGTTTCTTGGAAGTGTTTTATAATTGACGTTAAAATTATTAAACATCTCAATTACTTTTTTATCTCAAACAAAATCTAGCTTTTTATGGCAAAAAATGGAAGACACAGAAAACACACAAGTAATTACACAAATTATTTTTGAAGAATCTGAAAAAGCCACTAGATAAGCATTAAGATTCATCATTTACACAACATAAATTTGTTATTTTTTGGCTTTAGCAGAAAGTGTACATCCTTGGCTTGAAGAGTTGGATAGTTTCTTTATCTGAAAATGTATAATATTTCCCTTTATTAAGGAAAGGATTCAGGTTTAGGGAAATACAAACTAAAAATAGCTATAATTGAACATGACAAATTAGTGAAGACCACATGGTAAAAACAAACCCAAACAAAACAAAAACCAAAAAGCAAAACAAAACATGATTGAAACTATAACAGGATTGTCTTTATTAAAATGCAGGCAAATTACACTCAGCAGCCAAGAGGATTTGTAAATTTTGTAACTATTAAAAGACCTCTTTCAGCAGGCAATACCCAATAAGAATCATTTCCCCAACACATCGTGTGTAACTTCCTGTTAGTTACATTTAGAATGTAGCTCCTTAAGGAGTTGTGAAACTTTCCCCTTAAGAAATTTTGATATTAGACTGGCCATTACCTTCCCCTCTGTACAGAATCCTTTGCTTCTGTGATGCTTCCATGTAAGGAGATGACCCTGCCCCCATCTACTGGGGGTTCTGAGAAAGCACAGATGGTGTGCTGGTGACTTTCTGTGCCTGTTTGTGTGCTGTGTTGGCTGTAACAGCCCACTTCCCCCCTCCCCACGCCGTCACTCTCATTTCCAGTTCTCTGATTAGACATTAAGTTTTTTACTTACATCATGTTTCCTTTTGTAGTTTATTTAAATTGGGGCGTTCATTTTAGAAACAGAATATTCTCAATTTTCTGTCTAGTTTTTTTTTAAGTTGTGAGCTTTATATAGCAAAATATCTTATTCTTGCTGCACATCATATATTTTCCTCTAATGATTTAAAATTGGGAGCACGTAGGCCTTTTTAGAAATTGCCCTTAATCTTTGCCTGTGGATACTTTTATGAACTATGTCTGCTATTATTTAGACTGTCTCAGAGGTATATAAAATCATGACTACATAGACAGAGCAATGGCTAGCCCCATTAATGTTCACTATGTAGCCAAACCATTCCAAAGAAATTCATATATGAAACCATGTAATTTAAAAGAGAAACTTAATATAATGTGATTGTGTGAAAGAGGGTCTTTAAAGGTTGCTTGATTTGATGCTTTGTCATCACGTAGTGGCACTATCTGAAAAGATTAGGAAATACGGCATTTTTGGTGTGAGCGTAGCCTTGTTGGAGGAAGTATGTCACTGGTCGTGGGTTTGAGCACAAGCCAAGCCCAGAGTCTTTTGTTTTATCTGCTGTCTGCAGATCCAGAAGTAGAACTGTCAACTGTCTCTCCAGGACCGTGTCTACCTGCATTCTGCCATCCTTCCTGCCATGAGGATAATGGGCTAATCCTGTGAACTGTAAGTCAGCCAATTAAAAGCTTTTCTTAATGAGAATTGCTGTGGCCGAGGTGTCTCTTCGCAGCAGTAAAACACTGGCTAAGACATACAGTCCACAGAAAACAATAGTTTCCATCAACATTTGAATAGTTGAACCAAACTGATATCAAAGATAAACTTTAAAAACACTATGCAAAAGGAAATAAGACAAGACAGGGCAAAAGGTTAGCAATTGTATATTTATTTTACTTGAAATGTCCATAAGAGACAACTTCACAGAGACAAACTAATAGATTCCTAATAGTCTAGCCTTAGAAGAGCCTGACTGTAAGGAAGGGCAGAAGTGGCTGTGGTGTAGAGACTGAAGGTGCCACTAAGCAGAATGGAATTTTTTTTCTCTGTGTGATAAAATATTCTCAAATTGATTGTGTTAACACCTGCTCTACTGCAACTCACTAAATTTCACTGTGTAGCATTGATTAAGAGGGCGTGATACATGACATGTGGCACATATATCAAGGCCACAAGCATAATAGTGACAAAAATCTGTGGAGACATGTAGAAAAAGCAAGTAAAAAATGTAGCAACACCTACTGAGGGAACAGAAGGTGCCCAGTTAGAAAGCTCACTTTCAATTATAAGATCCTTGTCTGTGCTATCCAAGGAACATGGGTGTTCTCACATCCCTCTTCTCTGGAAATTCATTTCTTATCCATCCAATGGGTGTCATCGTGGCCTCTTCCAACACCTGCATTTCAACTCAGTTCAAGTGCCAATAGAAAGACTCCTACAAGTTCTCCTCTGATGTCTACCATATGCCTACACACAAACAGATTTATGTGATTATTTAAATAGCCATGTGAAAGACTCGAGAATGACTGCAGTTCATAGCACTGTTAACATTGCTGCACCAGAGCATTCTGAGTGTCATTACCTGACACTGTGCTTATAGAAGAATTAGTTTTGAAATATTGTGAAATGCAGTTTGAGTCAGTCACTGGTGTCTATTCTAAGACTTACAATGACATACCTTTTATAAATACATAAAAGTTTCTTAAGAGTGTCAGTTCGGATGGTCTAAAGTAAGAGAGAAAATAGATTATTATTATTATAGGTTACGAGATATGAAAATGGTAAACATTTAACTGAAAACTTCTGCCTTAAATATGATGAAATGAAGCCCTTGAAAGGACTACAAGAGAAACATTATTCTTTTTAAAATAAAACTTTTATATTGATAGATTAACACATAAAATTTGACCTATTACAGAGTTTCTTCTTTACACAGAAAGCAACAGTGTTGTGTACAGAAGTGTACACAATGAGTATAGGATTAAAAAAATTAGAAAACTTAACTCTAGGAAAAGTAAGGATGGCTAAGAAAGAAAGGGAGGAGAGAGGGACTCTGGGGCAGGGAGATGGAGAGGTAGAAAGCATCACAAGTGGCACAAGTTTAGCTCCTTTAACTTATACTACTGTTGTTACAGTTCTGCATTCTAGGGAAGAAATCTATCTCTTGATTATTAACGTGGCAGGTTTTAATTGATCAATCGTCTCTGTCGATAGCTAATCTCTTTCATAAAGACTTGGTAATATGTTAGTTTTTTGCAACTTGGCACAAACCTAGACATATCAAGAGGTAATCTCAATTGAGGAACTGTTTCTGTCAGATTGGCTTATAAGCAAATCTGTGGTTTATTTCCTTGATTGATATTTTGTCTGTCAGCACCCAGCCCACTGTGGACAGTGCCACCCCTGGGCAAGGGATCTTGTGTTATATATAAAAGCAAACTGAGCAAGGCATGGAGAGCTAGCCAATAAATAGCATTCCTTTATAGTTCTTTTATTTCTTGACCTGTAACAGACTCACTTGAGATGTAAAATCAAGATGTTCATCCCCAAGTGTGTTTGTTCAGTGCTTCATACAGCAAGTGAGAAGTAAGGTGGCAGCCATCTAAGGAAAATTTGTTTCCCCAACCTGACTAGGAATGTAAGAAAATAGGCAGCTTAGCCAGGAGGTGGTGATGCATGCCTTTAATCCCAGCACTCAGGAGGCAGAGGCAGGCAGACCTATATGAGCCCAGCCTGGTCTACAAGAGCTAGTTCCAGGACAGTTAGGACTATAACACAGAGAAACCCTGTCTCAAAAATACAACGAAAGAGGCATTTTATATGAAATTCTGATAGAATGATAAATTTAAATATATATCCCTAAACTATAATATAACTTGGCAATCTAACATTTAGTTGAAAAATATAAAATGTTTACTATTTTCTAAACATTTGCTATACAAATACAGCATATTTAGATAATGTATAGAATCTTTCTTGACGCATTGTACTTTCAAGGACGCACTGACCCTAAATCCTATAGAAAACTAGATTTTAAAAATAGGCATATGATGTAGCCATGGAGCAGCCAGAAGGTCTGGGGTGATGTCCATGACTTCTCTTACCATTGAGGGCTCTACAGATTCCCAGAGTTTAGTCAGCCATCTAAGATCATGTTGGTGCCTAAGATCCATGCTGCTTCTAGGGTCATACACATCTGGGTAGCCTGTGCTGCCAACGGGGCCCTTGTGTTGTCCTGTCTGAGTTGCTGCCAAGGGCCCTGTTTGGGTCCATGGTCCTACTGAGCTGGGATCTTGGTGATGTTCATGACCTATGTTACCACAGGGGTACATGGCAACTATGTTGTGCTGAGTCAGTCCTGACCTTCACTGGTCCTGGGATGCCTGGCTATCCCTCAGGGGAGAGATGAACCCTTCACACACACACACACACACACACACACACACACCACACACACTCTCTCTCACACACACACATACCACATTCAGGAAAGTAAGTCTCACTCCTCATCAGGCATGTACCACACCTGGGCAGCACATTAGAGCTAGTCTTGTGGTTGGGAAACACAGGTGAACCAATCTGAGGGTGAGAGAGCAGGAGAGCTGACCCTGCCCCCTTGTCTGCCAAGTGGTGGCATCGGTGAGAGAAAGATGCCCCCCCCAACCGATCACCACCTGTGGCAGGTAAGAGAACTGGCCCCAGAGTCACAAGGCTTGGAGAGCTAGCCCTGACCCTTACTGGCTGCATCATCTGTATCACACAGGAGAGAGGGCTCTGTATCCTTTCTGGGCAGCACACTAGAGGCGATCTTGTGGTCAGGCAGGCAGGTGAGCCAACACTCAGGGCATGAGAGCAGAAGAGCTGACTGCCACTCCCCTCATATGCCTTATTTGCCCTGTACAGCAATCAGGAGAGAGGGCCTTGCACCTCTGCTGGGCAAAACAGTAGAGCTTGTGGTGTGAGTATGAGTGACCCAGATTTGAGGTCAGGATGACTGGTCCTACTCCTTGCTGCAGGCTGAATTGAGTGAGCAAGGTAGAGAACTAGAGAGTTCACCCTGGTAGTGATGATGTGGGAAAGCTGGCAGGCTGAGCCACCCAGCCATCACCCATCTCATTTATGAATTATTGGAGCAGGTGAAGGAGAAAAACCTACAGATCGAAAACAGCAGGACCTCCATAACACAGGACCACAGGATATACAAGTGGAATCCCAGTGAGAGCCCATTATAAGTGGTACAGCAGAAGTTAGAGGCTTTCAGCCAAGCCAATGACTTGTGACAACGAACACTTGCAGGTAAAGATGAATGGACTAACGGGTAGCCATGTGACTTAGTGGGCCACACTACAGCTTATATAACAAGATTTTTCTCTCTTTCTTTAGTTTTGTACTGTTTCTTTGTTTGGATTTTCTTTTAAATTTGGTTTCCTTTTGTGGGGAGGTTGCAAGGGCAGAGGGCAGATGCCAGGACACAGGCAGATAAATGGGATTAGAATTCATGATGTGGAATCCATAAAGAATCAATAAAACTTAAAATAATACACATATGAACTGTGTATTACAAAATAACAGCTGAGTGTTACTGTGGGATTTGGGGCAGGTGGGGCTGAGAGGAGGAGGTGGGGCAAGGGAGAAAATTCTGAGATTAATGATTGGAATTGGGGAGCAAGGTCCAAACCTAGTGCAATGGAAACTTCACAGAATCTACTAGAATAACCCTAGCAATGACTCAGAGACATCAGGGAAACAGAGCCTGAACTGGCCACCTTCTGTAAC
This sequence comes from Chionomys nivalis, assembly GCF_950005125.1. Classification (NCBI taxonomy): domain Eukaryota; kingdom Metazoa; phylum Chordata; class Mammalia; order Rodentia; family Cricetidae; genus Chionomys; species Chionomys nivalis. The sequence goes on along the minus strand of NC_080099.1, from coordinate 2,410,684 downwards.
TAAGCAAGGTCTCAAGTGGAAGAATTGGGACACCAAATTATCCACAAAACCTTCAACTTAGTGCTTATCCTGCGTGTAGAGTATTCTGGGAACAGAACCTAGCAGAATCCTCATCTAGGGAACCAGAAAGACTTCATCCAGCAACTGATAGGAGTTAGAATCTGCATCTAGGGTACCTGAGAGACTTCATCTAGCCCCAATAGGAGTAGATGCAAGTCCCATAGCCAAACAATAGGAGTTTGAGGAATCCTGCTGAGAAAGAAGATACCATGAGAACATGGCTCACAAATTCAATTCATTGGGACTCCTGGGGATTCACAGAGATCAGGGAGCTTGTAGGGGGCTGATCTAGGTCCTCTGCATATATGTTATGAATGAGTAGCTTGGTGTACTAGTGGGAGCAGGGCCAGTTGCTTCCTCTCTTCCCTGCATGTGGTATCTCTTTCTCCTACTGTGTGTTGCCTTGTTGAGCCTTGATATAATAGTATGTGCCTAGTCTTATAGTGGCATATTATGTTATGTTTGGATGATGTCCCTGGGAGGACTTTTTTGAGGGGAGGATCTCTTGAAGAGGGGAGGTTGGTGTGTGGGGGGGGGAGAGACTAGGGAGTGGGAAGAGAAGAGGAACTGCAATTGGGATGTAATATACGAGAGGAGTAAAAAGAAATTTAAACAATACACATATGAAGAGTAAACTTACGGTAATCAGTAAGTTGGGGGACAGAATGACAGCATGAAGAAAGGCTGTTGGTGATTCTATTGGCAAGTTGCCATCAGTCTTGGAGACAAGGTTCTGGTGTCCTTTACCCAATCCAGGCATAAAGCATCATTCAAAGTTTCCAATGTAGAAGGGACAGAGGGAAAAATGAAACCTAGGATTTTTGTAATATATAACAAACATTCGAAGGTTGAAGGCCATCACATGTAATCCAATTATTTGTCACTGATTAGAAATGAGATACTGAAGCAAGAAGTTCTGAGATAATTCTGTGTGCGCAGAGATTTAAAGTATTAACATAGTTGAAATTTTGAGCAGAGGACATGGTCTCTTCTACTACATTTTATTTAATAGTTTTGTTTGTTACTTTACACATTTAGAAATGTGTGTGCATATTACATGAAAATATAGGAATTAATTCTTCCATATACACAGGTCTTTTAGTAGTATTGCCCTTTTTAAAACAAACCTCCTCTCCAGTAGATTTTCATGGACAAAATTAGATATCAATATTATGAAATCATATGCTTTACCCTTTTGATGCTTTAATTGTTCTGTTAGTAATGCTGTAGATTTATCATGGCACTGAAATAATGTTAAGTGATTCATTGTTTCTTTTGTCTTGATTTTGGCGACTTTTGTAATGATCATTTTCAGATGAATTGGTTATTTCTAAAATCTTCCCTGAATTTTAGTTGGACTTGCATTAAATTTATAAATCAATTTGAAAAGGAACTTTTATTTTAAACAAACTAGTAATGAGGATTGTCTCAGAGTTTCTATTGTGTGAAGCGACATCATGAGTATGAGAACTCTTATAAAGGAAAATATTTAATTGGTGTGCTTTACACTTCCAGAAGTTGAGGCCATTATCATTATAATGGGATATGGTAGTGTGCAGTCATGGTGGTAGAGCCGAGAGTCCTACATTTTGATTGGCAGGCAACAAGAAGTGAACTTGATACTGGGTGTGGCTTGAGCAAAAATGACACCTCAAAGCCCGCCTCCACAGTGAAACATTTTCACAAAGGCCACACCTACTCCAACAAGGCCACTTCTCCTCGTAGTGCCAATCCCTATGATCTTACATTCAAACTTCCAATAATTTGTGGATGAATCAATGAACACATAATTAAATGAAATCCATTAAATACAAAGGGATATTTTGCTTATATGGAATTCACCTACAAGCAAGAGCTGAAAACTAGGTTTAGATCTCAGAACAGCATTTACATTTGGAAGGTTGCAAGAAAATTAAAAAAAAAAATTGGTTTCATTATTTATACATTTATACATTTTATATATGACCATTTTTTCAAAAAATGTTTTACTATAAAATTCCTTTTTTTGCAATTTTAAAATACAGCTATAGTTCCCCAAACTATCCCATGTCTCCTTTACTCCTTCTCAAAAACTATAGCCTCTTTTCCTTTAATTATAATTTTTTTTATTTAAAAACTTTTTCATAGGGTATGAAAGTCTGAAACAATACTTTCTTCTTAATATGGCAAAACAGTACTTCAAGTAAAATACTTAAATAAAAATTATATATGATGAAATAGCTATAAGAACATGACAAAATATTTGGCAGTTGAAACAAATTATTTAAACAAAATAAAATGTATTGAAAACTTTATACAATGGACATATCATGAATAATAAAACTATGAAAATGTTAAATATGCAATAATTATATAGAGGAAAATTCTTGACTTTTGAAAACATGTAAGTCAAATAAAATAAGAATAAAAACCTAAAACTCTTAACATCTATAAGGGCATGGTGCTTCATATCTGTCGTTTCTACTCTTAGGAAGCTGAGGCAGAAGGATTGCCATGAGTGTGAGACCTGACTGGGCTACTCACTAAGTTCAAAGCCAACATGAGTTATGTAATAAGGCGTGTGTGAAGCAAAGAAACACAGAAAAATAAACCATGAACATTAAACTGGGTGTTATAACATGGATGATGGGATAAAGAATGACTCACAGCCTCTGTAGGCTGTGATGTTAGATGATTGCTGTTCCCAATTTCCCCGCAATGGTCCTAGCAAAGGCTTTTTGTTTGCTGTGAGTAACCTGTGAGTCAGGTCAATTAGAGGGAAGTCTGTGAGTGTGATTTTCCGGGAAGCTGCCCTGCCAACGTGGATACCCAGTGGCAGTTGCCTGGGCATGAGGCCTTGGGAAGACTCAAAAAAAAAACAAAAATCCTGACTTGTCTAACAGTCTCCAGTTCTCCCATCAACTGAGGCAACCAAGGGATACATGGTGGCTTAAAACCACAGGCCTGAACGGTTTATCCAGGCATGATTTTTGCAAGTCTTGATAAATATTTTACAAATCTTGAATTAACTTTTGCTGCACATTTTTGACAGTGATTCCTGTTTTCATGACAGAATGTTTATTGATAGACTATTACTTTGCTTCTGAGGACAATACTGATAATACTTATCTGAAAATATGTTTCTGTCTTAATATTCTGGTGTGATAAGACACTATAACCTCAGAAGCTGATTGCAGGAAGCATTTATCAGACTATTAGAGTAGCAGAGGGTGAGTCTATGACCATCATGGTGTGGGACGTGACGGGAGGCAGAGCACTGGAGCAGCAGCTGAGAACTCACATCTTGAGATAGAACCAGTGATCAGGTAAACAGTAAAAGCAGCACAAGGTTTTGAAAACACAAAGCCCATCCCAAGCATCGCATCTCCTTCCACAAGGCTACACTTCCAAATCCTTTCCAAACACATCCATAAACTGGGAAACGAGAATTTAAACATACGAATTTATGATAGCCATTCTCATTCAAGCAACCACATCGTCTGTGTGATGACTTTGTGGAAAAAATTTCGACTTAAACTTTGAACATAATAATTTAAAAATTATCAATATTAGGTAAAACTTGAAGTGCTACTATTAACAAACTCTAGAAAGTTTTACATGTAAAACTGAAATAGAAAGAGGCATCAGATTTTTCTCTTAGTGAGGATTTGAAATGGATTTTACAAAGAAAATCATTAAAAATGCCCCATACATTCTGAGGTGCTGAAAAATCTTTCAAGGCCCTGAGACCGCAGAAGACTAATATGGCAGAAAGAATAACAGTAATAAAGTGCTAAGAGACTTCTCGATTCTGGGCAATCATCTCGCTTTTGCTTAGTTTGGGAGCCTTGTAGACAACCCTGAGCTGCAGAGGAAATGATTTTTGCTTACCTCAGACACACTGGAGTAATGCAGATTCCAAACCTAGAAATGAATTTTGCATATCTCAAACACACTAGAGTAAAGTAGATTCCAAATCTAGAAATGAGTTTTTGCTCTCTAGGGGTTGAATTCCATTTACTGCGGGGAAAAAAATACACATTTCAAAAAAAAAAAAAAAAAAAAAAAGAAAAGAAAAACACTGTGAAAAAAACAAATTTCTGCTCTCTGGGACACTGGAAAATGTAACTACTCTTTGGAAAGGCCCTTGCATAACATCCATTCACAGCTCAGCCTTTTCTATGAGGAACACAAGCGAACAGAATCCACACTGTGCAATATGGGGTACGGATAAGGGAAAGCAAGATGGAGGTGAGGCAAATCCCCACCTGCACATTCACAGGTGTGCGCGCACACACACACACACACACACGTTCCAAATAACTGGTGACATGGCATACAGCACATAAAGAGACTTGTCAGACATGCCTGGTAAACTGAGGTTAATATTTAAGGAATCCATGACAGGGGAGAATGAACTCCCCAGCTATACTGAGATCTCCATCTGCATTCTGTGGCACAAGAACATGCATGTTTAATTTTCTATTTAGAAGTCTTAAATCAGCCTGCTGCCCTGGTTTACTAGCAGAATTAAGCAACAGGTATAATTAGTAAACCAATAGCCATGAAGGTAGGTATAGAACAATATACATGTGTGTATATGTGTGTGTGTGATATAGCACTAATTAGACAAATCTACCCTTGAAATCTTTAATCTTGCCATTTGGGACACAAATGTTTCTAGAGATTTTTATATTAAGTGAGGTAAGTCAGACACATAAAAGCCAACACCATAAGATCTTACTCACATGTGAAATAGGAGTGATCACTCTCCTAGAGACCTAACAGATCCTATAGAATGAAAAAGAGGATAGAGAGTACCAGAGGTTGAGGTGTTTGAGGGAATGAGAAAAGACAAACAGGGAAATATTTGTATGTATATGTTCGGGGGTGTGTTCATGTGTGTAATAGTTTATCAAGGACCTATAACATAATAACTACACTTAGTGACAATATATTATATTCTTGAAAATGCAAAGAAAGTACATTAAGTGCTCTCATCAAAATAATGTTGAAATTTAATGTTTAATAATTAGATATAATCACCTGCTTATACACCATCCTGTATGGGATAAACACATAGTTTTATCTGTCAATTAATACAAAAATTCTGTCATGGTCACCGAACAACTTAACCTGGCCAAGATTTAGGTAGGGTTATACACTCTCTGAAAATACATAGTTGTTTTACCAAGATAAAAGATCATAGGTATGTCTGTATTTTATTTTAAACACACTACACTGGATTTGCAAAAGTACCACCTCCATTGGGCTACTCATATCTATCATACAATTATTCAAGAATCTTTATATATACTTTAACATTTTATTCAGAGTTTATTATTTGTAAATATGAGATGTTTTATCTCCTCAAACAACTCACTTGATTTGGGTAAAAATTAATTTAATTATGAGATCAGTTTTTATTAAGAAACATGAGTAACCAGAACTTAGGCTTATATGTTTTATATCTACCGGCAGGCATTTTAAATGACATTTCCTTGTCAAGAAATTAAAAACTTCCAAAATCTTGTAAAACATTTGATTTCTTTTTTCCTCTCATTAGTAGATATGATTGATGAAATTTGTGCTTGGACAGAGACTAACTAGCACTTATTTTTGAGCTACATTAAAACGTTGTTTCTCCAGAACCTCCAGGAAGAGAACTGCCTCTTAGACTGTATGGAATATGTTTGACTCTATAAAATATGTTTATAGTAAATTGTTAGTTGAGTTGAATATATTGAGTTCATGAGTTGAGGTTATCATTAAGAACTTTGTTTTATTTGTCTTCATGGTTAATGAATATGTGAATGAGGTAATTGCTCTTTGTTTTTTCTCTTTTGAAGAATTCTGCTAATGCTTTCCACATGTGAGAATATTTCATAATTTCCCAATAACTTTTTTACCTATTTTTTCTATAATGTATATTGACTTCTCTAAAACATGAATACAGTGTGTGTGTGAGTGTGTGTGTTTGTGTGTGAATGCTTTTGACCCCCTGTGCAAATGTAGAGTCCATAGGTCAATATCTGTTGGGGATTTTTTTCTATTTTTTCTCCACCTAATTTTCTCAGAAAGGTTATCTCAGTGAACCTATATCCCAAGAGTGTCCTAATCTTCCTGGACAGCAAGTGCCCAGGATTCACCCTTTACTCTTCCTTACACTGAGAACTCAGTTTACAGAAAAGCAGCACCATTTCTAGCTTTTACCTGTGTACTAGGGATCTGAACTCAGAACTGCATGTTTGTATATCAAGCACCATTCTCCATGAGCCATCTCCCCAGACCAATTACCTGCTATTTCCAAAAACATTCTGTAAGTATTATAATGACACGGATTTCCTGTAATCAGCTTGTGTCCCTCCATTTCCCACATTATGATATCCACCTTAATGGTCATCTTTCCAGCTGTCTCCCACCCTTAACTGGTTGTGAACTTAGGTGTTTGCAAAGCCCGTGTTCATTTTGCAGTACTGTTCAGAAGTAACCATATAATAATTTCCTTTTAAGATCTCTTATGTGTTTTCTACATCTACCCAATGACATTTAAATACGGGAATGTTATTTGAAACTATGGCTAAGAATATGTTCTTTGCCTGTGAGTCACATTGTTACTAACCCATTTTGACACATTTATTTTCTTCTTTAAAATTTCATTTATTTTTGATTAATTATTTGATGAGCTAACTTTTTATTTTGGTGACTAGTGCCTTGAAACAATTTAAGGTAGGAACAGCGGGAGTTGGTGTTAAACATATATAATCCAGTATGTAGGATGGATATGGAAACATAAAATCAGAGGTTTAAATCCATCCTCAGACATGTAGCCCCTTTCATGACAGCATAGGCTAGATGAGACAATTTCAGAAAAGAAAAAAAAACCCAGAATTTAAACAAAGGAAATAAAACCCTCAATACATTTCAATAACTGCAAAAATTGAAATGAAGATAGTAAATAATTATTTACCTTAGACGATAAATCTCACATTGTACTCGTTTTCTCTTTTCTTTAAATCTGAAATATATCATGCTTGCATTCTGGAGCTACTTGGGAAAGTTTGAAAACAATGCAGTTCAAATTGGAGACAGGCCACAATTTAGGGTGTGCATCTGTTGTTCCAGAAAGACTCCATCTGTAGAGTTGAGGGTAGCATGTTTTCTACACTAGGTTTGGTTATGTTAAAAAAAATTTACACATTGATTAAAGATCAAACATGACAAGCCCCATCTTTTGGCTCCTGGATTTTCTCAATCTGTATAAACTCATTTTATTTATTTTAATTTTCTCTTTTATTTTTGAAATTATAATATAATTGCATCATTTCCTCCTTCTGTTCCAGTCCTAACATACACACCTACAAAACAGCTTCCATATCTAATGTGTAGGGTGTTGTGTGGGGCTGTGGCGGGGCTGTGTCCCGTCACCCGGTTAGATTTACCTGAAATAATTATATGGAAACTGTATTTTTTTTTAAACATTGTCTGGCCCATTAGTTTTAGCCTTTTATTGGCTAGCTCTTACATTTTGATTTAACCCATTTTTAATATTTTGTGTAGCACCATGAGTTGGCTTGTTAGGAAAGATCTTAACCTGTGTCTGTCTGGAGTGGGAGAATCATGGCGATTCACTGACTCGGCTTTTTTGTTTTTAGTATTTTGTTTTGTTTACTCCACCTATCTAAATTCTACCCTATCAGAGGCCAAGCAGTTTCTTTATTAATTAACCAATGAAAGCAACAAATAAGAAGATGACCCGACTCCATCAGTAGGGACACTGCCAAGTAGGACATGTAAAGATTGTAAGAGTCGGAAGAACAGAGTTTGTTGTTAGATTCTGTCTCCCAGGAATGTCAGAAGCTGCACCAATAAACTCTCATTAACATGAATCAAATAAGGAGAACAACAACAGACATTGCCAGACTGAAAGAAGGAAGTCTCAGTAGGCTGCAAACTTACACAAAGAACTGCAGCAACTAAGAAACACCAAGGGCTCATGAAGGAAGAGCAACCTCCCTGCTTTGTACCCCACTTAATAATACTTGTCTCGAACAGGCATCCCATGCACTTTTCCTGAGATACCCGACTTTATGTGCTTGGTTACCTGCTTTTAATTAGTAGACCATCGCTGTTACTAACTCACATAAATTTCTTTCCAACCTTTCTTACCTTAATCCACATTTTCTCATCACAAGATTATGGGTTTAGCTTTCTATGACAGATTTTTAGTTAATAGTTAAAATTTATTTTTAACATTGTTTGACTCCATGCTTTCTATGTGTATATAAAGAACAATGAAAGAGTCCCCACTCATCTCTAACTGCTGTTGGAATTTAACATAGTTTTAACATTGCCCAGAATAATACTTGAATCTAATATATGCAATCAAATGAATAGACAAACAAAAATCTTAATTTAGTGAATAAATACAGAAATAGCTTATATTAATTTTAAAAAGCACATCTTCAGCAAAAATATTTATCAACATTGTTTATTTAAACAACCAGGAAATAAACCTTAGTGTTTTACATTATTTTGCCAAATTTGTTATATATCAAACATCAGACTATAAGGATATAAATAATCCACAATTAAATAATACAAAATTTGAATACAAAAATATTTTGTGACTCTAGCTACTGCTTGAAAAGTTTATAGATTGCAATATTTTGTTTCTTTCTTGGACACAGTGATGTTATCCAGCTATAAACTTATTTAATGCTGGTAGTTGATCAAAGAATGTAAGCCAAACAGATACGTTTCTTTCTTTTGATTTTATGAAACAAATACAGGACCACAAGGTGATTTATTTTTTAATAAAAATGCTGTAAAGAGTTGGTTATAGCCCTTGATTTTTTTCTCTGCAAAATATTTACACATGCACTGGTATAATTTGAAGCAGCTGTGTTAGATTGTGTGCTTTATAACAGTTTTCTTTAGTGCATAAATGAAAATTGGATTTAAGCAAGAAAATATTTTGGTAAGATAATATTTGGAAAATATAATATTCAGAAGAGAGAAATATAATATTTAGAGATAATATAGTTTAATTTGCTTTTGACTATTCCTTCATAAACCTTACATATTTGCACTATATATTCTCATTCTAAATTGATATTTAACTCACTTGAAATAACTGTGGCTTAGAAAATAAACCTTATAAAAGTATAGTTTCCTTTGGAAAAATTCATAGCTTGCCTCTGAAGTAATACAATAAAGAGTAAACAGGCTTTCTGCTCCTCCTATTTCCAGAAGTAGCTATGTCTTCTCATGCAGTGCCAGGTTTATCTCTGAGAAATAACAAGGAACTACAAAGTGAACAGATTTGGCCACATTGGGTGCCTGGTAACCAGGGTTGCCTTCAAACTGAATATTGTTTGTCATCAGTGACCCCTTCACTGATGTACATTAGGTAGTCTGTATGTTCCAGTATGACTCATGACAGGCTTCACCACACTGCCAAGACAGAGAACAGCAACCTCGTCATCAATTGATGACAACTTCCATCTTCCAGGAGCAAGTTCTACTAACATCTAATCACGTAATGTTCTTTTTAGTATGTTATAGAGTTTGTTGTTATCCATGGAGGAGGTTAGGCCTTCTTTCAGGGCAAACAGAAGGGCGCCATGCCTCTTCTGCTGATACCCTTTGTTTGTAATAGGACTGAACCATAGAAGCACAAGTCACTCAAGATTGTCGTTAATATTTCCTCCACCACCGATTGCATAGAGTCCCTGGACATTATTTCCAGTGATAATCTATTCCATCTCAAAGAAACTCGTGGTCATAGCCCATGTCACCCAAAAGAGTGTGTATGCCCCCTCTGACAAGTTGAGGAGTGATGGACATAGGATTTCCCAGAACATTGTCAAGGCATCTACTCGTCTGTCTGAGGCTCAGACAAGGTCACCCCAGAGCTGAACTGTAAGCTCATTGACATGCCCTACCCTGTTTCTACATCCAATTATCTGCCATGGTTTGAGTGGTGCAGGGATAAAGCTTCTGGCACAAAGTAGGCATTGCAGGGTATGCTAAAAAGCATTCTGGTCTATACTGGTTATGAGGTTCTCTCCTGTGACTTTAACAGTGACACCCACTCTTTCACCTTTAATGCTGCAGGTGGCACTGATTTCAATGACAACTTTGTCAAACTCATCTCCTGTTATGGCAACGAACATGGGTACAGCCTCCAGGTGGTGGGCCTCATGGCTTGCATTGCCTCTAAGTAGGAAGAATTTCTTTACCACCAACCCCAGCAAGAATAAGAGAGAGGATAGCAGCTGCAGATGGGGAGATTCTATGTCAACTTACCCTGCAGCCCTTAGCATCACCCTTCACGATTTCCATCCTAGATCCCCAGTAGAATGAAAGTTCTACTCCCTTGAACACTGACAATAAGGTCCATTGTACATGCTCACCCACTAAATAATAAAATATGTATATAAAAAGTGTGCATTTGAATTTATATTGAATCAAAAGAATGAACCAATTAGTTAAGATATAGGAATTTCTTAATATTCTCCCCTTCCCGCTCCTCAACTCCCTCACTTTCTCCCCACCCCAACCCCCATCCACTCCTCCAGGAGGATGAGACCTCCCATGGGGAGTCAACAAAGTCTGTTCCATCACTTGAGTCAGGACCAACGTCCTCCCCTTTGTATCTATGTTAAGCAAAATATCCCTCCATACAGAATAGGCTCCAAAGAGCCAGATCATGCACTAGGGATAAATACTGGTTCCACTGCTAGCGGATTGACAAATGCCACACAACTGTCACCCACATTCAGAGTGCCTACCTTGGTCTTATGCTCATTCTCCAGCTGTCAATACTGGGTCAGTGAGCTCTCATTAGCTCAAGTCAGCTATTTCTGTTGGTATCCCTGTCATGCTCTTGGTTCCTTTGCTCATGCCTTCACTTCCCCCTCTATACGACTTGACTCCAGGAGTTCGGCCCAGTGCTTAATTAACCGTGAACCTCTGCATCTGTTTCCATCAGTTACTGGATGAATGTTCTTTGATGACAATTAAGGTAGCCATCAATCTGATTACAGGGGAAGGGCAGTTTAGGTACCCTTTCCACTATGCTTAGATTCTTGTCTGGAGTTTACATCTATTCTTAAGCCTCTCACAAGAAATAGTTTAGGTTTGGGCATCTCCACATAGATATGTATGTGCAATTGAGGCTACTACAACCTCACACACCTTTGCACTCTTACATTCATGCTGTTGTTTTATGAGATTTCTTGGTAGCTTGTGATTACTTTATGAAAATATTTCTCAAGACCAACAGTTCTCTCACTGCTCATTTTTGGCATCTTTCCACTTTAAAATAACCTTGCTACAACTGAAAGGATTTATAATTTTCTCATTTTCAAGTAACATATAAAACTCTGTCCTTGAGTCTTGAGTTGACATGACACACCTGAGAATGTTGGCTAACAGTCTAACTAAAGGAAGAAGCAATTTGAGAACCAAGGAGGTGTCCTGGTGTAGAAAAAATTAACTAGCATCTGGGTGATTTCCTATGCTCTGAAGCTTTTCTGAATTAAAACTTTCATTATCAGCAATCAGAAGAAATGATCCAAAGTATATTTTTATACCCTGATTCTTATAATGTGTTCATATTCCCATGAAAACTTCATATTCTGACCAGAATGCACTCAATTTTATTTGAATTGACATTAACTTCAGTGTTTTCACTACAGAGACTAAACTGCAAAAGCTAGAGACGTCCTTCCATTCTTTGAAATGGTTTAATATTTAAAAGAGTAATTACTTAAAAAGCAAAATGAGTTTTTGACAACCTTATCTCTGTCTAATATCAACGGTAGACCAGTTACAAAGTGTTTAGGAGTTTTAAATTAGAAAGATTATGTAAATTTGAATAAGTTTTGATAACCAGCAATTCTGTTAAATACTTTTATTCTTTTGTTAATTACTGTTTCTAGAAACTTAATCCACAGCTTTGCACAAAGTAGTCAAGTTCTCTGAAAGTCCATAGTTCTGTTTTTGTTGTTGTTTTGTGAGAAGCAACCTTCATCATGCCAAGAATTGAGGGAGAGGCATTGAATCAGAGGAAAATCACTCAATTTTACTTTTCTATTTGAGGGAGTAAATTTTACTTCTCTGGGGCCAGTGAGTGGGATAAAACCTAATTCTCTGGGGCCAGCAAAAAAGGAAAACACACACAAATGTAAACATATGATGAAGAATACTTAAAAGAAATCCCACACTAGCTCATAATTGAGAAATAGATGGTTATTTATTAAGGGAATCCTCTGCTTGAACAGAGATCAGAAACTGAATCCCGCAACTGGAAAAGAGGCTGGACGCATGCTATACATTGGCATATATAGTATATATAACACTATTAAACTTCCTACACCACCTCCCCATTTTGTTTAAATAAGAGAGTTCTGTGCTGCTTGTTCATTCTAGCCACCCAGAACCAAAATAATCACACAAATACTGTATTAATTACAACACTGCTTGTTCCATTAGCTCTAACTTCTTATTGGAAAACTCCTTCATCTTAATTTAACCCATTTTTATTAATCTAAGTATCGCCATGTGGCAGAGGCTTATCAGGTAACATTCCCAGCATCTGTCTCTGGCAGATCCATGGCATCTCTTTCACTCCACCCCTCTTCCTTCCAGCACTCAGTTCCATTTCCCTGCCTACATATGCTCTGCCCTATCAACAGTCCAAGGAAAATTCTTTATTCATTAACCAATAAAAGCAACACATAGACAGAAGAACCTCCCACACCAAGAAATAAAATTTATTTTTTATATCCCTTACATGGTTAAACATTTTATGTAATAACAGGTGAAAAACAAGATCCTATAGATCAGGAACCTTTCAGTCATAACTATTTCCAGTGGCTATAGTTTTTTCATAATTGCCAGAAAATCAAGTTACTTAGTTTCACTTTTCACATTTTACACTCCAGTGCAATTATCTTTACTGACCATCCAAATTGTTTTCCAGTTACACGAAGTCAATTGTTTAAAGCTTTGTCTCATCTACAATGTACACCAAAACCTGTGAACAGCTTCCCAATATCAAAAATAACTTGAGCTAACTCCTGGGACTCTACTGTTTCCCTTAATCATTAACCTAAATGATCATTTATATGTCTCCTCAAAAGAAACTAATAAGTTTAGATTGGTCCTGTTTTCTATCCTCTACAGCCCCTGCTTTATCAAAGGTAGAAGCAATATTTTGAACCATACAGCTTAAGAGAAAATTAGCTTCATAATAATCCACTAATAAAAATGCCAGGTAGAAAGAGATATTTTGAAGAAATAACCATACTACCTTAAAGACAGTAGAGACACCCTACACTCATTCACACCATGCCAGATACCAGGGAAAAATGGCAATAGCAAACATGAAAAAGGCAGAGCAGTAGCCATAGACACTGTGGAGCCAAAGCTCTCAGGACCTTGCCTGTTGACAGAGGTTTCTGTCCCACATGGTCCTGCAGCAGTTTAGTCTCAAGGAAACACACATTTCCTTATGCTGCATTAATTATAAACTGGTTGGGTCTTTTAGCGCAAGCTTCATATTAACTAACTCTTACATCTTAACCTATAATTCCTGTCTGTGTTAGCCGCATGGCTTGTTACCAGTGAGGCATTCTCATCTTTCTCTGGGTCAGAGTGATGACTGCAGACTCAGCGTTTCCTCTTCCCAGAATTCTCCTAGTCTGGTTGCCCTGCCTGCTGTAAGGAGGCCACTTGTTTGTTTCCTAGCTGCCCAGACTCCCAAAATGATTGCACAGAAACCATATTATTTAAATCACTGCTTGTATCATTAGCTCTAGCTTCTTATTTGTTAACTTTTACATCTCAATTTAACCCATCTCTATGAATCTGTGCATCACCATGAGGTTGTGGCCTACCAGCACAGTTTCAGCATTTCTGTCTCCGGAGGAGGTTTCTTGGCTTCTCTCTAACTCCTTCTCCTTTCTCCCAGCTTTCAGTTTAGTTTTCCCTACCTAGCCCTGTTCTACTCTATCAGGTGAAACCAGTTTCTTTATTAACCATTTGTATTCACAGCATACAGAGGGGAACCCCACATCACCCACCTATACTTTCTGCCAGGCTACTGGCCAATCAGCATTTTATTAAACCAATACAAGTGACAAATCTTTACAGGGTCCAAGACCATTTCCCTACAATGCTTGCCTATCTGAGATTCACTCATTGGTGCCTCACATTCTGGTGAGCCAATCTCCTGATGTAAGTTGCCACCTGCTGCTTGTCTTGCCCTTTTCATATATCCCAGGCTACCTTAAACTCAATGAATGGTCTCTTACTGCAGGCTCCCAGGTGATGTGGCGATTGTTGTAAACTACCACACCCAGCCTCTGTTTCTGAAGCTAAATAGAAAGGCAAGATCAGATGAAAAGAGCAACATTAACTGACATTTAAAGTGATAGAGAAAGTGGAAGCCTGGCAACATGAACTTTGAGTCTGACTTCAAACACTATGTCTTGACAATGCCCCTTTTCAAGCCTTCGGTAGCCTTTCACCCCCTCCATTTATATAGCAAATTTCCAAGCCACAGAACAATAGATCAAAGGCAGGAAGAGACCTGTACTAAGTTGGCTCTTCTATTCTCTGTGCAGAGCTTTGCTTTTGAACCCTCTGCAGTTTCATATCTCAATTTGTTGAAGGATGACTTCATTGTTTTCTGAACAATCAGCATTTTTGTTAAATAATTCAGACCACAGAAGCAAACAGTGAAATGATGGGGGAAAAGAAAATTCTATCACGAGTCTTTCTTTTTGTTACGCATCAACAGATAGCATTAGCTTTTTGTGATAAAAAACGGTTACTAGAACAGAGTTTCAAAATGTTTTCCTTTCTCTTGAAAGTGAATGTTAAGCTACCATAGACATTCCAGTTCTCAGGAAAGTGGCAAAATATTCACACCAGTTTCTCCTTTCTTCCCAAACAACACTTTTGGGGCTGAGGAAAAAGTGTTTTTTGCCGAAACTCTTACAAATTATGATTGTTTCTTTTTATGTCAGTACTCAGAAGAAAGCCTGGAAATGATAGCGTTACAGATTTAGGAAATAATGAATAGAGCCTCCAAGAGAGGAATCCCATGGGTAATGTTTGTTCACTTTAATGATGGCATTTGACAGCGGGTTTTGTTTAGCATGAGGTTTCCTTGGCAACTCTTTCATTGGAAAATGAGAACTGATAGAAAATGCTGAAGTATTGGTTTCTATTGAAAGAATATTGGTGATATTTTCTTTTCTTTTACATGTATTTATCATTGCTCCTTTACCATTTGATACATTCATTTGACAGGATTAGTTATTTATCTAAAATTATTTTCTGCAAGAACAGCTGTGAGTAAGATATGAGGTGATTGAGGAAATGTGTTGGCTTTGCTTCCTTATTTTGACACACCTGATTCTTCTTTAGGATTTGAGGTGTCACATTAAGAATGGAATGTCACACTTCTCTACTTCCGATTACAAAGTGCCTTGACACAGAGATTTTTTTTGTCAGTACTGATTGAGTATATATTTCAAATAATAACTATGTAATGAATGTGTGAAAGAAAGAAGCTAGTATTTTTTAACATAACAATCAATTTTGAAATAAAAAATACCCAGAAGATGAAAATGCTTAGTGAGTAATTACTACATGTGTGCAATCATGAATGTTTATTGTCGTATTAGTGGATATTTAATCACACCAATGTAAAAAATAACAAGACATACTTTAAATACAGTTTACATAAATTTATTTTTGAATATACCTAGTTCAACTTTTATTTGTATATGTGGACACTGGCAATTATATATGTGCAGTGAATGTTTGTCTGGTACCCATGATAGCTGGAAGAGGAAGTTAAATCTCTAGGAGTTACAGGTGGTTGTGAGCTGTTCATTGTGAGTCCTCGGATCTGAACCCTAGGAGCAGTAGGTATTCATAACTTTGAGCCATATCTCCATGTTCCTACTTTATTTCTAAAAGAACATTTGTAAAGGAATACACTTACTGATGCCTAAGCGAGACTATCAACTCATCTAGAAGGTTGTCCCAAATGTCCACACCCTCCTGAATATATATATAAAAAAGGGGTTTTGTAGCAAGACTTAACTACACTTAGTTATTTCCAGATTATGTCAGCCAACACAGATTGATGTCTAACATTGTCAGGTAGTCATGTACAAAACAAGACTGCAGAATGTCTGTGAGGAAGTCTCAAGATTGTGTTCATCATGGGGATGAACCTCTGTAAATGCCATGGCAGCATTCCATGGGCTGGAAGCCCAGCCTTAATAAAACAGAAAAAGTGAACTCAGTTCCAGCATTAATTTTTCTGACTATGAACACAAGCAAACCACTGCCTAAGCTGCTGCAGCCAGAACTCCCCATCATGCTTGACTACAGCTTCAAACTCAAAGCCCTTTCTTCCCTTAAGTTGTTTATTCTGAACATTTCATCACATCAGTGAGAAAAGACTGCCAACTTTGATGCTTAACCAAATTGCCTGATATACAAATATGGGAACATAGTAATGAAAGATATGCTAATCAAACAAACTACAAAAAAATCTAAAAATATTAGAGTTTTTCCAGTGTATATGAGTTTTTTTTATTAAAAATTTCCCGAGTTTGATCTGAAAACAACTCATGATCTGTATCCTACAGTTCTTTGAAGTTTAAAAAAACACATGAAATTGCATCCAGAGTTGCCCTCTAACAAGTGTCAGTCTGTGTGGTCTAGGCTATCATTTCCAAACGTCAGTGAACCTTCAACTATATTTTTAATTTTTAAAAATTTATTCTTCTTTAATACGGAACATCCCAATTGCAATTTCCTTTCCTTCCACACCTCCCAGTCACTTCCCCTCTCTCTCTCTCTCTCTCTCTCTCTCTCTCTCTCTCTCTCTCTCTCTCTCCCACTCCTCCTCCATTTCTTTTCAAAAAAGTGCAGGCCTCCCAGGAATGTCAACCAATCATGGCCTATCAGGTTGCAATGAGACTAGGTACCTCCCCATATATCATGGCTGGACAAGATGGCCTAGTGGTAGGAAAAGGGTCCCACAAGCAGACAGAAGAATCGGAGACAGGTCCTGCTTCCAGTGTTAGGAGTCCCACAGGAAGACCACATGCACAACTGACACATACATGCAGAGGAACTAGGCCAGACCCCTGCAGGTTCTCTATTGTCAGTAGAGTCCCTAAAATAACAACTGATCCAGCCTGAGACCCATACCACAAGAGGGACCTCACTCCTGACCCTGCATGAAGTGTCAGGAACCAGAGGCTAGACAACCAGGACCTAGGATAGAACCAAGCAAGACCGGGGAAAAAACAGTAAATGAGATAATTCCTAATGATATTTTGCTAAACTGTAGACAGGAACCTACTGTAATAATCATCAGAGAGCTATCATCCAGCAACTGATGGAGACAGATGCAGAGATTCACAGTCCAACATTAGCTGAAGCTCAGGGAGTCAAGGGGAAGGGTGGGAAGGATTGTAGGAACCAGAGGGATCAAGAAAACCCACAGAATCAAGAAATAGATTTTTTTTTATTATGGATAAATACAGGAAACTTTTCCTGTGAAATTAAGACAATTGTTTTGAAAAATTCAATTAATCTGGGACCTTCAAAAAAGATAATTGCTAAATCAGATGTAAATATTTTAGAGAAAAATATAAGATAACTCATGTTGAGACTTTTTATTCTAGTTGTTTTTATTTAAGTTTTGCACAATTGTGCTGAATTTCAGTTAGCACAGCAGACACAAGTATGGATGGAGAACAAATAAAACTATTGACCACCACAAACTGCTCCTCCAGCCGTGCACATTTATCTTCACCCTCACTCCTTCAGAAAATAAGTACATGTTACCTCAGCACAGATGTAAGCCTAACTGAACATGTATGTAAAGTTTTTATATGTTACAAGCTGTTGATGTTCTTATACAGATAGTAGTGGTGTGTGTGAATCCTAATATTTGCACTTAGCAATTTAAGGAAATTTCCAAACACACCCTCACATTTTACATTCTCAAAGAAACGCATGTATGCTTGTCATCCTTGCTAACATTTGGTTTGACTTGTCTCTTTAATGTTAGCTCTTCTAATTAGATGGAATAGTCCCTCACTGTGATTTTAATTTCCATCCCTTTGGTCATTAATGGCATCAAGACAAAATTTCTTGTGCTTGTTTGCATTTGCACATCTCTCTTGAAATAGCAGCCCATATTTCTTGCCTGTTGTATAATTGGACTTCCTCTTATTGGTGAATTTTTGTTTGTTTTGTTTTTTGATACACAGTTTCTCTTTGTAACTTTGGAGCCTGTCCTGGAATTAACTCTTGAACCCAAGTTGACCTTGAATTCACAGAGATCCATCGGCCTCTGCTTCCCAAGTACTAGCATTAAAGGTGCATACCACCACCACCCAGCTCGTGAATTATATACATACAGCACAGGGGCCCTTGAGTATAATCAGTTTCTCTCCTCTCTGCTCCCCCTTGGCCCCACCACTATCAGGGCTATTGCTCTCCATGACTCAACAGCTCTGATCATGAATGAAGGTGGCAGAAAATAATGTTGGAGATTGGAGCGATTACCTGTTGGATAGAGGCCACTTATTCGTCCCAGCAGCCCAGAACCAAAATAATCACACAGAAACTCTATTAATTAAAACACTGCTTGGCCCATTAGCTCTAGCTTCTTATTGGCTAACTCTGACATTAATTTAACCTATTTCTATTAATCTGTATATCACCACATGGCAGTGGCTTAAAGGTAATGATTCGGCATGTCTGACTCTGGTGGCTCCATAGTGTCTCTCTGACTCCACCTTCTTCCTCCCAACATTCCATTTAGTTTTCTCCACCTGCCTAAGTTCTGTCCTATCAACAGGCCAAGGCAGTTTCTTTATTCATTAATGGTAATCACAGCACACAGAGGGGAATCCCACATCAATTACCTGCATTGGAGATGCCTCTTCCATCAAAAAATCAAACAAATGATAGCTCGATGACTAAATAGTACCAAGTATTTGAAATAACACCAAAAGAAAAAGGAAGTAGAAAATAGGAAATTATTTATAAGTTCAATGGGACTATGTTATTTACAAAATCATTTCCGTTTCAGGAGTCTGATGCATTCAGAACAATTATCATGAGTAAAAAATGGCTTAGTTCAAATTATTAAGAAATATCCATTGTTTGTATATCAGTTTGAGTTATGGAAACATTTCTACATGTATCAGTATTGCTTGGTTTCCCAATCAGATAATAGAGGTTGCCACCTTTGGAAAAAAAATAGTGTCTGCCAAAAGTGTTAGCTGAAATTACTAAATCACACAAATTTCATGGAGAGACTGTGTCTCAAAACAAACAAAAACAAAAAGATTACACCAATCATAAACCATGTGTTTATTGCATAGTTGCTTTTATTCTACGGAAAATCACTTCTATAGATCAAAGGCATATTCATTGGAGGTGGAGATATAGCTCAACCATTAAGGACTACTATATCAAAGGAACCTGTTTAGTTTCTAGAACACATGTGGCAACTCACAGGCATCTGTATCTCGAGTCCCAGGATAATTAACGTCCTCCCTTGCTCTCTGTACACAGCCCACTTATGGTAACCACACGCACAAGCAAACACACATGAACACACACATACATAGAGAGTAAGAAAACACCAATATGCACAAATTATAATTTATATGTCTTTTAAGAACAGATATATATTGATTAAAATCATTCATTGCTAACTTTTGACTCATTAGTATATTTTTAAATATTAATCCTGTCATGCACAAAATATATTCTCTCATTCCTTGCTATCTCTTTCTTCTAATGGCTGTTCCCTTTATCATTTGAGTCTTTATAACATGATGCAATTCAATTTAAAAATTCTTTCTTGTTTTCTGAGTTTTTAGAACCACATTAAGGAAATCTCTGCCAGTGCCCCATATCTTCAATTGTTTTCTGCATGTTTTATGTGGCTCATTTTCTGGATTCACATTAAATCCATTTATCCATTTTAATTACCTTTTAAATATTTATTTATGTGCATCTATATATTATGCTATATATGTAGGGATACCTATGGAAATCAGAATATGACTTCAGATCCCCTGAAGCTAGAGTTGCAAGTTTTTGTCATACACCTGATGTGGGAGACGGGAGTTGAACTCCAGTCCTCTAGAAGAACCTCAAACACTCCTTTTTTTCATGTTGAGGCTCAATGCAGGGTTTCTCAGGGGTAGCCCTGACTGTCTTGGCACTTGTTCTGTAGACCAGGCTGCCTCAAACTCAGAGGTTTGTCTGCCTCTTCCTCCAAAATTCTGAGATGAAAAGCATGTACAACCAAGCCCAGTTAAGCAACAAGAGTTTTTAACTGCAGAGCATTCTATTCAGTCCCTTGAGTTTGCTTTTGTACAGGTCAATAGGCATTTCATTTCCTTCTATCCTTTGTTGAATCAGCAATCTTTGTACTTCGGCACCTTTATCAAGAATGAGATGACTGTAGTTGCCTGGAGTTATTTCTGTATCTTCCATTATGTTTCCTTGGTCTATGAACTTCTTTCAGTGCTAATACTATGTGGATTTTTTTCTATTAGTCTCTAGCATTTTCTGAAAACAGGTATTTTGATGCCTCCAGTAATTTTTCTCAGACGAGCAATCTCAGTGATTTTCTTATTATGTACAAGTGCTATTAATTTTATATGTTGAATATGCATCCTTTTATTTTTTCAAATATGTTGGTCAATTCTAAGAGTTTTGGTGGAGTTATTTTTTTGTAAGTTGAAGGTAAGACATATTTTTGTTCAAATATACTCTTCTTAATATCTTCCCTGTTATCTTCACTTAATAATCAAACCAGCAACTGAAATTGAAATCTCTCTTTTGCTTTTTTTTCTCTTTTATGCATTGCCATTATCAAAGATGTTGATCACATTGTAATCAGATGAAAACTGGCATCAATGCCTGATTGATCACTACTATCTCCTTTTATTACTAGAATCCAATGGATGCAAAGTCTCACAGAGTTTTTCTGGTGGATATATACATAGCTGTTGCTTGCCCCAGGAGACAGTACCTGCAAAGACTAAAGAAAGTATGCTGCCCAAGTAATTTTCTTTGCTGAACAAAGAAAATTAATAGGGTTAATCACAAAAACACAGGGTAATAAAAGGCAGACACACCACAGTGAAGGCCCCCAAGTAATTAAGAGTCATCTACAACACTGATAATCCCACCTCCAGCCCAGAATACTGACACAATTTACACTACTAAAAAACATACTGAGAAACTTAGGCTAGAGTTGACATTTTCCAAGGATAGGAGGTTTTGAGCTCTCCTAAGCACAGTGGGCCCTATAAGGCAGTGGTTTCATAAAGATGATGTTCCTAAGCCAGATCTCATTTCAGTCTCCCTCATGATAACAACAGTCATTTCTAACTGTAGAAAAGAGTTACCACACAGCACACAGGTAGCAGCATTCCTCTATTAATATATCTGCGGCACACAGAAAATGTATATATCTGTTCTTGTTCAGTGACCATGTGACTCACAGCAGGTGTATGTGAAAACAGCACATGCTTCACAATTACTCAGAAATACTCAAATTATAAACCATGTGGAAAATTAAAGATAGGGGAACTGTATTTTTTTGTCTAAAGACAATGTTAAATACATAAAAGTGAATCAGCATTATTGCCCATTGTTATACAAATAAACATATTTAAAGGGGTTCTCCAGAACCAAGTAATTAATAATAAAATAAGGAGTCAAAATCAATTTTAAATGCAAATATCTAATGAGTTTTCAATGTCATTTTAATTTAAAAGTCATTCAAATACTAAAAGCTATGCTAGACAACCACTAATTTTGTCAATGGCAATACCTACATTGACACTGGGATGAGTGCGCAGAAGCCGTGAGTTAATATGTGAGTAGCAGATGGAGTCCAGGGTGGATGTATATCATTGACATGGGCATGGCCATGGCAAGGATCATCATTTGGTCTCAGTGTGAATCTTGGCAGTGTGTACAAAAGCTAGCAATAGACATTTCTTCCTCCTGGATGCTTAACAGCCAGAAACTGCTCACCTACCAAGACCTTATACTGATCTGCCTTCCTCCGTTCTCCACATGATCTGTGTGTAACTAAGAAGTTGAGCTGGAAAGAGATATCTTGATGGAGGGAGACATTATGGGGTTAGCAAAAAAAAAAAAAAAAAAAAAAAAAAAAAAAAAAAAAAAAAAAAACTGGCACTAAGGAATTTACCAAGAATCCACAAGGATGACCCCAGCTAAGAATCTAAGCAATAGTGGAGTGGATGCCTTAACTGCCCTACCCCTATAATCAGATTGATGACTGTTAATTGTCATCATAGAACCTTCATCCAGTAATGTTGGAAGCAGATGCAGAGATCCACAGCTAAGCAATGGGCCCAGCTCCTGGAGTCCAGTTACAGAGAGGGAGATCCAGTAATAATGAGCAAAGGGGTCAAGACCATGATGGGGAAACCCACAGAGATAGCTGACCCTGGTGTGGGAGTCCCCTCTGTGTGCTGTGGTAGTCATTAATGAATAAAGAAACTGCCTTGGCCTGTTGATAGGGCAGAACTTAGGTCAGCAGGAAAGACAGAACTGAATGCTGGGAGGAAAAAGAGCAGTCAGGAAAACCTCATGGATCTGTGCCAGAGATAGAAGGGTGCTGAAATTTTGCTGGTAGGCCACAACCTTGTGGTGATGCACAGATTAATAGAAATTGGTTAAATTAAGATGTAAGAGTTAACCAATAAGAAGTTAGAGCTAATGGGCCAAACAGTGATTTAATTAATACAGTTTCTGTGTGATTATTTCAGCTGTAAGCTACCTGGGCGGTTGGGACGAACAAGCATCCCTCTATTCCTCCTACATGACCGGAGCTATTGGGAGCTCACTGACTTCTTACTGACAGCTGAGGAACTTGCATTGCACCAAACTAGACACTGAAGTGTGCACATTAAGACAGATGCATAGCTTGGTCTGTTTGTGTGGCCACTAGCACTGAAACCAGTATTTATCCCTTGTGCATGAACTGGCTTCTTGGAGCCATTTCCCTATGGAGGGATACCTTCTCAGCCTAGATGTAGTGGAGAGGGCCTAGGTCCTGACTCAAAGTGATTTGACATATTTTGTTGACTCCCCACGGGAAGCCGTACCCTCTCTGAGTTGATGAGGAATGGGGTGGGGAGAAAGTGGGGGAGTGGGAGGAAGGGAAACTGGAATTGGTATCTAAAATTTTAAACAAAAGAAGCTGAGTTCTGGGTTGTAGTAGTTAGTACCACTCCGTCCGAGTGTGCACATCCCAATGGACACCAATAGCTTTTCTGAGTATGTGTCTTGTCATTTGGTCCTTTCTTCGTTCCATAAGCATCAAGCCATGCCTAATTTGGCACCCATCTAATAATAACTTAGTGCTAATAGAGTTCAAAATTTATTTTTTTACTAATAACTACTTGAGAAGATCAATAAAAATGAGTAAAGTTTTGCATGCATCAGCTTTATAATGTACATCAGGTACTTCTGAAAAAATTTGTCTGCTCTTTTAATGTGATACATTCCTAACTCTTACATTCTTCTGTAAAAAATGCTTTATCATGGATCAAAAGTTCATATTCACTAATAATTCAGTATGAAATGGTGAATGCAGCAACTAATTTTATATTTAGAACTTAAGTTGTTAGGAGCAAAATAATGCAAATTAAAACCATTATTTCATGCTTATTCTGTATCCTGAAGAAGACAAGTAGTTACTGCACTTGGAGCCAAGGGCTATTGGGATTTAGGGGTGAAGCTCACGGGTACATGTTGTAATATATCATTTTCTGAGTAATTGCTTAAATTTAAATACTACATTCCCTTAGAATTGTAGTTGTAATGTACAAAAACAATGCTATCAATGTCACCTGAAAGTTATAAAGTTCAGTGGTTACAAGGCCTGGCATTCTGAATCACAAAGGTGATTCAGAGTTATTGATCATTGTTTTGGAAAAATACCTAATTGTGTGATATTTGTTACAGTTTGAATGTGGAATGTCTCCCATAGCCTACTTGGAGAAAATAGGTCACTGGAAAGGGATTTTGCATTTCTCTATGGCCTAGTCTTCTTTTGTGGTTTCCTGATTACAGCAGAGTACAGCAAATACCAAGCCCATGTTTCTACTACCATGACAATTTTGGTGAGTCATCACATGGGGCCAAGTGACCCCATGGACTGATGTCTCTTAAGCTATGACTCAATTTTTTTTATGTTTCGAATTTTTTTTCCTTGCAAAGGCTTTTATTTTCTATTTCCTCAGAAAAACAAATAACATTTAAAAAATTTAAAGATTAAGTTAAAAATGTGAAGAAACATGAATCAAAAAAGTTATTTCCTTTCACAAGGAAAATCCGTATTGATGAACTATTTCATGCAATTAATCCCCTCTGTTAAGGGGAGTCTCACAATCAATCCCCTTTTATAAATAAAGGAGATTCATTCTATGAGGGCATATCTGATTTGTAGAACTGTTTTTATTTTCTTATTGTGAAGTTTCCTCTCTCTTTTTTAGGAATTTTGTATGGTATAAGACTAAGTAAATAATACATCATTCTGATGGCCTCCCTTGAGTGCTACAGGTACAAAATCACAGAAAGACAGGTGACTGTTAGAGACCAAGCCCCTCAGTAATACGTTAACTTTTTTGGGATGCTATAACAGAATACCAAAGACTGGGTGACAGGTACATACAGTGGAGCTACCACAATGCTACACAACACATGTAATATCATATTGTCTCAGAAGGAGTCCTTTCTAGCCCTCCATCTTGTGATGACTTGCAGAAAAATTTAGGTTTATTTGGACTTTTGACTCCTTAGCTCTTGCCCTCTTATGGTATTCTCCTCGTGAGTGCACATATCCATACCATGTTGTAAATAATGACATTAGTTCACCTTATTCTAGTATGCTTTGTCCTTAACTTCTTAGATCTAATAAACAAGTTCATCATAATGGATGCAGATATAAAATACAAAATTCAAGCCATAATATTTGACATCTGCAAACATACCCCTAAAATAGACAGATCTAGCAATAATCCAGATTTGTTATTTAAATATCATTTCTTTGAGTAAATGGACTCAAAGTTTATCTTAAGACATGGAGCACTATTTTTAAATTTGTATTTGGTGAGCACTTTCCTTGTCATGAGTGTCTTCAGTGCTTTTTCTAGTATGTATTGAGCTGCAATATGAAATTTCTTCCCAGAATTGTCTGTAGAAATTCTCTTCTGCTATTTGATACCACTAACCCTAATAAATAATTTACACACTGAGTTAATATCATTTAACTAATCTTAAAACTTAAATTTTTGGCTGTCTAAGGAAAGAAACTTTATAAAAATGCATATTACTTCATATTAATTATCATCCAGTAGGCTTTCAATAAACTTGCAGTTGTTCACATAAATGCACAACACATCCAATATCAGAGTGAAACAAAAGCTATAAAAACCACATTTGCTCAGCTTTAATGTGCATATAACTGGATTATCTACTGCCCTAGTTATTTTGAAGCATCTTTGGAAAGATTTTAGCTTTCAATAACAGAAATTGGCTATCAAAAAATGTAGAAACATACACCACAGAAAGATAATCTACTCTGCAGAAATTTTAGAGTTCTTATAAGTGAAAAACACAAAAATGTAAACATTTTAAAGAAACCATCTTTGGTTTCACCTTGTTATTTGGCTTCTCTAGGCATGCCACAAGATTGCCAGGCAAAAGTTGGGAGCTTGGGGGTGGGGGTAAGGGTGGGTGTGGAGTTGGGAGAAGGGAGAGGGGGAGAGAGAAGGGAGAAAAAGGAAAGACTGGAGAGAGCTTGGGGTAGTAGGACGGTGGAGATGGAGGAAGGGCAGATATAGGAGCAGGGAAGAAGATATATACATTGAAGGAGACATTTTAGGGTTGGCAAGAAACTTGGCTCTAGAGGGGATCCCAGGAGTCCACAAGGATGTCCCCAGCTAGGTCCTTTGGCAGCAGAGCAGAGGGTGCCTGAACTGGCCTTGTCCCACTATCACACTGATGATTATCTTGAATATCACCATAGAATCTTCCTCCGGCGAAGGATGGAGATAGAGACAGAGACTCTCATCAGAGCAGGGGACTCAGTTCCCAAGGTCCATTTGAAGAGCAGAAGGAGGGAGAAGATAAGCAAGGAAATCTGGACTGTGAGGGGTTGGTCCACCCACTGAACCAGTGTGCCTATTCTAATGGGAGCTCACCAAATCCAGCTGGACCGGGACTGAATGAGCATGCGATCAAACCGGACTCCCTGAATGTGGCTGAAAATGGGGGCTGACTGAGAAGCCATTGATCAAGGCACTGGGACTTGTTTCTACTGCATGTACTGGCTTTTTGGGACCCTAGTCTATTTGGATGCAAAGCTTCCTAGGCCTGGATGTAGGGGAAGAGGGCCTTGAACTTCCCACAGGGCAGGGTTCCCTGCCCTCTCTTAAGGAGGAAGGTCGAGGGAGGAGGGTGAGTGAAGGAGCAGGAGAGGAATGGGAGGAGGGGAGGAAGTGTAAATTTTTTAATGGGAAAAATAAATAAAGAAAAAAGAAAAAAAAGAAACCATCTTATGCCTGTGGGATAATTTTGTTTGTAAAGACAGAATATGTTCTCTGTAAACAAGTCATTGATTTATATTCAACAGAGGAGAAAGAGAGAGACAGACTGATAGACAGATATAGAAAGACAGACAGACAGAGAGATAAAGACAGAGACACAGAGAAACACATACATGCAGAGGAAGAAAGACAGACAGACAGACACGGGGGGGGGAGAGAAAGAGAGAGAGAGAGAGAGAGAGACAGAGAGAGAGAGAGTTACTTTTCTGGCTGGTGTGGTGATTTACTGCAGCTGTCAGCTGGACAGGGTTCTCCCGCACCACCAACACAACACAGTTGAATACTGCGCCCAGAAATGTCAGCACTATTGAAGAAGCTCCCCCACAGAGCTATTTTCTAAATTGTCTGAGCAAGTAAACGGGGGATGACTGTAAAGAAGAATAAATGTTTTCCTTACCCTTGTGGATGGCAAGGAGAAAGAGCTGACTGTTAGAAGTTGGGTCTAGACTCACAAAGGAAAATCTTATATTTCTTTACTACGCAATCTGCCTTTCTAGACATACAAAGACCTTTATTTCCCATTTAATAACACATGAGAACTCTCATCCAAAAACAAACAAGCAAACAATCAGCACATTTAGACTTCCAGACAGAACACACATTATTATTCCTAAAAGTAAAGTGTATTTATTTCACATACCTTGACATAGACACTGGATTCTTATCTGAGGAAGACCATTGGTATTTTTATGAACAGTGCCAGCTAACTCAGTCTTTCAATATTGAAGTTTTCGTCTTAACTCTGAATCTCAATTCTTTATAGTTAGATATGGGTTCTACTACATATCCGTATACGAGAAGAGGTGGGATCAAATGCAGGGGTTCTGAGACGTCAGTTTGCTATGCTTTGCCATGGGCTTATTTTCTGTCTCCTGAATCTCAGTCTCTGATCTGTGAGTAAATGTGTGATGCTTGGATGTGATGGACAGTCAAACAGAATAGTGCATGTGCTCACAGAGACAACTGCAATGCAGCGACAGTCACTTACATCCCGGCTTTATTTTTTCATATTCCCCTAAAAACATCCCCCAAAATCTATTTTCTTCAGCCATGTGGGTCATCTTCATTCAAGTTTTATTTTTATATGGATGATTTGGTCTCATTAATAGGTAATAAGTTTCCTTACTCTTCTCTTTTACCCACTTCGTTTTGGCTAACCCTCCCTCCTATTCCCATATCTGTCTTATCAGACTTCATCTCATAAATGCTTCCTTTCTCATTTCCTGGCTTTTACAACTATCACAGGCTGAACAGAGAATATTAAAGATTTGACGTTAGGAACCAGATATGAAGGAGAACACGTGGCATTTGTTTTCCTTTGAATTACCTCAGTAGATATTTTTTCCACTTTCAATAATTTACCTGAAATCTTCATAATTCTATATCTCTCATTTTAACAATATTACATGTGTTTGTAATTGTGAATTTGAATGAAGACTATGCTGGGACCAAAGAAATCATATTTCTTGAAGCCGGAATTAAGTCAGTTTGAGCAATCAAAGGTGAGTGCTGGGTATCAAACTCAGGTTCTTTGCAGTTAACAAGTGCTCTTAAATGTGGAGGCATCTCTTTAGTCCTGATTTTATTATCTACAAATCAATAGAATTCCATTCTTCATATGTGGCATGTTTTCTTTATCTTTTCATAAATCAATGGATATAGGTTGTTTTGCTGTGGGAGAATGCTCTTGTACACTGTAAAGGTTTGTCACCCATTTGGGTGTAATAAAGTGCTGATTGGCCAGTGGTCAGGATGGAAATACAGGTGGGGCAACCAGATTAGGAGAATTCTGGGAACAGTAAAAGAAAGGAATCAGTCACTGGCCAAATGTAGAGGAAGCAAGATGAAAATGCTTCCTTGAGAAAAGGTATCAAGTCACGTAACTAAACATAAACAAGAATTATGGGTTAATTTAAATTTTAAGAGCTAGTTAATAATGATCCTGAGCTAACAGGCTAAATAATTTTTGATTAATATAAGCCTCTGTGTGTGTTCCCTTGGGATTGAATGTCTACGGGACAGTAACCTCCCTTTGCACTCTTTCCATTTCCTAGCTATTGTGAATACAATGAATAAATGAGTTAGAAAGTGAACACAGATGATCTCTATATTAGTATGTGTAGTCCTTTGGGAATATTCACGGTGTAGTAAATCCAGGTAGGATTGTTGCCCTATCTATAGCATTTTACGAATCTCTATACTGATTTCTATAGTGGCTGCACGTGCTTTTACTCCCAATACAGTGAACAAGGATACCTCTTTTCACACATTATACCTTATTAAGGGAGCCTTAGAAACGCATAAAAGATAGGCTTTTGCCAATACTCTTGATTGCCCACCAAAACTAGATGTCAAGTGTTTACTGATGAAACACTCGCACAAATTGTAAGCATGCTATAGAGAAAACTGGAACCGAGGCAGAAGTAGCCACAAGGCTGTCGAGCTTTCATAGTTGTAGAAAGGATTACTCAGGAGGATGGGAGAAAGACATCAATGATCTTAGCCAGATTACATGCTCTATAAGATCAACTGAACTACACACAGGAGGCAACACACAGTACACTCCTAAACCTCTGGCTCTTACAACCGTGGCTGGTACTGGATGCCAACCAACTTCTCAAAGCCAGTCATCGATCTTGGAAGAAAATGTTCAAGCACCACTACTAGACCAGTATAATCCCCAACTACATTATAAATATTTCTCTTTATACCCCAGATACATTTAGCTGTCATTACTCATCAAGGAAATATTTCTTTGTAACAAATGAAGATCATTACAAAAAAACCACAATCAATCAAAATGAAGAATTGTGGAACCCAGTCCCAATGGATACTCCTATGGTTCAGGAAATGTTGCAGAAAGGGGGGTGGAAAGTTTGAACGAAAAAAAAATTCAAAAAGTAGTTCCATAATAGCGTATACTAATCCAGTTCAATTTAAAATTTAAGCATATTCTTGGCCCAAGATATTTTCTGTTTTCTACAGCAAGAGGAAACATTGTTGAAAGATGGGCTGAAGGTTTTCATTTCTAAATTTTGTATACTGTAATATTTTTTCTATACCCTGAAGTAGACATGCTTAAAATGGAATTACCAGTTTGAAGGACTTGCAGCGAAGAAACATCTCAGTGGTCTTCCAATCCACATTCCTCAATGGAAGGGTGAGAAAAACAGTACCATGAAAATGAAGCAGATGATCTGAGTCCCACACGGTGGCACTGAGACAGAAGCAGGAGTCTACATAACAAAGAACAAGGAAAGTCTAAGAAAATTCCATCACATCAAAATCCTTAGGACTCTTCTTCATATACATTCTCTGGAAGAGCTCTACCCTTTGTCTTGTCTAGTCTGTATCTGTCCTCTGTCTTAGTGAATGCCATAGGAATAATGCTCACGTGTTCTTCCTGTCAGAAAAGGCACTAACAAGCTTGTATGTGTGCCAGGGCCCACAGATGTGAGTCCATTCCACCTTTACCAAAGGTCAGAGAATTCAAGTCTATACCAGCTCCTTAAGGAGATTGGCAGAAGGTTCCAGGGAGTGCCTGTCTGCAGAATACTTGGTCTAAGGGTGTGAGTGTTAAATCTCCTGTCTAAACAACAAAGTGCTTGATTGAGGATGGTCTGTTTGTGTCTTGTATTACATTAATGAAATCTGTTGCCCCATCCCCTTTTGGAGAGGGGTATATAAGCATGTGAAAAATAAATACGGGCGAGTTCAGTATTCAGTCAATTTTCTTCCCGGTGCGGTTCTGAGGTTCTGTCTTTTATTTCTCTCATATCTCTGCCCCTTTTGCTTAATAATTCTAATCTTCATGCTCCTACCCTGGAATGTGCGAACACTGTCGAATCTGGACTGTGACAGTTGCGAGTAAGGCTAGTATAATGTGAAGGGTGATAAGAACTCAATGTATTAGTTTCCCGTAGAGCTGTTCATATT
Organism: Chionomys nivalis; assembly: GCF_950005125.1. Classification (NCBI taxonomy): domain Eukaryota; kingdom Metazoa; phylum Chordata; class Mammalia; order Rodentia; family Cricetidae; genus Chionomys; species Chionomys nivalis. The sequence goes on along the minus strand of NC_080099.1, from coordinate 2,379,980 downwards.
TGGATTGCGTGTAGATTTAGACTTGCATAAATTGTATGATTTATAGTAATGTTTCTAAATGCATTTATGTATTTACACTTATTTTATTTATAAAAGTATGTGAGATTATCTATGAATACTTACAATCTGGTAGTAATTAATATCTAAATCTGGTTTATAAACATCGTTTCCTACATAAAGAATCAAATCTACTTTAAGAGATGGCTTATATCCAGGCTTGAACTGGGAATACATAAAAGGAGTCTAGAACCTTTAGCCAGAGAGTAAATAAATCCTCAAACAATTGTTATGATATAATTAAAAATTCAAAAATTATATAAAACAGATATCTTGTGTCCACATCAGGGTGATTTAAGCATCAAAAGTCATTAATGCATTGTGGCATCTATTAAAATGAAATTTCTAGGTCAATATCAAGAAACAAATAAATGATAATGAAGACAAACCTCTTAGGATACTAACTGATTTTTTTTTTTTTTTTTTTTTTGGTTTTTTTTCGAGACAGGGTTTCTCTGTAACTTTGATGCCCGTCCTGGAATTAGCTCTTATAGAACAGGTTGGCCTCGAACTCCCAGAGATCCACCTGCCTCTGCCTCCCGAGTGCTGGGATTAAAGGCGTGCGCTACCACTGCCCGGCTTTAACTGATGTATTTTTATGGTAGGTAAATCACATAATCCATCATATCCAAATGAATAATTCTCATCTCAAGGAGTAAGCTGGTTGTCTGTGTCCCCTAACAGGATGTTTTGCTAAGAGCTCAGATTTCCTTCCCTGGAAATATGGTTTAAGCATATAAGACCAGAAGAATTACAGCACAGAACCTGAATTGAATTTTTGGTTTAGAACTGACACTTTTAAGTATGCATGTGGAATAAATGTGGGCATCACATAGTACGTGACAATCTTGGGTTAGTGCTAATTACCCTAAGCTAAGTATTGAGCCATCACCTCTCAGAGACTGCCCTTCTTAGAAAACAATACATTGGCATTTCAAAGGTACATTTAGAGTATTAGTGAGTTAGCTGCATGAGGCAAGGCCACTCTGTAACTTCTTTGAAATTGATGCAAATGTAAATTATTTTAAAACAGAGAAGATGAAAATAGATAAGTGATACTTCTAGTTTGAAGATCTTTAGCAAAGAGATGAATCATTATGACTAAATCTCTGCGTTAAATCTGTAAATCATTCCAGTTAAAAACATTTACCCAGAGCACTTACATTTTAGAAAGCAATACAGAGTGTAATTACCCTTGCAATTTTGCAGTGTTGATAATTAAAAATATCTATTTTAAAAAGTGCTAAATTTTACTGCCAACTTGCTATTAAAATCCAATCCGTAGCAAAACCAGTTTCGAGTTTGAATTAGCTGGACATATTTAGAAGTAATATAGAATATTTAAGTAAATACCTAATGCTATAAGTTTATTTCACAATGCCACATTGATACCTGCTATGTTCTAGCAAAATACTCTAGCAAGAGAATCCTCATTGAAGAAGATGTAGATCAAGAGGACCCTGGAGATGCTGTCTAAACTGATCAGGCATGTGAGCTGTTTCTGAACAGTTTCTTAGCCCTATTGTGTTCTCTAACAGATGCCTCACTTCCTAATTTATTTCTCCTTTCAGACTTTCTTAGGAAATTAGAAATCACATGGCACTTCCCATGTTCTTTCCGGATAAATCTCTGAATCTATTGGATGTACTTTCTCTTTTTCCACTCTGGGTGCCGTGATATATTTCTTCATTGTTCTGTCGTTACATAGAGCAGTTGCCCTTAAGTTAACTTACAATAAGAGCATGTTGCCATCCCAAAGATTAATTGAAGCTATCACTGTTGCCCAAACCAAATTAAATACGAACTGATTATTCTAGGTAAATTTTAAACTACTGCTTTCTATTGCTCAATTGCAAATGATGTTCAACATGTGTTACTTAACGTAGGCACAATATCTCTTCCTAAATTTGTTCACCCTTAGAACCCTGAACTGCCCAATAAAAAATTCAGGCGTTAGATTTATGAGAAGATATTTTAGCATTGGTATATTCAGCTAACATCTAGATATCACAAGGTAACTTCGTGAAGTGGAAACATTGTTCACTTCATATATGAACAAATTGCAAAACTATAATTTAGTGACATTTTAATTAACCCCCAACTACTCTAATACCAAAAACAAACAAATACTTTACAAAAACAAAAGACTACAGTTCAACAAACACATTTCATGGATATTAATGGTAATTCCATCAATAAAATATTAACAAATTATATCAGAAAATGTATGAGAACAAATATAGGTCATTCATCTAGGATTTAGTCAGTGTGGGCAAGGCTTGTTTAATACTTAAAATTAATCAAATCCTTCCCATCAATAGGATGAAAAAAAATCACACTATCACACAGAAAAGCATTTGACAAGATCCAAGTACTTGTTGTCGATAAAATGATAAAACTCTAGGCATATTAAGTTGATGGTAATATTAATATTCTCCATCTGATAAATGCTATCAAAGAAAACCCCAGCTACCATCATATTGGTGAGAAATTTGTTGCTATTCTGCTATTATTGGGAAGAACTTAAGTATCACTTCACTCACTACTGACTTCCAACATGGTACTTAGATTCATAACCAATGTAGTTAGCAGAGGAAAAAAAGCACATGCTGCAAATCTAAGAAAAAAATCTTTTCTTCTCAGATAATGTAGTTATTTATTTAACAAATCAGAAGATTTATAAAAAGAAATTTCTGTATATATTTAATAATTGTAAAATGATTGTAGGTTGTAGCACTTATGTGAGGCTAGTTTTTAAAAGCCATTGATTTCCCATATTCTAGAAATAAATAAGTTAAATATGAAATATTAAATACTTCTAATTTTTTTAAAAATTAATATATAACTATAAAGTATGTATAAGATCAATCTCAGGTACATCACAAAGTCCTGACAAAGATATTAAAAGAACAAACAAAAGGAGGAGCCAATGCTCTTTTACACAAAGATTCAGTATTGTAAGGATTGGAAGAACAAAAATCACTTAATTTCAAGACTTCCTTTAAAGTTAACCATATTAGGCTAATGATGTATTGGCAAAAGAATGGGCACATAGATAAATGGAACAGAAGATAGTCAATTCCACCTTTGTTTTATGTAAGATAAAAGACTTTATAGCAAACCAAAAAAGACCCTTTAAAAAATTATGCCCCAACAACTTTTTTTATTATTATTTTTATTCTTTTTTAATTAAAATTTCCACCTGTCCCCGTTTCCCATTTCCCTCCACCTCCTCCCAAATATTGCCCCCTCCCCCACTCCCCTCCCCCTCTCTCCACTCCTCTTCTCCTCCCCCCACTCCATTCCCCCTCCCTCTCGATACTGAAGAGCAGTCCAAATTCCCTGCCCTGCGGGAAGACCAAGGTCCTCCCACTTCTATCTAGGTCCAGGAAGGTGAGCGTCCAAACAGGCTAAGCTCCCACAAAGCCAGTTCATGTATTAGGATCGAAACCTAGTGCCATTGTCCTTGGCTTCTCATCAGCCTTCATTGTCCGCCATGTTCAGAGAGTCCAGTTTCAACCCATGCTTATTCAGTCCCAGACCAGCTGGCCTTGGTGGGCTCCCAATAAATCAGTTCCACTGTCACAGTGGGTGGGTGCACCCCTCGTGGTCCTGACTTCCTTGCTCATATTCTCCCTCCTTCTGCTCCTCATTTGGACCTTAAGAGCTCAGACCGTTGCTCCAAATTGAGTCTCTGTCTCTATCTCGATCCATCGCCAGATGAAGGTTCTAAGGTGATATGTAAGATATTCATCAGTATAGGATAGGATCATTTCAGGTTCCCTCTCCTCAGTTGCCCAAGGTACCAGCTGGGGACATCTCCCTGGACACCTGACAACTTTTAAAGCTAATGTATTTAAATTTTCATATCCTAGACCTTAATGGAAAAATATGTATCCCAGATTTTAGTATAAACTTTTAAGCTCTAAAAATATTTTTAAGATATTATGATAACACTCTTATCTCAGTCTAAGAGGAACTTGCCACCATGACAGATGCCCTGAGTCAAATCCCCAGGCATCTCAGAGTATGAGAAGACAGCTACATCCTATAAGGTGGACTCTGATCTCCTTATATACCCAATGGCATGACACAGCATACGTCCTACAAGGTGTTCTCTGGCCTTCTCATACACTCCATGGAATGACACAGGACTTTCTCAGTGTAGGGTTTCTTATTGTTTTTATTTTCTCCGCCAGGTAAAGAATTAAAAAAAAAAAAAAAAAAAAAAAATCTCAAGCGTGACAAGTAGCAGTGGAGAAATCAAACACTACAGATGGGATCAGATAAAATCAGTCACTGACAAAAGCTGTTTATTTGGGTGAGGAAGCACACCCATACAGAACATATACAGAAAGAAAGAGAGGGGGTGATCCAGTATTTTCTTGAGAAATGTCTTTTTGTAAGACTCTGAAGAGATTTTCTTCCCTAATTTAGTGTTGGATAGTTGTAGTCAAAGACTGCTTGTTTGTTTCCCAGCTGTCCAGACCCGAAATAATCATACAGAAACTATATTAAGTACAACACTGTTTAGCCAGTGGTTCATGCATATTTTTTGCTAGCTCTTGCCTCTTAAGTTAACCCATTTCTATTAATCTATTTATTGCCATGTGACTGTGTCCTACTGGTAAGTTTCTGTCCGGCATCTGTCTCCTTCAGCTACCTGGCGTCTCCCTGACTCAGCCTTGTTTCACCTAGCATTCAATTCAGTTTTCCTGCCTCACTCTATTCTGCCCTGCCACAAGCCAAAGCAATTTCCTTATTAACCAAGGATAATAAAACATATTCACAGCATGCAGAGGGGAATCCCACATCAGACAGTTTGAAAAAAGATAGAATGTTTGGTCTGCAACTATTGTGTAGCATATCCTGTTCTGGTCTGGAAATTGTTGAGTCACTCCATAAGTAGAGGGGCTGTCTGTGGGGAACAAAACCAACAAGATCTTTGTTTTCAGCCCTGGTCACTTTTCTCACAACAGGAAGTGAGGAAGAAGCTTCTTGGAAGCACATCATTTTTATAAACTATCCATGGTCTCTCTTTCTGTCTGCTTAACACATAATCTGTCTAATTCCCAGTCTGTCAACATGTCACACATATAACTGTTTTCTTACCATAAAGATAAAAAAGAATGTAAAATTTCATATATATGTGTATAAATAAACATATATAAAGAAAATGTACATTAATTCCTATGTATTTATATAATGAGTTATATAGACTATTATATGTTATAATATAATATATATTATAAAATGGTTTCCACTGAAACTAAAGATTCCTCCTTTGAGAACAATTTTCAGTGAATTAGAAGACAATTCATGAATAACAGTGTCTATGTAAAATATGTCTAATAAAGAGCTTATGTAAAGTTTATAAATTATTCTAAAAACTCAATGCTAAGATAAAACATAACAACTAAATCTCAACCAGACAGATGCTTTATAAAGATGTATGCACGGCAAGAGTACATGTGAAAAGATGTCTCATTATTGACTCGCAAGTGAAACTGTCAATGAGAGAGCCGCTTGTAACCTGTGAGAACAGCTAGAATCCTAGACACTGACAGCACTATGTACTGGCAGAGAGGGACTGATAGGAAGGCTCACTAAATCTGAAAGGAAAAGACACAATTGACATGGAGACTATTTCCACGGCTCCTTATACGCTTAGCCACACTGTTATCACACCATGCAATAACGTTGTTTACTTTGCATTTAAATGTTAGCAGCTCATACTCAACTCAAATGATCTCTCTCTCTCTTTCTCTCTCTCTCGCATCCACACACACATGCATATGTATGGTCAGAAATTAGGTAGTGTTTTAGTAAAAGGGAAATAAGAAGGAAGTTGTGGATTAAAATGCATTTTATATGTATGTTGGATTCCCATATGTATATCCTATAATAACTCAAACATGGAAATTAAACAAATTTCTTCATCACTACAAGAATAAAAAATGGACAAAGTATTCTTCCTAGAGTTAGTAGATGATTGATTGTGGTACATTCATACAATAGAATACTTAACGATTAAAAGAAATGAGCGATCAAGCTATGAAGGCAGAAGAGGAAACACATGCACATTAGCAATGGGGAAAAAATCCAATCGTAAAAGCTGCAAATTGAATGATTTAAACCATGCACCATTTTGAAAAACGCAAAGCTATAGAGAGAGTAAGATGATGGTAGGATCCCGATGGTTAGCATGGAGGAACAGTATTAACAGCAAGGGTGAGAGGATTTCATGAAAGGCCATGGCGTTATGCTGAAAATACTGGAAAGGCAAAGAGCCATCATTAAACCTTATTTAGTTTCTTCTTGACTCTTCTTTCAAAATAAAACCTATTGCTATAGGTTTTACTTCCCATTCTTCATAATATTTTACAAAAATTTTACTTATCACTTGCTGCTTACTATCTTTTACTCTGAGTTAACAAAGTTGTTTAAATATAGACTCAACAGAATTCCAATGAATCATTTTGGCAGTGTGGTTCCACAAGAAACACATAGAGTATGTCTATAGTCCAATTACTAATTTATTTAAATGTTTTATTTTTACTTTTAATTAGGTGCATATATTGGTCATTTGTGGGTCTGTGCACCTGAGTGCAGGTGTGCGCAGAAGTGGGTATTAGATCTTTTTAAAGTAAAGTTACAGATAATGTGAACCCCACAAGATGGCTGTGTGGAGAGAAATTTAGGTCCCCTGAAGGAGTAAGTCCTCTCAAACATTGAACTTTGCAGGTCTTTCTAGTCTCCTCGTTGCCAATTTTTTTCAAGAATATGTGACGTCTTTGCTTGGATTACTGTTTTTATTATCCATCTATGCCTTCATTTCTTTGTTGTGGATCTGTCAGCTTCATCCAAGGACTTCTTACATAAAGCATCCCCACCTTAGTTGTCTCATCTTCCCACCCTTGAATCACCACAGATCGTTTGAAACAGTCAGGAAGTATTTCTGTTTTCCTATGCATTTAATGCTTTTAAAGGATTATGAAGTAATTCTGAATTATACAAAAACTGATTATATTTTATCATTATAAATAAAATAAAACCCAGTACATTTCAGTTAATGAATGATTCATCAAGAAATTATAAATATATGGGAATGGTATTGCATTTATTCACTGTTAGTTCAAAATCCTAAACCTACCAAAAAGAAATATTGTCATAAATGTTGCAATACTTAAGTTTTGTTGAGTAAAATTAAGTAAATTATCTTTACTTAGTTGATTTTCACTCGAAATTGGAAATTAGTTCACTATAAAATTCATATTAACTGAGATGTTTACTATGAATATCATTTCATTTAGTTATATATAGGTGCATGGACCTACAATCAGTAACTCTGTGTAGCTGTACCCATCTCTCTCCTCTCTCTCTGGTGACTCTATCCACATACATGCATACTTCCTTCTGTCTTTGTTTGACAACTACTATTTTTATGTAGATGTGCTGCAGATTCAAACTTACTTATAAAAAACTTACTTTAAAGCCAACACGCATTATCTATTTTGCAAATCTTTACCCCCTTTCCTTATTTCCTTCCTTTTATTTTAAACAGTCCTATCTCTCTGAGTTCATGCTCATCAATCATACGGGGAAGCTGACTTATATTCTCCACACTTCAACACTAACTAGATTACAGAGCTGAAAAACTTACTCAAAGTTTAAAATGTGATAAACGTAATCAAATTGCAATAGTCAAACTCTAACAGTGGTGAATAGATGACACTAATTACCTTTTCTTATTATGCTACAAATGTGGTTTACTCCATCTTTATTCATGAAGAAATACCACGCAACCCACTCAGGGACTGCAGCGGGATGTAATATTGGCTTATTTGTTTTCTCAATGTTACTTCTTTTCCAGCATCCAAGAGATGTAATTTTGAGTTGCAATATATTTGTATGCAACAGTGTTTTATCCACTTTGGAAGATAATTGTTATCCACCGCAAAGCTTCACATTTTACATAAACAAGCGCTTTCACAACTTCAATAAAATGGTATAAATTTTTTGTTGTGGTTTATTTTTGTTTTGGAAGAAGTCAGATTGTTTCCAATCAGTTCACACAGAAAACAAATGGGGCCTGAGAGAATAGAGTGGAGGAAGATGAGCTGAATGATACCATTGTTTTCAGAAAGTCACAAGGAAGCACAATGCATTGAAACCACCTTCTTCATTTCTACATGGGGAGAAACCTCCGTAATTCACCTTGAAAACTGGTTACAGAAGAGAGCTTCTGATAGTTCCTTCACTGTTGTCTTGAGTACTTCACAAAACTATTTCCATTGGTTACAAGAGAGGCACTTTATAGCCTTGCCTCTCAATGTTCACAGTCATTTCCAAAGCAAGAGTTGTACTGAAAAAAAAAAATCTACAGATGTTTTTGTTTTTCAGACAACTAGAGTTTTGTTTTATGCTGGCAAGGGAAAAACAAAATAAAATCAGCATCTTCCGAGTTGGAACTGGTGAAGCTTTGAATTCCTTCAAACTAATCTATCACTAGTATGACAGAGGTTTTATTGGCAGATTCATAAATTTTTGGATATTGAGACTTTGAATGAATCTGAATTTTATTAGCACACAGATGGAAGGCAATAGGTAACATGAAAAGTTACCTTCTTGTGGGATGGGCAAAGTCATGACATAATGATCTCTGAAGACCGGACACTTTCTTGTAAAAGATCAAAGTCTCTGACTTTTAAACTCTCAGAAGAAGGATAAAAAAAAGAAGATTGAACTGTCAACTGCTGTAGAGTTGTGGTGTGATGGAAGTGATTCCAAAAGTTTCTGTTGTTTTGAACTCATTAAAACTCATTAAAAAAAACTTAATTGCTTAGCAATAGAAATTTGATCTACAGAACATGTAAAATATATAGCAGTTTCCCAAATAACTATGAAAAAGAGATCAGCTTAAACATGAATTTGTGATTCGGGCAGATCTAAGAAGCCATGAAGGAGTGGAGACAAACAATTCACTTCTAATTTGATGAACAATAGTTTCCAAAATTCAAACCCAAGCGATTGATCTCCTTTTTATTTTCATGGTGCCGTGAAGGCAGTCTTAGTGATCACAAAAGGCTGAGTTCCAGACCGTGTCACATACTGGACATCTTTTTCCTTGTGGCTCTGCAGCCGCCATTGACACTGCTCGAGTTAGACTAAAGACATGCTTTCCTTGTTGATGACAAAAAGAGCGAGAGGCACAAGAAAGTATGGTATCAGTGCAGAAGTCTTATTCAATTAGACAATGTGGTCGACATAGATGGTGGAAGGACTAATTCCACTCTGAAGGCAGGAATATCTGGATCCTTCCCTGTGGACAAGACAGTATCAAGTATCTACAGAAACTATAGCTGTATTACTATGGCCTTCTCATTAGGAGAGGAAATAAAATGGGGCTGTCCTGTTTAATCCATTAGTTGTTGGAATTCTGAAATAATTCCTAAATGAAGTATACATGCCCTATATTCTGGTTGAGGCAAACTACTTAACTACTCTGTGATTCCGGGGCTCATTCAAAATTGCGATTGCTTGAAATAGATATTTCTGTAGTGATAACACAGAAATGGTATTTAAAGTTAGTAAAAATATACATCGCTGAAGCAAGGTTTCAGATATTAAACTTTGTTGACAAAATTTGAAATAACAGTGACAATCACGAAACTTTTATTATGTAAAAATTTAAAAGATTTTTAAAAGATTGTTTGAATCATAGGTTTTATTTTAAAACTTAGTCCATGTGCAAAAATTAAAAAAAAAAAGTCTTGGTAATTTTTCCACTGTTTACCTTGGTACAAGGATTGTAAGGTGGCAGATGACATTGAAATGGTGATGGCGAATTCAGAGAAAAAAGACAGCAGGCACCAGAGCCCTTGCAGCATGTAAAAGCATGCACTCAGAAAACCAATGTATCCAAGTGAATTTTGTCTCATGCAATCCACAGATGTTATTTCCAGTGATGGAAGTGTGGCCAAATCTAAATTTAAAAACAATAAGAACACACACACACCTATTTTTTGATATAAGTGACAAAGATGTCACAGAAAGATTCCACTGTCCCAGAACACAGAATATTCTCACCTCTATAACTTTGTGCAACTCACGTTAGTCTCTGTTTTTCTCTTCTTAGTGTCAATTCCATCTACTCTGTCACATCACACTGAGAAAATAATTTTCATGACCACTCCTCCCGTCCATCACCATCCATCAAGTTCTTTCTTACCTAGTTTTCTCCCACCTTCTCCATAGCTAGCTACAGCCTAGCACTCGGCAGCTCCTGAGTAAATCACTCCGCAGAAATCTTGAAAGGACTATCTTTCATACGTCATAACTCAGTCTCTCTACTCATGTCGTGGGTAGGTATGTAAATGAGCTATGGACTAAAGTGAGCTCCCATGTGTCACACAAGAGTGTACTCATCAATTTTGTGAATATTGCCTAAGGAATATTTTTCCAAACTCTTGAGCTCACGTTTCATATATCTAAGTGAGAAATAAAAAAAACGGGGGGGGGGGTCAAACTATTGGAAAAGTTGAAATAATTTTTCAGTATGTAACAAAGTCTAAACAGTAGTGAATTATCAGGATTCATTTTCTTCTCTATAGAATAGTCACATATTAGAGTGTTACATAGCATGCAACCACATGTTTGTTTTATGAGATGGGCTTTATTTAGTCTTATAATCTTAATTCATGGATGGAAATATGAATGAAAATTCTTAAGAATATCATTTTCATCGTTAGAGAAATTAACAAAATATTCAACTATACTTGCAATAAGGTTAATTCCATATTTTACCATAAATACAACCCTACTTTTGAAAGCACTTGTTCACAAATATATTCTTACCGTAGACACCAATAGATAAGTACTTCTCAGACTACAAAGGTAACAATTTATCTTTATCTGTACCTTATTAAACTCTATTTTTTGCGTGCAAACAGAAAGAAGAATATTAATGATTTTGAGTCTGGAACAGTCTGTCACATGTGTCTTTTATAATGTCATCTGGTATTTTTCAGGCAGAAATAAAACATACTCAGGAACCATGTATACTTTAATCAACTGAAAACACTTCTCAAGGCCATCTTTAAATACTCACACTTCATTTCATTGCAAGACAAAAGTCTGTTCGCACTTAATGAATATCTCTGTTCATCATTAATCTAGACAATAAAATGATAGTAAAATCTTGCTTTATAAATAGAAAATTGCTTATCAGGAAATGTCTCATTTAAATTCACACTAAATATATTGTGTCTTAAATTTCCTGATGAACATAAAGCCTAATTGCTTAGTATATTTTGAAATATACATACTTGTGTCTCTTTGTGTGATATTTTGTGGGGGATGTTATGCGTGTTTCTTGTTTTTGTTACTGTGGATATGTGCATACATGTACAGACATTTTATGTGAATCCTGAAGACCTGAAATTGAGGTCTTAATGCTGACATAGCAACACTTTATTGACTGAATCATCTCCTCAGGGCCCCGAGGTGGTTTTAAATCAATGCTTTGCTGAAAAATAACTGATGCTTAAACAATAGGGTGAAGACTTCTATTTCCTTTCTGAAAGTACGTGACATACATATCAAATGGGCTAGCCAAACTTGGTTGCTTCAACATTGCAAATGAGAGTTTGGGTGATTGCTCAGGTAGCCAATTGTCTCTGTCATATACTCCTCACTTTGGAAGCTGCTTGATTGCACTTCCTGCCTACTCAAGTAATATTATTTCCCTTCTCAGGCCTTCGATGGGGTTGAAGATTGGATAGTCGTAGTTACCTTCCTCATGATTTAGCCAAATTTATTTCCAATGTAAGATTTAGACTAATGCCGGGCAGTGGTGGCATACACCTTTAATCCCAGCACTCGGGAGGCAGAGACAGGTGAATCTCTGAGTTCTAGGCCAGCCAGGTCTACAAGAGCTAGTTTCCAGGACAGGTTCCAAAGCTACAGAGAAACCCTGTCTCGAAAAACCAAAAAAAAAAAAAAAACAAATGGGCACACAGACACACACATATCTCATATACATAAACACATACACCTATATACAGTTTACATACGTAAACACATTTGCTTGTAAATCAGCAAACATATATCACACATAAACCCCAACATACACACATAAACACACATATGTGCATACACAAATGTGCAAAATATATGTACACCCAAACACATATCACATAAAACATACAAAATGGATACAAAGACTAATTCACAATACAAACATACATCACACACAAACATGTACATATACATATACACATAAACACCTAGTAGTCATATGCATATGCATTAGTATAGACAATGCTATTTTAAACATTTTCTCCAATGTGTTATTTTTACACCATTGTCAATATATTATGTGCCTATAAGTCTCATGTACTTATATTTAGGTCTTCTGATTTGGTTGATTTGATCTATGTGACTGTTTTGTACTCTGTTTTTATGACCATAACTATAATATATCTTGAGATATGGAAGGTAAGCTCTTCAACATTGTTCATTTTACTCAGCATTGCTTTGATTATATGGAATCTTTTTTGTTTTCATATGAAGTTTAGAACTTTTTAAAAAAATTATGTGACTAATGTGGGAATTTAATTGAGATTTCATTGGATCTCTAAATTGCTGTTGAGAAAGTGGTTACGTTTATAATACTAATTCTAACAACCATGAGCAATGCTGGACTTTTCATCTCTAGCGCCTTTCTCAGTCTCTGAAGAGATTCATTTTTTTAATATTATTATTTTTATTATCAGTATTATTATTGAGGTTTTTAAATTCCTTGGTCCTAGATGCATCATGTTCCAAGAGGTTATTGTGAGAGGGAATATATCTGATCTCTTTTTCAGAATGTTTGTTGTTTTGTGTAGACAGATTATCAGCCCTTGCAAGTTGATTTTGTATTCTGTTACATTGCTGAGATTGTTTGTTATTTCCACCTATTTTTTAAGTGGAATTTGGAACTTTTAGATCTCATATGTATAATTTCAAATTATCTCTGAAGTATGGATAATTTGAATTTGTCTCCTATTTAACTAATTTCCTTATTTACTTATTTATTGCTTCAGCTAGTGCTGTAACAACTGTATTGAAAAGAGTGAGGGTAAAAGACAGGCCTATGCAGGGCAGTGAAGGAACAGAAGCAAGGAACAGGGGAAAAGAGAGCAGAAGCAGGGAACAGGGTCCCAATGGCTCTGAATTCCACGGAGGAGTCAGCCCTCCTAAAGATGACTTTGATGACTTAGCTCAACTTATTCCAGAATATAGGCAATATATAGGATTGGGAAGCCTGAGGATAAACCCTAATTTGCACTCGGTGGTACACTCATATCATAAGGCTCCTACTACAAATCTTAGTTGCCATATGTGCAGCAGGGGATAGGTTTCTGGCAGGAAACTGTGCAACGGTCACACTAGAGATAAATCAGGCATCCAGGCTTAGAGACAGCTTTCAGATAAGGTCAGTCCTCTGGACCTAGAGACATTTTCAGATGAGGGCAGGGACAGGTAGATCTCCCTGGGGGAGTGGGGGTGGGGTGGGGACATTCCTCCATGTTGCCTTGCTTAGAGAAAACTGCCAGGCTATGGTAGACTGAAACCTCTGACCAGCAGGGCTCCCAACAGTATCTCATTCTGCATTTTATTAGGATTGCTTCTAAGTTTTTTCCCCATTTAGGATAATATTGGCTGTGATTTCATCATATGTATTTATTATGCTGAGGTGCACATCTCCCGGCCCTGTTGTTCCTAGAACTTATATCATGCAGCCATACTGTGTTTTTTCAAAGTCTTTTTCTGATTCTATTGAGATGATTGTGTGATGTTGTGACTCTAAACCATCTATATGGCTTATTACAGTTATAGACTGGCATATGTTGAACCAACCCTGAATCTTTGGGATAAAACAAACTTGCTCATGGTGGATGACTTATTTTACTAATGTATGCAATACGTTTGAAAATATTTTTATGAGAATTTTTACATCTGTGTCTATCAGGGATATTGGCATCAGGTTTTATTGTTATGTTTTTACTTAGTTTTTGGTATTGGAATAATACAAAATACAGGTTTCATGGAAGAAGTCTTAAAATGATACTTCCATTTATTTTTCTGTTTTGAATAATGTAAGAAGTATTTGTTGTAGATCTTTGTAAGTTTGTTAGAATTCTACTATGAATCCATCTGGGTCTGAACATTTTTTTGTTCAGAAGACTTTTCATGATGGTTTTATCACTGAAATTATTATGAGTCTGTTTAGTTGTTGATCTTTTCTGTGTTTAACTTTGATGGTTAAGATTAATTTATAAAAGTGGCCATCTCTTTTAGATTTTTAATAGAGCACAACCTTTCAAGGTGTACCTTATAATATTTTAAATTTCTTTGGAGTCTGTTGTAATGTTTCTGTGTTTAATTCTAAAACAATTCTGTCCTCTTTCTTTCTTTTGGTTATTAGGCCAAAGAGCTGTTAACCAATCCTGTGTCTCCTCAGAGAACATGTCTCACTGATTATCTGTATTGTTTATTTGTTTCTATAACTTATAGCCATTAAGTTCTGATTTTTTAAATTTTTGTTGTCTAAGAGATGTGAATACGGTTTGTTTATGGTTCTCTAATTTTTTAACTGCATCGTAAAGCCCTATGTTTGTGCTGTTTCTGTTAATTTTAATGTAGGTACTTAGTTATCAATTTCTCTCACAGGTACTATTTTCAATGTATTTCAAAGAGACTTAAAGTTATACATTTCTCTCATAGGTACTGTTTTCAATGTGTCCCAGAGGTTTTGTTATGCTGTTTCATTTTCTTTGGTTTTAGGGCACTTTTCATTGTTATTGTTATTTATCTCTTGTTTTATTTTTCTTTGCTCTACTCATCATTCAGTAATGAGCTGTTTGATTTCCACAAATTTGAATATTTTTGTATATTTCTTTGCTGTTAATATGTTATGTTTACTGTATTCAGACAATTTATAGTGAGTTATTTGATTTTTCTGAACGTGCCGAGATCTATTTTGTGTCCTAGGACATGATCTATTTTAGAGAAGCTTCTATGTGCTATTGAGTACAATACATGCTCTTTGTTGTTTGAGTGGAAGGTTCTGTATATAGCTGTGAGCCCCATTTGATACGCTGCCTAATTCTTAAATTTCTCTGTTTTTTTTTTTTTTGTCTAGATGACCTATTAGAAAAAATGAGTATTGAACTCATAGATTACCAGTAGGTTGGTATTAATCTTTGTATTTAAGCCATGTATATCACTTTTAAATGAAATTTAATCCAATAGATTTTGGTGCACATAAATTTAAATCATAATGTCTTTTTGGTAAATAGTTCTCTTGAATAGAATCAATTTTTCTTCCTTAACTCTTCTGGTTAGTTTTACTTCAAAGTCTACTTTATCAGACATTGAGATACCAACAGCTGTTTCTCTTCTTCCATTTCCTTGGGATTCTTTTTTCTATCCTTTCACTTCAAGGTGATGACTCCCGTTAGAGCTAAGATAAATGATTCTTTGATAACAGAAAGATGGATTTTTTTAATCCATTTACATAGATTTTGTCATTTAATTGGGGAGTTAAGGCCATTATAATTTAGTTACTATTGCAAGATGTATGCTGGTTTCAGAATTTATTTTATGTGTTTATGTTCTTGGTCATACTTTGTGTTTCCGAAATTATAGCTTGATTTATTTTCTAGGATTACTTTGTTGTGCTTATTCCTCTCTGGGTTTACCTTTATATGAGATTTGTGTATTTTCCTTGCAGCTTTCAATAATCTTCTTTTGTTCTGTATATTTAATGTTTGGCTTTGATTTGCTCTGGGTTATTTCTTTTCTGATCATGTCAATTTGGTATTCAACGTGTTTTTTTGATTCTGTTTCAGTTAATACCTAGTTTGAGTAGATTTTCATTTATGACTTGTTAAAGATTTGATAAAGTCCTTTAACCTGGAAATCTTCTCCTCGATTGACCCTTTAATTCAAAAGGTTTGGTGTTTATCGTGGTGTCCCATATTTCCCACATAATTAATTTACATGCAAATATTGATACAAAGATGTAAATAAAATATTAACACGTAGAATAAAGAAAGCCACCTGAATAATACACTCTAGTAGAACTGATCTCAGCAAAACAGGAATGCTTCAGAACAAGGGCATTAACTAAATATATGGTGCAACATATACTACTCAAGATAAAACCCACATAAAATTCTCCCAGACGCATCTCTGGTAAAGTAACTCAGTGGCACAAAACAGAAGGCATACTTTGTTGGCAAGATAAAAGTGTGACCTGAAGGTCATGAGGTTTATCGCTGTGGTGGGGCAAGGAGAGAGGCAAGACTTATTCTTTTTTAAGAACAATAGTGAAAGTAGAATGGTGTATTGGCTTTAAATAATATGAATGAATTGCAGAGTTTAAAATGATGAGAAATTATTACAGTAGTTTACATAAGAAAGACTTAAGTAAGTAATTTATCATGGTAATATAAATCAATAACTTTTCTAAATAAAGACTGTCAATATGGTAAAATCCTTTCTAAATACTAAAACTCAACTGAATTAAGCCTGTTCACACTCATGTTAAAATATACGGAGAATTGTATAAAATGATAGAAAGACCTTTGGTTGAGCGACAGCATGTTAAGCATGTCTTTTAAGCTTTAATGAATCTCGGTGAATGTCAAACATCTAAAGGATTGATGACTTCATTAATTTTGGAGAATAATCCTAGTCATGGCTGCTGAGAAAGCTCAGTGGGTAAAGGCTCTTGGTATCAAGAAGGAGAAACTAAGTTCAAGCCCTGGGTCCCACATGATGGAAGGAAACAGCCAAACCTTCAAATTGTCATCCGAACTCCACATGCTCATTGTGACATAACAAGGGACACACATGCACACACACACACACAAACACATGTGCACACATACACAGACACACACACACACACACACACACACATCATGGCCAGGTATTTCAGAGTGATAAAAAGGAGATCACATCTCACTTTGCCTACATCCAAGTGCACAGTTAAACAAAATGTTAAGTGAGAAATGACTCCACTGGCTCATGTATTTAACCACTTGTTCCCTTGTTGATTGCACTGTTGGGGGTGGAATCGTTAGGAAGTACAACTTTGCTACAGGAAATATGTCACTGGGGGGCAAGTTTTGAGCATTTAGAGCCTTCCCCTCCCTTACTTCCCTCTTTCTGCTTCTTCTTGTTTGGGTAAAAATGTGATCTACCAGCTTCCCGTTTCTCACACTGTGCCTTTGCTGTCATTCTTAGCCCAGCTTTCTGAAATCTTAAAAGATGATAAGCTTTTTGATCCTTAACTTGTTATTGTCATCATACTTTTTTCACAGCAACATAATAGTAATTATTACAACAAACTTCAAATAATTATAAATATAAAAATTAAACATACATTAATGAATAAACAAAATATCTTTGATCTTTTTTACTATTTTGCTTGTTATTAATCTCCTACTGTCTTGAGTTTGACCTTAATCTTTTGAATTTCTTGCCTCTTCCTCCTAAGTTCTAGGATTATAGTTGGGTATAATTAATGCCCTATTTACTTTATATTAGTCAAAATTTGTATTGGAATGCTTAAAATGACTGACAACATTGACACAATGTTTGCTTTGATTATAAAACAAGCTTCAGATGAGAGCAAGTGATATAAAAAGGAGTGTTGCAATGAATATATGTTAATAGATGTATGTTTTTATAAGTCTGAACTTAGATAGAAATATCTTTGTCATTATTAAACAATTTTCCATGAAGAAATGTTGATAACCTTCAACATTTTCTCTATAACATTTGTAAATTAGAACTTTTAATATCACATAAAAACATATCATATTTAGAAGACATGTAATTCCAGAAAAACATTCATCCAATTTTGATAAGACAAAAAATGCATTTATGTTCAGGTCAATGTCATTAGCCAATTAATAATGATAACAATAGTTATATAAAAAATGAAGTTGAAAATTGTCAGAGAAAATATCCAGTGGCCAATTATCATTTAAAATGTGTTTAAACAAATACACAGCCAGACATTTGCAGAGAAAGAGATCTTGAAACACCAATTCTAAATGATATGTCTCCATCAAATTTCTTCCCTGAGAACTTCGCAGGATGTTTGCATATATGTTACAGTTTTAAGCTTAGTATTTTTTTATGTGACTCTGGAGTTTGAGAATGAATAGGTCTCTGATTCTTGTACCCTTTCTTGGGCCTTTTCCAACTCTTAGTTTTTCTTGTCCAACTTCTTTGTGATAGTTTTTATTTTATCTTACTATACTGTTTTTTGTTATATTTTGTTGTTATGTCTTAGGAGTCTGTTCTTTTCTAAAGAGAGACAGAAAGGGAGTGGAAAAGAGTTTGAGGATAACTGGGAGGAAAAGAGGAAGGGGAGAGCAGGTCATATAGCATGAGAAAAGAGTCCATTTCCAATAAAAGAAGGGAAGAAACGAAAATTGCTTAAGTCTACTACTCATCAAATCATGTCTAGAAAGAACTCACACATTGTGAAAAAAAATATATACTGGCTATGTAGTTTTACAGGAAAAGCTTTCTGGGCCAAATTCAGGCTGGCAGGTTGAGAATGTATTAAAGGCAGGCTAGGGAAACGACTCAGCTGATAAAGCTCTTACCCTAAGAGTTGGAGGATGCCAAATCAGATAGCCCATATCTTTCTTCTTATTATTTAATTGAAATTTTACATACCAATTCCAGTTCCCTCTCCCTCCGCTGCTCCTGCTCCTTCTACCTTCCCCCATACCCCACCGCCCATTCACCTCTCAGAGAGGTTAAGACTTCGAAGGGGAGTCAACAAACTCTAGCACATCACTTTGAGGCTGGACCAAGGCCCTCCCTACTATATCTAGGCTGAACAAGGTATCCCCCGCAAAGAGAATGAGCTTCAGAAAGACAGTTTGAGAACTAGGTATAAATTCTGGCCATACTGCCAGTGGCACCACAGTCTGTCCCAGCCATACAACTGCCACCCTCATTCAGAGGGCCTAGTTTTATTCTATGCTGGTTCCCCAGCTCTCCGTCTGAAGTCAGTAAGCTCCCATTAGCTCAGGTAAGCTGTTTTATCATGGTCTTGACCCCTTTGATCATATTATTGCTTCTCTTCGACTGGAATTTGAAAGCTACACAGTGCTTCGTGAATAGGACAACTCACCTGCAAACCCAGTGCTCAGAAGGATAGAAAAGTGGATTCCTAGAGCAAGCCGAGAGCTAGGTGAGCCGAATCACAGAGCTCAGGTTAAAAGGAGAGACCTAGCTCAATAGGTCAGGCTGTGTACTACTCCAGAAATACAACCAGTATCAGTTGCACATGTGTGTGTGCAACTGGAAACTTGGTCACCCCCACACACACACACCATATGCCGATACATACATACATCCAGACACATAAGAATCAATGGAGAATTAAACTAAATGAATGCACACCATAGTACTGCAAATCTAAGTTTTGTCCTCATATTCTTTTATGTTAATATGTTATTCACTTATGTTAATATGTTATTCCTCTATGTTAATTCATCTGTAATGTTTGATACATCCTCAACTTGCCACCACGAATTAGGCCAAGGAAGATTGCTCTGTAAACCTTCACAGCCAGTACGCTGTTTTCACAATTTGCGAATTCTTCCTAGACGTGATTTGATGAGTAGTAAACACATTCCCTTTTCTTCCCCTCTTTTATTGGAAATCGATTCTTTTCTCATATGTAAATGAATTTGCTGGAAAGACGACTTAGAAAACTACTCTGATTAATCACTAGAGAGATACATTCTTAGATGTTTTCTGCTAACTTAGTCATTTGCACACATTCCATCCTATAATCAATTTTACATATTATATTTTCTCATTTTAACATAAAATTGCTACTTATTTCCATTAAGAGAACAATGTTCCCTATATTTCTATTTTCCTAATTTATTTGTTTCACCTTATAGGTTACTCCAAATAAACGTTATTCAATATAAACTACACAGATAACTACTTATGGGTTGTCAATTGATTCTACAATTTTGGTAAACATACTGTTCATACTGAGTATAGTAATTTTTAATCCAATCTATAACTCTTTCTTTAGTTTCTTTCATACTCAGTTTAGTGACATTGGATAGATTATAATGCCTAGTCAGATAGTGAAGTGGATAACCACAAAATAAAACATAATTATTTAAGCAAGGACTTTTTAAATTTTCACACTCGTGTTTTCCTTAAACTTCAAGAAGCATTTCTGTTTAATATTAAAGTGATCAGTTTTGTTCTGTGCAGTATATTTTGCATAAGAAGTCTTATAAACTCTTCACAAAATAAGATTGGAATGATCATTAATATTTTCATTTTATGGGTGTCATAGAAGAGAAATATTTGTCTCTACATGTAGCAGCCCATGACAATAGGAATGGATTCAGATGCATCCAGATCCCATCCAGAGAGATTGCTGAGGGGCCAAGGACTCACCATTCCTCAGAAGCAGATGTGATTGCTGGATCCAGTTTATTTTATTTCATTTTATTTTAAGTATGCATATGTGTGTGACTCTGTGTGTCCATATGTCCACATAACTTAAGGTGTCTAGGGATGATAGAAGACAACATCAGATCTGTTAGAACTAGAGTTACAGACAGTCATGAGCTGCCATATGGGTGCTGGGAACTGAACCAAGTCCTCTGAGAGAACAGAAGTGCTCTTAGTCACTGAGTTGTTTTTCAGCCCCAATGGGTTGCTTCTTTTTTTCATGTTAGGAAGTAAGAGAAAATTTATATTCTCTTAATTACACAAAACATTAATTGAATCTTTTAAACCAAAAATGAAGACATTAAAAGCATCCTCTACTCCATAATACATCTTGGTAGCAGTATACACATAGAAGTGAATAAGAAAAGAAATTGAAAATTGCAATTTATACTACTATAGTGGGCAATGTTTATAATTTAGGTATGCAAATATATAATAGGGCTTAAATAATTATTTTATTGTGTCATTTTTAGAAGACTTCTTGAGAGAATTACAGATACATTTTGGGGAGCATCTGTGTGCCGCCTTGGACACGTGAAAAATTAGAGAGATTTGGGATAAGACATTGTAAGAAATTTTATACTATTACGTGGAGGGCAAGGACTTGCTATCAGAGTGAAAGAAAATCATCAGAGAAAGTAACCCAAAGTCTCTCTCCAAAGAAGAGAGAAGGCAAGCAAGTGAATTTTCTGTTGGGCCATTATTATACCTCGTCACCTCGTGCCTTGGGTTGTCAGCTTTTCTTGTGCAAACTGCATAATGAGCGGAGTAAAGTGGCTCTGGCTTCTGATGGATTCACGGTCTTCTCTGCCTTTCCCACTTTTCTGTAATTCCCTGTCTGCATCTAGCTGCCTTTGAAATGAAAATACCCTCTAGCAAAATCTTTCCCTCTAGGAGCAATTACTTATGAATTTGTTGGACACACAAAATCTGGAAATCAGAGAATATTTGTTCACACATATTTCCATTTAGGTTTTTGGTAAAAAAAAAATCCCTTGGTCTTCATATTTAACGTGTGACAAATTCAATGATCAATACATAACATAGATAAATAAAAACATCACGCTTTGTTGGGGAAATGGAGAGGACAATGCTTATTTGAAATTGTGGGGTCCTTTTTAGATTTTGTATCCTTTGGTATCCTGATATATGTTGTAGATATATTCGATATATAATCACAGTTAATAGATAGTATATGAAATGACAACTTCTAAATAGACATGAAACCCTGAAATCAGAAGAAATGAATTTTGTGGAAGATACTAAGTAGTCTATTGAGTTTCTCCTTTTGATTTCTTCTACCAGATGCATTGTGCTTTGTGGTGGAGAGAAAAGTAAAATGAAAGAAGAAGGATATAAATATTATCAGACTGTTATGGACACTTGCATATATTATAAATCATTAAGTACTAATATTCATGGAACATTTTGTTATTAGATGATCTAGGCATATAATTATATGTTCAGTGAAGATAGGAGGGGATATAATTTTAAACAGTTGAGCTTTCAAACTTTACCCCAGTGCAAAGCAAAAGCAATAACACTCAATATGTAGAACTGACAAGTTTCTCTGTAGTTTAAACATAAAAAATATTTGTAGTTCTGAATAGTAAAAACAGAATTTTAAACATCAAAATGTCCCTGGGAATGGAAAATTGAATGGACCCAAAAGTTTAGTATTCTTGAAGAATTTTAGATGTGTCTTAATGACTTATCAGATATAACCCTTTTCATGTGTGAGAGTTCAAAGTCTTACTCCTGATAGACCAGTGCTTCTGCGCTAGGCAAATCTCCACCTTATAGGTTAACCTGAAAAGCAAAATCTTTTTATTTATTTATTTATTTATTTTTATTTACTTATTTATTTATTTTTTGGTTTTTCTAGACAGGGTTTCTCTGTGGCTTTGGAGCCTGTCCTGGAACTAGCTCTGTAGACCAGGCTGGTCTTGAACTCACAGAGATCCGCCTGCCTCTGCCTCCTGAGTGCTGGGATTAAAGGCATGCACCACCATCGCCCGGCGAAAAGCAAAATCTTGATAGGAAAATGTGAGCATGGCCAGGAGTCCATGAGGCTCACTAAATGGCATTTTAAAATTAAATATGACTTAATTTATAATGATGATTTTATAAATGCATGTAAGACAGAATAGACCTGAAAAATTAAAAGTATGAGAGAAAAACTGCAATAGTCAGTAATTGCCAGAAACTAGCAAAGGAGTGGGAATATAAGCTGTCATAAACATTTCAGAATAAAGAAAGTTTGTTGCTAACTTATCAATATCACTCAGTAACTCAAGATTTGTCCTACATTTCACCTAATGAATTGCTTTTTTTCAAGAGAAAATAATGTATGTATAAAATATTAACACAAAATTTCTCAAGAAAGTATATTATATTATTGTAAATTAATACCATTATGCCAACAATGAAGTTAAATTTTGTTTCTTCCATAAAATAAGATTTAGTTAGCTAATTAAAAATGATATAGTAGGACTCTTAAGTACAATATAAATTGCAGACACTTTTGGAAATACAGCTCTTATGAAATATTTGCTTCTTGCTATTGTTTATTCTGAATATATATTCTAGTATATGGAGGAGGTGGACCCATAAAAATTAAATGCTTCAGGCATTGGGTGCTAAACCCCAGTACTTGGAAATGGAGAAAGAATATGAGTTCAATGACATCTTTGGTGTTGTGCAGCAATTTCCTATGAATTAAAACTTTCCCTCAGGGAGCGAAGAGGGGCACTCTTAAAACCAGAAGTGAGCAAACCTCACAGATTCAGAAAAACTTAAATTTGCAAGCTTTTCTCCTCAAGAATACACAATGATTAAACAACTTTCAATTCAGTAGAGTTGCATGCAAAAGTCGCTCCCATTGGCCAAACTGTGTACATGCCACCAGGGAGCCTTTGGGATGCAACTTTCATTATTCAAGTTTGAGGGGACTTTGCTACAACTCCAGACTGTACTGACTTTTAGTCATTCATGCTTCTGCATGTGATCTGTCACCCGTTCCCCTGTAAGTAACCACAATATCCTCATAGTTTGGCAAGTTGGACTTTGGTGGAATCCTTCCTTTGGTTTGCTATTGTTTACCTAAGGTAGCAGGCAACACTCTTCATATCTCCCCTCTACCCTGTCTGAGAAACCCAGATGTTGCCTATTCTATTACCCACATGTCCTCTTTTGTTCTGCCATGTACCCTGAATCTCCCAAAATGTGAATCAGGCTCAAGATTATTTCCCATATTTG
Source organism: Chionomys nivalis (assembly GCF_950005125.1). Lineage (NCBI taxonomy): Eukaryota > Metazoa > Chordata > Mammalia > Rodentia > Cricetidae > Chionomys > Chionomys nivalis. Next base: position 2,356,097 of record NC_080099.1, on the reverse strand, counting down.
GTCAGAGTACTTTACTCTGGCCAGTTCAAGAACAGATGAAAATCATGATGACTTCTATGAAACATTTGGTGATGAGCTGAGTAAGGTCAGGGTAAAACTTAAAAGATTGATTTGAAGCTAAATATAAAATAGATGCTGAACATCACAGTGAATAGTGTTGTTGCTAATGGGAATGAGGATTAGAGAACATCCACCAGTGGTTCAAATTCATTCATTCACTTGCTGAACAAATACGAGAACCTGAGTTCAAGTTCCAGCAACTACACAAAAATCTGGGTAGCTACCCAGCGGCCCTCGTGTCAGCAGTGCTGCAAGGGTCACTGACAAGATGGTGAGTGGGGCTGTCATCTTATCACCACGTTCAGAGAGCTACTGTCTCAAGGCACAAGAGAAGAAGGCAGAATGAGACACTACTGTAACCAAATTATGCTCTGGCCTCCATAAAAGTGCTTGTCAGCATGCGCACATATGGACGTAAACCACACACACACACACACACACACACACACACACATACACACGAGCTTCCTTTGATAATGCCATTTCTTTACATAATTGGTCATAAATATATGATTATACACCTTCACAAAAGAGGCAAATATTGGTGAAACTGGGCTGCAGAGATGGTGCAGCAGTTAGGAGTATTTGCTGCTCTTACAGAAGAACTGGACTTATTTTCCAGCATCTACGTGTTTAGTCACAATCTGTTACCCAAATCCTAAGGGATCTGATAGCTTCTTTTGGTTTCTGTGGGTGCCAGGCAGACACATGGCACACAAACATAGGCAAAATAACAAACACACAAATAAAATTAATTTTAAAAACAAAATCAAACTCATTTTTTTCTTCTGCGATTTTTTAAATTTATTTATTTTACATCCCTATCATTTTCCTGCCCTCCTCATCTATACCCTTCTCCCCTCTCTTCCACAATACACGTTTCTTGTTTCTGTTCAGGCCTCTCATGGGTATCAACAGGGAATGTCTTATCAAGTTGTGGTAAGACTAAGCACCTCACTTCATATTAAGGCTGGGCAAGGCAAGCCAGTGTGAGGAATATGTTCCCAAGAGCCAGTCAAATCCTTAGAAACGGCTCCAGCTACCATTGTTTGGAGTTCCACAAAAAGATAAAGCTGCACAGCTCACATATATGTAGAGGGTCTAGGTTGGTTTTATTAAGACTCCCTGGTTGTTGGTTCAGATTCTGTGAGTTCCTATGAGCCAGGTTAGTTGTTTCTGTGGGTTTTCTAGTGATGTCCATGACCCCTTTGGCTCTTACATTCCCTCCTCTGTCTCTTCAGCAGGATTCCCCAAGTTCAGCCTAATGTTTGGCTGTGAGTCTCTACATCTGTTTCCGTCAGTTAGTAGATGAAGGCTCTCTGAGGCCAATTGAGATAGTCAACAGTCTAATTGCAGGAGAGAGCCAGTTCAGGCTGTGTATCACTATTGATAGGAGTCTTAGCTGGGGTCGTCCTTGTAGATTTTGGGAGTTTCCCAAGCATCAGGTTTCTATCTGACCTGGAAATAAGCCCCCTTTCCAGTCCAGTCATCTCTGTTGACTGAGGTTTCTGTCCTGCCTGGTCCAACAGTCATTAAGTCCCAAATAAATCACACAGAGGTCTACATTAATCATAAACTGATTGTCCGCTAGCTCAAGCTTCTTATTAACTCTTATAATTTACATTAGCCTATTATTCTTTTCTGTGTTAGCCACATGGCTCAGTACCTTTTTTAGTGGCATAGTCACATCTTGCTTCTTCTGTGTCTGGACCAGGACTGCAGAGGGAGCTTTCCTCTTCCCAGAATCCTCCTCTTCTCATTGACCCGCCTCTATTTCCTGTCTGGTTGTCCTGCTTTACTTCCTGCCTGGCTACTTGCCAATCAGCATTTATTTAAAACATAATTGACAGAATATAGATAATTGTCCCTCACCACTTCTCTTTCAGTACTCTCCCCCTCCATCTGCTCCCCAACCCAATTGCTCAAGTTCCCTTCCCCACCTGCCCCCATTCCATTAACTCACATATTCTCTACTAAAGAATATAGAATGAGAATATATAATTTAATACAATCCTCATAATATATCGCTTTAAGAACTGATGTTTTTTGCATTTCACTAAATTAGGGAAATACAGTAACACTTTAAAAACAACGAGGATACTGTAAAATAGAAATGCCCAAAGAAAAGTAAATTGAAGACTGTGAAGATTCATTTCATTATTACACAAATTAATAGAACACGTTAAAAAGAGATTTCTTTTGAGTTATTTAGAAAGTATATTTTACTCCAATGGCATTCCAGTGTGCTGCAGAATTTTTTTTCTGGCGTCTGTTAATGTGAACACACTGCCAAGCACCTGGTGACACCATGTCTCTTCCATTATAGTGGAATAAGAAAACAGTCTAGTTAAATTTCCTCTGTTAAGCAGCTTGCACAGAGGCAGTGAGCTGGAGCTGCTTCTCTATCCCAGTCTGGCTTTGTTCAATGCTATACTTTGTACATTTTTTTTCCCTTTTACTTAAGGTCAGAGAGTTCACATTTATTGTTGCTTTTATTTTTAACATTTGACTTCTATCTTTTCCCTTGCTTTTTTCTCTTTTCCCTTCTGGTACACTTGGTCGAATTTTCTATTGAAACGTTTGAATAGAGTTGTGGAGTTACAAGAAGGAAAGGGGATGAGAGCTCATCACATGTGCGATAAATCCCAGGGTGCCTTTGCAGTATAACCAACATATTGATTGATTTCTTTACTCCTGGAAGTCAGTGATATTACTGCACCATTTAAGTTCCAAAATAAAATGTTCTGATCATGATGGTGTGCTGTGATTATAGCTGCATAGCAGTAGTAATCATGATTATTATTTAGTAATTGAAAATACCACTTTATAAATGTTATTCCAAAGGGAAATACTGAACAGCAAATTTATGTGGCGCATGTATAGGTGTATCAGTCAATTCGAGGCCTGCATTAAAGAATATCAAGGCTTTCTCTTGGAGTAGTTTAGACCAAGCTCAAACTCAAATTTGAATTCTCTACTTCACTCTTGTCTCTGTCCAGCTATTGCCTGTGGTTATCGGCCAATCTGTTTGCTGTCTGTTGTGTATATATCAATGCTATCTGTCCCTCTGGTCTGTTTCTAACAAAGCACTTTGCTCTGTCCTTACTGACACATAAAATGTGATAAAATTTTACAGAAATCTTACGCAGATTTTACAAGAGAAGAAATGATTACAATTGACCCAGAGTAACACCCGATTGCAAACAAATGTTAGCAAACTATATCTCCATGTTGAGTCTAATATTTCTGGGATATCTCTTGTGCTTAATTTAGCTGTTCATCACTTTCAGTAAATGATTATCGCAACTCACACATACACATGCTATGATCTGTGCCATGGAAAACTACATGCGCCATGGAAAACTAAATGCTTTTAGATTAAAGATGTGCATTTAGCTCAGATTGCAAAGCTTAATTATACAGTAAGTACAAGGCAGAGCAAGATTTGTTATGTTGTTATTTGAAGGCAGATTAAATTTTGAAGTGTTGGTTACACAGTGAGGTAGCAGAATGAGCACATCCATTTTAAATGACCCCAAGGACTTCTATTGTCTTGGTTATGAGACCTGACAAAAATTTTTTCTGAAGACAAGAATTGTCTTCAGAAAAAGGTATTTTCAGTGTAGTTAGTACAACATGTTACTTTTTTCTTCTTATATTATAAGAAGAATTATAAAAAGTTACCTTTTTCTTCTTATATTATATTTCTTTGGAAATTTTGATATTGGAAATAACAATTTTCTAATAATAGCAGCAGTAGAAACAGGGGCATTGATTTCCATCCTATGCAACTTCTATCTTTGAAAATGTTTTATAATTGGAGTGTTTTAATGAGTTAAGTCTGATAATTGATTTACAGTATCCTACTTTTAGTTTTTAACATGATATTTTATGTTCTTGATGGTTTCAATGTCTTTTTATTGCATATAATTACAAAAAAATGATTAAAATTGCAATGGTGAAACCAAATAATTTTATAGTCTCCAAATACTCTTTCAGATAAAAGAAGACAAAACTCCTTGAAGAAATGACTGCTTATGATTTCTTGTTGCATATTTACTGGATAATTCTACACCATCTGTCGAGGCATCATTTGATTGAGGAAAGAAACACAGAGGAGCTGATTCATCTTACCCAACATGGCACTTCAATTGAAATTGTGACGTTCAAAGGAGTTTTGAAAGATGGGCTCACCAAAATCATACACACTTATTCAAAGACTTTAGTGATTGCAAGTGGCAGAACCATATTGCAATACTAATCTCATTATTCGTTTTGAAAGTTATTAAAACATCAAATCATTATTATTAAAATATTTATCATGTAAACCAAATAGCCATGTACCATCTTTCATATTATAAGTTGTTAGATATATGATTAGAGGAAGTGTTGTATATTGAATATCTTCAATTAATTCCGTTTTCCTAGTGCTTTATGTAAATTTTAAAATGATAATAAATATTATCATTGTAATTAGATATAATACTTCATATACATGACAAATATAGTAAGAGTTTGAAAGAAGTAAGTCAAAGACATTCATGCTATCTACCAATTCCAATAGATATCAGGTCATGTTCAACAATGAAAAAAATGTTTAGCATCAATAAAGTAGAATTTAGACGCTTGAGTCTAAAGAGGATACTGGACTTCAAAGAAATGGAGCACATTAAAGTACAGAGAATGGAAACATTTAGTTCAATAACTGTGAAAAGTACAATGGAAAATTGCATCAATTTCTCTAAAAAATATATCAGCAAGTTTTTGTCATTAACAGTGTCATCAATGGACATGAAGATGTGACTCTCTGGTGAAGATCATTCATTGCTCTTGCACAAGACCTTGGTTTGGTTCTCAGCACCCATATTCAGTGATTCACAACTTCCCATAACTCCAGTTCTAGGGTGGTTGAGGTTTCTTCTGGTCTCTACTGGCACAAACAGACTCACAGTGCACATAGAAACACACAGGCGCACATACACATATTCAGTAACATACATGTAAAATCAAAAATAAAATAAATCTTTAATAATAATATTCCCATCTTCTCATTAATTTAGCATGACACAGATGATCGCAAAACTCACATAAAAAGTTTTGATCATAGTATTGACATTTTCTAAAAACTAGGATGTTTCTCATAACCTGAAGACTGAAAGTATATCTTAGCAAATACATTTTCATATATTTGGAATTTCATAGCATCTGAAATTGATAGTTTAAATTTATATTTATAGACATAAAATATTTGTAAATAAGATTTAAAATTTTGCAAAATTAAGTATTTCATATTACAAATATTGTATGGATCTACATGTATTATGTACATAAATGCATTGTGTTCATTTATTCACATTTAATCATTAACAAATTTTTATCAAGTTCTATAATAAATTGGGTGATCATTTTAAAATGTAAGTAACTCACTTAAAAATTGAAAAACTGAAAATCAAATGCTACTTAAATAATTTTAAAGAGAAAATAAAAAAGCATAATGCCTGAGGAATTTGCAATGCAGATTCTTGGAAATAATTTTTCAGTAACTATTATTCAAATTGTTTTTTCTTTTTTTCTTTTATTTAAAAACAAAACAAAAAAACTATCTTTTTTCATTTTACATACCAATCCAAGTTCCCACTGGCTCCTCTCCTCTTGTTCCCTCCACCTTCCCTGTCACCTCACCCCCATCCACTCCTCAGAGAGAGTAAGGCACATTTCTTTGAGGAAGGACTAAGGCCCTTCCTACTATATCTAGGCTAAACAAGGTATCCCTCCAAATGGAAACAAATTATTAAATAAAACATTCAGCTGGTAAAGAGAGGGTCAGGACATATCTTAGTGACAAAAAGCAGTGTATGAGTCTTGATAGAAAAAAAAATACGACTAAGCTGGCCAATAATTAAGTTTGAAAAAGAAACCAAAGCAGATGATATAGCCAGAAAATGTCGCTCCAGCAGGTAATCAAGTCTAGCAACAGAACCACATGTGTGGAGAAGCAAGCGGCCAAGACAGTAAAATCCATCTCAGTCTGGTGAAGAGCTTGTACCCACTATGGTCACTGAGTTACCCTTAGAAATTTCTGAGAATTATGGATATTTTTAAAGTTTCTCCACCTGGATAAAGGGAGTCCTGGACATTCAAGAGCTGTATCTCCTTTTGACTGGAGATACCTCCAGCTGACTACCCTGAGCTCCCATGCTATAATTATACAGGAAAGCAGCACTCCACATATCCACCAAAATGAGAACCTACAAGAGTCACAACATAGGTTTGAGGAGAGAATCTGACTGATGAGAAAAATCAAAGAAAAAAAAAAAAAAAAAAAGAAAAACCTCCAGGGAAATGGATAGCCATCATCCATCTACAACGCCCATGAGTGATCTGTTTAGGTAATCGAGACTACTCTCCTAGAGAGTGCTGTGATTTATCTAACTGTGGATCCACAGACACTTTATCACCAGTCCATTCTCTAATTTCCAGCCCCAGACTCAGCCGCGGCCTTGGGGCTGCTTGTTTCCTGATTTCCCATAGGGTTGTGACAGAGTTCTTGGCTGGGAATCCCACATTGCTAGGCCTTCATACCTGAGAATCATAACTTTAGTTACGGCAAAATTGCTTTTATAGAGAGAAATATGCTATTCAGAGTTCTAGTATAAAATTATGAAAAGAATATGTTTTTGATTGACCAGGAGGACTGGCGGACGAAGCCACCAATATTTTTATCTTTGATTCCCAGTGCAGTTTAGTATAGTAGAATCAGGTGGTGGTTTTAAATCTGGCACATTCAATAATCTCTCTCTCCTTCTCTATGTCTCCATTACGCACACGCATGCACACACAAACACACACACACACACACACACACACGAGAGTTTGAAATCAGAACCTTCTGCCTTTTTGGCTAGCATCTACCAAGCTTCGTTCTCAGATTCCTGGAAATAGCCTCTTTTCCATATACTTTTTCATACATGTTTAATCCAAATCAGCAACGAAGTCTAAGTACATGATCAGGAACTTTTCCCCCTTAAAATAGATTAATTAATCAGATGGCCAGTCTTGGTCAAACACGAGTTTGTTTCTCCATTGAAAACCTTCCATTGCCATGGTCACGTCTAGATTATGCACAGGCCTTATGGACAAGCTGTGAAAGGCAAGGGAAGCCTTCATTTTAACAGTGTATATTTCCAAAAGGGGAACATAGGATTTCCACATATTTAGTATATGTCTACATTAAATGGCGGAAAGACACTCAAGTATTAAGAAACTACAATCAAGTCATTCACATAATCAATACATGGTACTAGCATATTTTAAAATTATGTGGAAATCCTATGTTTCCCTTTTGAAAACATACAAGTGTCAACTGTAATTATGTAAACAAAGTTAATTTCTTCGGAGAATAAAGCTGAATAGAAGTAAAGGTTCCTTGTTATATTTTCAAAATGCTTTCCCTCGGATTTGCTCTATGGATATCTTTGTCTTAGTTAGAATTTCTATTACTAGAGAGAGGCACCATGACCACAGCAACTCTTACAAGGGAAAATATTTAATTGGTTTGGCACCCTTACGATTTCAGAGGCTCAACTCATTATTATCATGATAGAGGGCATGGCAGTATGCTGGCAAACATGGTGCTGGAGTAGTAGCTGGGAGTCCTACATCTTGAGGGCAGCAGCAAGCTGACTGAGATACTGCGTGGTATTCTGAGAATAGGGAACCCCTCATAGTCTGTCACAGTCTCAACAGTGTTTCAGAGTCCAAAGTTTAAGGTCTCTTCTGAGATTCATGCAATCACTTAACTTCGGTCACCTGTTTGTTTCAACAAATTGGGAACTTGGCTGGGCGGGATCTTGCTCTGAAAGCGACAGTCCCTGTGTTCCATTTCTCGATCCATTCGTCTCCTTGGACACTTACTAGGACCTAACTCCTTCCACTTCCTGGTGTTCTTCTTCTCTTGAAAACTTACTATTTGAAATTTTATTTGTTCAACTTACTACTTTTCATTATGTTGTCATTACAGTTAACACCAATAACCGTACCACAGAGTCTATACTAGGCTGTTTAATTAAATGTATTTGAGCAAAATTATTTACTGATAATCACCAGTTAATTCTTAACTATTTGTGGTGTATTCTGTTATTCTGAAAATATTGATGATACATTCAAATTTTAAAATTCAATACTGTTAAATCATTAAAAACTTAAAACATTCTTCACCCTTGCACTAATCCCTTATACAACAAACAAAAAAGAAATGAAATTTCACGCTTCATTCCAAGATGTTTTACAAACTATACAATTTCTTTCCTCATTTATATTTTGTTGTAATTACTCAAATTAAATATATTATCTTTTTAAATTTATTGACTTTTCTCCATTTTCAGATTAGGGAGAACAGCTCTTTAATATAGACTCCTAAATTGCATTAATACATTACATTGCGAATTAAATTTTCTACCTAAATTTTCATCAGTCATTTATATTGGTATGCAGAATGTATTACAACTGGAAATTAAAAAAGAAACATAGTAGGAAATGCACACAGATACCGTTGTAATTACAATCGCAGATACAATTCAATTCTGTTCATGATTATATAATGCAGTTATTACTGTCGTTATAACCCCCTTTTAAGTTTTTATTTTAAAATTGAAGTTAATGATTTTATATTTACAAGGTACAGAATGCTAGACTTCCTTTGTATAAATAGATTTAAATGTTGGTAGTAATATCTATAAAATTAAATTTTCCACAAATATCAATATCACCTTAAATTAGGAAAGCTTAGCTGAAAGAAGTTTTCCTTTTCAAAGAATTCATTTAGTCGAATTTGATGTCCATTTATACAGTAGAATAATGTTCTTCCCAACAGAGTTGAACAGAGGAGTGCTAATCTTTATTCATAAGACCAATAAATTTGTTCAAAGAGCACATCTGCTAAAGGGTAAAATGACTATGAGCAAGACGAATGGTGAGTTTGTTTAGTTTGCTAGTGACAGCTATTGGGAAAGGTCTATGCTATTATTTTCAGCTCACTGATGAAACCTATCATACGGCAGGTAAAATGCTAAATAAAATGCTCTCAGAGTTGATTCTGTAATTAAATAGTCCCGAGTCACACATACATAAGTACATATGTATCCATATATAAATATGCACACTTAAATATATAAATAAATATATGTAAATGCATTATTTTTTTACACATGTAATTTCAGTTTGTGTAAGGGTAATATTGCAGTATTATTTAAGTTTGTGCAAATATAATCATGTCTTGTGGGAAAACAAAATAGACATTCACGGTTTATATTGTTTCATTTTATTAGTGATGCATCTAGTAATTTTATTACTTTTGTTTTATGATAGGTACTCTGAAATTCACTATTGTGTCTATTCAGCAAGAAGACTGATTCATCTTTTACTTCTTACAACTCAATGGAGACTTGAAAAAGTATATAATAATAAAAGAAAAGAAACTTTTTAGGTCTATGACATGAAGTCATTGCTTTCTTTAGAGGAAAGGTTGGTCTTCCATATTTAGAGTTATGTATAGTCATTTATGTTTAGTTTAAGTCCACTCTTCATTATTGTGGCTTATATCTCCACTTCCCTGTAATATTTTATTACATTATTGAGCCTTGAAAAAGTGATAATTTATTAGCTTTTAACATTTCCAAATAAATTTTATGTTAGATATACAAAATTTAACATATAATAAGACTTTTTTTAGATTGTGGTAGCCAACTCATGATTTAAGTTAAACTTAAACCATCATGACATGCAATCAAATACAAACATAAATACCATCCTAAATCTATGTGTAATTACTTCATCATCAGTTTGTTTAAAATCTTTATTAACCCATCTGTGTATGTGTGTGTGTGTTTGCATGTAATGGTCCATTGTTACTCCACAAGTCTGTGAAGGGCAGTGCACAACTCTTGGTTAGATTTACAGCAATATACATATAATCCCCTGTTGAGTGGACCTTAAATCCGGTCATAAAAGAAATTGGTTATCCCCATCACAAATAATTTTTAATAACATAAAATCTAGTTCTTTTGTGTATAAGCTAAAACTATTTCATTTCTTTCTTAATGACTACAATTGCTTTTATTTTTGAAGGATTATCATTTACATAAATATGAATACAATTAAATTATAATTTTATATTGTATGATCACTCTATATTGTAGACACTTTTTTATCAATGAAAAATTGTGACTCATTTGGCTTAAAGGCTTAACAATTAAAAAGTAGGTCACTGTTGAAGACAAACTGTAATATAAAGAAGAAAAAATTCAGATCATGCCCCCTCCAGTGAACTTTGGTACAACCCACTCTGTGTAATTAATTCAGAACTTCTACCAGGAAGAGCCATCCAAAAATAAATCTTTCAATAAGGCAACTACAAACAGAAGCTGTTATCCACCACGGTTTTGGGATTAGCCAGAAAATTATTAACATACTTTTTAGGGTAGTTGATAGTGATTTCTCTGTAGCTTAATGTGATAAACAAAATAGGTATGTACAGGAAAGTAGACAAATACAGCTTTTAGTTAAGATGCCTTGATTCTTGCTCAACATAGAACGTTAAATTCCATTTAACATGTGTATAGTTTTCAGCATAAAGTGAACATTGTTAACAATCTAAGAAAGGACATTATGAATATATAGAATTAGCCAAAATTTCAAGTTATACTTCAGGGCTCCCACCATTAGTTTTAACTCAAAGTTACTTATTGAGCATCATGGTCACATGGTAAAAGAATTTAAGATTGTTCTTGTCTTACATAGAACCTCAATATGAGCTACAGGAGACAAAATAGGTTCAAAGAATTTATCAATAAAATATAGGAATATTTTCATAAGTTAATAAAGTGTTTTTCTTACAAATAGTTCTTTTCTGTAGCTTCTTGACTCTTGTGGCCTTTATGTACTTAATATTTGTAAAAATTTGGGTCAGTGTCTGCTTCTTTTTATTAAAGATCCAGAGTAAATAAAGCATGAATTGAACAAAATGAAACAGGCAAGCTGGTACATGCTTGCAAGCCCAGCATTCGTCTGCTGGAGACAGCATCTTTGAGGATTTGATGAAGCCTTCAGCGTGAATTCATGTCTCAAATAAGAGAGCAAAGGAACAAAGAATGAGTGATCAATAGACATCTATTTTAGACAGTATGGAAAACATTGATTTATGTTTGGTTATTTTCTCCCATTTGGATAGGAGACCTAAATATGGACAAATGCATTGCACTTAGGAATTAAAAACAAAGGAAAAACTGATTATTAGACAAAAGTTAATGATGTAAATAAGGACAAGTATATTCTCATTTTGCATTTATTTGTCATAAGCCTAAGAACAGAGTAATACTAAACAAAAGTGATTAAATGTATAAATTATAGTGTGTTTCTTGTCACACCCGTTTCTCCCAGTAAAAAAACCTCTCAATCCAGGGAATTATTGATGTTATTAAATGCTTGGACTCAGTTGTGCAAAGTAAATGCAATTTAAAATTGTCTTTTACTTCAGATAAAGTTAATAAAAAAGATAAAATTAATGACTATTATCAATTAAATAAAATTGTGCATGTTTTTATCATGAATTAAATATTAAATCATATGGGAAGAAAACAGAAGTAAAGCATAGTGTCATAAAAATATTTAATTTATAAAAATTAAACTATTTTGTTACTAATTTGACAACTTATACAGTATGTTTTGAACATATTACTACCCTTCCCCCAACTTAATGACTATTATCAATTAAATAAAATTGTGCATGTTTTTATCATGAATTAAATATTAAGTCATATGGGAAGAAAACAGAAGTAAAGCATAGTATCATAAAAATATTTAATTTATAAAAATTAAACTATTTTGTTACTAATTTGACAACTTATACAGTATGTTTTGAACATATTACTACCCTTCCCCCAACTCTTCCCAACATTTTGACCACCTTTTTCCTAGCCACTCTGGTTTCTGTCCATGTATATTTTAAAACACATGAAATACAAATTGTTTTTCCCAAACATTCTTAAATTTGTGGCCTTTTGCTGGAGAGCTGTTGAAGGCTGCACACATGGAGAAAACTGATTGTTCCTTTCCTAGAAACTTATGTGTGCAAGTACCTCATACTCTAGGGATAAAACTTCTTGCCCATGTCCCATTCTCATGTTGAGATTTGTTTTATCTTGTGTTTACACAGGCCCACTCATGCTGCCTCAGCTACTGTGAGCTCATATATACAGCTGCCTTGCTTAGTGCAGAAGGTCCTGCTACCTCAGAGCCACCTACTGCTTCTGACTCTTGCACTTTTTTCATTTTCTCATTCACTATGATCCTTAAATGTCTGGAGGAGGATTGTGGTATCTATGTTCCATGAAAGGCTGAAAATCTGCACTTTCTTATATTCTGCACCTTGGTCGGTTGGCATATTAGTTTTTGGTGTTAATCACCATCTACTATGAGTAGACCCTTAAGGATTGATAGATGTATTAATATATGGTTATATTGATAAGTCAGTATGAGTCAGTTTAATACTTTGTACATTTCACAGAGTAATAGTAAATAAGTTCTCCCTTAGTAGTAAATAGTCATAGGGGATGGAGAGATGGCTCAGAATTGCTCTTCCAGAGGACGGGAATCCTGCAGTTGTCATTTCACAGGACCAGTCCCTGCATGAACTTCAGCAAGTTGTAGATGTGCTAGATGTTAAAGTGGGCTAAACCAATTCCATGAATGTGGGTCTGAGTGGGAACTGAATGCTCTAGGACTACCTCTGTAGTCAAGGGCCATAGCCAACTCCTCTAGACTCATCCCATAGGAGCCAGTACTCCCATGGTGAGGGTAGGACAATCTCTCTCTCGTGTGGGGCCCAGCTGTCCTGATGTTGTGTCCATAGAGAGGCATAGGTACAATGAGAATGGGACTTGCTCAGCACGGCCCTCAGGGAAACTTTTGCCCACCTGAATCATGTGATATCAAGTAGATTGGTAGATGGCTTTAGGCATCATGGAATGTGAGGACTATTACTGCCCTGAGGGTGTGTTTCATCCACCTAAGTCCCATGACAAAAGACAGACCCATGTATAGCTTCCGGCCATTCTGATCTCCAGAATCCAGGCTGCCCAATGCGTGTCTTTCTTCTGCCTTAACCATGTGACCTAAGGTGGGAACATGGATGTTCTCATGCAGCATGGGTGATGAGAACACATGCTGCTCCACCGTTGCCTTCATCTTTAATATGTGGCACACATAAAGCAGATCCATGAGCACCTCAGTTAGGCGAGACCATGAGATTCCAGGTTGCTCTTTAATCACACACCTGAGTCCCCAGTATCAGCAGGCCTATTGATGCCTTCAGGCAAAATGGAAGGTGAGAAGCCAGGTTGTCCCATGGGTTTCTTTCTTCCCTCTGAGTCCAGTATCACAAGACCAGTGGATGCTTTTGGGCAACCTGAACTGTGAGGGTCATGATGCCCTAGGAGTGTGTTTTGTCAGACTTGAACATTAGGACCCTGGCTGCTTCTTGTGTGATTTCTGTTCACTTGAGCTCTATGGAATCAGATTGTACAGTAGAGGACTTCAGGCAGCTCAGACTTCCTCAATGTTGCCCCATGGCTTTCTTTCTTCTTCCTGATCCATTTGGCATCCAGAAACTCCACGGATGCCTTCAGTCTCCCTGGACCATGAGGATTCAGGCTGCACCATCAGTGTCTTTTGCCCACCTGAGCTGTATGGCCTCAGGCAGGCCTGTGCTTGCCTTCAGGCAGCCTAGAATGTGAGGACTCATGCTGTCTGTCCTCTGGGTATCATGGCATCAAGCATGTCCATGGATGCCTTCAGGCAGCCAACAACATAGGGAACGGTTAATTACACTCATCACCGCTACTGCAGTTTAAAGCCAAATTTGAAGTTAACTTTATTTCAATCATGGCCAAGTGGATGGACTCTTTCTAAGTCTATACACAAGTTCCTGAAAAAAAAAAAAAAGACTCATAACATACATAATCCAGATTATCTGTGTATATTCCATCGTTATGTGACTTATTTTTTAACTCCTTTTAATTTACTCTTTTTCTTCTCTCTCCCAGGCCTACATACATTTATCCAACACTGTGACCCATTTAGAGTTCTTTTATGTCTGAATCTGTCCTTATTGTGTTATCTGTAATTCTTTACTATCTCAAAGAGCTTTTAAAATGGTAAGCAGCTTGGTTGCAGCTGCTTTGGATGCTGGTTCTACCTCTCTCCACTTTCAAAATGATGGACGTACCATTACTACCAGGTCTGGTAGGAGCTGCGCTCAGCACTTTAACTCTGAGAATGAGCGTGCAGCACGTAAACCCTTTTTATCTGAATAATAGCTAAATCTGCCATGTAGTGCACTGTGCAGTCTGGAAACATCTCTTTGTATGGTGGCAGGAATCTGCCATGCTCTCCTGCTTGTGCCTGCCTAGTAGACCTAATCCCGCTGCCTGCCCCGTAGGGGAGCACTGAGCCATGGGCATGGTCTCAACAACTTTCCTCCTGACCCTGAGTGGAAACAGAAACACCCAGGCCCAAAAATGCCATTGAATGCTCCTTAGCCAAAGTTTGTACTGGTGACACATCACAGGAAGCCACAGTTTAAAATGGCTCAGCTTTTTCTTGCTAAGGCTGAATCAGGAAATCCTCTCTATAAGGAATTGCGGCATGCCACCCCTAAACAGAGAGAAGTTGTGTTAAACTCTGTATTTTTGTGTCTAGAATTTCTTTCCAAGCCCACTCGGGTTTTACTTGGATTTAGTCCACCATATTGGCACCAATTGTTGCAAGAAGCTGCTTGTTTGTCCCAGTCACCCAGATCTGAAATAATCACACAGAAACTGTATTAATTAAATCACTGCTTGGTCCATTAGCTCTAGCTTTATATTGGCTAATATCGTACATATTAATTTAACCCATCTCCATTAATCTGTATATCACTACAAGGTTGTGGCCTACCAGCAAAGTTTCAGCACATCTATCTCCAGCAGCAAATCCATGGCATCTCTCTAACTCTGACTTCTTCCTTCCAGCATTCAGTTTAATTTTCACTACCTACCTAAGTTCTGCCCTATCAACAGGCCAAGGCAGTTTCTTTATTCAATAATCAATAAGAGTAACACGTAGAAAGAAGGACTTCCCACAGCTGTGTTTAACTTTGTTCTTTGGTGTCTAGAATTAATTCCCAAGCTTCCAAGGCTTTATATAGATAGAGTTGTCTACAATGGTGCCATTCGTTGCCTGAGATTTGTGCCCTGCCTGATCTTGCAGCTGTTTAGTCCCAAAGAAATACACAGAGACTTACATTAATTATAAAATGGTTGATCTATTAGCTCAGGATATTTTATTAACTAACTCTTACATTGTACATTATTCCTGTCTGTGTTAGCCACGTGGATTGGTATCTTTCATCAGTGAGGCATTCTCATTTTGCTTCCTCTGTGTCTGGGTGACAACTGTATACTGAATCTTTCCTCTTCACAGCATTTTCCTATTTTGATCGCTCTGCCTATAGTTCCTGCCTGGCTACTGACCACTCCAGTGTTTTATTAAAATACAAGTAACAAATCTTTACAGGGTACAAAACCAGTCCCACAGCACTTAATCTCTTATATCACTTAATATATATCTTAATATCTCTTAATATCACTTAATCTCTGTCTTTGTGACCTGAGACATTTCTCCAAAATCTCTAGACACAAAAGATTTAGAGGGAACGTTTAAATAAGAGCATTATTTTTTGTGGTTTGGTTCTCACTTGTCTATATTTAAATGTTTTCTAATGGCCTCTTGCAGATCACTACTGAAACTGCATATCACTGTCCAGTTCTGCAACAACCTAATGTCTGACTGCCAACAGAAAAACTATTTTGGGAAAAGGAGAAAAGAGCCTTAAGTCAGGTATGTGTGTGGTCCTGAGTATATGCTTAGCACTGTGAAAATTGTCCCTGTGAAATTGCATTACAATATGTTCTGATCATTCTCAGATCCTCAACACACTGAGCAGAATCTTCAGATTACTATAACACACATTTTGCAGGTTCAATATGTCTCCATCTGTTGTAATCCATATACATACACAAATGTAGTAGATCATGAGGTTCTCAGTTTATACCAGAGTGGACTCTGCATGTGAACACAACATCCCAGGATATTATTATGGCCCAGGATACATTCACTTTCCTAATTCTCTATAATTCCTTTCCTTGCCTGTACTTCCAACAGCCACTGATGTTTCAGTCTTCATTATTCTGACTTTTCCAAACACTACTTTGTTGCCTTGAAACCCAACTTAGCATTCTTAGATAGCTCCTTCCAAATGCAACACACATAATAATTCCGCCCCCTGAATTCCCATGGCTCAGTCATGCAGTATTTTTTAGTGGTAAATATCACTATACTGCTGCACAAACACTGATTTACTTACCCATTAACCTGCCCATAGCAATATTTTGCAGAGAAATGAAGTTCTATCTAATTTGTGTATATTCTAAGTCCACAATGCTGGATCCTATTTGAATGATTTGACTGTTGTTCAGTATAGAACTTCTCCTTCACTTTTGGTTTTGACTCATTCAAAATGTTGATGGAAATAATCTATGCACTCTTGAGTTATTATTATTTTTCTCACAATAATATAATAATCAGTAAAATGAAGAGAAACTACCATGCCTTAGTTAGAAATATTGTTTATGCTGACATTATTCTTTCTTAAACTTTTAATGATTAAAAATAGAGTACATATTGTTATATAAACAAAATTTTCTTACTTATAAAACATATGGCTATCTTAGTTAGGGTTTCTATTGTTGTGAGGTTACACCATGACCACGGAAACTCTTATCAAGGAAAACATTTAATTGGTTGGCAGTTTCCAGTTCAGAGGTTTAGTCCACTATCATCATGGTGGGGAGAATAATGACATGCAGGCAGATATGGTGTTGGCTACATCTTGATGATAAGACAACTGGAAGTGGACTGAGTGTCACAGGAAGTGAAGGTGGAGCAGAAGAGACCTTAATGCCCACAGTGATGCATTTCTTCCAACAAGGTCGTGCTTCCTACTAGTGCCCACTCCCTATGAGATTATGGGAAGTAATTATATTCAAATCATCACGATGGACTTTGTCTCTTAATCTATTTTCTTACTATCAATACAAGTAGAAAAATATATTTTTATATTCAGAAACATTGGAAGTATTTTAGTTATAGAAAACATAACCCTATATATCAGATTTCTAAAATTTAGTATGTAATATGTGCATATGTAAAGTTGGAGTTGGTGAGCTCCCATTAGCTCATTACTGTTTTAGTGGGTGAACCTTTCATGATCTTGACCTCTTTGCTCATATTTTCACTCCTTCCATTCTTCAACTGTACTTTGAAAGCTCAGTCCAGTGCTCCGATGTGGGTCTCTGCCTCTGTTTCCATCAGTTGCTGGATGAAGGTTCTATAGTGATATTTAAGATATTCATCAGTCTGACTTCAGGGCAAGTTAAGATCAGGCACCCTCTCCCTATTGCTTAGGATCTTAGCTGGGGTGATCCTTTTGGATTCCTGGGAATTTCTCTAGAGCCAGGTTTCTTGCTAACCCCTTAATGCCTTCCTCAATCAAGATATCTCTTTCCTTGTTCTCATCTCTGCCCTTCCTCCATCTTGACTATCCGATTCCCTCAATTCTCTTCACCCCTCCCCTTCTCCCTGCCTCTTCTCCTTCTACCCTCTATTCTTTCCCCACCTTCATGCACCCAGTTTTGTCAGGTGATCTTGTCTGTTTCCACTTTCCAGGTGGATCTATATGTTTTTCTTAGGGTTCACAATATTATTTAGTTTCTTTAGGATCATGAAATATACACTCAGTATCCTTTGTTGATAGCTAGTGTTCACTTATGAGTGAGTACATACCATATTCATCTTTTTGGGTCTGGGTTACTTCATTAAGGATAGTTACACTTATTATTTTATGCCATAACTTCTCTATGTTGTCATTTGCCATGTAGCATTGTGGGGGGGATGAATGTAGTATATTCTGTTATTTTCCATGAGAAATATTCATATTCTCTTTCCAAAGTTGATGCACAAATTAATTATGCTTTAAAAATTTTAGCTCATATTTCTTTCTGTATGCTGTGTGCATGTTATAACAATATATCTGGTATTGAGGTGGTTTGTTGCTGTATTTTGTTTATATTCCTTTAGTCCTTGAGTACATGTGTATTATGTACATGTGCATGCTTGTTCATGTGCTTGTGGGAACACGTGTGCTATGCTGCATGTGGGGAACTCAGTGGCAATCACTGCCTTCCCCTTTCACTGTGGCAGTCTCCTGTTTTTACTGTGGATACCAGGATAACTGGGCTGTGATTTGGGAATTCTCCTGCTTCCGTCTCCCAACTTGTTGTAAGAGCAGAGATGACAGATTGTATTGCTGTTTCTGGTTTCATGAGAATTCTGAGGATCCAAATAAAAGCCAGCAAACTTGTGATACAGGTGATTTATCTACTGAGCCATCTTCCCAGGTCTGGCATTGAGTTTTAAGATATATTCTTCTAAGGTTATTTCTATATATTTATCCTAAGCTTTGGGTTGTATATAATGTTCATTGAGAGATGCCATGTTCAGTTATTAGGTATTTCAACTCCATGACAACAATTAAACCACCAATCTATGTATTCCGTTTTCTCATAAAGAAGTTTTCATTGTTGCTTACTTTTTACTGAAAAAGTGACAGTGTTCTACTATCTCCGATTAGGATTACAGAAATAAAATACATAAGAATTTTTCTGAATTCATATGTTTTTACCTTAGTGTAAGATTACATTATTGATTTTACCCTTTCTCTACAATACAAGAATACCTTTTGAAATTGTAAGGTTTTGGACATATTTCTTTAAAATGCTCTGTAATGCTAGGTTCCATTCAGTTGGTGGTTCATTCATTTAAGTGATAAGGCAGACTTCTCAGATTTTCACAATCACTCTAGATTACAGAATAAATTTGATTTCAGTTTTATCTCTGTGCTGAACACAGAGATAAAGAATTTGACATACAACCCAGCACAGAGTTACATCCATATGTCAAAGACTTGAAACGCTAAGGGAAAACAATTCTGAAAACATCCTGTGCTGCATTAAGAGATCATATGTAAACCAAAAGGGAAAAAAAGAAAAAGAAAAAGGAAACTTCCTGGTTGGCAACAATTCAGGGAACATCCTTAATGGATACCGTAGTTTATTTTATACTGTTGTGGAAATCATCGTGATCAAAAGCAACTGGAAAAATAATGATCTATTTGGCTTACATGCCCAGATTACAGTCTATCACTGAGTGGTCATGGCAGAAACTCAAAGCAGAAACCTGGAGGCAAGAACTTAATCAAAGGCTGTGTGTGTTGGGGGAGGGTGGTGGCAGACGTTGTCTTGTTCTTTCTGTCTTGTTGTCACGGCTTGCTCAACTTGCAGTTTTGTACAACTCTGCACCACCTTTTCAGGGATGGCACCTCCCCTAGTGGGCTCAGAATTCTTACATCAATCACTAATCAATAAAATGCCTGGTAGACCATTAAGGTGAGAACAGTCCTTTAACGGGAATTCCCTCTTCCCAGATGATTCTATTTTGTGTCGAGTTGGCAGAAACTGGTCTGCCCACTGACCAAGGTGTGCTGGAGGTATTGTGTTTGGGAATGGGAAGGAAGCAGCAGAGTAGTGGAGGTAATCCACTGTTGGCTGTTATAACTGGCTGAAGGGTTCTACTGTGTTTCAGTCATCTGGGAAAAGATTTCCAATTTCAACTTTGCTTAAGACCTATAGACAAGGAAACACTGAACCAAACAAACGAATGACCTGTTTAATTTTTTTTTTCAAATAACTATTGTACTAAACATAGGAGGAAATGTTTGCCATACAGATAGATGAACTGTCATTGCCTGGGGTGAGCTCACTTGGTTTGGGACATAAACATCTAGAAAGTAGATACTGTTATTCCATGGCTAATCTAAAAATAGAATCTTTTATCTCCTTGTGCATTCTTTTAAACATCTTTATGGGCTGTACAATTATTGTTACTACAATGCAAAAATTCTGGAAAAGCAAGCATGAAAATATACATCCTTAATAATTCTGATGTTGCTTGGCAATGGTGCCAGTTTCCCGAAAGAAGCACTATCACTGTGTTTTCTTTTCAGCTGGACAGATGGCTGCCCAGTTGCTTCCCTCACAGCCAGCTGTGGCCTCTGATGGCTAATTTCAATATATGCAAAGTGGCCTCTTTGCAACTGTCTGGCTGCGGCCTTTGAGGAGAATGCACACGGCACTCAGTTTCAGTTCTTTCCAGTAGTAGCTGCCCAGACATGACAGGAAGGTCATGCTCGAGCCAAGTCCCTGCTGTGGCTTGAATACTCACCTTCACAGAGCATTCAAGTCAGAGACTGGGTCCTTGTTTTTGCAAAACTAGGGTACAACCAGCAAAATTAAATGAGAAACAAATGGATATGCATTTAATTAAAGGTAATGCTAAGTTTGTTTCTGTTACAGTAAACATATGAGTACAATGCCTCAAAAGATAGATTATAAATAATCTGTTGTACAGGAAAATGTTTGTGAAAATTCAAATGACATCACGGCAGCTACCGAAGACTTAAAGTGAGTTGAAATGTTTTGCAATTTTCTCCAAAGCATGCTAGCACCTATTGAGTTTACACGACTACAAAATCTAAATGCAAGGCTCTATTTCTGAATTATTTAAAATTATTCTATAAAAATGTCATTTTGCATATATATATATATATATATATACTTCTTATCACAACTTTGAATGAAGATACTAATATACTTTTAAATTTTCCTTTTAAGTTCAATAGTATCCTAGTTGGTCATATTGCATCTAGTTTGAAATCAACCAAGTTAAACAACTGTTGAAGAATTATCCTTATTATTATTAATGACTTTTTGTTATTAAATCATAGATTTTACGTTTGAAAGAAATATTTAACTGCCATTACACCAGGGCAGACCTTCTTGTCATTTTATAAACCTTGATATTTTTTCAGGAAATTTCACTTTTTTGGCTCCGCCTGGCCTTGTCTAAACTAGAATCTTCTGTTAATTCAATGAAATTGTGCAAAGGATCTTTAATTTACAATCCCTGTGCCTATATTTAACTTATTTAAGTGTTTATTACATGTTTAATATTTTTGATGAAAGAAATATTTTGTAGGTTTACGACAATTTTATGGGGAAATAAATTTTATTTTATAGTTTTTGATTATGTAGATGAAAACTATCACTGATCTCTTGGTATGGCCCCAGTTTAGCTGATTCCTGGAGAATGCCTCAGCCTTCACTTCTAACACAACTCCACTCCTTTGTATCAGCTAGAGATCTCTAGAAGCACTTTCTGAAAGGAACTCCCAGCCTCACCTCACCTGTAGGAGGAAGCCGCTTGTTGGTTTACAGCTGCTCAGTCCGAAATAATCACACAGAAACTGTATTAATTAAATTACTGCTTGGCCCATTAGCTCTAGCCTTTTATTGGCTAACTCTTACATCTTAGTTTAACCCATTTCTAGTAATCTGTGTATCGCCAAGAGGCTGTGGCTTACTGGCTAAAGTTCCCAGTGTTTGCCTGTGTAGGCTCCATGACTTCTCCCTGACTTGGCCTCCTTTCTCCCAGCATTCTGTTAGTTTTCCCTGCCTAGCTCTTTCTGCCCTGCTCTGCTATGGGCTCAAAGCAGTCCTTTATTAGCCAATGGTATTCACAGCATACAGTGGGGAATCCCACCCAGCAGCCACACAGGTATGTTATTTTTGTTACTCCTGTCCTGCATCATTCTCTGTCCAGATTTACACTTAGACTTCCTGCTGGAGCCCCTCCTTGCACCGCAGCTACACTCAATGGGGATACCTCCCTTTGCTTTCAAACCTGGGTTTGCCCAGCTCTTTCATCTCCAGTCATTTTATTCTTATCCAACTGAAGCTGAACTTTATAACTCTTTTTTTTTTTTTTTTTTGGTTTTTCGAGACAGGGTTTCTCTGTGGTTTTGGAGCCTGTCCTGGAACTAGCTCTTGTAGACCAGGCTGGTCTCAAACTCACAGAGATCCGCCTGCCTCTGCCTCCCGAGTGCTGGGATTTATAGCTCATTTTTTTAATCAAGTACCTCTGATAATTATAAACCTAAAAAGACAAGCATCATATCACATAACATTAAAAGTTTACCTTGGATCCATTGAGATGATTATTTAGGTACAAGAAAGTCTCATTGAGCTGCAGTAATTAATTGGGGTTCTTGGTAATTGTATATACTTAGTTCCAATTACATGTGGTTGATATTTATCTGGGGATCAATTGATGTAGAAATCGTAAGTGCAAACTTCTCCCTTTCCCTTTTGTGACATTAGTCATTGTTGTCCCATCATTAAATTCTAAATTTTTTACATATTGCTTAGGAATTAACAGGAGCAGTGTCTTTGGTCAAATAATTTTCCAGTAACAAACATAATCTGATAGGCAATATCTTATGTGAACTTTTTTACCTCATTAATGTATGATCTATGGTTCTTTACAACAATCAAAAGTGTCAAAGTATACTTGACATTTTCAAACATAATTTGTTTCTCAAATATCAGACTGTGTAACATTTATTTGTTTATTTAGAGGCAAGGCATCACTGTGTGGCTTTGGTGGGTGTAGAACTTGCTATGTCGACCAGGCTGATCTTGAATTTACAGGGATCTGCTTACCTTTGCTCCCCAAGTGCTAGGAGTATGACAGTGTAACTTTTAGTGCAAATCTATGAACAAAGGTTAGAAAATAGCAGAATTCTGGACATCCAGTAGTATCTGTTCTTCTTGTGTCAATGTGCTTTCCTAGAACCCAACAGTGATTGTCACTTGAAGGTTCTTAAACCTAGAATCCTATTTATTTACACAAGGTCTGAATTTGTTCTTTTTCTAAATTATACCCAAGAATTAACAGGTGTTTATCCAACTTCTGGTGGCACCTACAGAACCATAGAATCCTCTTTATTCACACAAGATCTGAGTCTGTTCTTTTTCTTGATTATACCCAAGAATTAACAGGTGTTTATCCAACTTCTGGTGGCACCTACAGAACCATAGAATCCTATTTATTCACACAAGGTCTGAGTTTGTTCTTTTTCTTGATTATACTCAAGAATTAACAGTGTTAGCCAGACAGTGATGGCGCAAGCCTTTAATCCCAGCACTCGGGAGGCAGAGGCAGGCAGATCTCTGTGAGTTTGAGGCCAGCCTGTTCTACAAGAGCTAGTTACAGGACAGGCTTCAAAGCTACAGAGAAACACTGTCTCGAAATAGGAAAGAAAAAAAAAAAAAAACATAAAATAGCTCTGAAACTGACCAGATTCACTAGGCCGCTGCTTCCCGAATTAAGCAATGAAGATGGCTGAGACTGCTTCTCATTCAAGCCAAGTAGCACAGGAGATTCTTCAAGCTAAAAGGAAATTTCTGAAACTAGACCAGCTGTCCAGAAGAAGTAGAAACTAATCAAGCTGCTGGGAAGAAGGTTTAGACCAACTGAATCATGTGGAAAAAGTACTTCCCATCCTGTTGAGCTGCCTACGATGCACTTGGCTCCAGGTTCACAGCTCCTGTGAGGGGTCACCAAAGCTTTGGGGATGTTGTCTTTAAGTCGTATTTGTTCCTGTCAGTCGCGCTCACCTATCTTCCTGTGAGTAACCCTATTAAAAGTCATTCGTTCTTAAGATGGACTTCGGTGGTTTTTGGTCTGTGGTGGGTTTCCTGTTGGGGTGAGGAGATATGTGTATTTTGCATCTCTCTCACAAAAATAAAGCTATGAAACAGTCACTGAGCTAAACAAAAGGCTTGCCTGGGAGAACAAGATCTGAAGAGGAAGTACACTGAGGTGAAAATCTCATGTTACAGTGTTAAATGTAAGTGCTAGGCTCAGAATTTCCAAATACAGTGCTTGTGTGTGATTGGTGCTTGGGCCACCTCACAAACTGACACCAAGCTCTGCTGATGATCAAATGACTCATATAAAGTGGTACTGCATTTATGTAGAACACTCGCCTATCCTCACAAGTACTTCACACATGTAGGACATTTTAAATTTATACTGTTGTGCAACTGCTTTGTATTAGTGATTTTCATATAATAAATTCCATCTATTTAAATATTTTTCTTAATTATTTCAGTGTTTAGCTTAGATGAAACTTTTAAAAGTTTCCATGTCATTTATTACTTTTTAACATGGGAATATATAAATTTTTGTGCTATATTTTTTATATTTATTTTACTGAATTTACAAATAATAAACAGGTGTGTGTGATTGGCAAACTGTATATAGTGAATCATCTTATCACATTCCTTATTAGTCAACTTTATTACTTTTCCTGTCTCCATTTTTTAATGAATATAGTTGTTTATTTTATGAATGTAGTATATTGAAGATTAAATAGTAATAGAATTTATATAACTCTTGGACTCCTAACAAATTGTGAAAAGTTTTCAAAATTCTTTTGTATTTTACTGAGGATCATCCCACTACCTTTATAACATATATAAAATTAAGATTCTTAGAGATACTATATCCACGTAACTTTGAATTGTATTTTCTTCCATACCATTTCTGCAGCTTACATTTGCTTATTATAATTCAGGAAGTTGTGTGGTAATCATGAATTTATGACACCAAATATTTGAGATAAACATGAAATAAAAATAATCAGTTTCATTAAGTGAACTTATAGCAGATATTAAATTGGAAAAATGTTGAAGACATAGAATAAATCTATATAAAATACATAACAAGGAAAAGAGAGTAAGCAAAATTCTATATACAATGCACAGTGTGATAATTCCATGTTTCCAGAAACACATGGAATCAGAGCTTCCATGTGTTGCCAAAAACTTTTGAAATATTGTAAAGCTATAAAGATATTCAATGAGCTCATTGAATTCACACCTAAGAAGCCCTAAGAAAACCAGTCATTCACAGCTCAGTCATATCATGTACAACATCTTAAAACTAAGGCATCTCCAAATGTTAAAATACACAATAAGTAATGAAGGAAGCACAATTGCTGTGGGGAAAAATGTGAAAATATCAGTGTGATAATGAGAGAACTGCAGCTTCAAAACTCAGAACAAACGTCAAAACAGAACCCCATGCCCGTAAATAATATCTGTCAAGACGAAGACTTTTCCAGAGACAGAGCAGGTTGACTCACAATCAGCAGCACATACTCTAAAATGGTTAGAAAGAAACCATCTAAGAAAAGGCATTTAAACCACAGCCTCCGTGGCACATGAATGGACACCATAAACATCATTTTATTACCAGTGCAGAGGATTTCTACACAAACACTGTCCAACAACAGTGATTACAATGACTATAAACAATTAAAGATTTTCTATTTTTCTATTAGATGATCATATATTACCAGTAATGAAACAGCTAGGAATTACTGAATCATTGAAGAAACACATTCTGCTTACTGTAGTCCTACAGATTCTATATGTGGTAGCATTTATAAAATGATATACATTTGAAATTTGTTAATATACAAATATACAATAGTTTTGGGTATCTGGAGACACACATTGAAATTATTTCATGTGTTTGTATAGTTTACAACTTGGCAGTCAAGATAACACAGAGATCTTACTTATTAAATTTAAAGGTAAATACAGACAGCAAATAAAGCACTCCTGGAGTTCAGATGAGCACTAAACAAATTGTGCACTTCACAGAAAAAAAATGTGGAGTGGCTTAATAAAAATGATAGAATTTGGTGTGAAATTGAAGACTATGAAATTTTGATGGCAAAAGCATATAAAGAGCATCTTTAGAAAGCAAAGATCTTTTAGAACAGCAAAGTGTGGTGTGTGGCAGAAATGCATTAAAGGAAGAGCCAACAGCTGGGTGATGCACCCGCCAGAGAATATTCATTATAATGCACTATCTGAAAATTGGTGTCCATTTTGTGAATGACCTTCACTTTCAGAGAAAAGAACATCACATTTTCTTTGGTAGGTCCAAAAGTAAGCTGTCATTTAAGTACCTAGTAAGTGTCAGCATGTTCTTTTGTGTCTTCTCCAAAGATAGCTCCCACAATGAGGGCTAATGTATAGGTAGATGTTGCAAGGAGAGGGGCCCACTTGTTCGTTGAGGCCGCCTGGCTAGCTTAGCTCTGAAATAATCACACAGAAATTGTATTAATTAAAAACACTGCTTGTCCCATTAGCTCTAACTTCTTATTTGCTAATTCTTACATATTAATTTAACCCATCTCCATTAATCTGTGTATCGCCATGTGGTAGTGGCTTATCAGGTAAAATTCCCGGTGTCTGTCTACTCTGCTCCTTTCTCCCAGCATGCCATTTAATTTTCTCCACCTACCTAAGTTCTGCCTCATCAACAGGCCCAAACAGTTTCTTTATTAACCAATGAAAGCAACACAAAGACAGAAGGACTTTCTACACCAATAGAATGCTTGACAGGAGGGAACAGTGAAGGAGAAGGAGAAAGAGGAGTCAGACTTCTCTGCTCACCTACTCACCACACACTGTTCCCTGGAAGAGTGACAGTGGGTCCGAGGTATTTGTAGATGACATAGGTAAGAATAGGACATGTAGAGTTTGACTCTGTGACACCATGTGATTGTCTTACCTGACCCCAGATCCTCACTATCTTTGGCTGTACATAGAGCACAGTATCAGTTGCAGCATTCCCTGAAACAAAAGCCAGAATCACATGTTGCAGTTAGAATGAGGTGGCTTTCTTTCTTGGAAACTCCAAGTGATCACAATCCCAAACATAACTGAACACAGATAGGATGATAAAATTGACTACCGTACTGCTCCATGAACTACAATAAGTTTGTCGAGTCGATCAATATGGTTGCATATAATCTGAATTTAGATCAATCTTTAAATAAAAAGTATGACTATTCAAAAGTGTTGAACTGGTAGTTTTTGCTTAATTCTAAAGGTTGTAATTCAACATCTGAATTTCGAAAAGACACTGCTAAACCCAGAGTAATAATATTTCCAGGAAGGAATCTGAAACAGCAGCTATACAATGACCATTTGGTGATATAGGGCCTTTTATTTCTAGGTTTGTTGTTAGTATCATATAGTTTGATTCTGGGGACTGCTAAGTTAAACACACACACTATATATATATGGAGAGAGAGAGTGAGAGAGAGAGAAAGAGAGAGAGAGAGAGAGAGAGAGAGAGAGAGAGAGAGAGAGAGCCATCTCAATTATTCCCAAGTTAGTTTAGTTTCTTTTTAGTTAATTGATTTCCTTCCTAGTAGCTAGCAATTTACAGCCTCATATAAATCCAGCTCTTTATTCAAACTATGATAGAGATGCATGCACAGTACTAATGGCTAGAACAATGGGCATAATTGTCAATTTTCTATGAAAAGTAATAGATAAATAATCCGATATAAGAACCCATGATAGGGACTAAAGATAAGACTCAGTCATTGAAAGGAACATTCTTTCTGAGTCCCCAAGTCAAGTTCAGTTCTTAGAACCAACACATTATTGTTTCACAATCATTTGTAACTTTGACTTCATGGGCTCTGACACTCTCTTCTAGTCTCTTCAGGCAATGTCTTTGTATCCACAAACCCAAATAAATGCACAAAAAGAATGCATAAAATACAAAATTTAAAACTTTTTGATGTACTATACATTTCTCATTGTGATTAAATTCTCACCTTTAGTTGTTTTATGTATATCTTGACATAAAACATATAACCAGCTTAAAATATTTTTATAAGATACATAAGAGCACTTATAACCTTGTTTATAATATAAACATTAGCAAAGTTGTAAAGCTCTAAAGTACAGTTTCTGCATCTTTGTGTGGAAGCCATGCATAGTCAGTGAAATGGCTTCACATTTTGGGGTGTGATTTTTTTCAGAACAAGAAGTATGAGGTAAGACTTTTCTAGGGAGCAGAACAATTGCAGTCTTATCTCCCAGTCAAACAGAAGTTCATAAGGATGCACACCTGTGTTACTTAACTAGCATATTGCGTGGGGTAGGTGTGTTAAATGTATTTTCAACTTATAAGGATTTATGAGACATCAATGTATTTAAGTTTGGAGGCATCTGTGTATCTGTTATGATTTTTAGAATGCCTAGTTCATATTGAATGTTCTATGTCTATCAAGTTTACAGCCAAATTCTCTGGTTCCATTGGGAAAAAATTGCATTAGCCTAAGTGAATACTCTCAAATTTATAAATAAGCAAGAATTAAAAAGCCAATTAAATCCAATGTGTAATTTATGCCTACAATCTCAGCTCTTAGAAGGTTTAGGTAGGAAGACTTCATTAGTTGAAGGCCTGTCTGAGCTAGACAGTGTGTTTCAACCTAACCTGGGTTACAGAGTAAGTCTCTAATTTATTTAATTGCAAAATACCTAAGGTTCCATATTTTAATGGATTTTTCAGTATCAGGATTTTTAATTTATAAAAAACAGCATTCAGATAAATCAGTAAGCTAACGACACCTAAAACTAACATGTGGATTGAGATGATTCTAAGTAATTTGACCTTGATAAGTTTAGTTTTGCTTTTATCTATTCAAGCAAGAATATTGTGCTCTTTGTAAGGATATTTGTGTTTCCTAATATTGGTTTAATTCCTGATATAATTTTTGTTTGGATTTGAGATATTTTATTGCATTGCTACAAGGGTGAGTAAATGAAGCTCTCAAGGCTAAATGCACGGAGGAGCATGCTAAGCACGGAGGAGCATGCTAAGCACGGAGGAGAATGCTCTCTCCCTCTTGTTTTTTTATGAAAGGGGCAACGTTGCTTGCATATGTTCATCATCCTATGAAATTTTGTCAATGGTCTAAATCACTTTCAGTGAAAAATTTCTGGTGAGATTTCATGTCCAAAAAAGTGCAACTTTCTGTAAAATAAATGGACTGTGATTACAGAAAGAAGTCAACCTGAAACAACAGCAGTAAAGGTATTGGTGCATCTCATTAAGGAGTTAATTTTAAGTAGTCTTAATTTTGATTTACCATCACAACCACAGTATTTATGGTATTTTATAATTTACTGCATCAAAGGTATGGGATAATGCATGTGACTAATATGATAATTAATCCTTCATAGCAAAAGTAATTTTCTATGATGGATTTTATTATAAAATTGTCTTTGATGGAGTGGAGTTGAGAGTATATCCATCTATTTGATTCCATTATTGTGAGATTTGCTGACAGTTTTTCAAAGGACTGAAAACAAATGATAACACAAATGAGCATCTTTTTTTTGTAAGGATAAGTCTTATAAATTCTTCTGAAAATACATTCCATGCAGAAAACATAAACATGACAGAGTGGTTGTAGTAGTATAGTAGATACTAGATTCAATTCTGTTTTTATGTCTTCATTTAGTAGAGTAGAATGATGAACAAGTATAATCTTAGTGAACTTTTACAAAAATGTCAAACTTATGAATCAATCCGAAGTTTATTCAAATCTATGCTTCCTGAATTCACCCAGAGAAATGATGTGTTCTACATTTCTTGCAAGTCTAGCTCTACCTCCCAAGGACAGCTTGCCCTAATCATGACTACGTTGTTGTTGCCTGTTGGGAAATTAATTTAAGTTCCCTATTGCTGAATATACCCTACACGTCCCTGCCAAGATAATCATTTTAATCCACCCTCAATATTATCTACATATTTCAGAACAAATACACATAAAGTCTTCTTCATTTAGGAGTCCTTGTAGCTGTTACAAAAATGTAGAGAAACAGCCTGAATACTAGGGAAAACTAGACTAGAGTCCATGTTCTATTACAGATAAGACTTGAATACTTCTGAAAATCAGTGTTTTGGTAAGAAATATATGTGCATATATTAAATAAACAAATAATGTAATAAATACTATGTCATGGCTCCTTCTTGGGGTCCTCAGTTTCATTAATAAAATAATTCAAAAGAATACTACAATGGGATCTTGAGGACAATATTCTTAGATATTAAAAAAATTGGGCAGATAAACTTCAAATTTAGAAATCTACTTGGAGAACTGAGAAGAGAAGGAAAATGGCATGGCATTTGAATAATGTAAATATGAGGGATACCTTGTGATGTATAACCAAGCCCATGTTAGTAATTCGGTATGGCAGTTAGTCTTGTGGTATATAATTAGCCCGTGTTAGGAAGAAGAGCTTAGACAGTGAAGCCTTTTATATTAAGAAAACCATATTTACAGAAGAAATAGAAAAAGCAAAGGAAAACCTACCCTTTTTTAATTCAGAAAATTAGACTGACTTAGGAAGCGGCTGCACTGCAAACATAAGACTAGGGCCCGAGAATTATGGGAACACTAGCTATTCTGTTATTTCTTTAATTAATACACGTATCATTAAGAATGCAAACAACACCAAAAGCCTCAACACAGTAACTGAAATTAACATGCATTTCAATAATATCTTTAAATATTAATGACCTCAATTCTCGAATCAAAAGTCTCAGACTGACTAAATGGATCAAGAAAGAAAGCTCATCTATTTTTTTCCTATAAGAAACACAACTCCTCTCAAATATGACAAAGAAATAAACAGGCATCTCTGATGTGGGAGTCCACTCTGTGTGCTGTATTTACCACTAATGAATAAAGAAGCTGCTTTGAACCTTTAGCAGGGAAGAACTTAGGTAGGTGGGAAAAACTAAACTGAGTGATGGGAAGAAAAGAAGGACAGAGTCAGAGAAACTCCACATAGCCACATAGCCACAAAAGAGCCAGATGGAACTTTACCCGGTAAGCCATAGCCAAGTGGCAATACACAGATTAATAGAAATAGGTTAAATTAATATGTAAGAGTTAGCCAATAAGAAGTTAGAGCTTATGGACAAAGCAATAATTTAGTTAATACAGTTTCTGTGTGATCATTTCGGGGCTGAGCAGCTAGGAACAAACAAGCAGCCTCCCTTTAACACATCACTATCTTTATAACTAATAAAATAGATTACAAAGTTAAGGTAAACATAAGATGTCAAGAGGGAGGCTCAATACAATCAAGAAAATACTTATCTAAGAAGATATTGCTAGCCTAAAAATATATGTACATCCAGTTTTATAAAAAATGTACTAGTGGATGTAATGACATAGATTAACATCAGTTCATTAATAACGACAGACCTCAGTATCCCACTTTCTCCTACAAACATGTAATCTAGACAAAAAATAAACTTGGAAACATTAGAATTAATTGTTATCTTACATCAAATGGATTTTCCAAGTACCTAGAAAATATTTCACCCAACCGCCAAAGAATACACATTCTCCTCAATATCACAGGGAAACTATTCTAAAATAGATAACATCATGGAACACAAAACAAATCTTTGCAAATTTAAAAAAAAAAAAACTGAAATAAGTTCTTGTATCCGATCTGACCACATACAATAAAATGCAAAAGTTATAGCAAATAAATCTCTAGTAAACACAGAATTTCATGGAGACTAAAATGAATAATGAACAATTCACAGAATAAATCATGAAAAAAATAAAAATATAATTCCCCGAGCTAAATGGAAAGGAAAAACACCACACAACAAAACCCTTGGAACACATTGAAAGCAGAGCTAAAAGCAAAATTTATTCTCTACATGGATACCTTTAAAATTAAAGACCACAATACAGATATACCTCATGAAGATCGTTCACAAAAACTAAACTGGCTTTATCATTGGAATGCATCAGTATTTCAACATACAGAAATCAATAAGGCACAAAAGTCAACTTAAAGATTTGCGTTATCATCTCAACAGATTCAGGAAAAAAACTTTAACAAAATCCTAAGAACCTTCACAATATCAGTTCTAGAGAACATAGGGCTACACGGAACATATCTCAACACAATAAAAGCATTTTCTGAGAAATCTACAGTCAACTTCATCCCAAATCGAGAAAGTTTGAACTGATACCACAGAAGTCAGCAATGATCCACATCTTTTCAACATAGTGTTCAAGGTACTAGCTGGAACAATAAGGCAAGAAAAAGAAACAAAGGAATACATGTGAAGAAAGGAGTCAGACTATCCCTGTTTGCTGATGACTTTACGTTATGCTTTAGTAATCCCAAGAAAACTACCAGAGAAGTTCTAGAAATTGTAAACAGCTTCAGTAGTGTGGCAGGATACAGAATCATTTGCAAAAGTATATAGCAGTTCTATACACCAACAAACAAACATATGGAGAAGAAACTCATGGGCAAGCCCCCATTCCCAAAGAGAATTAGATATCTGGGAATAAATCTAACTAAGCCACTGATGGACGTTCATAATGAGAAATTTAAACATCTGAAACAAAGGTAGAGAAAGATACTAGAAAATAAAAAGGCAACCCACGTTCACGGATTGGTAGAATTAATAGTGTCTATCAGCGTTCTTCGATAATATTTATCATTGTTACTATAGAATTTCACATATGTGCAGAAGCTGTTATGATCAATTCAATCCCCATTAATAAAACCACATTCTTCTCAGACTCCTCCTACCACTTATCTCTTTGAACCTAATGCACTTTTTTAAACCCACTAGATCCACTTGGAGGTTACAGTACATGAGTGCATCCAATGGAATACAGTGACTCTAGCGGGAACCACATTATTAAAAAAAAAACCTGAATCTTGCTCTCTTAGTGGCCATCAAATACCAACAGTTCCTCATCTAGGTGTGAGAATCCATGTGCCCCTACCCCTGCCATCCTGTAATTTTTACACGCTTTATCTTATGAGTGTTAAAATTCCTTTTTATTATTATACAAGGTAAATCTGTAATATGGAATGCATGTCATCTCCGTCATTGAATACAAGTGCAAACAATAGAAGAATTATATTCCATTATTAGCAACTGAATGGCTTTTAACTTAATATCCTATCACAGATCACTACCATTAGTAGCAGCATCACATTCTGACTACTTATAGTTCCAAATCCTTGGCGATTCTAAAAATATGGCTGGCATCAAGGAGTTGGGAACTCTTTTCAGAGTTTAATGATAAGCTCATAATTGGCAAATTCTTAAGAGAATTTTACTGTAAACCCATTTATGAGACAGAAAAGACATTATGGTTTTAAAATTATTGAAAGTGTGTCTTTGTCCAAATTAATTGAATTTCTCCAAAAAATTATGAAATATTTGGTTTTCAGTCTTCTAGTTATTGATAGATCTTGATAAATGTGCCTGACTTTGCTATTACTATCCAAAACTGCTCATTAAAAACCAAAGATTATGATCAATTTTATGATCTTGTTGTTTTCAGCATATTTTATTGGGACATTGTACTTATTAAAATATTGTCAACGTCTTACTTCTAAGGACAAACATAGAGATTCCGCACCTCAAATGCCTCACAGGAGCTATTGCATTGTGTACTTTATTACATGGTGGCATTTTTACCATCTGTAAGAGGATGAGGTAATAGCCACAATGCGTTGTTGAAAAGGGTACATTCTCAGTAGTCATCACTCTCAAAAAGCATATGCTCAGGATTTTCATGTCATTTTATCTAATATTACATATCTCCAAGGAGTTACAAAAAATGCAAGTGTTCTCATAAAAACAAGATATTACACAGTTTTCTATTTTTTCACAAACTGCAAATTCTTACTTTTAGTATCAATATCCCAAAGTTCGTGAGGTGTTATTGAGCACATCCCTGGACACACACACACACACACACACGTATATAAATACATTTGTAGCTTCAAATCACAGTGTAAGTAAAGTACTCAAAAATTAAAATCAAATTACCTATTGCATTGAAAATGGTAACTTAGAGTACCTTTTAGCATATACTACTTGGATTTTTTTCCTTTTTTTAATATGTATACGTGCTTGTATACATGGTTGTATGTGCATGACATTTATGCCATGTTGTCATAGAGGCCAGGAGATTGTACTGGATTATCCAGAAAGAGGTGGTTGTCAGCCATCACGTGGGTACCTGGAACTCTATCCTAGTTCTGTGCAAGAGGAGTAATCTCTCTAACCTACTGAACCACACCTCCAGCCTTATATCTTTCCTCTATCATCAAATACTGTATGTAAAAATTAAAGTACATGAAATTACAAACACCTAAAAATGGGAAGGAATTCTATTTTAAATGTCTATTAAACTATGTGTTTTGTTTTTTGAAACAGGGTATCTTTATGTATCCTTGGCTGTCCTAGAACTCAATCTACAAACCAGGCTGCCTTGGAACTTTGAGATCTTCCTGTCTCTGCCTCCTGAGTGCTGGGATTAAAGGCATGTGACACCAGTACATGGCGACTTTTTTTTTACTTATATAAATATGAACCTTTGTATAGTTTTAGTATCCTAAATACTCTAACATATTGTTCCCTTATAAAACTACTTTTAAGCTTTGCTTAATACCTTTTACACTTCATTTCTAGAGAAAATAACCTTACTGTCTTTGCCAAATACAACAAATAAGGACTGTTTATTCCAGTGTAAACCCTATAGTATAACTAACAGATCTAAAAACAAAGCTTTTTTCACTAAACCCAATAAAACAAGCAGAGAGAGATAATCCCAGGGAGCTTTTTCCTGTATGCTTTTCTACCATCACATTACTTATTTTACAAGCTGAGACAACACATTGACAGCTAACTCTACCAACAATGCTATACAAGTCAGAAGACAATTACTTCATTCTATGAGAATGAGAATTGAAATCCATGTAGCTGCCAAAGGAGACAGATGCAAGGTAATCTTAATGGTAAACCACGAGCCTTGAGGTAAAGTATAAAATAATAGAAATGAATTAATTTAAGATGTAAGTGTTAGTTAATAAGATGCCTAAGCTAATAGGCCAAACAATGCTGAAAAAAAAAAAAAAACCGGCAGCGGTGGTGCACTCCTTTAATCCCAGCACTCAAGAGGCGGAGGCAGGCAAATCTCTGCGAGAGAAGATAATGAGAATCAAAGATTATATATCTTGAATTTTGATTTCAAATGTGGGTATGAGATCATTTGTTAAAGGATAAATGAAATCAGTGTTTGTAGTCTGCCGTGTAGGAAGACCATAGTTATATAATAGCCTTTAAGAGATATCTTGTTTAGTTATCCAGTACCAATTGCTAAGCCATGAAAATGCACATGCAGGTAACATTATTCAGACTTACCAGGTTACATTTAGGAATACATACACATTCATACTTGTAACAACAACTAATGGAAGCTACAGTTATGACCTTGAAAGTTAACAAGGATGGCTATATGGGAGGATATTGAGGGAGAAAAAAATGAGGGATAAATGTATTATTGTGTGCTCAAAAAATAAAAAAAAGTGTTGTACTGTTCCTGTCTACCTTAGAAATCAAAAAATTATATTCACATTATAAATCAGTTTATATGTTATTTAATTGCTCTGAGAATTCTTATTTTTTTCTTTATGTATTAAAAGAAAGCACTGCATGATGGCGACTGATGTATCAATTTCCCAAATCTTCCACATAAATTGTACTAAATTGAAAAGCTTTGAACAATGCGGATTTTTTTCCTGTAAAATGCTAGGAACTGCTTGCCTGTAACTAGACTATTAAAGGGGCCCTGCTTGATACAGACAACCTAGGGGAACCTTTCCTTCTGATTTTCCGATGGTTGTGCATGTTCTTGTCCTATTGAGGTATGGTTCTAGTCTCTAACATTTCCTCTTGTATAATCTTCTGTCCTTTATTCTCACTTTTGTAAAAATAACTAGCAGTGAAGTTAGGCCTTTTCTGAAAGTTCCTAATTCAGTTCATATAGGATAACAGTTAAAGTTCTGGAAACTAATGTGTGGACATATTTTTGGGAAAAACTATTTGTAAGTGTTACTTATGACACAAAGATATAAGTAAGTGTGTCAGAAGGTTAACTGTAAAATGTTAATTACAATGTTCTCAGGTCTTAGGATACAGGAAGGTTATATATGTGCTTTAATTGTATCCTGCTACTTTGTTGGTCCTGGTTATCAGCTGTAGGTATTTCCTAGTGGAGTCTTTAAGGTCCTTTGTATAAAGAATTATATCATCTGCTAATAAGGATACTTCCATTTCTCCTAGTCTTCTTTGTCTGTTTTTCATCCCCATGTCTTATTTAACTACATTAGCTGATCCCACATGCTCCATACACTGGAAGAACTGAGGAAAATCAGCATGCTTCTCGTGTTCCTTATTTTGGTGGAAATGTTTCAGGTGTGCTCCATGAATAGGATGCTGTTCATGGGCATGCTGGATGTTGTTTTCAGGATGATGAGATAGGCCCCATGAATCTCCAATCTGGGCTCTTCATCATTAGGGTTATTAACAATGAGAAAGGTGCTGAGAAAGAAAACACAAAAACTATCCTATTCACAATAACCAAATATAAAGCAGAGAACAAATCTTAGAACCAGTTTAACTGAGGTGTAAGACAAGCACAATAAAGTCTTTAATACACTTAAAAAATCATTGAAGAAGATACCAAAAGACATCTGACGCTCATATATCACTAAGATTTATAGTGTGGAAATGATCATCATAAGAAAAGCAATCTATAGATTTATTGCAATCCTCATCAGAATTCTAAACAAATTTTAACAGAAATTTAAAAGAAAATAATCATAAAATTCATATAGAAACAAGAAATAACTAAGACTGACAGTATAACCCCAATCAATATAAACACTGCAGGAAGTATCATCTCATATTCAAGTCATGTTACAAAGCCACAATAATAGAAGAAGAATGATGCTGTCTTTAAAACATATTGTTCAATGTGCTAGAATTGAGGACCTACATAAAGCCTGGTTTTTGAGCCATCTGATTTTTGACAAAGAGACCAGTAAAACTGTGTGTAGAAGAAAGAAAGAAAATCCTTACTTGTCACTTTGCATAAAACTCAACTTCAGATTTATCAAGTATCTCAACATAAGACCTATTCCCCTGAGGTTTTTGGAGGAGAAAATCAATAAACTCTTTTGATTATAGACACAGGAAAGGCCTTTATGAATAGGACTCTTATAGCACAAGCATTAAAGTCAATAATTGATAAATGAGAACTTATGAATCTAAAAAGATTCTGTATAGCAAGAGAACCATCATTAAAGTGAAAAGGCAGCCTACTGAATATAAAAATATCTATATCAGCTTTATGTTTGACAGTAAGAAAGTGTCTAAACTAGGCACATACACAACACCTACAAAAATAAAACAAAACACCTCAAGGAAACGAAATAATTAAAACTTGGTGCATAAAATTAAACAGACTTCTCAAAAGAAGAATTAGGAAAGGTTAATAAGTAGTTTTTCCCTCTTTCACAAGTACCAATGACAGGAAATAGTCTTTGGATTTTTTAATGTTCACAATCCTTAACCATCAGGAAAAAAACAAATTAAAACTGTTTTGAGACTCAATTTTGCACAACTTAAATGGCCAAGATACAACAACAGCAACAAAACCAATAACAAATGCCAACATGAATGTTGAGAAGTTATTCACTCTTGTTGATGGTGCAAAATCAGAAGCTGCTGTGGCAAGCAGTATGAAATTTCCTGAAAAGTTAGAGATATGATTTTATGATCCATCTATTACTTAGGCACTTAGCCCTGAATGGTACAAAATCTTACTACACAGATTCTTGTACATGGATGTTCATTTTCGTTCTGCCTACTACACCTCGAAAATGTAAACAGTCTAGATAGCCACCAATTTATGAACAAATACTGAAAATATTATTCAGTTGCAAAGAAAATGAAATTTACATGTAAATGGACGGAACAGAAATTATCATTTATTAAATTTAACTGTGGAAGATATGTGTTGAAATATTGCATATTCTCTACCATATATGAATTCTAGCTTTGAATCTTCTCTCTCTCTCTCTCTCTCTCTCTCTCTCTCTCTCTCTCTCACACACACACACACACAAACACACACACACAAGTTTACACTTTATACTAACAGAATAGTTTTAAAAGGAATTACTTCATAAAGGGATGATTGAATTTAAATAGTCTATTTTAGAGTAGCGAAAGAAGTCTGGTATCTCGTAAAGGACTCGTGGGTGGGTTAAAAAAAGTATTGAAGACTTGAAGAGGAAAAGGGAGATAATAACATAGAATATATTAAATGATGTGTCAGATAGAAAGGAAGTGTAGAAGAAGGAACATAAAGGGTATATCTAAAGCTAGGTAGTGGTGGCGCATGCCTTTAATCCCAGCACTCTGGAGACAGAGGCAGGCAGATCTCTATGAGTTCAAGGCCAGCCTGGTCTACAAGAGCTAGTTCCAAGACAGCTAGGACTGTTAAGCAGAGAAATCTTGTCTCAAACAAACAAACAAACAAACCAAACAATAACAACAAAAAGGGATATCAGACATTTAGGGCTGTTACACAGAGAAATCTTGTCTCAAAAAACAAACAAAACAACAACAACAAGAGGGGATATCACAGTTAAAACTGTGTGTGTGTGGGGGGGGTAAATCAAGCTGCTCTACAATCTGATATCAATTTCTCCTCAAACAAAGACTACTTAAAGTAATATTTTATTCTTGTTTATACCTCAGAATTGGGTGGTAAGGTCCCACTGTTTAAGAACAAGTCATAAAGCATGGAGAAATCCAGTTGATATACACTGTGATGCCTTATGACTTCTTGCTACCTTTCATAGTGTTCAGCATTTCTGTACATGATACTAGGGGAGAAATGTAATCAACAGTCTCACACAGCTCTAAACCCTGTAAGCTACAATAATAACGGACATGGGAAAATATGTCCTTTGATGCAATACTGGTCTGAATTTTATGGTCGTACCCAACCTACCACTTTCTGATTGAACTTAAGGCTACCTCCAGAAGACAGAATTAATGCACGGTACCATTAATTAGGTCAAAAACATTGGCTAGTTAAGTCTGCCACCCAAGTACTAACAAGCATGACCCTACCGAGCTTTCAAAATCAGATGGTATGACAATAGACTTAGCTACTACATCATAGACCCACGGGGAAAACTCAATAATGTTATTCTGCTAAATGGACATAGTACTAAGTTTTATTAATAGCCACAGAATAGTGTTTCCTTTGATCTGCATCAGAGAAGTCCATTTTTTGCTATAGAAGGGAATTGATACTGAGACATAAAACTTAAAAACATATAGAGAATCAGAGACTTTGGATAAGGCTCTAAATAAGACATAGCTTGACTGTTTCCTTCAAGGTTCAGGGTCCATTACAGAAGAGGGGATGGAAAGATTGTAAGGTCCAGAATTAGCAGATGTCTGAGTTGAAACAATATTTCAGGAACATGACAGGTATGTTGCACAAGCAAACTAGAAGATGATATGACTGCATGTGTATGACCTACATAAGTTTTAGCTCTTCTCAGTTCCCAAGTTCTCAGCATGCATGAAAGAGATGCTCATGAAATCTCAGTTCCCAAGTTCTCAGCATGCATGAAAGAGATGCTCATGAAATCCTTCCCTACTCGACGTCCTACTCCCACTTGGTGGCTGCTGAAAGAAGCAGAGTGTGTTTCCTTCAGAGACTTAGCCTCCAGAGCAGTGGTTCTCAACCTTCCTAGTGCCTGATCCTTTAATACAATCAGTTCCTCTTGTAGTGGTGACCCCAACCCTCATGTAGTAAGTTTGTTACTCCTTTATAACTAATTTTGCTATGGTTATGAATAATAATGTAAATATCTGTGATTTCCAATAGTATGAGGTGACCGCTATTGAAGAGTCATTTGACTCCTAAAGAGACTGCCATCCAGAGGTAGAGAATCAGTTACCAGAGGCTCCAATGATCCAGGGGATGTTTCTACATGCGTTCACATTCAAGCATTACTATGTGGACTTAGTGGCTTTACAAAAGGGTATATGATGTTGTAGGGTACAGTGGTGGAGGAATGCAGAAAAATTGTAGTGAGGAGGCAAAGGGGATGAAATTGATTAAAAAACCAATATATACACTGTGAAATTTTTAAAAATTAATTACTTAATTAATTAATAAATACATTTTCCAGATTCAACAGCTTTAAGGAAACTTTAAATTAAAGTGAAAATAAGTAGATTTTGAAATAATCTTATGAGGTTCCCTAAATCAGTATGGATTTTTTACAAACTTTTTAATACTGATTGATGTGTGTGTGTGTGTGTGTGTGTGTGTGTATGATTAAATTTGGAAGACAGAGGAGGGTATTGGGTATCATCCTCTGTCACTGTTGATATTCTATTTTATTTTATTTTTAGATAGAGGCCTGTTCTCTCAGAATCTTGAGCAGATGTTTCTGTCTTCCTCCTCTTTGTCCTCCCTCTATACTGGAAACCAGTAAGCAACGACAATCTCAGTGCTACAGATAAAAGTTTGTGTGTGACCATGCCAAGTTTGTCATGTGGGCAATGTCTCCAAACTCAGATCCTTGTGTTTGCACAGCGAGCTCTGTTAATTGATGAGAACTTTTTCCAGACCAGTATCTTCATAACTTCATGATACCACAATTGTTTCACCCTAAGGACCTCCTGGTATCAGTGTTGTCTTGTTTATATTAATCTACTCAGTGTTTTGCCCTTATCTCCCAGATACTACTTTGATTGTAATTTTTTATTAATGCAAAGGAGTTTTCAAATTCAGTGTTTGTCACAACATGATTCTGTTAACACTTTTAAACCAGAATGTGCACCTACTGTATCTAGTCCACAGTTACTATGCTCAAAGGCAGTATAGGACCTGTTCTGGATTCTGAATTTTAATCTTTCTCTAAGAACCTACACTAGCATAAATAAAAAACAAGATTTGCTAATTCTGATCTCTCAACCTTAGAAATAACTCATAATTCGATAGTCTTAAAATGTCAGAAGCAAATACCTAGAGGGTTGGCTTACATTTGTCGAAATCCTCAATATACTTTCTATGTAGTTCAGTGATAGTTGGCATTGTCAGGAAATACAATGAGAGAGCCGTAGTTGTGCATTGGTTTATTATCCAAACTTGAAAAATGTCCAGATAGTTTTTGACAATATTTCCTGCTAATACACACCAGTCAAGGTAGCTTTGTCTGAGAATGATCATTAAAATAGAGTAAACTCAGAACACAAGAGCCGGGAGTGGTAACTCATGCCTAAGCTTGGCACCTGAGATGTATAAGCTGTAAAGTCTCAAGTTTTATGTCCTGTAGCCTGTGTTACATGAAAGCCTTCTTGAAACACATACACAAACATGCATATGTACACACACATATACACACATACAGAGGGAGAGAATTTGTGTAAAGAGAATATTCAAAATGACAGTAATGCTCATGCTGTTTGCAAATAATCATGGGAAGTGATACCTTCTCATTTTAACACTAAAGAGTTTTTAAATAATAAGTGATGCGTGGATCTAAAGGCACAGTTGTTTAATCTGTACTTAAAAGCTAAGTATTGTAAATTAATAACTGAGTCTCTTCTTCAAGGATATGTGGAATTCTGAAAAAATGACCCCAAGGAAGTTGGAAAGTACCACAGGCTTCTAAATTCTTATAGTATCCTCTTTCTTTCAATTCTGGAAGTTCTTACCCATTGTGGGCAGTGTGCTACCCTGCACAGGTGGGCATATATTGTATAAAAGGGCAGACTGGGGAAATATTGGGGGCAAACCGGTAAGAGGCCCCTCCATGGCTTCTTCTCTGGCTTCTGCCTCCAAATTCCTGCACTGACATCCATAGTGATGAAGAGTGACCTGAGTTCTGTAAGAGAAAATCAACTCTTTCCTCCCCAAGTTGTTTTTGGTAATGGTTTTCAACACAGCAAAAGAAATCAAGCTAAGACAGGAACTAACAAAAGCATTATCTTGTTCCCTTCACCAGGTAGAAGCTATTCTATAGCATAAGTGACACTTTAATATTTTTTTAATTCATGTATTTCCCCCAAAATAAGTTAGCATTGTGAAGTTTCTTAGTAATGAATATTTTATCAGAAAGCACATAATGGCTGCTTATGTAGAGCAATGTGCTTGTTTGATTTTGACCCAGAAGGAAAAGAAAGGTAGACATAATGTATAGAGGGAAATTTCCATAAATGCTTATAACTTAAAAGAACCCTCTTAGTCACTTGGGGAAGAGACAGCAGACGTCTGCTCCAGTTCTTGATTTCAAAGAAAATACTGAGCAGAGACCTATTTTCCTTTTTCCTTGTTCCCTTCGTTTTATGTCTTACTCCTTTTCCACACCCCATGGAGCCCCTCTTTTGGGACAGAACTTCTGACTTCGGGGATGGGAATTGAAGGAAGCAGGGAAGACACCCAAGAGTGGGTAGTTTTTATGTGGTTTTTTTTTTTGTTTGTTTGTTTTGTTTTTTGGTTTGAGGCTTAGTTTTTGGATTGGTTTTGGTTGGGGTTTTAGTAATCTAATTTAGTAATTTAATAATTTAATAGATTAGATTATAAATTTCTCTGCAAGTGCCATGAGGTCTCTGATATTAGAATCTGTCCCGATCTGACCTCCTGTCACCAGCTTCTTCTGTTATGCTCCTAGAAGTGTCTATTTAGAAGAGTTCTAATGAAGGGCAGGCTCAATGAATTTAGCCAGCCCCTCTCGATTATGTAATTATTCATCTCCCTGTGGGTGGTCTGCATTGTAGGCTGCTCCTGGGCCAATGTACAAACTTTCCTTGTGTACTTATTACAGCAGCAAAATTCTCCCATGAGGCTACAGCTTATCAATTCCAGTCTAAGAAAGACAATATTTGCTTTCCTTTTAAATAAATATGGGGAGCATAGTTTCTAATATTTAAGAGTACTGAAGATATATTGCTTTTGTGTAACTGATACTTCTTAGTATTCTATGATGACTGATATCTGTGTATCTTAAGGTATAATGAAGTGGAACATGTTTTTACAATTTAGGATTTAACTTTCCTGACATCTCTGCATTAAAGCGTATATTATCAGTGGGACTGCAAGTTCAGTTTATATTATTTATCACTCCAGATTTGAATTAAGTGGATTAACTAGAATTTTCTCACTTATATTCATGGTTTGTTTCACATACAATATCATACAATTTACTTTTCACATTTTTAAAACATGACCATTTTCCTTAATAACTTCCAGAGCAAAATTCAGATCCCACTTTGCCATAAAATTATCAGTTTAACTTGAGCAACTACTTTAACTTTTGAGCCTATATTTCCTTTGTGTGAAATTGAAAAGTTGATATGCCCATCCCAGGTGGAGACTATGAATCTTAGAGACACTATTCTGTAGCCCACATTTATGTACTATGTAGGAAAACAACAAAAAGTGTTCATGAATAAGACAGTAGGTTAGTGCAGCCGGCTATCCACAATATCTTGAGGTTTGCCTCCTGCACATGAGTTTCCAAGAGACTCTGTATTCTGCTGGCTGTGTTAGGGTCTTGCATCCTGTCTCCACTTTTAATTCAGCCCTGCTGGAAACAATGGGTACAGTGGGAGTTTGGGACTTTAAGAAGTTGAAGACCATGCTTACTCTCTTCCCTCTACTCTAGGTTTCATCTAGATACTCCCTTAGAAAATTAGTAATAATAATGATAATGTCAATACAACTACAACAATTACTGTTCACTTCTGATAAAGGAATGAGGTGCACAGGAGAGATGGCATTGAAGGCACACACATTTACCACATGTTCACATCGGATTTACCATGCTGTGTACATATGCATACAAGGCTTAGAAACATACAAACCATAATGCCACATTAGAATCAGTTATCAAAAGTCATCACTATAATCTTCATGCTTTTTTCTCCAATCCTTACAATGTGAGCCCTCAACTGAGATAAACCTCGTTTGAGCTCACTAAAGCAAAGTTTGT
The DNA here is from genome assembly GCF_950005125.1 of Chionomys nivalis. NCBI lineage: Eukaryota > Metazoa > Chordata > Mammalia > Rodentia > Cricetidae > Chionomys > Chionomys nivalis. The sequence continues at coordinate 2,312,163 of NC_080099.1, read as the reverse complement.
TGTAGGATGAAATTCCCACATCTTTATAGTTTTATCAGTTATAAGGGTGAGATGTCTGGGTTGATTTTTTTTTAATGATTGGTATCATTTTACAGAATGGGACACAGAATTCAAAATCAGAAATATTTAGTATATAAATTGCACATATCTGTCTTTGATTGCAGTGAGAGACATTGGTATGAAGCATTGTAATAGGAAAATACATAATTATGATAAGTACATAATAATGTGAGGTCTTATTGAATGTCAACATTAAATACATCTCCAGTACTAAGAAGAATGAAAAGTTGGGGAAAGTATACCTATGTGTCTCAGTCAGAAATGTAAGGCTGAGGGACATCATGACTCTTGTTTAAAGACATTGATACTTATGCAGCTCATGACTTTGCTCATACTTGTGTTTCTACAGAAATGTGGATTGAACCTCTGCTTTTTTTTTATTGGAGGAATCTTCTTAAAATACATTTTTTATACTGGGTTATATAATTTCATACTCGCACTATTGCCTAATGTGCTGTGAGTGTATCATCCCCATACCTTATTATCCTTCCATTTTTTTGCCCCTCTACCTCCTATTAGAGGCCTCTCTTATTCCTGTTTAAGAATTTAATTTTTATATTCATGTTGTATGCACATTGCTCACAGACCCAGCCCTCTAAAAAGTGCTAGTCCCTCAGACATAGACCTAAACGGCAGGGTAGGTAGAAGAAAGTGGAAGTACATGATATTTCTCTAAATAAGTTGTGAAAATGCAGCTATAATTTATTCTTCTAAAAATTTTTTTTTGTATTTTTAGTGGTCAGGTCCAATATTTATTCAGTAAAAGTATTAACTGTGATGAGATTCATGGTATTTTTACTAAATAATTTACAAAAATCATTCATTATCACCAACAGAAAAGTGTCCTCATAGAGGAAAGGGAGATTGGGGATGAGGGATTCAGAGGTAGACATGCCTCTGCTGGTGTGTCTTCACATCTCCCGTAGCACAGATTTGTAGGTCGCTGTCTTCATCAGTAGGAATTTTAACAGTAAGCCTTTCTGTAAATCAAATCTTGATGTCAGTTTAAAAAAAAACTTGAAGAAATTAATTTTTCTGGATAAAGACAGGAAAAGATTGATTCTTATTTTTTTAACTGAGGATGGAAAATAGAGACTTCATGATTGTAGAAGTATTTAAGTGACTATATAACCCTAAAAAATTGAAAGACTCCTGAAATTTATAAGAGAAGGTTTGAAATGCAAATCTAAGCTGTAGAATGGCTCATGGGGCAAAGTGCAGTTCTTCAAGTGGAACAGCCTTGATTGTCCCAGTGAGGAATTATATTTTTTTCTCTGTTTAATCTTAGACTTAAGCTCATTTGAAATATTAAATTCTCCTTGAAATAGTAGTGTAGGTTTTGTATATCCAATTAAATGCAAAATCTTGATACAAACCACATTGGTTATGCTGCTGTGAACAATATCAGATGATGATGGTAACACCTGCAAGAAAATATGCAATACCAAAATTGTGTTGAAAATTATGAACAGTAGATATATAAAAAGCACATTTTATAATTGTAGAAGCTATTCAAATAAAATATGAATGCAAATGGGAGAAAAGTATTTCATGCTTATCCCTGGCATAACATGAATATCCAAAATGCAAAAGAAATGAATGTTGAATTGATTATACCCTTTAATATTCTTGAGCACAGTATAATGAATTTTAAAGAGTATATTGTTAATATAGTTGTATATGTGAATCAGCATCCCATTACTTTAACAGAGAACTGAAATCAATAAACTTATAAAAATAATGTCTTTTGAGCTCTCAGATTTGTAGGTATCATCTCATCATTGGGTGTACATTTATTTTAAGACTTAATACAAAGTAGCACATGATAGGAAAATCCAACAGGTTGTACTTGGTTGAGTAATCCTGTCCGCCACATGACAGCTGAAAGAGGTGTAGTGGAGGAATGGGATAACTGATTGACATAACTGGGGAAAAGGGCTCCAGTAGAAGCATTGACTCCATCTGGTTGGACTACAACACTTTCTAGATTGCTAATTGATATGAGAGGCCCTACTCTATTGTGGGTGGTACACCCCTAACCAGGTAAAACTACATTGTATAAAAATTCTAGTTTACAGTGAACTTAGGTAGAATCCAATATTCAGTTTCCCCTCGTGGTTTCTGCTTCAATTCCTGTCTTGAATTTCTTCACTGACAGACTGAAACCTATAAAATGAAATAATCTCTCTCTTGACCAATTTGCTTTGGGTTATAGATTTTCTTTGTCACAATAACAAAAAAAAACAAGCTATAAAAGAAAGAGAGAGGAGGATAGGACAGAGGAAAAAAGGAAAGAGAAGAGAAGATGACAGGGAGAGAGGGAAGGAAGGAAATGCCAGAAAGGAGAAGAGAAGAGAGGAGAAGACAGGAAAGATCACGAAACCCAGGTGTCACAATGAACTTCTTTGAGACTCCCATAGTGCCCAGCCCCTACAAATGACGAGTAGGAGCAATGCAAGAATCAAGAGTTGGTAGCCAAGCATAAAGAGACAGTCTGGGTATAAATATTATGATTGTTGGCATTTAAGGTTTGCATGTCTGATTTTCCTTTAAATAGAGATTCAACTCCAAGGTTCCACATACAGAGTAGATCTTCACTTACATGACTAATAGAACTAGATCCCACTGGGTTCAAAGTTGCTGTGCTTCAAGGGGAAATCTTTGAATTCAAATTAATGTTGAAGGGTCTATTCTGTTTACTCGCAAAAAAAAGGTGCCTTAACAGTGCCATTAGAGTGTAAATAGGCCATTAACTGGGAAGATCTTGAGCAAACTATGAAGACACTGGACAGCTTCTGTGACTATGCTCTGTCTTCTCAGGGAAGTGACTGATGGTGTGTTCTTCACCCTCCTTGGTAGAGAGAGGGTGACACTCAGTTTATTTGACAACTGTAGCCCTACCTGTTATTCACCATGAAGAGCTAATGCTGAGACTGTAGCTTAATATCTGACCAAATATTGAAGCTTCTCTTTATTTAAGTTAATGATAATGCTCTTTATAATTGTTGAAATCATCAGCAATAATTTAACATGACTTTTCATTTAGTTTTGAATTGTTTTTTTCTTTTTCATATATATTTAAATAATAATGACTATTATGACAACGTCTCTGTGAGTCTCAGTCCTTACGTTAATCATGGCATGAAATAAAATAATGAATAGATAACAAAATATAACGCACTTACCGAAAAAAATATGTTGAGATTATGTTATTCTGTGATTTAGCAATTCTACCACTCAGTGTCTCAAAGAGGCCCACATGCCCATGCTGAATATCTACTCTGAGTCATAGTTGAGATGGCACAGGTTCCATGTCTAAAGTCTATCTGTGAACCACTTACAATGAAAATATGCTATGTGGACAGACTGTAACGTTATCTATAATCACTCAGCTTCTCAATACTGAAAAATAATTGGTGTGGTCTACAAAAATACAGAGATTTCTGTGGGTAACAGTTTTAATCACTATTATAGGCAGAACACAGAACAATTTTACAGAAATATTTATCATTTGATTAATGGTTTTGTTAATGTAACATGGCCTACCTTGTAAAGATTTAATGTTATATTTAAGAGATTAGATTTTATTATAAACAAATAAACAAACAAAGGTGTGCCCCCACATACAATATTGTTATTTAAGAAAAACTGAATAGTGCTTTCACTAAGCCAAATTTTGAAGAATTTTCTGGAGTTTTTAAAAGTATAGCATGCTTGCTCTTGGAAGTGATATTATATTAAAAAACATTATTTGGAAATCTGAAACACAGCTTCAGATGTTAAATCAGAGTGGTACATAATTTACTGCATATCAGCCTGCATTTTAATTCATACATATCTATCATACTCTCTAATCAATTTGAATGACCCAAATACCTCTTTTTTTAACTAAATATTTTATTTTCTTGGAAGATGGTGCATTATTATGCCAATTGATTTTTTAATATCTGTCAAATGCCATTGTAAGCTTTATGAAAGATTAGCATAAGCAAACCCATAAGCTGGGGTATTATTGCTTCTACTCAACAACAAATTAAGGGAGACTCAGAAATGAGATAGAACATTTGTGTCTTATTAATATTTGTGCAGAATTTTAACCAATTTGCCTTTACATAAGAATGTACTTTAATAAAAAGTGTTATTTTTCTACATTCGTATTTGTCTATGAATCTGTTTCTTGGACATTTAAGTGCTTGTTTATCTGAAGTGACCGAAATAATATCCTTCTTAAAATGTTCTGTTGAATTTTTTCCCAATTACGCTTGTATAAGGAGACAGATTCAACGCAATTGTATTTAGCATTTTCTCTTGACAAGTGTTCAACAAGACAGGGTCTTTAAAAATGGCTGTCACATAAATAGCAACTCATAAATATGGGCCCACTCCTATTGTCATCTCCCCACAGGGATACATGTTAAAGGCGCCTCTCCTGTTGTGACATGATTGCCAAGGAGCTAAGTAAATTTTACCTGCTTGAAGACAATGAATGCACCTAATGCTGACATTTGTGTTTTCTTGCCAAATGGCATTTGACGAGAACATAGCTTTCATCACGCCGAAGAGGATATAAAGCTAAATAGCATGTGCAATTATCACCCTGTTTGCTTCACTCCGGAATATAACTCTATCTCACTACTTACGAACATCGACTTTCAAAAGTGAAATATAATGAGGAAATATACATAGACAGAATAAACAGCAAGCTTTGCCATGAGGCTTCCTTAGGCGATTTTAAATTGCATAACCTCATCATCAACAGACTGTTCCACACTGAAGGCAGACACAGGGTACCTTCCTGTAGCTGTGATAAATAACAGATTCAAAATTCTGATGTCAAGATTTGTGTCATGCTGAAGAACAGCCAGGAATAGAAATTTACCAAACGGTCATCCTTCATTTTGCTTTGAAAAGGTTGGAAATTGGATTTGCCTTGTACTTCAACACACACAAACACACACACACTCACACACACACACAGAGTTTGTGCTAAAGGAATATGTATTCTAATTTTCTATCTAACTTAGCACTGTGTAACATTAAAAGAAGGAATTTTGTCTCTGCTTAGCAATGTTGGCTTCCTTCAAAACATTGTAATCAGAGTTAAAGTTTCTCATTTGACACAGAAGGGACTGTGTCACCAAATTTTATCATTTCACACTTGTTCAATGATATTCCCTTATTTTTACTATCCTGAGTTATTTGTCTCGAAATTGACTTGAAATAATTTCCTGAGATCATCCTATAAGACACACCCCAGTGTTTTTGTTTGTTTGGTTGGTTTGCTTGTTTTCTTTTTTTCTTACAATCTGCAAATTCTTTGGTAGTTGCTGAACAACGTGTCTAGGCATTGCACGGCTGTGATGCATCTGAACTCCTCACAGCTGTGGTTACCCACAGGACTCCTCAAGCAGTTTGAACCCGATACCATTTGTTCATGAAAGGGGAAATTGTCACGTGAGGTCTTTTCTATCCTCAAGGTTATGTAAGCAGCGTTAAAGCTCCCTGATTTCATTTGAGAGGTGTCACTCTCCTGATGGTACAAACGGTTAAAGTTGTTGCAGGAAATGTTTCCTTCAGTAGTATGGGGTCCTGCTCCTGTAAATAGCCCCTGACCCTTTTTCCACAATTAACCCTCACCTGTGCTCCCATAAGAGACCATAGTTAAACTCTCTGGCTCACCAAGCTAGACTTCAGTGGTATTATTTCTCTGATTCCTTCTGTACTCTACGTGAGGTTAATAAACATTTTATTTTCTCAAAGGAGATATTCATACAATAGTCTAGAGATTGATTTTCAATCATTAGTTGGCTGTACTCCCAGGATGTATTTCAAAGATTCACACTCATCAACACATTCAAAAGGTTTCTTCTTGGTCCTGTAATTCTCTATTTGTAGAAAAATATGGAGCAATAAAAAAGTATAATTTTACTAGCAGGCCATGGTGCCTCAAAGTTCATACGACTTAAATGCTTCTTCATTTTGACATGCCCATCAATGAAATGGGTGGATGATGATAGTACAATCACTTTTCCGTAGCTATCAGGCATTTTCTCAGAGATAATGCTAATTTTCCTGTTTCCTGATTTTCTCAGGGATAATGCCGATTGTCCTGAGTGCACTTAAGAATAGTTCTGAGGACTAACACTCTAGCTAAATACTCAGTCTTTAATATTCAGAGGAGGAAGAGACCTATACTGTGCAGACATTCATTAAGCTTCAAATGCATCCCATTTCCTTCAGAGCAGAGAGTTCAAACGCCTCCAGGATCTTAGCATCTGGCGTGTGTGCATGTCATTTTCCACTGTCAGAATCACTTTGACACTGAGGCCAACCCCATCCCTTTGTATAGACGGAGCAGGTGTTTGATCACACATCCTCTGCATTCCCCTTTCACAGAGGCAGTATTGAGGACGGTTAAGTGAGGTGAAGTGACATCCAGCCATTTGAGTTTCACAGATGTGGCCTTGTGTGCTGTAGAAGACAGAGCAGGAAGTGAGCTGAGGCAAAGGTGCGAGAGTGAATGACAAGGAAGCCAGACTAGTCAGGCATGGATTCCTTACTTGTGAGAGATAAACACAGTCAAAAGTATGCGAGTCATAATCCAAAGCCAAATGATCTCAGTTAAAATCACTGAAATACTTTTCAAACAGACTATTAGAGTAACATGAACCAAAAGTATATTTTAAAAAGAAATTGCTCCTAAAAAGAAATTGCTATAATTAATAGGTTCAAAGAAGAGACAAGTTAAGTGTGGGGATTTCTTTATACTTGCCTTCCATAAAATACATTTTATAATTCATGAATTTATAGCTTTAGGATTTCATTGCATTTTATATAGTAGACGAATTTCTTTTACCAAATCAAGTGGTTTAAATCTTCATAACTTATTTTAAGTCTTTTAAAAGGTGACTGTTACTTTACATTTATAATTAGATTTTACTAAGGCACTTCTTTGAGTTTCCTAAAATTCAGTGGTACAATGGCAAGCATCATTATATTCTCTGTAAAAAGGTCAAGATTCTATAAGCATTTGGAAGTCAATGTCCAATGGAGGAATAGAAATTTAGGTAGTTGTTATGAGCCTGGAGAATCTCAGTTAAGAAAATAACAAGATACACTCAGAGTGCATTTAGCGGACAAAGGACTCAACAACACATAACAAGTCAGGACAAACAGTCCCAGAATGAATATGAACTAAAGTCCAGCACTCATTATGTGTGCGTGTGCACATTTGAAGGGTACCGAGAGGTAGCATACTTATAATGTGCATATTATATACTGTTCAATTTGGGACCTTAAGGTTCTAACCCTTACTGTTCCGACATGAGTATTTTGATCTGAAGTTTATGTCAGTAGAGCTGGGGTTTGGATCCTCTGAACAAAAGTACACTACTTTAAGGGATCAGGTAGGAGATTTTGAGAGAAAGAATTACCAAATTCTCCTTCAGTCAGTGGTCAGTTCAAAGACAATCATCATTTCTGATCAAAAAGGAGTAAGAGTGAAGTCCTCACCTGTGTGTCTACAAATCCATGATTTGCCAAGTAAGAAATGGGAAGCAGGGATCAAACAATATCCAATTTTTGTAAGGAAGTTAGATTAGAAAAAGGAAACACCAGATGATGATGATGATGATTAAACATCATTTAAGGTAGAGCAGGAGAAATGTCACCTTCACCAAATGTTTCTTCTTCAATGCTCTGGAAGATAAAATGAGCCATTGAACAGAGTGCGTTGGTTTAACCCCAGTGCACGAGGCAAGGCCATTCTGACTTATTCAAGTAGCCAAATGAAACTCCACACAGCATGATAAACGACATGAAAATGATAATGCACTTTGAAGTTTTATATTTGTGCTTAACTGAGGAGAGTCATGCTGCAGAGACAGCTGCAGTGTTCCTGGCATATTTATCTATTTAGAGGTCATTAGGATGGTAAAACACTGTAGTGCGTGGGAAACAATCAAGGGGAAATTATTGGGTTCATTGGTGGAAAATTTTAGCAAAAAGAAGGGGTCTGGAGAAAATTTCTAAGAACAATTTTAAACTGAGACAAAAATGAATCTTATTTTCTCCTTTGCCATAAAGTTATTTTACTTCCTTCTCTTTTTTTTCTTTTTGTATTTTGATACTATCAGTTATGCATGAACTAACCTGTCTCCTTCAAAAGGCAAATTTCTTCAATGACATGAACTATACAATTTTATTTGTGACGACTATAACGAAATTACAGACACAATGACTGGGTGCATATACCTATTTAGAAATACAAAATACAGATGTGATGCTGGAGTCTATGTAAAGAAACTGAGACATGAAATCCATTTACATATGTTAACAGGAACTATTTTGCTAAATATAAAAATTTGTTCCAGTTTTGAGGCTTTTGTGCATTGAACCAGGTCATTATTCCAAGAGATTATATGGATAAAGGTTTCAAAATAACCTAAATAAAAAGAAAATAGTTTACAGTAGGGAATTCTAGGAAATGGTTAACTTTGGAAGATGACAAAGGCAGTAAGGTCTCAGCTTCTTTATCATGCTCAGTGAGAAGATGAATAAAAGCACAAATAGTGGGCTATTAAAGATCCTTCATTCTCGTACGATGGGCTACAATACTCTGATATTTATTTCTTTCAATTATATTGTCGAAATGTTTATTATTATGCATGCGAATTTAAATGCAACATTTTTATTGCTTTAAGTGAAGTAATGTATGCTTATTATCAGGCAAGTAGGATGCAAAAAAAAGCTCAATAATTAATCATTTCAATTACACATTGACCCTTCAGCATAGCATGCAGGCTGTCTACTCTCTTCAATCATTGTAGATCAGCCTTTTCCTCTTCTGATAACTGTATAGACAAAATCACAATGTATAGATACCCTTGCTTCTGACTTCTTCATACTTCAGTTCTACTTATCCAGAGACTTCATCTAGAGAAACATATTGTCTAATATTGAAAATCAAATTGCTCCCCTCTTTATCATCTTAAGTTAATGATAATCCAATAAATCAGTTTTAACAATAATCTTAACAGTGTCTATACATAGTACAAATTTGGAGGGCTTATTGTGATGTTTTCATGTGTTCCTAATATGCTTAGGTCATTTATTTTCTACTGTCTTCTATTGTTCACTAGCCCTTACTGATGGTTCCCTGTTCCTGTCTAAATAGTCCTTCCTCTCTCTGTATTTCTTTCACTGTTTTGTATAGATTATACCTGAAAAAGGAAATCTTATATCATTCTTGAGTCTATGTCATTATTAAATATGATCATCCCCAATTCTATTTTCTTGCGAAAACATCTTTTTTTCTCTAAATAAAAATTAAGCAAGCCTGTATCTAACAGATGAATGAAATTTCCTGTCATATCAAACAGTTGTCAGGAATAGGATGCCCTGTGTCTGCCAGAGGAACTGTAATCCAGAGGAAACTTTCTGTAAGTCACTATGGAGATTCCTCTCTCTCTCTCTCTCTCTCTCTCTCTCTCTCTCTCTCTCTTCTCTCTCTCTCTCTCTCTCTCTCTCTCTCTTTCTCTCTCTCTCTCTCTCACACACACAAATACATACAAAGAAAACAGCAAAAGATAGATGTATTATATGATTCTAAATATATACTCAAAGGAATCTAAGCCAGCATACAACATGGAATTTTACATGCATATTTAATCTTGCACTGTTCACAGTAGGCAAATTGTGAAATCAGCATTCACACTAAGTTGTCTTGCCATACCTCGCTATTTTATATGTGTTTGCGGCACAAAAGTCAAGATATTTAATTCTTAATTTTATTTCTTAATTTATTTCACTCATGTTCTTATAGCAAAATAAACCTATCTTCTATAAGAAATGATTATTTTTTTAAAAAAAATAAGAATAGGGCTGGAGAGATGGCTCAGAGGTTAGGAGCATTGCCTGCTCTTCCAAAGGTCCTGTGTTCCATTCCCAGCAACCACATGGTGGCTCACAGCCATCTGTAATAGGGTCTGGTGCCCTCTTCTGGCCTGCAGGCATAAAAAAATAAGAATAGATATACTCCATTAACTAAACAAAGTTGAAATATAATCACACAGTTTAGAATGTGCCACACTACAGGCACTCCAGTTACAGATTTACGAATAAACTAATGGAATTTTTCAGACAATTTTTCACAATGTCCTGTGACATTTTAAGTTATATTCACTAAATACTTGCTGATAAATTATGCAGAAAACAAAACAAAACAAAATGATGCATGCAAGTGGCTATCTCAGGGAAGACTGCCAGTTGCTTTCAGCCTCTATGTGAAGTCTGGATGACAGAAGCAGTGGTAGATGGATGGCTCCAGTGAGAGGAGTTTTGACAGTGCAACTGCAGTCTCACCTACCGAGTGGGAACATGTGCCCTTGACTACCTGAATCAAAACAAAATTAAGATAGGAAAAAAGAACAAACTTGTTATACTGCATTTGGAGGAAGTGTCTGTAATCATCAAATCCACAGTCTGGGGTACCATCCGAGAATCCTTTTCTAAGGTGCATGGAAAATATTTCTCACAGTGTCAGAGACTGCCATAAGGATGGTGAAAGGAAGCCCAAGTATCCTGGAAGGAAGACATTGTCTAGAACAACAGATCCTAGGTACACTAAATACCCTGGCAAGTCTAGCTCCTGTTCATTTTATCCTCCAGTGTCCCAGGATGCACGGTTCACATCTAAGTAGAATTCTGGTCAGTGATTATCCTTCAACCCCAGAGTATGTTCTCAGAATTCACAGAAGATGTGTTATATATTACCTTTGTATCTATCTTGTTATATTAGAAATCATGATACTGAACCTACACAAGTAATTATGTGTGTGTGTCATATGTGTAGATGCATCTATATGAAGGTGGATATATGCATACATAATTGCTAGAGCACCTTAATTTAAAATGATGTAGTTCAAGTAAATATTAAATTCATTTTCATATTCACATAAACTCCCTTACATATACCACCTGCCTCTAATTTGCATTGAACAAGTTGTAGCTCTATGTAGATAAAGATATTTCTTACTATGTTTCTTTAGTAACACCACAGAATGAAAGTTACAAATAAGAAACTTTAACTGTATGTTTCATAGCACACAGCTGTGGTGTAGGAGATCCTTCTGTCTTTGTGCTGCTTTCATTGGTTAATAAAGAAACTGCTTTGGTCCTGTTGATAGGGCAGAACTTAGGTAAGCAGAGAAAAATTAAACGATATTTGGGAGGAAGAGAGCAGAGTCAGAGAGACACTATGGATCCGCCTGAGACAGATGCTGGGAATTTTACCTAGTAAGCCACTGCCACGTGGCAATACACAGATTAATAGAATTGAGTTAAATTAAGATGTAAGAATTAGCCAATAAGAAACTAGAGATACCAAAAGACACTTAAGGTCATGTTTAACTTCCTTAGCGATCAGGGAAATACAAATCAAAACAACTTTGAGATACCATCTTACACCTGTCAGAATGGCTAAAATCAAAAACACCAATGATAGTTTATGCTGGAGAGGATGTGGAGTAAGGGAAACACTCATCCATTGCTGGTGGGAATGCAAACTTGTGCAAACACTTTGGAAATCAGTGTGGCAGTTTCTCAGGAAATTGGGACTCAACCTACCTCAGGATCCAGCAATACCACTCTTGGAAATATACCCAAAATATGCCCAATCATACTACAAAAACATTTGTTTAGCTGTGTTCATAGCAGCATTATTTGTAATATCCAGAACCTGAAAACAACCTAGATGCCACTCAATGGAAGAATGGATAAAGAAATTGGGGAATATATACACATTAGAGTACCACTCAGCGTTAAAAAACAATGATATCTGCAAATGAATGGAAATAGAAAACACTATCTTGAGTGAGATAACCCAGACCCAAAAAGTCAAATATGGTATGTACTCACTCATTAGTGGACTCTAGCCATAAACAAAGGACATTAAGCCTATAATTCACAAACTTTGAGAAGCCAAATAAAAAGGTGAACCCAAAGAAAAACATATATTGACCCTCCTGCAAATTGGAAGCAAACAAGATCTCCGGGCAAAAGTTGGGAGCATGGGGGTGGGGGTAGGGGCCTTGGTTGGGTTGGGGAAAGGGGAGAGAGAAGGGTGAAGAGAAAAACTGGGGAAGGCTTTGGGGAGTGGGAGGGTGGAGATGGAGGAAGGACAGATATGGGAAAGGGAAGAAGATATGTACATTAAGGGAGCCATTTTAGGGTTGTCAAAAGACTTGGCTCAAGAGGGGTTCCCAGATGTCCAAGGGGATGCCCCCAGCTAGGTCCTTGGGCAGCAGAGGAGAGGGTGCCTGAATTGTCCTTGCCCCACTATCACGCTGATGATTATCTCGAATATGATTATCACCATAGAATCTTCGTCCAGCGAAGGATGGAGATAGAGACAAAGTCACTCATCAGAGCAACGGACTGAGCTCCCAAAGTCCAGTTGAAGAGCAGAAGGTGGGAGAATATGAGCAAGGAAGTCAGGACTGTAAGGGGTTGGTCCACCCACTGAGACAGTGTGCCTATTCTAATGGGAGCTCACTAAATCCAGCTGGATCAGGACTCTCTGAATGTGGCTGCCAATGGGAGCGGACTGAGAAGCCATTGATAATGGCACAGGGACCTGTTTCTACTTCATGTACTGGCTTTTTGGGACCTAGTCTGTTTGGATGCAAAGCTTCCTAAGCCTCTTAGGGAGGGAGGAAAAGGGAGGAGGGGGAGTGGGGGAGTGGGAGGGGAATGGGAGGAGGGGAGGAAGTTTAATTTTGAATTGAAAAATTAAAAAAAAAAAACTAGAGATAATGGACCAAGCAGTGTTTTAATTAATACAGTTTACATGTGGTTATTTTGGGGCTAAAGTAGCCGGGTGGCTGGGATGAACAAGTGGGTCTTCCTTGAAACACATCTAAGCATACTTCTTGTAATGAACTTGCTTCATGGGGTTTTCTCTTTTCTCTGCTGTTTTTAATTTCAGGTTGAAGGATATCTGGAGCATTTATGCAAGGGATATGAGTTGTACTGCTTAATGGAGATTGCTAAGATGTGCTGCAATGACATTTCTCTTAAGAGTGGTCACTGTTTTCTCTCTCTCTCTCTCTCTCTCTCTCTCTCTGTGTGTGTGCATGTGTGTGTATTTGTGTGTATGTGTGAAAGAGAGAAACATGTATCCATTCATGTCTGCAGAAATCACCTTACAATAAAAAATTTGATATATTATTTGTGTTAAAACACCACCATAGGTTTGTAATATCTGATGAAATCAAAAGCATAACTACTGTTGTGCTTATTTTTAAAAATGATTTATGTGAGCCGGGCGGTGGTGGCGCACGCCTTTAATCCCAGCACTCGGGAGGCAGAGGCAGGTGGATCTCTGTGAGTTCGAGACCAGCCTGGTCTACAAGAGCTAGTTCCAGGACAGGCTCCAAAAAACCACAGAGAAACCCTGTCTCGAAAAACCAAAAAAAAAAAAAAAAAAACCAAAAATGATTTATGTGGTCACTGATATTATTACACAATTGTTTGTTCTTTTAGTTGTTCACTGACGTTAACAATGCCTAGATTATTTACTTGCAATGTCTTGTGATGTGTGACTGATACTATAGGAAGTGGAAAAAGTCACTGCAGAAATTCTGGGGCTGAAAAATGCAAAAAATAAAAATCAATTAAAATGTGTTTATAAAAAAAAATAACAGAGAGACCAAATGAACAGTGAAATTGAAATCAACATTACAAAAATGCACAGTTAGTAGGAAAGTGTAGTATTTTTTTCCTTTTAGTTTTCTTTCTTTTTCTCAGTCCTTAAAGAAAGAGGGCTTGATTTTGGATCACAGCATGAGGTGATACAAACGACAAAGGTGAGGAAGGCAAGGCAGCAGGAGTTGGTGGCAGCCTGATACATTGTGTCATCAATCAGAAAGTAGAAACAGAACAAGCAGACCCAGGCAGTAAAATGTCATGCTCTCTGACTCAACCCCCTGATCTGCTTCCTCTTAGTCAGACTCCACTTCCTAAAGATTCCTAAATATTCACAAACAACCCACCGTCTGGGAAAGAAGCTTCCCAATACTTAAGCTTCTGGGAACGTTTCACATTCAAGCCTCAGTACAAAGACAGGTTTTAAAAAAAGTCAAAATCAAACACTAAGTTGTTACAAAACAACAAGATGCATTCTTTTTATTATCCTATAAAATATAACTTGTTTTTTTCTTCATTAGAAAAAGAAAATGTGTGCCAATCTCATCTTCAGCAATTATCAATTTCTTGTCAAACCCGATATCAGCAAATCTTAACTGAAATTTTCATCCTCATCACAATTATTGGTGAATAATATTCTATTGTAAATGCATACAAACATTGCAAATAAAAAAATACACTTCGTTACACTTTTATACATCCATCGATTGACTATTTCTACACAAACTGGATAATTCTCTACAGTGTTTGCTGAGAGATTTCGGCGGGTATATGCAACTTTTATATCTGCACCATTGCAACTGGGATTGATAGTTTTCTCAGGGATCTGAGGATTATAGTAGAGGGCTTATTTCAAATGTATGGGTGCTGAATGGAAACTAGGGTGTGGTAAACTGAAAAGTATGTAATTGTTACCTTTACATCTATGAAGCATTGCATATTCCCTCAAATCCCTCTGACACAATCATTTTCATGAAAATATGAAAAAGTTCTCACATTCCTTATGAGAATCCTAGAGCACTTTCCATTTTGAACAAAGAATGTTGATGAGTTTTCAATGAATTCAGTACTACAATAAAACAAAAATATAAGTAACCTGGGAGGTTGTCATCCGGATTAAAGAATGAGTAAAATAACTACTAAATGAAAATTAAAATGAAATTCCAGTGGCCATGTCTTACTAGTACTGACAGAAGTGATCTGATTTATTTCCACTCAGATAGACAAAATTTGATTTTCTTTTTGAAAAATGATTTAGATTTTATAATCATGATTTTTTTAAAATAAAAGCTTAATATCTAGTGAATTGCAGAGAAGGAATGTTTTAATCTTAGATGCAATCTCTAAGTAAAATAAACTGCAAATAGAATAGCTTTATTTCTGAGTGTCAGTTTCTCCATTAAGAGGATGGAGATTTATATCTACACATGTTGTCATAATCATGGAACATTTTTAAATAAAATCAGAGCAAGAGAGCAAGTTTTCTAATTTTTGTCTTCATTCAATGACCTAGAAATATTAAAAGAAATGTATTTTTAAAAACCCTTTGAAATGTTTGAGAACTTCAGCAATTGAAAACAGTTCCATTGTGGGTTCTTGGTTCCACACACATGTAGACAGTGCTCTAAGGCGAGGTCTCCTTTTTTAGTTCTTGAATTATTGAAGCTAATTTTGGATAATGCTTTATTTTCAGAAGCATTCCCCTCTTATGCATTACTTTGGGATGTGTTCAATTTCTGCTAACTTGTCATTCAATGGCTTGAAAGTGAGTTGGGGGCAGACAATAAATTTGAATTATTCCTTATTTTTATTGCCTAATAGGAAGTTTGCTGCAGCTGTTGTTCCTGCTTGTTATTATACACAACAGTTAGTTATAAATGTCATTGAAGCATTCGGGCATTCTGATTGTTAATTCAGCTAAATATTACCTGTCTCATAAGTCTGACTAATAGCTGTCATGTGAACACAAATGGGTGTGAAAGCAGATGGTTATCAGGATCTGATGTAGGTATACAATAGAGGAATCATGGTAGGAAAAATGAGCATGGTATTAAAATGCTTTCCTTCCTCGTTAGCAGTGGCAAGGGAATCTCAAGCGATGTTGTAGACCTTCTCTCTTTTTTAATGTATTATGTTTATTTTTATTTTATGTTCATTGGTGTTTCCCTACATATTTGTCTGTGTGAAGTTGTCAAATCTCCTGGAACTGGAGTTACAGACACTTGTGAGCTGCCACATGGATGCTGGGAAATGAACCCAGGTCTCCTGAAAGAACAGCCAGTGCCCTTATCTGTTGAGACACCTCTCCAGCCCTAGGTGTTCTCTTAAAATAGACTACCAGTGTTACTGACCTGAATTAGTATCAGCCACTTCCTGTAAAATCTGTAAAAATTTAAAAAAAAGAAATCAAAATATAGAAAACAGTAATAAAACCTTGGTAATGTTACATTGGGAGAAAATCAGTCTCTAGATACAGAAAAATACTTTTTCATGGATTTCATACAGTGTCAAAAGAGGGTGACTAACAGCCTTGGGAAAATATGCCTGATTCTGGTGTTTGTCCAAGTAAGATAATCTTTTGGCCTCAATTATCTCTGAGATGAATGGACATCATTTTAGAAAGAATATGGATTGATTTGTCTTCTGTGTAGACAGAAGTTTCTATGCTGTCTGGTCCTGCAGCCATTCAGTCCCAAAGAAACACACAGAGGCTGATATTAATTATAAACTGTTTGGCCTATTAGCCCAGGCTTAACTAACTTTTACAACTTATATTAAGCAATAATTCTTTTCTATATTTAACCACGTGGCTTGGTCCCTTTTCTCAGTGCAGCATTCTCATCTTGCTTCCTCCGCATCTGACTGGTGACAGTGTCCCTGACTTTTCTCCTCCCAAAATTCTCTTAGTCTGGTTGCCCTGCCTGTACTTCTTGGTCAATCAGTGTTTTATTAAACCAATATGAGTGGCAAAACTTTACAGGGTACAAGAAAATTCTCCCACAGCAATTATGTTTTTTGACTTCTACATCTACAGAAGGATCTTTGCTGCTTTCTTCAAAATCATCATGGAGACAAACCTAATAAATTTTCTGTGGGGTTTAAATTTAAAATTGACACCTACAGACATGTGGACACCATTGATCAAACTGACAGCCACTTCATATTCTATGCGATGTAGAAATAAGGGGAGGAACAAAGGGATTATAAATTTAAAAGGACACCTTGTGATGTTATACACTCTTACCTTTTTTAGAAAATAAAAGAGGATTCATTTTGCTTTCATCTAACACTTTTTTTTGTATTTGTTCATTCTTAGAATGATGTTCAGTCTACTAAACTGAGGCTTCCCATACAATTTGATCATATTTTCCACCAATGTCAGAACATCATCAAAAGAATGAAGCATGTTGAACAATGCTCTGGAGAACTGTGAAAGAGACAGAAGCTACAAAGGCAGAGGGTGTGTTTTGTTCCCTGGATTGCTCTTGGGTGTGATTTCATGTCTCCTATGACCAACATTGACATTCAAATTATAAGACATGTTTATTCTTCTTGGATGTCAGAACATAGCTACAGAACCCAAACTGGTCAGTGTATCCTGAATCCTACCTTGCTTTCATGTTTCTTAGATGAAATCTAGAGACTGTTCAGGCAATTGTGTTTAAACTAGTCTGTCCTGAGAAAGTCCTATGGAAGGGCTGGTCTGTTAATATTTAGCATTTGCTTACTGACTTTTATTTACATGTTTTTCTAATCGTTGCTATCTTTGTTTTATCTATATATAAAAGCACACTGAAACTGAAGGAAGGTTGTCCACAGTGTCAGATTGTAATCTGTACTTTGTATTCAGGTCCTTGGATTCCAAGGTCCAACAGACAAGATCTATATAGACTGCCCCAAAAGTCTACAACCAAGCAAAGATGCATTCCTTCCGTGTTCCTTTGCTGTTATGGGAAATGTAATAGTATATTATTTCACCTTATTTTCTTTAGTCTTAAAAATAAAATTACATATTTCCCGTTACATAAAAGAAACATATATTCGATATGGTGGATATGTCAATTATCCTGACTGTAGTAGCATTTTATTCATATTTTAATAAATAAAGATTATCTGAAAATCAGAAAAGTAAGACAGCCACACTGGCCAGACTTACAGAACAGGCAGCAATAACACACAGCTTTAACCCCAGTAGCTAGCCATAGAAACCAGGTGGTAGTGGAGCATGCCCTTACTCCTTACAGAGGATTACAAAACAGAAGCACAGAGCTTTCAGTTGCAATCTTATTCTGAGGTTTTCCTGGAGGCAGTTTCACCATTTTCAAACTGAGGTTCTAGGTAAGAGTCAATGACTGGCTGTTTTGTTTTTATGGTTCTCAGGTTGAATTGCAATATCTGTCTCTGAGTTTTTATTAATCATGCTACACCTGATGCCATCATTCCCCATGGTATAAAAAGATAACAGTATCACAATATACACAAATAAAGATATATGTTTGTAGTTTCTCAAAAAATAAAACATACTCTAAAATTATTCTTGAATATTTTTTCAGAAATACATCCATCTTCATATCAAATTTGAATTTTACAGTTAGTTTAGAAAATAAAAAAAAAATGTAAGATACATTCCTTTTCTTACCAAAACTTAACTGGAAAATTTCTGTTCAGTGTCATAATATTTCAGGATGTTTTCTTTTATTGTTGTTGTTGTCTTTCACTTCTAATATGGTCTACTGAGCAACAATCAAAAGGACTTTTCCATTTTATCTCATCTTTGAAGCAGTGTTTAGGGTCTGAGGGTCATTTGCTGGTCAAAGGAAGCGCTCCTGTAGTTGCAGTGTTCAAAAGCTACTTGCTATCATCGAAAGCTTTTCTGGTAGAGTGCAAATGGCCCCAGAGTCAGCAATTTCCTAGCGATTCCTCTGTACAAAAGAGAAAAAGGTACTTCAAATGGGATGTGTGCGGAAGTGCATTTGATGGAAAATATGTCAGGTACCAAACTGCTCTCTCTTTTGTTGTTATATAAGGCTCCCACTTTTAAGGCTACAAGGTTTTTAAGGTTATCAACAAATATTCCATTTATCTTTTTCAATGAGACACTAATTCTTTTTCTAAAATTATAATTATCACCTCGGCATTCAATGTTCAGAGTGTCTTCTTGTTGGATAAAAAACAAAGCATCTAATAATATAGGAGCTCAGAGCATAACAAGGAAGAGTACATTCTACAGTACATTTTCTTCACCTAGGAATGATGTGTGCCTTGAACAGGAACGCAAAATCTGACTTAATGGTGAGTTGAGAAATAAAATATAAATTTCATTTATTTCCTTGAATTTATTTTTTTAAAGACTTAGTTTATTATCTGTGGTGTGTGTGTGTGTGTGTGTGTGTGTGTGTGTGTGTGTGTTCGTGTGTTTGCCCATTGGAGCAATTCTGGAGTACTTTAAACTGTCAGATTTGCTGCTGGACATTGAGCTTGAGTCCTCTGGAAGAGCAGCAAAAAGTCTCCAGCCCCATTCCTGAGTTTCTTTAGGTCAATTAACAATGTGGATGTGGCCACAAATATTTCTCTTGTTCAAGTTCAGCAAACCTCGATGGGACAGTTTGTTTTGCCTTGGTGTCTCACTTGTAAAATTCATTGCTTTCTTTTATAAGCAAGGAGACCAAATCTTAGCATTTACCCAATTTGTTCCATAAGAAAGGAATGTAAGAGCATAGCTATGAAGAATGTGAAAACACGGCTTGGAAGAACATACAGTAGACATTTGACATCAATCCTGTCTCAGGAACATGCCTGAAGTGTTCATGGAACCAGCATGGATGGTGCTGGCATGTGAGGATACAGATTTACTTTTGCCAACTATGTTACTGATATTCAAGCAATATTCCCTAGCATCACCCTAAACCATAGTAAAGAGCTGAACTCTTCATGTACCATTTTAGAAAACATCCAGTATCAGCCCGACAGGACTGTGATATGTGTTCTCAGTCAGTATCGCTGGCATTCTCATTATTAAGTAGGGCTAATTAATCTAAAATAAATAAAATTTGATATCTATATGGTATTTTATATTTTTAGTATAAATATGTTTCTGTTCTTTTAAATTATTTGCTCTATTGGTCTGGAGCGATATCTTGGTGATTAAAGCACATGCAGCTTTCAGAGGTTGCAGATTCCATCC
Organism: Chionomys nivalis; assembly: GCF_950005125.1. Lineage (NCBI taxonomy): Eukaryota > Metazoa > Chordata > Mammalia > Rodentia > Cricetidae > Chionomys > Chionomys nivalis. Next base: position 2,292,215 of record NC_080099.1, on the reverse strand, counting down.
CTAGCACACACATATTGGTTCACAACATCTGTGACTCGAGTCCCTGAGGCCTCATTCCCTCTTCTGAACTTCATGGGCACTAGCCACACATACTATACACACACATACATGCAAACAAAACACTCATATCCATAAAATAAAATAAATAAATCTTTAAAAAGTTAAATATATTTCATATATATTTTCAGGTTTTGTGTCCCTTTTACTTTAAACACTTTATTAATATGGACAGGATCTAGCTCAATGGTAAAGAAATTAAACTAAGATAACAACATCAAGATTTCGTCTCCATCAGCAAAAACGCACAAAAATTAGAAAGTCAATAGCTTCATTTCAAATAATTTCCTAATTAAAAAATAATTTATTTTATCCTTAAAATTTATTTCATTATGTTTTTATAATTATAAACATGAATACTGTATTTACTTCATTACCACTCTGTGCTTTCTTCTTTCAAATCTTCCCATGAATTCATGACCTATTCTTTAATTATTTTTGCTAAACCATACACAGACGCACACACTTGTTGAGTTCATTTAGTGTTGTGCATATGTGTGTAGAGCTGACCTTTTATAGTTGGGTAACCTATCAGGAAAAGACTCTGGAGAAGACTGAATCCCTTTTTTTAATGGTCATTAATTGACTGTAGATCTTTATCTAATGGTAGGGTCTGGTGAGATTTCTCACAAACACTTTGGATGCCAGCTGACATTGTGAATGCCCACGTCTTGTTGAGGCAACCATTATGGTGTCTTTTGGGTATAACTCCTTGTCTTATGTAGAAAACATAACTACTTCATAGATGTGCTTATCTTTTGCCTTTCACAGTATTTCTCTGCTTCCCACGATGCTTCCGAAGCCTCGGTGTAGAGGTCCTGTTGTCGATTTAACAACTAGGGTTGGGTAACCCCACGGTCAGTTCTCTACACTTTGACCAGTTGTGGATTTCTGCAGTCACCTGTATTTGCTGTCAATAGCAGCTTTGGGTGAGGGTGAGACATACATTTATCTATTGATGTAAGGGTAAGTCTTTAGAATACAGTTGAGAATTATTTATTTAACTTAGCAGTAAAAGGTTCTCTTCTATGGTTCATGAACCCACCAGTCACAGATAGCTATGTAGGTGTATGATATTAGACATGACTTGCTTCTTCCTGAGTGAGTCTAGTTCAATTTCACAGCTTTTTTTTGTAAATTCTCAAGATAGAAGTATCACACTGCACCGTTTGACATACAAGTCATTGTTGTAGTTACTAAACTTTACAACCAATTAAGACTTGTATAGTTTTAGGCCTGATTGTTTGGCCCTGGGTAACATACTGATGTCCTCTTCCTAGGGTAGGCCATCTTTCAGACTCCCAGCATTCCTTGATTGCCTGCCTTTCTTTGTGAAGTGTTGAGACCTCATGGGCTTTGGTGTGTTCTTTGCTGTGTTTGTTTGAGTTCGAAGCACAATAAGCTTGAAGGAACTAGAGGAACCAGAGTTCCAACTCTCTGTCCTTTGGTCAACTTGGAAATGTAAGCCTATCTCCATGGTAAGGTAAGCCTATTTCCACATTGATGAAAGGTCAGAGAGTTGGAACTCTAGTTCCTCTAGCTCCTTCAAGCTTATTGTGCTTTGACCTCAAACAAAGGCCCCACAAAAACAGTTCTGCTCTCTCAAGGCTATTGCCAACAGGTGTGGCTAACTGCCAGCCCTTGTGTTACAGTTCTAGAGAAGTAGATCTGTTCCTACCTCAAACAAGAGTCTAAGGATCCAACTAAGTTCCAGTTCCCTTTATGGAGATAACTTGGGATTCCACCCAGGGAGGGTTTGCCTACAGAATGTTTTGGTCTAGGGTGTAAATGTGGCTTGTTTTGTTCTAGCAACAGAATGTTTAACTATGGTAGTAGTGACTTTCAATTGGTACATTCATTTCCTTGTATCATGTTAATGCAGTCTTTTGTCTTACTCCTACTTTTTGTGGTCAGGGATATTTTAAGCAGTTGGAAATAAAACAAGGGTGAATTTTTAGTACTTACTGAAATTTCCACCTGATACTATCCTATATGGCTTTCTGTTTTATTATTTTCATATTCTTTACCCCACGCCCTTACCCTGGTGAGAGGTATTTTTGTCGAGGTTGGTGACGGACAGAAACTGCCTTTTTTAGTACTTCAAACCTTCAGTGCAGCTTTTCAACATCACCACATACGCCAATAGTGCAAAGGAAGGGACATGGAAGAGCAAGAAAACAGCAACACCTGTGCTTAAAGGGCAGCAGTCGTACTGCCTGTGAGGAACCCAGCACTAAGAGGGTCTCTGCAGAGTTACAAAAGTTCTGCCATTGCTCTGTTTCTTGCTGTATTTACAACTGTTTAACTAGAGTTTTATTTTAGATGAGTTGGTCAAAGTGTGGATCTTGCCTAAAACTTTTGATTCCTGATGAAGACAAAGTTTCTCTTCTTCCCAAATAGACATTTGTTCGAGCAAACAAACATCCATTTGTTATAGTAGTGAAAGGAGCAGAAGTGTAAACTAGTGGCAAAGATAACAGTTTCTTAATAAATTAATGTGAAAAGAATCAGTGAATACAGCAATCTTTAGACTATGTATTATAATAAACCTTTAATTTATGAAACTAGTGTTCATGGGTGACAGGTATATGGAAAATTTTCACTTTCCTTCATATTTTCTCTTTCATTAAAGAAGTTCAAGTAAATCCTAAAATAAATGGCTTCCTATCAGCTGGCATATATTGTCAACACTATTAATTCTCATCTGCTGCATGAAAGCAGAAACGTATATGTTATACATAGATATGGCTTTGTGAAGACTTTAGAAATTTAGTCTGATGGGACCATCAGGGTGGCACTTGCCTTTAATCCCAGCACTCGGGAGGCAGAGGCAGGTGTAGCTCTGTGAGTTTGAGGCCAGCCTGGTTTACAGAGTGAGTTTCAGGACAGACTCCAATGCTACACAGAGAAACCCTGTCTCGGGGGAGGGGGAGAGGAAAGAAAGAAAGAAGGAATCTTGGAGGGGTAAGAATGATGACTCATATGAATTGCTCCGAGAAACCACACATGTGAAAAACTACTAACTTCGCCTTTATACAATAAATGATGGCCACGATTATTTTCAAAATAATCAATTATCAAAATTGTTTTGTCAAAATACATCTATAGCATCTTATCTTGCAGACAACCTCCAAGAAATCATTCTTGGAATGTCGAGTGTTGATGACACACTGATTGTACTTTCTGAGAGACACCTCAGAATCCAAGAGATAGGACTTAGGTTCAAAACTAGCACTGACAAAAAGAAAATAAATTATGCTATTTAACTTTTATATCTTTACATCATTATAAGCATTATTAAAAAGTTTACTAAGAATTGTATAATATTTCAAAATGACATATAGAGTTGTATTTTTCTTTATGTTGATAATATTTGTTAAAGTGCTTTAGAGTATCTAAGATTAGTATTAATACTATGAATGAAAATATCAGCACTGTACCTTTAAATGACTTGATAGAATTAGGAGAGCTTTCTTTATCTGGTCAACATATTCAAATGACTATTATGACATTAAGGAAATTACTAGAGAATCTTTCAAAATTACTAACTAGAATTATTAATTACTACACGACCAGAAAGCTTATGTCTTGTAGCATGTCCTCATTTGGAAATTATGTTTTTCCCATTATGATGCATATTTTAGTAAACATTTATTTATGATCAAATGTACATAGTTTAAATTATGTATATACTCATATTAAATGTATTTCATCATAGTTTAATGATAAGACTATTCAAATAAAGTGTGCAAATTAAGAATGTATTTCAACCTTTGTCATGTTGGTTTAATATAAGTCTATATATTTTTATAGCAAACAACTTACATGCCTATTTTCTTAGTTTCTGTCACAGTAAAATTTAGCCCATAGTTTTGCATTGATAAATCTCTCCTCCTTTCAATATTTCAGTCCCAGACTAATATAGTATAAAACAATTATTTGAAAATTCCCTTTCTGTTTCATAATCTTTTATGGAAGCCACTATTCTTTTTGTTTGTTTGTTTGTTTGTTTGTTTGTTTTTTGGATTTTCCAGACAGGTTTTCCCCATAGCTTTTGGTTCCTATCCTGGAACTAGCTCTTGTAGACCAGGATGGCCTCTTGTAGATCCGCCTGCCTATGCCTCCCTAGTCCTGGGATTAAAGGCGTGTGCCAACACTGTCCGGCGGAAGCCACTATTCTTGCAGTCCTAAGTCACATATCATTATTAATAAGTTTTCAGTTATGCAAGATATTCATCAGTATGGCTATAGGATGGGGTCATTTCAGGTTCCCTATCCTAAGCTGCCCAAGGAATTAACTGGGGACATCGCCCTGGGCACCTGGGAGCCCCTCTAGTTTCAAGTCTCTTGCCAACCCTAAGATGGCTCCCTTAATTAAGATATATACTTCCCTGCTCCCATATCCACCCTTCCTTTATCCCAACCATCCCATTTTCCCAAGTTCCCCCCATCCTCCCCTTCTCACTTTTCTCTCCCCATCTCCCCTTACCACCATTCCACCCCTTCATCTGTCGATGAATGGAGATAGAGACAGAGACCCACATTGGAGCACTTGGCTGAGCTCCCAAGGTCCAAATGAGGAGCAGAAGGAGGGAGAACATGAGCAAGGAAGTCAGGACCGCTAGGGGTGTACCCACCCACTGAGACAGTGGGGCTGATCCAATGGGAGCTCACCAAGGCCAGCTGGACTGGGACTGAAAAAGCATGGGATAAAACCAGACTCTCTGAACATGGTGGACAATGAGGGCTGATGAGAAGCCAAGGACAATGGCACTGGGTTTTGATCCTACTTCATGTTCTGGCTTTGTGGGAGCCTAGCCAGTTTGGATGTTCACCTTCCTAGACCTGGATGGAGTGGGGAGGACCTTGGACTTTCCACAGGGCAGGGAACCCTGACTGCTCTTTGGACTGGAGAGGGAGAGGGAGAGGAGTGGGGGGAGGGGGAGAGGAGTGGGAGGAGGGGGAGGGAAATGGGAGGCTGGGAGGAGGCAAAATTTTTTTTTCAATAAAAAAAAGAAAAAAAAATTCAGTTAATTATGAACAAGAGCACAGAATCTCAATATTCATCATCCAAATTTAGACTTCAAAATTATCAACATCTTATATATGTTTTAAGAGACAGTCTCAGTCTTTGAGTCATAAATCATTCTAACTAGTTGGGTTCTACTGTAAGAAAACTGGGACCCATTATAAGAGGGTAAACCCTTTCTAAGAACACTAAAATTTTGAACATTCAGATTCTAGAAACACAGGAGGAATGAATATAAGTTAAAAAGATGAATAGAATTTAGCTTCAGTTTTAGATGAGATACAGTATACCCATCTTGGATATACATGATAAAGATATTAATCCTGGGACCCTAGTAAAAGAAAATGTTTTGTGTGTGGGGGGGGGTGCTTTAAGAATGACAAATATTATCAATGTCTTGATCAACCACTATCAGAGAAGCTTCCTCTTGCAGCAGATGGGAACAAACCCAGACACCCAAAGACAGACTTCATCATGAAGAGAGAGCAGCCGGGGAATAATTAGTCCTAAACAAAATATTGATGCCAATTCACTGCCCTCAGGGTTCAGGAAACCCTTTAGAAAAGGTTTCTGCCAACTCTTCTCCTTCAGAGGGTATTGATGAGGATGTTTGGGGAGTATGCCAAAGAAGAAAACAACCCCATAGGTAAAGATGAAGCAGATAGGAGACAGGATGTGAGTGACATTGAAACCGAGATAAAAAATAAATAATAAAACACAACATCGCAGAAGTATCTTTTCAATAGAGTAAAGTATTCTCCAACTGGAAAAGGGTGGTAGTTCTATTATTCTCTTTTTTTAAATTTTTTAATTTTTTTTTATTTTTATTAAAAATTTCCACCTCCTCCCCTCCTTTTATTTCCCTCCCCCTACCTCTACACCCCCTCCCTCTCCAGTCCAAAGAGCAGCCAGAGTTCCCTGCCCTGTGGGAAGTCCAAGGTCCTCCCCCCTCCATAGAGGTCTAGGAAGGTGAGCATCCAAACAGACTAGGCTCCCACAAAGCCAGTACTTGCAGTGGAATCAAAACCCAGTGCCATTGCCCTTGGCTTCTCAGTCAGCCCTCCTTGTCAATCATATTCACAGTGTCCGGTTTTATCCCATGCTTTTTCAGTCCCAGTCCAGCTGCCCTGGGTGAGCTCCCATTGGATCAGCCCCACTGTCACAGTGGGTGGGTGCACCCCTCGTGGTCCTGACTTCCTTGCTCATGTTCTCCCTCCTTCTGCTCCTCATTTGGACCTTGGGAGCTCAGCCAAGTGCTCCAATGTGGGTCTCTGTCTCTATCTCCATTCATCAACAGATGAAGGTTCTATGGTGATATGCAAGAGATTCATCAGTGTGGCTATAGGAAAGGGCCAGCTCAGGCACCCTCTCCTCAGCTGCCCAAGGAACAAGCTGGGGACATCTCCTTGGACACCTGGGAACCCCTCTAGAGTCAGGTCTCTTGCCAATCCTAAAATGGCTCGCTAAAGCCAGTTTTGCTTTGAAAAAGTTTTAGATTTAATTACATTTTGCATGAGCGTTTCACGTGATTGAAAGTATGCTTTATTTAAAGTTATGAAAAGCACCGTTTTCATTTTATATCATTGACTCTCTTAGAGTTCAAGTGGCATATCTTAATTTGCAATAATTATTGCTAGTCAAGATTTTGAAAATCATTGCAAAGTTCTTACCTCATGCCAATGTTTTAATAACTACAGAATTAGTCTTTTAATTTTCTAAAGGCTTTTGTATGAATGATTTTCTCCTAATGTTACATTTGCATAAAGCTTTAATGTTCTTATATGTTTAATATTTAGTTGATAGAAAGGTGGAAGTGCTGTCTTGCAAAGGATTTTCAAGAGCAGGATATGAAAACCTGCAGTTCTCACACAGGTGGAGCCGGATACTGCAGCAAGACCCCTGGGATAATGCTTTGATTCCTGCACATACTGTAGTTGCATTGTTGCCATTGACAGTGTCTGAGATCCTTCTTTAAAACAGATTAGGGCTAAAAATTCTTTTTAAAGTATTGCTCAAACTTCACAGCTTAACTTGATTTGACATTGCCTGAAGTAACAGAGCAATTTAGATATCTAAAATCAAAGTATGGTTGGTTGAAAGTCTCAGTCAGACTATGATTTCATTCTTGAGAAAGAAATAACAAGTATGTTGTTTTTAAGAAGAGGACATTTTGCACATTTGACCTTGTCTCATTTCAAATAAAACACATACACAATCAAAGAATACGAGTGACTTCATATATATAGGTGCTTTGAATTACCATAGATGCCTGGAGCTATACTGTCTTAGTTAGGGTTTCTATTGCTGTGATAAAACATTATAACCAAAAAGTACACAGGAGAGGAAAGGGTTTATTTGTCTTACCCTTCCATATCACTATCCATTATCAAAGGAAGTCAGGACAGGAACTCAAGCAAGATAGCGTCCTGGAGGCAGAAGCTGATACAGAGGTCATGGAGGGGAGGTACTAACTGACCTGCTCCCATGGCTTTGCTTAGTCTGCTTTTCTTTTTTTCGGGAGATGGGGTATAGAGTTTATTTAATAGGTAAGGGGATTATGGAGTGAAGAGATAAATGGGGTGGGGGGAGAGAGAGATAGGCAGTAGTTACCTCTTCAGAAGAGGGACTGACAGAGAGAGGTTTGTTTATTTTTTTTATTTGTGTTTTTTGTTGTAATTTTGGTCCTTGCTTTGACACAGGAGAAAGTGGTTTGATTTGATTTGGCTTCTTTGATTGGTTATTTATATATTTTTAAAGATTTCCTTATTTATCAGACCACCAGTTCAAGGACAGTGCCATGTACTGTGTGCTGAGCCCTCCCCCAACAATTACAAATTTAGAAAATGCCTTACAACTAGGTCTTGTGGAGGTATATTCTCAATTAAGGTTTTCTTCTTCCATATGACTCTAAATTTTATCAAGTTGACATAGAACTAACCAGGACATATACCATGATCTATTTTTTTAATCCAGTGGAGAAGAGTTATTTCCTATTTTGGTGTTGCTTCTGAAGTGATTCTATGCAGGCCTTAACATTAGTAACCAATAATTTCACAATTAAGCATTTTTATCCTTAATTTTCTATATTGTAGTTTTTCAGAGGACTTTATTCTGTCAGAGGGATTACAACATGGTGTATCAACTTCAAATGGATGCATAACTCAGTTCAAAGGTTACCCACAACTGTAATCGAAAGGCCTGCAGATGGGAAGCGTGGGTGCTAGTTGACTGGATCCTTTCCTTCAAGCCTCACACATCTGAAGGCAAGAGGATGTCAGTAGTCTGGGTTCCTTTTACAGCTGGAAACACATCTTTAAGCTAACAGGGTTGTGGAAAGATTTCAGCTTCTTGCTGTTATAGAAATGAATGTCTGTTTTGCTCACCGACCATTAGCTGCTGGCTTTGTACAGTGCTGAATGCTCTCACAGTTCCTCACCACCCGTCCCTCTCCTTTAGGGTCATCACAACAGTAATACATCATTACATTTGTTACATAACGTAGTAAGGAAAGATGAAGCTCATCACCTTTAAATTAATGATCTAAGACAGTGAAAATCACCTTATGTTTACCATGTCCTAGTGGTTAAACACAACAGAAGGGCTTACAAGGGTTTTCACAGTATGTGTAATTCTGTGTTTAACACGTATGTCCTGAACTATCAATAAATATTCTGTGTTGCTTATGTTCTGTTTAATTGAATTAGAGGAATAATGTAAGTATAAAAATGGAAATTTTTGATAATTCAAACTCTATTTTTGTAAATATTTGAAATGACTATTGATTTTAGGAACATTTCTTTTATTATTCATGTATTCTTCAACATTTACTTGTTACTCAAATTAGATCCGTATACATCAAATCTTATGTTCACATGTGAAAATATCAAATCCTGTTTGCTTGTTTGGAGACATCAAGCATGAATCTCCTCGAGCAGATAACATGTAATCATACTTTATATACAACCAGATAGGATAGATTGATAAATTATAGGTTCTTGTCAGATACTGTATTGAGGCTGTGAAGAGAATATATATATTTTTAATTGTGAATAGGAGCCTTTAGGAAGTTTGAATCCATGAGTGAATTTTTATTAAATGCTGTTTGTGTTTCCATAGAACAGTCTTAAACTTTCACTGGAAGACAGGTGACATATCATCTCCTTAGAAAGTTCTTTCAACAAGCAAAAAGAGAGAACACACTATTTCGGAGACAGAAAATTTCATGCAAAGAAAGGAGAGAAGAGAAATGGCAGTTTAACTTGAAGAGAGTCCAGGCAGGAATATTCCAAGCTTTAAAAGCTGAAATCCTTCCACAAGAGAGAAACACCTCAGAGGATTTGAGGCCAACGCTGAGGTAAACAGCACCATCGTTTGTTTATTTGAGCAAGACTGTTAGACATGAAGGTGTTAGAATGAATTCATTAAAAAAATCTGCATACCGGGTAGGGAGAGCAATATTGTCAAAAATAAATTTAATTTATAAAAATGCATGTGTTAAGTTGATGATGTCTTTGGATATTAAGCATTTTAAGTAAGTTGGTAAATACACAATGAATTAGTAGAGCCTAGAGCTTTAAAGAGAAAGAGAAGATGGCATGCACATTTGGAAAAGAAATATTATAGACTAAACCAGGGGCATGTCAATAGTGAGAGATGTGAAGAGGAAACAAACAAAAATGTCTAGAAATTTGGATTTGTTCAATTAGGGTAAAAATGTGGAAAGTATGATGCTCTCATTGTCAAGAAACTGAAACATTTTTAAGGAAATGAGTAAGCATGCATTCATTTCTTCTGTGAGTTAAAGAATGACTCCTCACGGAATTTCAGAAATCATAATGATGATTTTCTAATTTTTACAGTATAGAGGACATCTCACTGGTGAGGGCATTTGTTGCAAAGAACTATTTGGCCTTTTGGCCTGTTTCACACAGCAGCAGCACAAAAGGTCTTACATCTCATTTAATTCATGTCTAGAAACTTAGTACATTCAAGCGTTTGATATATACATGGCCTACAATCTAACTCCATTTCATATCTTACCACAAAAATTCCTTGTTTTTTTTTTTCCTAGAAAGTCAGTAAGACTGAAAATGAAAAGACAATGCAGGGATCTTGTTGCTTATCTGTGCAAGCTACCACCAAGTTGGTAAGTGTTGAACGACCTTCCTCCAGGACTATGCTATATAACCTCAGTCACAATCTAGAGTATACTTGGAGACTCTCTTTAATTTCACTTGTAAGGTACCCACTGAACATGAAAATCAGATAGATTTTCCACACCAGAGCTGCATATTACAAGCTTGTTTTCCTTATAGAACTAATGTGCTTTTAAATTTGTATCTACTCCACCCATTCTCTGATGATGAATGGAATATAAATGTTTTCTTTCTGTTGCCATGAGGTTGTAAATGAGAATTTCTATTACTTACATACTGTTCCATGCTTAATGATTTACAGCTTCAAACAACTGACTGTTCCACTAGTATAAATGATTATGATTAGTGTTCCTGATTCTATTTTATTCAAAAATTATTTTATTTCATTTACTAGACTATTTTAAATCACTATATTTGGATTACAATGAAATGGTGAGGATGATTCAACCTATTAAGTTTCTGTTTTAAGAAGCAATATAGTTTAAATTAAAAATATGTGCACATACACATTTTAGATATTAAACAGTTAAATTTTAATATAATAACATCAATTTTCTTCTTTAACAGTTTCATTTATAATATATTCTGGTTATTCTTACCCCTATGCTTCTTGTCTTCCTCCCATCCTTCTCAACCCTTCACCCCCTTCAGCGTGGAGTCACCTTGTCAAATTCCTGCATTTAGTTTTAGCTTGAGACTCATGGCCATCTGTATAACTGTATTTCTAATCAGTAATTGAAGCATGGTAATTCACATACACACATGAAGACAATAACTTCCTCTATACCTACATCTACCAGTAGTCAATAGGTAGCAGGGGAGAGTATTATACTATAAGTCCCTCACAGATCTAAGACATTTTGATTATAGGCCCAGTCACGTACAGAACCAATAATACCTGCAAACGTAGCTGCTTTGATGATATAATTGCAGTGGCTGTGTTATACTCAGAAAGCAGCCTTTCAAGGCTCTTTGCACATCTACTCTCTCTTATCTTCTCATTACAATCTTTTCTGCAATGATCACCAAGCCTCAGACAGAAGGGCATAAGTATCCTGTTTAGAGCTGAGTACTCAACAGGCATTTGTTATCAGCTCCTTGAGTAGATACATCTAAATTCGCAATACTTTTCATAATGAAATTTTTTGGGTAATTTGGGTGTAACATGTGTCAATGTGTATGAACATACACACTTAGAATTCAATTTGGAATCACATCTTCAGTTAAGCAACTTGAGAACTCCTTAGCCAACAATTTTTTAATTTATTTACTTTAGTCTGTAAATAATTTCTTGCATGGATTTTTGACCAAGTTAGTTTTTGTTTGTTTGTTTTGGTTTTTTGAGACAGCGTTTCTCTGTGTAGCATTGGAGCCTGTCCTGGAACTCGCTCTTGTAGACCAGGCTGGCCTTGAACTCACAGAGATCCGGGTAGCAGGAATGAACCTGCTCTTGCTATACTGGCTACTTCTTGTCAGACCAGTTGGTACTGTAAGTGTGGTGATTTGAAAAGCAATGGCCCCCAAAGTGCGTGGTACTATTAAGAGTTGTGTCCTTGTTGGAGTAAGTGTCACTCAGAGGTGAGGGCAGACTTTGATGTTTCTTTTACTCAAGCTTACCTTAATATGACAGTTAATTGATTTTCTGTTTACTGTAAGACACAAGACTCGCCAGCACCAGGTCTGCTTTCCTGCTGCTATGTTCCCCATCATGGTGATAGTATACTGAACCTCTGAAACTGTAAGTCACCATTCCAGGAAAATGTTTTCCTTATGAGATTTTCCATGGTCATGGTGTCTCTTCACATCAATAAAACCCTAGAGACACTAAAAATAGTGTTCACAGGTAGATGATATCATTGAACCATTTTCTCCCCAGCAACCTTCAAGTCACCTGTCAGTACTATGAACATTGACCAATTTGGGAGGAACGTTCCAGCTCTGATCTAGTTTTATATCTCTAAGTCTTCTGTGAAATATTCAGCATTTGGGTCATGTCAACTGATTCTGGTGGGCAACCAACGGAAATGGTGAGAGCCTGTGTTATTTTAGGACTCTTTGGGCCTCCATAATAATGTATAAGGAGGCAGTTCATACCTTGTAGGCAGAGGCCGCTCATTCCTTCCCGGCTGTGCAGAACCGAAATAATCACAAAGAAACTATATTAATAAAAATACTTCTCAGCATATTAGCTATGACTTCTTATTAACTAACTCTTATATCTAAATTAAACCATCCCTATTATTTTATATTTTACCATGACACTCATGGTTGACCGGTAAGGTTCCCGGATGTCTGTCTCCTTCAGTGTCTACACGGGAACTCTTTGACTCCACCTACTTTCCTCTTCTATCTGCTTGAAATTCTTGCCTTACTCTATTCTGCCCTGCCTTAGGCTCAAAAGAGCTTCCTTAATAACCAATGGTAATGAAACATATTCACAGCATACAGAAGAGAATCCCACATCAATACCTGGCACTGGGAATTTTGCTCAATGGCCCATTATCTTTGGAAATAGTTTTATATTCCCATTCACATCTCTCAGATACTTATTCAAAAATATTTTTAATTGGCTTAAAATAGTAGGTTTTGACATGACTTTTTCAGAGAACTTCTGTTTTCTTTAATCTCCCCTAGTGCCCTCTTTGCCCCCATGCCCTCACCTACTGCTTGAGACATTACATCATATCATCTATGTTTTACTATCTGCTCTTTCTCTTCAAGCATTCTTTATCTCAAAGACTCTTTCCTAGTTTCCTGGCTTCTATATGTTTCTTCATGATATCCATTCTGATTGGCTATGATGAGATGGAATTTCAAAATAATTTTAATCTGTATTTCTTTGGTTACTAGGAATGTCAAATTCTTTTCTTCAAAGTGCTTGCTAGCCACTTGAGAACTCTGCTCAATTTAAGAGCTAGTAAAAATTTAAATCAGGTTGTTTATTTTCTTTATATTTTTCTTTTTTTTGAATTCTTTTAAAATTTTAAATATTAACCCTCTGCTGAATGTATAGTTAGTAGAGATGTTTTCCAATTCAGAAGACTTTTCCATCATTCAGTTACCTTTCTTTCATTTCTTTACTTTGAAACAATAGTAACTGTCCATTGGGGGATTAATTCTGAATATCTTAAGCCTTGTTGAGGAAGTCTTTACAGGTGCCTTCATTTTGTACCACACTCTTTACCTTTTCTTCTAGCCATTTTGTTTTTGTGCTGAGTGTGTTATACACTTGGAGTTGATTTTGTTCAAGAATAGTAAGTGTCTGGATTGAGTTTTTCTCTTCTGCTTCTAAATATCCAGTTTCCATAACACCCTTAGGTGAAGATACTGTCTTTTCCAAGCATGAATGTTTATATTAAAAAAATCTGGCAGCTCCAATTCATTTATTTAAACTTGTATTTTTATTTCATTTAGAAACATATTGCTTCTTGCATATGAAGCTGAGTTCAGTTTTGATGAATGAAAATTAGTTTAAGAGGTGCACACTTAAGCTCTCTAGGATAGCAAAGCTGGGACGCTTTTAGGAATACTATTATTAGAAGAGAAGCCACAGCAAACAAAACAATAACAGCGCTGTGTGTAAACATGAGGAAGAGGCAAGCTAAATATGATCAGTCATGCTGCTGGTTCCCCTGCAGTGTGTTGGCACCAGAATTCTAGAGCTCCTGCTGTTTTGCAAAAAACATATTCCTCCAGTAAGAACTAGCTTTTGCATGAGAAATTCCTAGGGCTTACTTCAAATGAAATTTGTTGCTGGAAGTGAAAAGGCAAATAAATAATCTAAAAGCTAACAAAATAATAAGTGAAAAATGGGAAGCAGTGAAATTATGGGATAAGGGATAGTAAAAATGGGCTAGACACAGTTTTGTACTCAGGAAAGTGGGGAATATTTACAACCACGTCATGTGTGTGGCTTTGTTTTATGTTTTGCATATACTGACGGTAGTTTGATGAACAAAATTTTAAAAATACTACAATAATAGGTTTTTATTTTTAATCTTTAAAAAGTTCCAAGTCCTTAAATTAAAATAGTTCTGCAGTATCCCTGCGAAGGGGAAAAAAACTGAAATGTAGATTAACACAACAAAGAATTGAAAAATAGTGATTCAGAATAAAATTTTTCCACTGTATTTCTTGATTTGGTGTGGATAATTATGAATTATCATTTTTTGAAATTGTATTTTAATACAATTTCTTCCTTCCTTTTCCTATCTCTGAACCCGCCTATACCCCCAACTCCACTCTCCTTCAAATTCATGGCCCTATTTTTCTTCCATTAATACTGCATGAGTATGTATTTGTATGTACATACATAATGATTTATCTTCTTGTGATGTATAATCTCAGTTACAAGGGTCTAAAATAGTGGTTCTCGACCTTACTAATGCTAAAACCCTTTAATACAATTCCTCAAGTTGTAATAAGCTCAATCCTTTATAACTGTAATTTTGCTACTGTTATGTAATGTAAAAATCTGTTTTCCGATGGTTTTTCAGGGGATTGTGACCCACAGGTTGAAAACTACTGATCTCAAAGAACTCCTTGCCATGTATATAGGAATGAGTACTTGCATGTATCAGGTTCACTGGTGTACAAATTTGAGACTTTGATGCGTGTATGGCAGGGTGTGTGTTTTGATGTATTTCATAACTCCAGACAGCTGTAGACAAGCTATTTCTAAAATGTTTATGGAGCCTAATTATTTCTTTGGAGTAACACTTATCTCAAAGTATGAAACGGTGAAACTAGAACTGGAAAATAAGAAAGGAGAGAATAAGAAGAAGATGAATGGAGACAGCGGCTGGAGGATTGTGGAAAGGGAAAGGCAAGAGAAAAAAATCAGAGGAAGGAAAGTGAACAAGGAACAGAAAGGCAGGTAGTTGACTTGAAGATCAGCAAAGAAGCAGGGAGAACGTAAGTTCCCTTCTGTCTGTGAATTTGCGCCTGGAGCAGGAAAAGGGAAGGAAGGGCTGACTGACTGAGGCCTGGAAAGAACCTCAGACATCTCAGCAACCACACCATGTGGTTTTCAAAAGCTCTGGGAAATGGTGACAACACAGCGGTAATGAGCAGTGATACCAGCAATGGCAGCTGGTAAAGGCAAAACCTTTTTTTTTTTTTTCTGTAAGTTTCTCTATTTTTTCCCCTAGGAAATGGTTATTCAATAATTGACCAGCAACATGGGGATCATCTGGGAGCTTGTTTAGAAACAGGTAGGTTCATGCCCTGTGCCAGACCCACTGAATCAGCATTTGCATTTTAACAAGATCTCATTTGGTTTGTATGCACACTGTAGTTTGAGAAATACTGTGCCATCTTCTATGGGTCCCTGGGGCAACATTAGCATTGCTTTACATGCAGATAATGAAGAGCCAGGCACTGAGGGTGCCATAAAAGCTACATGATGTCTGAGTCAAGTGACTCCCGGGGCAGGTGGTAATTCTTGACAATTCCCTAAGAAATGAAGGGCTTATTTTAGTGAATACACTCATGGGGTTGCATTAGTTTGGAAAATAAATGCTTGTTTTTGGAGAGAGTAGGGAAAATTTATCATTAGTGGTACAAGAATTTATTTTTCTTATCTACACTGTGATCTTTATGTGATATTATTAGCCCATTCCCATTTTTAATAAAATACATTTGTTTACCAAGAACATGCTTTGTATTTGACTTGAATGGATGTGAGGACACCAGCCTGGGAATGACAACGGTGTAGTCCAATTAATTAATTATGGGTAGTGGAAGAGTACATTGACTTGTAAATATTTATGATGAATTTACATGTGAGTGCACCTGGCATTTCTCATTACTATGACGGCACACATAAATCTGAGTATACTCCCCTTCAAACCATCGTCACCTCATGTTTATGCCATAAAAATGAATCCCAATCCCACCCAAGGCTAACTAATCTTTATTAAATAGTAAAGTACATTTTTTTCTTGATGTGATGAAAATTATATATTTAAATGTTAGAATATGTGAATTAATCATTCTCTAGTAATTCCTTATTCAAATGCCATTTTATAATTAATTTGTGCATTATTTTAATTAGACCCTTAAGTGAGCCAGGTACATGTGAAGGAATACAAAGTACAAAGTATATTTTTCTGCTTTATTGTATATATATATGTATATATATATACACATGTATATGTATATATATAACACATGTATATATAATATTAGTCGAAGACCCAGTAAGTTTTGAAGTAACTATCACAAATGTAAAAGAGGTATTATTTTAGGTGATCAACTGGATCAAAATACTCATTATCACTTAGCAGTAAGCGAAGTGAGAATTGTATGTGAGTGGGAAAAGTAAATTTTAGTCTCAAAAACTCCTGTCACCTGCTGACTACAGCTGGGGCATTCATGTCATGTGTCACAAAGTGAGACCAGACCTGGCAAATTATCAGCTGACGCAGGGTTTTACACTGTGACTGATTTATCTCCTATATCATTTTCATTGATTTTGGGGATTAGAAACTTGTTATTTTATTAAGCATGATTCTTCTCCATGATCTTCCCTTATTTGATTGATTCTTACTGAAAATCACCTTTGCTATTTTTGCAATATGTCTATATGCCTTTACACATTCCCCTTTTCCATCCATTCTTTAATAAGAAATAATGGAAATAAAAAAATTATCTCCACAATTTATGTTGTTTCTGTATATGTATTTTTTAAGTAAATATATATTTAATGCCTATTAATATGAAAATAAGGGACTTCCTAGTTTGAACATTTGGAAGTATAAATAAAATTAAAGATCTTATGTATGAGCACATGCATAGGAATAAAAATATATCAATATGAATACATATATAGCAAAAGAGTAAGGAATACATGTGATATGTGAAATATATGTACCTACACAATCTTGGACATTGGCATCAGAAATCTAGATATTGTGTTGGTTACTGGGTTTTCTCGTTTGGCTAAATTGTCTCTTTAGATTCTATTTAGTAATTTCACATTTCAACAATTAATTCAGAAACTCTACCAGATAACTGATCTGTCAGGAGTAACATTTGGTAGCTACCCTGAGCACTCAAGGTACTTTTTTAGAGTCACAATTTAAAATCATTTTCTCCCTGAATGAAAGCTCAGCTCCTGTGTTCTCCCCTGGTGCTTTTAAATGGACCTCATTTCTTAGTTTGAATTTCTTCTTTTGAGTCCCTAGTAGTGTTGCATCTGTGCTATGTTTGAGATGTCACTCAAATTTAATACTGAAACTAGCTCCCAGCAAAACTTTTCTCACTTACCTTAGCTGCAAGGATGTGCTGAACCAGAGCTTACTAAACCCGTTCCATTGAAAGAAAACCTTGGAATAGATATTTCTCTGATGCATTTGTCATTTAAACAACTTCCACGAATTTATATATGGATAACAATATGTTTTAGGTATCAAAGAGAAGATATTAGGGAGCAAAGTCAACACGTCTTACATACTCTTACAAGTTATAGTGCAGAGATTTTGCCTGTGGAAACATGAAATGCTCGGAGAACAGAGATATTCATTGCCTGCTGTGTCTTTCCCTTGTGTCCATTTGGCAGACCCGAATGTGAAAACATGAAAGGAAAGATTCATATTGTGTTAGGGTATGAATCATATACAAAAGTTTAGTTGATATGGAGATTAATCTTCACACAACAGTACTCATAGGTTGGGCTTTCCGAAGGTGATCGTTGAAGAAAAATCTTATTCATAACATTCACAATTTTTGTACTCCCTAATCCTCTGCTTGGGCATCCCCCTACAATTATAGCTTTCCCTGACCTTGTCTGATAAAGCACTGAGCAGGGTTTACATCCTGAAAGACAGCAGGTGTTTCTGTGGAATTAGTGAGTACCCACAAAACATCAGGTCACTCCTGCAAGCCTACACAGCATCAGCATCTCCATATTTAGCCTGGAGAAAGTTAATTTTATGGGATTTAGGAAAGATGGTGGAGATCTTAAGCATCTTGATAAAAGAAATATTCAGGGATATTTCATGAAAGATTTTCTCTCTCTGGTCTTTTTTTCTTTTGCTATGTATACTTTCTGTCCATTATGAGGACAAATTTTCTCAGCCATGTCTTTCTTCCAGAATGATTCTTCTTTGCTACAGATCTCAAGAAATGGAGCCAGCTTTGCATATTAAAAGCTTAGGAACCATCTAAAATAATTCAGTTGCCTTGGATTTCAACATCCCATGAAACTTAGGAAGAATTTTAGAGGAATTGAGTCTAAAACCAACCAACCAAACAAACAAACAAACAAACAAACAAACAAACAAACAAAACCTTTTGCTCTATATAAAAACCAACAGAAAAATAAGATAGCCTACAAATGAGAGACATTTTTGTCAACTACTTATTTGACAAGACAGTAATACCTAAAATGAATGAATGAATGAATAAATAAATAAATAAACCATCATTTTTAGTCTGTGTTCTCTTGGTCTGAAACAATACGATGACCTCAGCAACTCTTATGAAGAAAAACATTTAGTTAGCACTGAATTGCATTTCATAGGTTTAGTCCGTTATCATCATGGCAGGAAGCGTGGTGGCATGCAGGGAGACATGCTGCTGGAGAGGTGGCAAAGAGTTCCGTATCTGCACTGGCAGACTTCAGGATGAAGGAAATGACACTGGTCCTGGCTTCAGCTTCTGAAACCTCAAAGTTTACCCCCAGTGACTACTTCCTTCAACAAGACCATACTCACTCCCAGGAAGCCACACCTCCTAAGAATGCCACTCCCTATGAGCCTATGGGGACCCTTTCAAACCACCATATGTAGTTAGTTTGGTGCTCATGGCTGAATATCTCTGGCTGATAGAGCTGAAAATGGGCACAAGTTAGAGAAATATTCATTACTTAAATTCTTACTTTCCTGGAATGATGACTGCAAAGCTTGCATGGTAGATATGTACTATTGTATATTACCTATCATTATCCATTTATATATTCAGTTTCTGCCTTATGTGTTTACATACTGTATTTAATCAATATTTTTAAAAATAAAAAATGTATGCACATACCAACAAATCCCTTTTTCTAACAGCGTTACAAGACTTTATCTTTCTAAATTTTTCTATCTTCTATAAAATCTGTATGAAGTTCCTTTGCATTAAAACAAATAGTGTAAATGACCAGATTTCAACTCGAGCTTCCTCCAACTTTTACTATGTAAATGAGTTTGCTCATGTGCATTCTCCTAAGATGCATATCAAATTATTATACATCTCCTCACACATTCCCTGGAATGGACATTTAAGAAAACACAGCTCTAAAGTTTCATTGCCAAATACTAATGCATGATTATCCAGAATGGTGATAGACACCTCTGTTCGTAGAGTCACTTCAGAATAACTGAGTGAAAGAATAAATACAAGAGAGTTCGCTTGAAAAAACAAATGCTCAAATTATTTTACTTTCTTAAAATATTAATCACTGGTTTTCAAAATTAGCATGGGTTATATTTTCAAAACATCAGGCTATAATCTGGATATATTCTATTTTATAGGAAATCAATTTATAAAAAGACAAAGACTTATGAAATGATTTAAGAAAACTATAATGTATATAGAAAACAGGATTTATAACTCATTTTTCTATTTCTACCCTGTAAACCTGTTGTCTCTCATCTTAGGTAACTGTCTGTATACTGTTCGGCTGTTCCTATTGGATAACACAGCCACTCATTCACCCTTATCATCCTCAGCAGTAGGCTATCTTAGTCAATGGACATTGGCGAAATGATGTTCACTAAAAAAATGAATGATTATATAAATTTGAAAAGCCACAATGATTTTCTTAGGGAATCTGTCTTTAATTTCCATTCTCAACACACTCTCTCCAAAGAATCTAAAACTATTGTTTACATTGCTCTTGTGCTTGTGTGTGTGTGATGTGTGCAAGTGTAACATGTATGTGAGTGTGTATGTGCTCATATACAGAAGATATCAAGTGTTCTGCTCGATAACTCGTGCCTCACTAAAATAAGATATGTCTATTCTTTTATTGTTCTTTTATTGAAAATAGGTTTTTTTCTTACATAATGCTTATTGATTACAATTTTTCCTCCCTCTACTTTTCCAAGTTCCTCTCCACCTCACTATCAATTAGGATAAACTTCATTTCTGACTCTCATGTCTCTTATTTGTGTAGAAAACAACTGAGGTATGTCCCCAGTTTTTATTCTGTGAAACCACCTAAGCATGGGTACTCCATAAATTCTAAATTTAGTTTCTGAGTTTAGTCCCCAGCATCCAATTCAATTGACTCAAAACTACCTGTATTTCTAGTCTCAGGGAATCTAACACCATTCTATAGAATCTGGGAAAAGTGAAATATGGGAGACACATTTCTCTCTCTCTCTCTCTCTCTCTCTCTCTCTCATACACACACACACACACACTAATAAATTAAAAAAGCAATAACAAACAAAATACTTGATATTTAGACAACTGTCACAGGTGATGTTGTAATTCTGAATAGCTTTTGTAGTAAAATAGTATTGATTAATCAGTAACACCCAAAGAGTAAAGGAAGTGCAATGGACTTCTATAGAACTGCTGTGTGGTGTATGCTCAGGTTTCTATTTTTTAATATAAAATATTATTTATTTTTATATCTATGAGTTTTTTCCTTTCAGTGTGTATTGTGTGTACCATATACATTCCCGGTTTCTATGAAAGGAGGAACACTTACCCATACCCAAGCTAAAGCAATGAGAAAGACACAACACCACAGCATGGCTGGAGATGGCCTCAGAAAGCTGACAGGAACTAGCAAGCACTCTTTGCTAAAAGCTTCCTAGAACTTTTCCAATGCTGCAGTAACCAGCGAATACACAGCAGAATAAGAGTTTATGAGACAGAAAAGATGTCTCCATATAAATAATACACCAAATTTTATGATCCATTTTATGCCACAACTTAAACATTCACTAAAAGAGGGCAATGCTTCATCTTGATGGCAGGAGAATTTGACTTTTTTAATTTATCATTTTATTGATTTCTTTCTGCAAAACCAAAAAAGAATGAAGCCAAGTGTTTGTTTACATGAGATATGATGAGAAAACTACTCTCAACTTGGTTTATTCAAAAAAGTGAAAATATAATACTAAACAAGAAATTCACTTGAAAAATAATTTCTAATGATTGCATAAATGTTTTGCATTAAACAGATAATTACTTAGCCCAGATAAATATTGACAGTTTATAAAAATACAAAAACAAAAGGAAGTAGACTCCATGATATTCAAGAATGAGATTGGTGGCATCAGTGTGACTGTCTATCCACACCTGTTTTTCAGAGTCCCCAACCCTCAGTTGGCAGCATCTGCTGTTGATATTATCTTGTTCTTACATCACTGCAACCCTGAAGTGGTACCTATGCCTCTGATTATCTTCCTCCATTTGTGTCGTTCTTCTCAGGTCTGCAGTAGGGCCGAACGCTCTACCAGAATTTTGGCTTCCTCTCACTCTTCAGTCAAACTAGGAATTTCAGTCTATTATTTACTGATAATTTCGTCTAATGTTCTTCACTCTTTTTACTATCTGAGTACTTTTTATGACATTATGTATCGGGACTCGGTCTGCAGTGAAGCTTACAAAATGAACACCAGGAAATCATATGACAAAAATTCAGAGCATCCTTGAGGAACTATTTCTAAGCAATCTGGAACACCCAGAAAGGATGTCTAACTGGTCAGCTTATCTAAGAGTTTTAATTTTTATAAATATCTTTCAATAATTATCTTATTGAGAAAATAGAATGACTGAAATTTATAGTGGTTAAAATGTGGTAAAGTATATATATATATATATATATATGTATGTATATACATACATATATACCTATATATATTCCATAGATAACATATTCAGTTAGAGTATGTTTTTCCTTAGATTGTAGATATTACTGGTATAAAAATGGTCTTGGTCTTGAATTGTGCTGCCAGAAGACCAGCTCTGAGGATTTGTGCTACAGAAATTTCAGACAGGAGAATCATGTACTTAAACCAGTACTGAGTATTGTATGATGCATGTTTCCATGATCCTAACGGGCAAGTGCACAAAACACAAAACCTCCTGAAAGATGTAATGGTGGAAAAAATAGTCATTCATCAAATCAAGCCTTCTGGTCCCGATCTATAATTCAAGGACTTTTGAGGCACAGTCAGGGAGATCAGAAAATCAGGGTCACCCTTATCTTCCTATGGAATGTCAACCTAGTCTGTGATACATGAGACCCTGTATCAAACAAACGAAGAAATCAGTATGATTTTCAAAATTTTGTCTATATTCAGCATAGGTTAAAAGGCTTATGATAATTTAAGTATAACCCCCCAAAATAAACAAGCAAAGATAATGATAGGCAATTTCGAATGCTTACATAATACCAATCATCATTTTAAAGGCTGGCTAGAACATGTTTGGATGCCACTTCTACAAATATATTTATTGACTGTAAAGTTATTAGCAACACAACAGATAATTTATATGAAATTATACAGAACACTGATTAGTAAAACATTTTTAAAAAATCTCTTACAGGGTAGCTTCTCAGCTACTACCTGTAAAGTCAAGAGTTGTTTCTATATCCAACTTACAAAGATTTGAAATATTACAGAAATCCATGCTTTGTGGATAATGGAGTTCAGTAGCTGAAACATGCAAGGGAAAAATGAATGGTAATAAAATCATGTCTAGGAAATAACTTTCAATTTTTTAAATTTAAAAATGCAAAGATATGTAGTTAAAAAAAACAAGAGCCAATTTTTCTATTTCTTTGTATGTATAAATATATATATTTTATTTACATAAATTTGCAAGATATTTTTATCTGTCCCATGGTTTTATGTTTGTGAACTAAACACATGCTAGGCAAAAGTTGAAGCTTGAATGTTAATATGATAAAATTGCTTTGCCAATACTTCCTGTTTAAAAATCCCTTTGTTAGTATATGGAATGTTCTTGTGAACAAAAAGTAAATGCTATTTGTGGGTGTGCATTTGACCAGTATTTTAATCTGCCAATCATCTAGGCACAGTTAATATAGATAAAAAATTATGGTCATGAATTAATTAGTATTCTTAATGCTGGGAGAAAAACACACAAGTTGTCAACAAATGGAATGTATAAAATGGTAACTATAAGATAAACGGGCTATTCCATTTTTATTTAATTAAATATATCCATGACAAAAGCCAATACTGCAGTATTGACTGAATAGTTTAATCTTATCATCTTATAGAGTAGGCTTCAAAATAATAAATTGTTCAAGCTGAGGGAGTTATTGAATACTTTCACACTCCAGAGAATTGTGGGTTTAAAGCAGACTCCTGCTACATCGTTCCTCAGAGTTGACAGATATTAGAACATTCATAATAAACCTGCCATTAGGTGCATTCAACTCTTCTTTTTTATTTCTCTGACAGAAAAAAAAATATGCTCTTTGGCCTGAAATATTTTCTTTCAAAAGGCCTAATTTATGAGGACCAAAATAACTCATACCAAATAGTCTATTCAAGCTTTATTTATTGAAAAAATATCATGACGTTTCTGATATGTTTAAGATCCTAATCACTAACACAATTATGATGAGTGAGTAATACCTTAGGATGGATCGTGTCAGGGATTAAAAGCACGAGTACAGCTGAATGACTACAGACAAAGCACACGGGGGATTGCATACAGTTTTGTTTAGTTAAATTCACGACCGTGACATTAACACGTTTGCATGAGACTATGCCCTTCTATATGTGGCTCTGCCCTTCAAATAGAGAAAACAAATTTAGCCCACTTGGTGCAGGAATGAAAAGTAGCATTAACCAAGGGAGAGAAGCACAGGATCCTAGAGTTTCCAGTAGTTTACAACTCCCCGGTACTCTGTATTTTAACAGTTCCTTCGTAAAGAGTATTGATGGTGGCCACCTGTTAGTTGTTTTCCACAAAGGCGGCAGATAATGACTAAAATGTGATTCCATGAGCTTAGGAGTAGCTGGAAATCGATGATTTAGAGTGCATAGCTAGCCATCCAGTATGTTGCCTAAATATGACTTGAAGGAGTATACCAACAGGCATGACAAAATGAATGGAGAAATCCCCTCAAAGCTTCAACTCTAGACAGAGAACTACATTCAAAGACGGAATGCTGAGAGTGGAAGAGTCTTCCCCAGGGAGGAGTGCTGCAATTGATCTTCCAGGACTAAAAGATCAGTACTGGAAACGTACATACCCTAACATATGGACTAAGAAAGAGATTTGGGAATATATATAGAACACACATATACATATGTATGTGTGTGTGTATGTTATGAACAAGGGTAAGTGTGAGTATGCTACAAGATTTAGAAAGGAGACTAAGAAGGTAATATTAGATGATGATGGAGGACGAATATGTGGAAAGGACATATTTGTTAAACACATCCTTTGAAAATAATTTTGAGAAGAGAAAAGATCATTTTATTAGAGAGCCCAGACTCTAATTCATGAAATATGGTTGGTTTAGGTGAAAATAAAGTAATATCTATCAATCTTTTTGTACTTTCAATCAAACCCATCTAATTATAATTCATTCTTCTTTTTAGCTCCTAGGGGATATATTTTGTTGTTGTTCTAACACTACAAATGAATATGAGTATGTTACAATAGTAATTAAGGAAAAGTGGTCATGTTTTGAAAGAAAATTGGAACATGAGAGGTTCAGATGAATAGAAGGGAGATGTAATTATAATACTCATGTGAAAATTTCAAACACTTCTTTGAAAAACTAGTTAATCAAATAAAAAACCTACAAAAAAGATTGCATAGATGAGAAAACAGACATTTTTATTTTACAGTTCAAGATCTAGAAAGTCCAAGGCTAAGGTGGTCACAGATAATGTTCTTTTTTAAATTTATTTTTAAAACAATCTTATTTTACATACCAATCCAAGCTCCCTATATCTCCAGTCCTCCCTCTCCTTCTGCCAATCCTTCTTCCCACCCCATTCCACCCCAAATCAAGACCCAACTAGGCCCTCTGGATGTGGGTGACAGAGGATGTTCTTAGCCAGTGCCTGGTTCTGGATGGTAAACAGCTGCTTTATCACCATATTACCTTGTATTCACACTGTACCAAAGCTGATCTTTATAACATGTGTCCCCTGTTCTTAAAACCATTGATATTATCAAACAATGTGTATGTGTGTGTGTGTATGAAGTGAAGCATTTGCCTTCCTGGAACAGCTGATTCTTGTTAGCTAGGGATGACAAACCCACTGTTATTTTACAAGAGACCAGCACAGAAGCTGTGGGACAAAGAGGACAAGACCACATCGGGAAGTTGGGCTCAATAATGTGTAAGAATCTGCCAGGTGATCCTGGTTCTGGCAGCATGAAAACTAAAGGATGGAGCTGCTACTGGAGAGCTGCTGAGCCTCGGCACTGTGGGAAGCTCATAGAGCCTGTACAGTGAGAGTACATCGGCCGCAGAGTAGTCTCCCAGATACTGAAGATGCCAGTCTGTGGGGCATTCACCAAGGACAGCATCAGACTATATCCCATAAGATAATTATTTGTGTAGTGAATGAAAATGTCAGAAAAGTAGAACAGTCCAAATCCTCTGGAGTCCAGAAGATTGTTAGTGAGTCCTAAACACTGGACTATTTACACTGTGGGATTGTGGTTTGACTTGATCGTATTGTAGCTGTGCACTGGTTTTTCCATTCTGGAATAAACATATAAAACTCACATTTGGTTTCACAGGAGCTCAGAGTCAAGAGCCTGGGCATTTACCAAGACATTTTGACTTGGACTTTTAAGTGTTTGGATTATTTTAAAAGACTGAGTCTGTGGAAGTTAGTTTATGCTTTATATTGTGATGTTAACAGCCTATGATAAGGACCAACAAGAAAGGAGAGATGATGGTTTAGCACTGACATATATGTGTGTCAAGTTGACCAAGGTATCAGTTGTGCTGCTTAGGGTTTTGCTTGTTTGTTTTGTTTTGAATTTGAAACATGATAGAATCATCTGGGAAGAGAGCACCTCAATGGAGAAAATGCCTCTCTCAGATTGGTCTGTGACCATATTTGTGGGGCACTTCTCGATTGATGATTGATATGGAAGGGCTCAGATGACTGTGGGTAGTACCATACCTATGTAGTGCAGAGTTGTGTAAGAAAACAGTTGAGTGGGGAATGGAGATATGGCTCAGAGATTAAGAGCACTGGCTGCTTTTCCAGAGGATCCAAGTTCCCAGTACCCACATGATAGCCCAACCCTCTCTGTAACTCCCGTTCCAGGAACCAAGTCCCTCACATAGTCTCACAGGCAGACTATTACCAATGTATATAAAATAAAAATAAATATTTTTTAAAAAAAGAAAAGGAAAGAGCTGAGAAAGCCAAGGAGTGTAATCCAGAAAACAGTGTTCCTCCATACTGCCTCAGTTCCTATCAATAGCTTCCTGCCTTGACTAACCTGCTCTAATTCCCTTGATAGAATCCTTCACATTCTAGACTAAAAGGTAACAGAATGACAGAAGATTAAATTATGCTTCTCAAATGATGGACAGTTCAAAGCCCATGAAATATTTC
The DNA here is from genome assembly GCF_950005125.1 of Chionomys nivalis. Classification (NCBI taxonomy): domain Eukaryota; kingdom Metazoa; phylum Chordata; class Mammalia; order Rodentia; family Cricetidae; genus Chionomys; species Chionomys nivalis. Next base: position 2,265,390 of record NC_080099.1, on the reverse strand, counting down.
TGAATTTTCATTTAATATTTTCCAACAATAGTTAATTATTTTAAATAAAACAATGATAGAACTCAAGAGGAACAGGGCCTATTCAGTCGCCTCTTCTTTGTCCTAGAGCAGAAAAACGGCACTTTCACAAGATTAGTCACCTCATTGTGAGGGTCCCCACCCATACAAATATATCTAAACTAGTTTGTCTCCCAAAGTCCTACCCTCAGTATCACTGCACTGGGAAGTAGCAATTCACTATTTCAAAACACAGACATTCAGTCCACAACATGTAAATTCTTTTATACACGTTTAATTTGACCATCAAAAGGATCTAGGCCACTAACATTGCCTGAAAGAATAAATCAAGTTTAAGTAGCCTCAGGACACGGGCAGCACGAACTCTAATGAGCAAGCTTACATAAGATTATACTTTTCAAAAGAATCTAGCATAAAATACATAGCCAACTAATAACACTTCATCTATAAATTATTTATATTCAACAAAGAATGCATATAAATTGCTATATTTAAATGTTCTGACAAATTGGCCTCTACACCAATGGTTTTATTAGCAATGTGATAAATGTTTTAACTATATTGCATCCTATAATTCTCTCTGTTACATTCAGCAGTTCAGAGGCCCATTTACATTCAACTTCATTATCATATTCTACAGCATGTGGGAAACTAACTTGATTCTCCTCATCATTTCATCTGAAATTCTGGTAATAGGATTATTCCATCTCCTTAAAATGTTGCTCTTATTATAATAAAGAAATCATGTATATATAGGGTGTGTGTATATTTGTGTACATGTGTATTTCTATGTGACTGTGTGTACAAATGTATGTATACATGTGTATTAGTTAAATCAATAAATCAATGTATATTGACTTGGGTTACATTATCATCTAAGTATGGTTTAGAGTTATTAAATGTGTAAGGTTTTACCTTGAAGCAATGGGAATCAATAATTGCCTTCCATTTTACTTTTGAGTAAAGTACAAGAATATCTGTTTCTTTTACAACCTTGAAGAAAATCTTTCATTACAACAGAAAGTTAAGAGCTGTTTGGTTTTTATATATGCATTATAATTTGATCAGATAAGCAGAACTATTTTTTAGGTTTTAGATTATTCAAACAAATATTAGTTTCAACACAGAAACCACACTTAATTTACACAATATTTTTTTTCATCGTGAGCTCTTAAATCATCACCAGGTTGACTGTATTTCAGTAGCTACTCACACTACTTGTACCTCCAAGGTAAACAGTTTAACTCTAGGAGTAAAAATTAGTTTTGCTGATTCTTGTATTTATTTAAATGGGATTCTACACAGTATAGTCTACTGAGGTTTGTAATAATTTTAAAATATTTTAATCATTTTAGTTTTTAGTATGTAGTTTAAAATATTTGCCTACTATTTAAAAGTTATATGAAAATATTAAAAAAACAAATGGCAAAATTATCCTTGAAAAAAGAAATACAGATAAACCAGCTAGAATCATACTAAATGTTTTCTGATTACTTCTTTATTAAAATTTGTTCCCCGTATTCTGCATATTAGGTATAGTCAGATAAAAAACTTATAAACATTTTTTCCAATGCTGTTTGCTCTCAGCACTGTTAATGGTTTATCTCGAGGTAGCTATAGAGAGAGTTCACAAAGGAAAGATAAAAGTTTAAGATAGTATGTATATTGCTTCCCCCAATTTGACAATACCTATTGCACAAATGAATTAGAACCTCTCTTGATACTTCATAGGTGTGAATAAATACTATGCCTATCAAAACTTATCATGCTGCATAATGTAGTTCACACTTGTAAGTTCTGAACTGGAAAATAAATAAATTCATAACCAGACTTTGCCTCTATAATTAGGTCAAGATCACCTCTGAAATACTGGGTGAGTGACTGTCTTAAAATATAGCCCACAAAAGTAAAATAAAATAAATATATAAAAATAGTATACAAAGGAATGGTCACATTTTAATATAGAGAAATTTAGTATGACTCAATTGTTAGCCTGCACCAAGATGGATAAATCATTCAAACACAACATTTTTAGGTAGAAAACCTAGACACCAAAATACAGATTTGACAAAATTCCACTTTTTTAAAGTTCAATACTAGCGAAATAAATCACTATTTCTAAAAGTGGTCAGAAGATAATCTTTCTGTAGCAAATCCCAGATAGAGGCAGTAAAGGCCTTTCCTCTTTTATTCTGTGACCTTGTTTTGTTATTGGTTGTTTCTGTTTTCTTGTTAAAGTAGTGGTGAAAAAAACGTACTGACTTTAACAAGGACTTTGTAGAGGTGTGTGTGTATGTGTGGTGTTTGCCTCCACGTGAAGCTGAAAAACTGTACTTTGAAGGTTTGTGAAGAATTATTTTGGAATTTTGATGGGGATTGCATGAAATTTCACTACTCTATTTACTATGGCCTGCAGCTCATTTGTCAGCCAAGCACAAATTACTGATTCACATACCATCCGTCTGCACGTCTATCTCCTCATCCTCCAGGGCTGTTGCTATTATTAGTTCCAGGAATATAGTAAAGAGCAGTGGTGGGAGGACGCATCCCTTCAACACTCCTATGATTGTCTTAAACTCATCTCTTAGTTCTCCACAGACTTTGACTGATGCAAAAGTGTCTTTATAGTCATCTTCTAGCATTCTTATAATTTTCTCTGTGTATCTGTAGAACCTCATTGTTTCTCAAAGTCCTTTCCTCCAAATGCTATCAAATGTCTTCCTGAAGTCAATGTAACAGACATAATTATTTTCCAGATTCTTTAGATTTTTCTGCTCGTTGCCTTAAAGTGAAGTTCTGATCACTTGTGTTTCTGTTAGCTCTGAATCTGCACTGGGCCTCTGCTAGCATTTCTTCTGTTTTCTGTTCTGCCTTTGATCCTTTGTAAGATAATGGAGAAGATCTTGCTGCTCGGGCACAACAAACTAATGTCCCTGTAATTTGAGCAGTTCAGCTTGTCCTTCTTCTCATGAATGGCAATTATGACTGAGTGCTTCCAATCCGTGGGAATCACTTCATGTTCCCATATCTCTCTGAAGCATCTGAGAAGCGCCTCAGCCCCTGAGCCGATTGTAGCTGCCTCCAGCTCCTCCACCATGATGTCATCCACTCCTGGAGCCTTCTTGCATTTCACTCTTTTGATAGCTTCTTCTATCTCGTGCCTGTCAATATTTAATGTTTCCTCATTGTCTCTGGTATTTGCGCGGCTGCCGAAGTGTTTCTTATTGCAGTCTACATTGACAATATTAGGGTTATTTTACAGGGTGACAAAGTACTGTCTCCACCTTTGCTTTATTTCCCCTGGTTCTGTTAATAAATGACCTTGCCAATCTTTAATCACCCAAATATGTGGAGTATATCTAGCAGTTATACATCTGATAGCTTTGTAGGCAAGATGTGTTTTATTATGGAGTCTATTTCTTTGACCTCATTGCATATACCTTGTATACACAGCTCTCCATCCTTCTTTGCTCTTCTTTCGCCTCCCTACACAGATAGTTGTGGTGTTTTGCTGCCTGGAGATTGACTCTTCATTGGTTCCTAAGTTACTTCTTTCTTCTGTCAGGTTGATCATCTCTGCAATAAGCCATTCTATTGGTGTCGCCCTTTTTGCATAACCTTTGAAGCCTCCTGTATAGCTCTTTTGATTTTCTTCCATTTGCTTTCTATATTTTTAAAGGGTTTCTTAACAATTTCTCTGATCTTTTCCTTCATCGAGAAGACTGAGATACAACACATGGGAAGGGCACACAACGATTTTAACGTTGTAATAAAGAATCAGAACCTCAAGCAAACAGTCACCTTTTTTTCATATGGGAGGAAACGTCAAGTCAAAGGAGGGAACTATTCTTTTTATTTTTTTTTTCTTTCTTTTTATGAAACAGGGTTTCTCTGTAGCTTTGGAGCCTATCCTGGAACTAACTCTTGTAGATCAGGCTGGGACCTCAAACTCAGAGATCTGCCTGCCTCTGCCTCCCGAGTGCTGGGATTAAAGATGTGTGCCACCACCACCTGGCTTGGAGAGAACAATTTCAGATGTCAAGAGGAGGATAGGGATAGCAAGGACTGCATTCACTACAAAAGATTTGATCAGCAAGAGCTATAACAACAAAAACAAAATTACAGTTATATGAGACACTTATCTTGAGCTGCCTTCTTTAAAACTCTGAAACCTGAACAATGAAATACTGCTCAGAACCGTGACTGAATGCGTGTGAGATGGCATGTCTCAGGAGGGCTCTAGACATCATGTGAAGAGACAGGCTGTGCAATGAAGACATGAACAGAAGACATCTACAGGATACAGCAATGATGCGTGAGAGAGTTTGGCCATGTTTTGAGAATGAATCATGACAGATACCTGAAGATAACGCTGCTTGGAGGAATGCACAGCATAAGGTGAAGAGGAAGGCCCAAAAGACACTGCATAGACAGTATAAAGGAAGACTGTAGAACATAGGTGAGACAATAACACAAGAATCTAGGATTGCCCATGATAGGAACAACTGGAGAACCGCCATAAACGGGATGTCGATGAATGCTTTAGCATTGCCAGGGCATAAATGATGATAATGATGATAATGCATTTAATTTCTAGATTTATTTTATCGGATGGCTATTTATGCGATATTAATTTTACCTACTCATGAGCTTTGGGAAATCTTTCTATCTTCTAATATCTTATTTAATTTCTTTCTTCATTATCTTTAAAATTTTATCATACAAATCTTTCACTTGTTTGTTTAGAATCCCTGAATGATATTGTATTTTAGGCTGCTGTGAATGGTGTTGTTTCTTTGATTTCTTTCTCAGTCCATTTTTCATTTTATTAATATTTTGTAAAAACAAATTCTTTGTGTTTATTTGTGTTTTGTTTTCGATTTTTTGAGACAGGGTTTCTCTGTAGCTTTGAAGCCCATCCAGGAACCAGCTCTCGTAGACCAGGCTGGCCTCAAACTCACAGAGATTTGCCTGCCTCTGCCTCCAGAGTGCTGAGATTAAAGGCGTTTACCACCACCACCCGGTCAATTCTTTGTTTTATTGTTTGTTTTATGGGTGGTTTTACTTGTTTGTCTGTTTCTATTTGACTGATTTGAGACCTGAGTTAGATTGTTTCTTGCCATCTGCTCCTTTTGGGTATCTTTTCTTCTTTTTGTTCTAGGGCTTTCTGTGGTGTGTTGTTCAATTACTAGTATGAGATCGCTCCAATTTTGTTATATAGGTACTTAGTATTGTGAAACTGAGTCTTAGAACCACCCTCATTATGTCCCATATATTTGGAAATGTTATATATTCATTTTCTTTAAGTTCTAGAAAGCCCTTAATTTCTCCCTTTACCTATTTTTCATCCATTGGTGAGCTGTTCAGTTTTTATGAGTTTGTAAGCTTTGGAACGTTTCTGTTGTTTTTGATATCCAGCTTTAATCTGTGGTGGCGATTCAAACTGTTATTCTATTTTCCTATGTCTGTTGAGACTTGTCTCATGTCTGAGTACAAGGTAAACTTTGGGGAAAGTTCTATGAGGAGCTAGGAAGTATGTGCATTTTTGTGTTTTGAGACCTGAGTTGGATGTTTTCTGACATCTACATCTTTCGGTTATATTTTTTCTTTTTGTTCTAAGGCTTTTTCCAGTGTGTTGTTCTGAGAATGTGGTCAGCTTTGAAGAAAATTCTTTGAGGTGCTGAGAAGTAGGTATATTATTTTGTGTTTGGGTGAAATATTTGTAAATATCTGTTATGTCTATTAGGTGCATAATTTCAAATAGTCCCAGCATTTCTCTGTTTAGTTTTGGTTTCAGAGACCTGTGTATTGATGAGGATATGTTATAAATCTCCTATTATCAGTGTGTGAGGCTCTATATGTGATAAGATGCAGTTATGTTGCTTTTATAAACTTGGTTATTTTGGTTGGTTCTTATATTTTGAGAAGTACATTGTTCTTTTGGTTGATTTTTTTCCTTTGATAAGTGTATCATGTCGTTTCCTAACTCTAACAGGCATTCCTGTTGTCTATCACGTTGCCATCCATGATTGAATGATATTTCATGGTGACACAGTAGCTGTTAGGTACCCATGTTTCTATAAGTTCTGCCACACCTATGCACTCTAAGAGAACAAAATAAATTCAACAAACTGGACTTCTGTGGATACATTACTTTAGTCTGACTTCTGTGCCCTATCTAGAAGGAATAGATGTGTCCTTATAGTTCCCCAGGATAAGTCAATACAAAAGCCAAAATCATAAGACTTATAATAGTAAAAATTATGTCAAGTTCTGAGATGACAAAGGCATGGTTATTAGATTCTAATGGAGGAGAAGAGAGAGGTTTAATGAGGAGGTGCTGAGTCAAACTGTCCTTCAGACCAGATGTTATTGATTGCACAAGAGGCAATATGGTAGGTATCTAAAGTAAGAAGCTTCAGTCAACCAAATAAAAACAAGTGTCTGCTTTTAAATTGTTCTGAAAAGATTGGAGATCCTGAGCCACAAAGACGCAAACTTCACTAATACATGACCTTTACTAAGTGACCTCTGTCAGTCTGCCTTAGATTCCTGGATAGCAAATAAAGAGGAGACGAGTGAGAACAATAAGGGGAAGACATAGGACCTTTGTGGACCCAGGGCACTGAGGCTCTTCCAAGCAGTTCCTAGAGGAACTGTGCTGTAGTTATGAGAAGAGTACCACTGTATTCTTTATCTGCTGGTCTCTCTACTCATTGACAGAAAAAAAAAGTACTTTTTCATGTGTCTTTAAGAACAAAAGGAATGGCCATTTTATTATTTTTTTTTAAACTTTATTTTCCATGACCAGAACACTGTTTTTCCTCTGTAAATTTTCCACATCCTGGGTGTAATTTCTCAATACATAAAAATGAATTCTCTGCATTAAATTTAATTGACTTCATTTCGCAGATACTAAATTCCTTTAGTAATTTCAAGGTGCTTCACTCCAGTTCTGAGTTTCTGAGCCCTCCTCCGTTTGTTCTCTGGGGCACAGCAGTAAAATGGACTGCTAAGTGGCTTTCACAGTTTCCACCTAAACAGGAGATTTTGTTAATTTATGTGCCTTAAAATGTAGTTAGTGCTCCACTTGCTCGAAATATGAATCATGATTAAAGCCGGCATGTGATTGATGTCACTAATGTCCATTAATTAGGACATCAGAGAGTTTTAGAGGATATTTGTACTATGTGATAGGATTAAGCTGAAATGTTTCACTAACTTTATTCTTATAAAATTGGTCTAATTTTTCTTGCCACCTTTAGCTAAGTGTGTTTTATTAACAGAGAATATATATTTCAGATTCTTGAATATGTTCAACTGTGAAAAATTCAATAAAGCCTACACTATTGAAGAAAGTGAAGTTGATTAAATGCATCCTCATTTATTTGTGTGTGTACGATTTGTATATGTGTGTGCATGTGTTTGAGTATATGCACAGATGCCTTATATATCACATGTAGGGAAACCAGAGGACACCCTATGACATCATCAATCTTGATCTCACACTTTACTTAAGACATCTTAAGTAAATCTTTGCTTTTCACTGTGGTGATCTTCAGTCAGGATACCTGGGTCAGGGGCACAAGGGAATCATCCTTTTCCTGTCTTGCATGTCCCTGTAAGGGCACTTGGATTATATATCTGCATTACCATGTACATATTTTATTTTGGTTCTGAGCATCTGAAATTGGGCCCTAACGGTTGCACGTTACATACTGTAACTGCTGAAACAACACTCCAATTCTTACTATTTAGTCGTGTGGACTTTTTAAGTCTATTGCATTTTCTTTAAGTCTAGATGGGCAACTTAATATTTCTAAAGATGGCAATACTATAGAATATAGAAAGATAAATATAAATATTTTCATTCAGGTTAATCAATTGACACATGTCGTAAAACTTCTGCTTTTTCTGGAACATCAGTATTTATAAAAAAAGAGTCTTTGTTAGCAGTGATGAATATGTGAGTATAACTCCAAAAACCTTAGAAAACTAATATTAAGACAATAGTGGCTCTTACCCAGTTCATACACCTTGTATAAGAACTGATCCCATTGCTGAGGGCCCCACAAACAGATCAAGGCACACAACTGTCCTCCACATTCAGAGGCTCTAATTAGGTTCCAAACCTTGCTCAACCTTAATGCATCTGGGAGACGCCTAGTTCTGCCTCAGCTCGGTATGCCAGACTTTGTGCACCAAGGAGGCCTTGCCCCCTTGAAGCACTGGATTGGGATGGGATTGGGAAGGTAGAATTGGGAAAAGGGGAGAGAGGGGGAACTGCAATTGGTATGTAAAATAAAAACATTAAAAATATGAAAAAGAATATCATATTGGCAAGTTTTATGTCGACTTGACACAAGCTAGAGTTATTTGGGGAGAGGAACTCTCAATGAGAAAACCCATCAGTCTGTCTGTTGGGTATTTTCATGATCTGTGATTGATATGGGTGAGCCTACTTACTGGGTGTGTTGTGACACCTGGGTATGGAGTCCTTGGTTGTATAAGAAAATAGGCTGACTAAGCCATGCAAGTAAGTCAGTAACCTGAGAGCCCTTATGGTCACTGCTTAAGTTTCTACCTGCATGTTCATGCCTAGAGGTGTTCCCTTGAATCCCCTCAGTTTCTGTGTGTAACCTGAGACCTGTAAGATGAATTAAATCATTTCCTCCCCTAATGGCTTATGGTCATAATGTTTTATCACAACAGTATAAAATCTGGAGACACAATCACTAAAGTCTATATTTTAAAGTTATAAAAGTACAAAAAATAAGATTCTAAATATGTGCACAACAGAGCTCTGTGAGAAGAGAAGCCATACATTCCAGTGGTTTTACAGATGCAGTACATTTATAAAATAATCGAAGGAGTTAGAAGAAGTTAAATATATATTAACATTGTCAGAAACACTGATATTGGCATGTTATTTTTGTTTATTTACACAAATTTTAGTTCAGCTAGAGAAACACATATATAGACATAAAACACAGAGATGGATTAATGGATATATGGGTAGATAGATAGAAATAGATAGATGATAGATAGATGATTGATAGATAGATAGATAGATGATAGATAGATAGAGATAGATGATAGATAGATGATAGATAGATAGATGATAGATAGATAGATAGAAAGATGATAGATAAAATATAGATAAATAGATAGATGATAGATAGATAGATGATAGATAGATAGATAGAAAGATGATAGATAAAATATAGATAAATAGATAGATAGATAGATAGATAGATAGATAGATAGATAGATAGATAGATGATAGAAGAAAAGAAAGAGAAAGGAATAAGGGTAGAAGCACAGTGTTCATGACTCACTATTATATTTTAGATGATAGAAATACTTCCTATGCAAACGACACATTAACAGAATCATGAATAAGAGTAGTTCAAGCTAAGTTCAATAAAATAATGCTTTATGAAGTACATTTAGTTTGTGTTATTTATGACAAATTTTTAATTTTTGAAACATTGTTGGAAATATGGTAGCAACACCTAATTCAAACACCATCAATATAAAGAGATATTAAAGATTTGCCTGCCACTCACATTTTATGCTAAGACAATACCAGAATGGAAGATGCTTAATTCCATGTAAGTAGTGCAACTCTGGTGTTAGTTCAATAAACACTCATTAGGGAAAATTTTTTTCTGTACAAGAGAATAGACATTCTCCCTGGTTGGAGACCTCATGTTCCAGTTATGTGAGTCAGTAACCTGGTCAGAGGATCACCTGTTAGGAATGACAAATCATGTCTAGGAAGGTATTTCTACCTTAAGCCATTCTAAAGTAATAGGTACAATACTTTCCCTTTTATAGGCTCCTGGAATTTTTTCTTCCTAGCATTTCCACATCCAGCATAATTTCTTTTCTTACACAAACTTCATATAATCAATTTTCATCATATTTTTGTTCCCTCAGCTCTTCCTGGTTCCACAAATATTCTCCTGCCCAGTCAAATCATCCCCACCAATAATGGAAATCAAAACGAAATAACATGCCAAAAAATTAAACAGAAAAAAAAATCACACAAATGAGATGGAGTATCTTTTTGTCGAAGCAAAGCAAAACAAAAGCGCCTGCAAAAATACTGTTGTGCATAGAATCCCAGTGTCTGTGAGTGAATATGAGTATTGGTTATATCATACATGGAGGACACCCTTTATATCATATATGGAGGACACTCTTTATATCATATATGGAGGACACCCTTTATATCATATATGGAGGACACTCTTTGTATCATACATGGAGGACACTCTTTGTATCATACATGGAGGACACTCTTTGTATCATACATGGAGGACACTCTTTATATCATACATGGAGGACACTCTTTATATCATACATGGAGGACACTCTTTGTATCATACATGGAGGACACTCTTTATATCATACATGGAGGACACTCTTTATATCATACATGGAGGACACTCTTTGTATCATACATGGAGGACACTCTTTGTATCATACATGGAGGACACTCTTTGTATCATACATGGAGGACACTCTTTGTATCATACATGGAGGACACTCTTTGTATCATACATGGAGGACACTCTTTATATCATACATGGAGGACACTCTTTGTATCATACATGGAGGACACTCTTTATATCATACATGGAGGACACTCTTTATATCATACATGGAGGACACTCTTTGTATCATACATGGAGGACACTCTTTGTATCATACATGGAGGACACTCTTTCCTGAAAGTCATCTCTCGCCTCTGACTGTCACAATCTCTCCTCTTCCACTTCCACATAGATTCCCAAGACTTGAGGAGAGGTTTGATGAAGACATCCCATTTGGATCTGAGCTGTCCAAAGATCCTCACTCTCTGCACATTGTCTAGTTGTAGATATCTTTGTTAATTATCAATTAATACAAAAGAAACTTCTTTGATGAATACTGTGTCTCACACTGATACTTGGGTACAGAAATATACGATTAGGAGGAATTTTATTACTCTGTTCCTTTAGCAGAATAATAATAATATGCTTTCTTGAGTCCCATGACCAACGCAGACTCAGGTTCTAGGCCACCCAAGCAATATCAGGAGTGGGTTCAATCTCATAGAGCCATCATACCTGATCTCAAATAGTACTATAGAGCTATAGTAGGAAAAGCATCTGACAGAGGGCTACTATGTAAATTATATAAAGACCTAAAATTCTGAATATTAAGAAAACAAATAACCAAATTAAAAAAATAGGTACAGAACTATATAAAGAATTATCAAAATTCAAAACACAAATGGCCCAGAAAAACTTAAACAAATACCCAACATTTTTAGTGATCAGGTATATGTGAATCAAAACTATTTTGAGATTTCATTTTATACCAATTATAATGGCCAAAATCAATATATCAAATGTCAGCTCATGCTGGTGATGCTGTACAGTAAGGTGAGCACTTATCCTCTGTGAGTGGGAAAGTAAATTTGCACAGCCACTATAGAAATCCTTGTGGCGGCTCCTCAGGAAACTGAAAATAGATAGCCCTTAAGATTTATCTGTCCAACTCTTAGGCATTTACACAACGAACTCTGCATCTTACTACAGAGAGACTTTCTCAATCATGTCCATAGCTGCTATATTCATAATAACTAGAAATTAGAAACCACCTATATGTCAATACACAGAAATATTAATAAAGATATGACTAGAAAAAGTCCATAGCTGCTATATTCATAATAACTAGAAATTAGAAACCACTTATATGTCAATAAACAGGAACATTAATAAAGATATGGCTAGAAAAAAAAGTCATCCAAAGTGAGGTGACCAGACCAAAAAAAGGATAAATATGGTGTGTATTCACTTATATATTCACTTACAGTTAGCTGTTAAGTGTTTGATAAACTAACTACAATGCATATAATGATAATGGTTAAATATAAAGTAAGGGACTGTGGGAAAAATAGATCTCCCAAGGAAGGGGAATCAGAACATAAAAACTTTATGGATGGACAGAGGAGGCTATGCTTAAAACCTTTAGGATCAAAGGAGGAAGGGAGGAAAGGAGGAGGCAAAGGAGTGAATACATGGATGGATGGCTAAGACTAAGGGTCATTTGAGAGGCCATATGGAAACCTAATACAGGAGAAGCTTCTTAAGATATAACTATATATAATATATATAACATGTGTTTATATATATACATCTATGAAAGAAATCTAAATGGAATTACCAAATAATGTGGAAGACAAAACCTCAGCTAGCTAATCTCTCACCACCAAATAAAATTTCTAGTGCCAGAAAAGAATTACATCTTATACAGTTGTTGGTCAGAAGGGCTCATGGAAACCCCAAATCAACCAGTTTATTTCCAGCATTATTGGTTGCTCTCCGCAAACTGACAATGAGGCCCTGTTGCTGAAGACAGCACCTACATAACTCACTGAATACAGGGAAGTCCAGCTGGAAGTGCTTGTCTAGACACTTTATACAGATTAACTAGTGTTTACGGTACTGGAAGCTACTCTGCACGCTATCCGAGGAGAAAAGCAGGCACCAACCCAGCTATGAACTCTGCCATCTGAGCTGATGGTTTGCCTGAAAGATATGCTGGTGCAATCATGGCAGAAAGCAGAGGAATAACAGAACACTATCAAATTGAAATTAAATAAGACATTTTATTACACTATCGCCAAGTTTATCCAACATTGCAGAAGGGGAGGTAGAAAAAAAGAAAAGAATAAACATTAGAAGGACTACAAAATGCCTTCATTTCAGCGTGACAGGACCGTTTTAATCTTCAGAAAAAGCCAGCTATGTCCACTTGTTCTCGCCCCGACAACAGTCAATGACAGAAAGACAAGGCACTCAAAGGGCCCAGGCGTCCTTGCTTAGTTAGTGGCTGCAGATAGCCTCGGGGAGAGTCTGTTGTACTGGTGAGAACAACCGGACCCAGTGAGTAGTTCCAGACTCATGGTCACACAGATGAGCCTGGCAAGCCTATAGCTCACAAATGAACTAAGTGACATTAAGGTGGGAAAATAGTTTTATAGGGAAGAGAAAAGCCTGAGAAGGGTATGATGAAAAAAAAAAGTTGGGACGTGAAAGTAAATAGAATGTATTATATATATTTCCTTGTAAACAAAATTAATTTATAAAATTGTTTACAAACATATGTTTACATGTAGACATTTTGATAAATGTACCAACATGTATTTCTGTGTACATGATGTATCATATTTCATATATATTCATATTATATATATTCATTTAACTACATCATATATTATATTAAAATGATGTAATGATTATTGGAATTTATTGAAGAATTTGATGGACATCAATTGCTATATTATTATTTTATCTTTGTAAGATACCTTAGTTACGATATTTTGCTGATAATTAGAGATTACTAAAAGCTCTTTATGATAACCATTATATGCAAATTTTAGTTTTGAGACACATTTGCTACAATAGTGAAAAAAATGCATGCAATTCTATAAAAACTCCAATCCAGTGTTGAAGCACACTACCTTAGGTTACAGCAGCAAGTTCTACAGGCATAGCTTCCCCACCAGAGTAAATATACCACTTTTGATGCCATCTTATTTCTTCACTTTCTTTATATTGTCCTCAAGTAAATGAAAGACTTTTATAAACAGTAACTTTATAAGTGATTTGTTCTATTTATATAAAATTTACTTCTCAGAATAAATACTTTCAGATTCTCTTTTGTTTCACAACCTATAATCTATGTTCAAATGTAGTCAGACCAACACTGATTTAAAATTCTTTGACTGTTTTTAAGCAGTGGTGTACTTAGATTTGGTCATGCAAGTAGCCATGGCAACCATAGACCTCAAAGGCTGTCTGTGGAAAGTCCAGCTGTTAGAAGTTTGTGGGCAGTACATGGGCAGTCTCTCCTGCTTGCTCCTGCTGTGGACAGGAGGAGACATCAAACGTGGCCCCCGGTGAGGAAGAGATTGGAGGTTTCGGTTGTGTTCTTGCAGATACAGGGATCCTGGTGTTTTGCTGAGGCATAAGCCCAGCATACAGCAAATTATGTGAATTTACAGCAAGCAGAAAAACCAAACCTAATGACATGTAAAAAAACATAATAGAAATGAGAAATTTCTTCCACTAAAACGAGAAAATTAAACTGTTAAGTGAAGGATAATCATATTACAATCCACAGACCCAGAGACTAAGTAATAAGGAGGGTTCAAGCGGAGGCACATGGATCTCTCTGGGAGCAGAAATAGAAGAGATTTTTTTTTTTTGGATGACTGGGGGCAGGTGGGGATGGGGACAGATGTGATAAGGCATGGGGTGGGAGGATTGAAGGGAGAGAGCATGGGAAAATGTCTAGAATTAGGGGGTATTTTGGAGGTGATGCAGAAGCCTAGTGCAGTGGAGACTCCCTGGAATCCACAAGAGTAACCCTAGTACAGTCGCCTCATAATGGGGATACAGAGTCTGAACTGGCTATCTCCTGTCACCAAGCAATGTTTCCAGTATGGGGACTAAGACAGCAACCTGCCCACAAAAATCTTAGACCTACAATTTGTCCTGCCTTCAGGATATACTGTGGTAATGGTGATACAGAACTTGTGCAAATGGCCTTCCAATGAGTGGTCCAACTTGAGACCCACACCACGAGAGGGAGTTCACTCCTGCCTCTGCCTGGATGGCCAGGAACCAGAGTTAGAACATCTCAGAGACCCAGAATAGAACCAAATATTACTGGGAAAAAAGTCAATGAAATGATTCCTAATGATATTCTGCTCTACCCATAGATAGGAGTCTAGCCTAATTGTCATCAGAGGGGCATCAACCAGCAAAGAACTGGTGAGAACAGAGGCAAAGACTGGCAGCTAAATAATAGGGGGAGCCAAGGTAACATTGCAGCAGTGGGAGGATGGATTGTAGGAGCCAGAGGGGTCAAAGACACCATGAGAGCATTGCCCACAGAGTCAACTAGGCAGGGCCTTTAGAGGCTCACAGAGACTGACATGGGCTAGGTGCTCTGCATATAATTCCTAGTTGTGTAGCTTGGTGTTCTTGTGGGGCTCACAACAACAACAGTGGGATTTTTGGGAGTGAGTGAACGCTATCTCTTGCCTGTGCTTGGGAGCCTTTTTCTACTACTGGGTTGCCTCATCCAGCCTTGATATAAAGGTTTGTGCCTAGTCTACTGCTACTTTGGTTAGGCCATATTTGGTGAATATCCCTGGGAGTCTTGCTCCTTTTTTTCCCCTCCTCTTCTCTTCTCTTCTCTTCTCTTCTCTTCTCTTCTCTTCTCTTCTCTTCTCTTCTCTTCTCTTCTCTTCTCTCCTCTCCTCTCCTCTCCTCTCCTCTCCTCTCCTCTCCTCTCCTCTCCTCTCCTCCCCTCCCCTTCCCCTCCCCTCCCCTCCCCTCCGTTCCCCCTCCCCTCCCCTTCCCCTCCCCTCCCCTCCCCTCTCCTTCCCTTCCCCTCCCCTTCCCTTCCCCTCCCCTCTCCTTTCTTCCTCTCCTCTCCTCCCCTCCCCTCCCTTCTCTTCCTCTCCTCTCCTCCCCTCCCCTCCCCTCTCCTCCCCTCCCCTCTCCTCTCCTCTCCTCTCCTCTTCTCTTTTTCAAAAGCGAAACAGAAGAGGAATGGATCTGGATGAGAGGGAAGGGAAGGAAAGGACTGGAAATCATGACAGCATCAGTTCAATGTTCTAAGCACAAGCTGATGTTGCCATGATTTCTGCTTTCCCCCATGCTATCTTTCTTAAAAATTTTTTTTCTTTACGTGGCAACACTCTTTTTACGTAGCAGATACTTTTTAAGTTAATCTGTGCTGTGTCATGTATCCATCATTTCATGTTTGGGCCTAGGGCATCTCCTTCATGTGGAAGCCTTGATCCCTTAACTAGTCAGTGGGAATTCCAGTTGTTTCTAGTCGGTGGTAATGCATCAGATGTCAGGCAGGGTTCTGCAAGGCTATGTTTTTAGTCTGCAAGATAATATCTGAGTATTCACCTTTCATCTCTTCTTTTCCATCATTCGTTTTCTGTATGTATTTGTTGTCTTTTTGATTAACTTAGTTCAGTTTCGATTCAGTGGTTAAGTGGTCAATGTTAATTTAGGTTTCCCTGATGAGCAGTGACAGGACATATGTCTGATTGCCTGTGCGATCCAAATGATTGCTTCAATAACATATAATTTCACATGGTTTCATGTTATCTTTAGTGTTTCATGTATTACAGATACAACTCTTAAGCACTGTGTGTTTGGAAACATTTTCTGATGATCAGTAGTTTGTTTTCTCATGATTATTTTTCCATGTCAAAGTGTATTATTTACATGCAGATAAACCCACTGCACATCATCAGAAGAACGCTTATTTATATGCAATCAATATTTTTTTTGTTCATCCTACATCATTGACTTCTGCCTATATACACAGACAAGCCCAATCTACATACAAGAACAGTGAAAATTGTTTTCCATTAAAACATATATATTCCACTTTTTTAAACCTTGCAAATGGCCCATCCATGTTTGATATAATACATTCCAGAGTTGGATTAATGAAAAAAATACACATGAGGGTTTATTAGTTATTTTTATGAAAACAATTTCAGACTTTCACAGTCAATAAAATTTAACTTCAGATGATACTGACTGAGATATTTAATAAGAGAAAATCCTTTATTTGTTGCCAAAGCATGAATAATATCTATAAAGTCTATGTTACTATAATGGTCAAATTACAACTACTTATCCAATGTGAATTTTAAAATGAATTGTGGAACAGTATTAATAATTTGAAAGTATTAACCCTTGGAATGATTGATTAAATACCAGAGTGACCCAGAACTCTAAATTCCAGGTAAATCTGTCAATTTTTTTTTATAGTCTACCATCATCCACCATAATATAAGATGCGGATGTTTCTATGGACATGTATCTTCTGTACAAATTTTCTGTCTAAATTTTAATGCATTTGCATGGGTTCAAAATTAAGTCATGTATTTTAGTGTGACTTTAGCATGTGAAGAACTTTGCTTTCTTTCTTAATACCTTTTTCATTATGTAATATTTGTATCTATTTGAATAAAATCTTTGGTAATTAACAGAAGACAACCCTTAAATAATTTATATTCTGGTTATTTTCAAGGGGACATGAAAATAATTGTATCCTCCTAGTTCTTGCTGGTCTTTAAACATGGTGAAGTCTCCAGCACAGTTTGCTCCAGATTTAATTTGTATAAAGTACAATGAAAACAATTTGGGAGACATTGGGGGCCACTTACTTTATTTCTAAATTAATTTTCTCCTAACCAGGCAGAATAAAAAGAAAAGTGAAATACACAATAAAAATAAATCCTATTAAAATATATCTTCATAAAACCTTGAAGTTGTTCTCTTGGGGCCTTTTCAGGATTACCAAGTACGATATTAAGGCAGGAACTTTCTTTTCATCAAAATTTTAATTTAAAAAGTTCAAGCAACGACCAATAGACAAATAAACAAGTAAACCCTGAGGGGAAGATGGCATAATTACAACTGCAGAGTCTGTGAACAAAGGCAGCGCACTGAACTCCACTCCCTGGGGTCGTTTTCACACCTGCTTATTCAAATAAATGCCCGAGATGTGTTATTTTCTCTGGGCCCCTTTGCACTAAATCGCAAGAATTCTGCCTGGGAATGTTTTCCATTTAATAGCGTATTTGTATTAAACTTAACCCCCTGTCAGCACTAGTAAAGAGTAATTGAAAGATACTAAGATTTTTTTTTTTTAAAAAAAAAAAAAACTTCTGTTTTTTCAAGATACTGGGAGCTGAAAGTGGCAATTGCTTTTTTGGTAAATGAGAAGATTCATAAAATCCTGTTCTCTTTTTTACTTGTCCTTTTTATTTCTGTTTTATAAGTTTTTAATGCACCTCATGTATTTCACAAATAAAGATAGTTGGGATGAACTCGTACATTAGCAATCACCAAATGGAACAATAGCCATTTATTTCCCAGGGCTCCCTTCAGAAGCAACATGCTGGCCTTTAAGTCATGCTTAAAGCCAGTCCATCGGGAAATTCAGCAGGTGCTGTAAAGGTGTAAAACTGAAGTTTTACAGTTCTAACCAAAGAACATGCTAGTAGTTAAAACAAATTTTAGAGGCTAGGTAAATGGCTCAGTGGTTAACAGTATTCAGGTGACTTCCAACTGCCATTGTCTTTAGTGACAATGGACATCCTCTTCCTGGAAGCCACAGACGTCTTTACTTACAATTACATATACACAGACACATATAAACACACAAATATATACACACACACATAAACACCATACACTTGAACACATATACATATATACACACATACACGCCACACAAATACAAACACTCACATACATACGTTAGTGCAAGACACCATACAAACAAACACACACATACATACACCACACAAAAATACACCATACACACGAACACATACACATACACCCCCCACACAATACAAACACACCAAACACATACATACATTGCTGCAACACACCATACACACAAATACATACATATACACCATATATACAAACACACACACATATATCACACATACAAATACACATACCACACACACATACATACCTACACATATCATACACACAAAACATACACACATACACAATAAATACACACACAAATGCACACACATACATCATGTACTACACACCGAAACACATACATACACACACTACATACACAAATATACACAAATACACCACAAACATACAACACGCAACACACATGCAGAAATAATACACACATTAACATATTAAAAATATAAATTAAAAAGCAATTTCACATTATGCTTGTAACTTCATTTAACTCTATGGCACTCAGCTGCTTTCGTCTGTATTGTATATCCATAATTAAGAGAGGAAAGGAATGTTTACAACAGATGTATCCGCAGAAAAGTTTATTATGGTGTCACATCAAGGTAAAAGGGGAAAAAAAGAGGCACAAATTATAAATTTCAAGGTTGTGTTTGGTTGGTACCATGCTCTCAGCATGTCAAAAGTATTACCTCTTAACTATTTAAAATATTGTTTTAAGCATTAAATAAATAAGCATTAATAAAATTAGTAAACTTTTCCATTAAAGTTTTATTTTATTATAACTTATTTATTGGTAATGTTCCTAAAATAATTTTCAGAGTGAATTTTGCAAATGCTCTATAAACACATTTTTAAATATTAATGAAAAATAAAGACTAAAATAGTTATAGAGTTCATTTTATAATTTCAAAATTAGTGTTTAATGTTTTTCCATACTAAAATCAAAAACCAAAGTAGTGCACATCTTAATATCTACTCTTTTTTTTCTTTGTTTGTTTTTCAAGACAGGGTTTCTCTGTAGTTTTGGAGCCTGTCTTGCAACTAGCTCTTGTAGACCAGGCTGGCCTCAAACTCATAGACTTCCTCCTGCTTCTGCCTCCTGAGTGCTGGGATTAAAAACGTGTGCCACCACAACCAGGAACATCTGTTATTTATACACTGAGAGTGTAAGAATACTAATGTGTCTACATTTCCAACCACCTCTCATCACTTTACTTTAAAATGGTCAACAACATTGCATTTTGTCTTCAAGTATCTCAATATATATATATATATATATATATATATATATATTGCTATTTCTTTTATTTTGACTTTATAACCTCATTATCCCCTTCCCTTTTTGCACTTCAAAACCTTCCATATAAATACCCTTGCTCCCTTTCAAATTTATGGCCTAAATTTTCATTAATTGATATCACATGTCTACATGTAATTGTATATTCATCTGAATTCCTAAACTTGCTGATTCTGTATAATGTTAATTAGATTATGTTAGAGGCTTTTCTACATCCATTGATATGTTTATTTTTTTGTCTTTGAAGCCTATTGTTGTGTTTTATTGTATTTATATATCTGCGTCATTGAACTATCACTGCATATCAGGATAAAGTCAAATTTGCCAGGAAGGATAATCTTTGTGATGCATGTCTACATTGTTTACAAGAATTTTATTGAGTGGTTTTGAATATGCATTCACCATGGATATCATCAATATTTATTTGTTTGTTATGATAGCGCCTTTACATACTTTGGGTAATACTGACTTTGTAGAAAGAGTTTTGGGAATGCTCTTTCTCTTTCTTTTATTTATATTTCTTGTTTTCTAGTCTATGAAGGATCGGATCAAGATCTTCTTTGAAAGTCTGGTAGACTGGTAGACTATTCTGTGAATGCCACTGGCCCTGAAAGGATTTTTATTATTATTTCAATTTCTTTATTTGCTGTGTGATTAAGTTGTTGGCCTTTTCTTGTATTAATTTCATTCATTTTCTCTATCTAGAATTTCATCCATCTTTTAGTCCCTAGTTTGATGGGATACAGGTATTTTAAAGTATCCCCTTATAATATTCTGAATTTGTTCATGGTCTTTTGTAATGTTTCCTGTTGATGTCTGATTTTGTGAATTTGAGACATGCCTGCTTTTTTTTAGTTAATTGGGCCTAGAGTCTGTCAATCTTGTTCAACTTCTTAAAGAACTGGTTCTTAGATTTGTTGACTCAGGTTTCTTTTCTTTCTATTTTATAAGGTCTGCTTTTATTTTTGATAGTTCTTGCCATCTACTAGGTCTGAATCTTTTTGTTTTTTAAGTTATTGAGTTGTCTCATTAAGTCATTTATTTACACTTTGATTTTTTAATGAAGGAGCTTATTGCTCTTAATTTCTCTTGTAACGCTGTTTTTACTGTGTTCCAGAAGTTTTGTTGTGCTGTGGTTGTAGTGTAACTCTGTTTCAGGAGGATTTTTATTAGACCAATCAGATGCCTTAGGTAGGCAAGATAAAAAAGCCACACATCTTTACATAATTAAACAAATATGGCATAAACAAATTTAACACATTTTTTTTCCTGATGCAGTGACATTTAATTTGTATTGTATTAAATAGAGATTGCCTGAATATCGGAAAGATAGACAGCTGCCCTGTTCAGCCTTACAGCCCAGGTAATGGTGAAAAACACCTTTAATCCCAGTAGCCATACTAGTTTTCCATTGAATCTGGGATGTAGAGGTGCATGTCCTTAATTCCAGAACTAGAGAGGAATACAAAATGGGAGGAGACAGCTCTTAGAAATAGTATCATTGTGAGATTCCTGGAGGGAAGATCACCATTTCTGACTGACGTAGAGGTAAGAGTCGGTAGCTGACTAGTTTGCTTTTCTGACCTTCAGGTTGAACCCCAATATTTGTGTCTGGATTTTTGTTAAACATACCACAGCCTAGTTAAACAAATACACACAAACAAATGCAAGCAAACTTTACATAGCTAAACTAATATTCTGAACAGAAACAAATGTAACTTATATATATATATTTATTTTTTGTTTGTTTTGTTTTTCGAGACAGGGTTTCTCTGTGGTTTTGGAGCCTGTCTTGGAACTAGCTCTTGTAGACCAGGCTGGTCTCGAACTCACAGAGATCCGCCTGCCTCTGCCTCCCAAGTGCTGGGATTAAAGGCGTGCGCCACCACCACCCAGCAATTTTTATATAGTTAAATTAATATTCCACAACAGACAATATATGAGGACTCTAGTCCTTGAACTTAATCCAAAATATCTGATTTGTGAATATTGATAACTCTATACTATTTCTCCATATTATACTAATCTTGTTTTCGTCATTATTGAAAGACTTGCGTCAGTACTTATTTTGAATATGCAACAATAATAAATTATTCATACTGCTAACACATTTTAAATACTTCAGTTTGTCAAAATCTGTCTTAAATTAATGAAAATGTTGTTAATAATACTTATCATTTTGAAAATATCAGTTTGGAGAAATTTGCTATCACTTTTAATCTTTCAGTTTGCTAAGTATATCTTTTAGGTAAAGTTTATGTAGAGAAAAATTAGTAAATAATAATGCTGAGAAAGTCACATGCCTATCATACCTCTGCAATATAAGTTACAACACCTCTGCAATCATTTATTATTTATTAAACAGTTTTTACTATTTTAGTGGTAAAATTTTGAGAGTGCTCCACATTTTCTTAAAAAAAATGGTTTCTTCATGAGATCTGCAGTTTCAAGTACTTTCTTTGTATATAACTTGTATTTTCCTCTGCTTAGTAATGTCATTCACAGGAGTACAAATGTTTCCTTATATGATTTCTGCCATACAGTTTCTTTTATTAATGTAATTTTGGTGCCATGTCTATAAACATTTACCTAACCCTAAATTATATTATATCTTGGTTTTGATTGTTTTATTATCTTTTTTCTTTTCTTTTCTTTTTCTTTTTTTTTTTTTTTTTTTTTTTTTGGTTTTTCGAGACAGGGTTTCTCTGTGGCTTTGGAGCCTGTCCTGGAACTAGCTCTTGTAGACCAGGCTGGTCTCGAACTCACAGAGATTCACCTGCCTCTGCCTCCCAAGTGCTGGGATTAAAGGCGTGCGCCACCACCGCACGGCTATTATCTTTTTTCTAAATAGTTTATGTCTGTGCATGTATGCATAAGCGCGCATGCAAACATCTATTTACAATAAGAGAGCCTTCCCCAGGATAGTATGGAAAATCATTCCTATTTTCTCTCTTTCTCTAAGTTTAGAGTTGTGGTGATATTTTGTTTGTTCTATAGCAAATGTAACTTGCCTGAGTGTCAAAGTGTAGAGCAAGCCACTAGTTAGCCATAGAGGTCAGGCAGTGGTGGCATACACCTTTAATCCAAGCACTGGGGAGGCAGAGACAGATGATTCTCCATGCAAGGCCTTCACTAGATTGATCCAATCTCAAAGAGAAACAGAGCCAGGATGTGGTGGCTCACCCCTTTAATTCCAACACTAGGGAGGTGGCTGGGTGGAGAGAAGATATAAGGTGGGAGGAAACGGGAGCTCAAGGCATTCATTCTGAGGACTTTTAGAGATAGGACACCCCAGTGGTTCTGAGGATTTCGTAGAGGTGAGAACTAGTGTCTGGTTGCCCTGTTTTTCTGTTCTTTTAGCTTTCACCCAATAAGATCTGACTCCAGATTTTTATTATTAGGCCAATTAGAAATCACACAACATAGAGTGCTCTAAAATAACAATTTAGTAAAATTGGTTTTAAGAGGAAAGTATAACAATAGATTATTTTTAAAATTATGTGTACTAAAACATAAAATTATCGTAAATCAAATAACGTGAGAGAAAAAATTAGGTGGAAGAAATCAACCTTATTATGATCAATTTTTTAAAAAATATTTATTTATTTATTATGTATACAATATTCGGTCTGTGTGCATGTCTGCAGGCCAGAAGAGGGCACCAGACCTCCTTACAGATGGTTGTGAGCCACCATGTGGTTGCCGGGAATTGAACTCAGGACCTTTGGAAGAGCAAGCAGTGCTCTTAACCACTGAGCCATCTCTCCAGCCCCATTATGATCAATTTTTATTAATTCCTCTACGTTATGTAAGGAATTACAGTATGCTATTTGATATAAATTAAATTTTATTATTTTAATGATGGATGAATAAGTGTCTTAGTGATTTGAAAGGTCGGTCTCTGTCATTGAAAGTTATGCCCTAAATTGTTTAGACATGTTTTGATGACTCTATTGAAATGACCTAATTATCTAACTTCTCTGAAACTTGCTTTGATTATATTGGTTATATAAACAACGTTGGCAATATGAAAACAGGTTGATTCCTCCACTGCCATGTGCCATGGTGTTTTCATGGTTAATAATGACACTTTAGTCATGCAAATGGAAATAATTAGATTGAAGAATAAATACACAAGATAATTTCTTAAGATAGGGGTCTCACATTACAGCTCAGGCTGACCTGAAACTCACTATGTACAGTGGCCTGACTTACCTAATGCTAATCTATCTGTTTCAGTTTTCTGAAGACCAGGACTATAGTGTGAACTACTAGGACTGGCTTGTGTAAAAGTTGTTAAATCTGCTAAGCATTCTTGGAATTCCTTAATAGCTCTGACAAAAGCTATGTTCTCTAAAAATAATAGCCAAAATTTAAAGCCTTCTTCCTTTTTCTTCTTCTTAGGTGTTTGCAATGCATCACAAACTAACTGACTAGTCAGAGAAGTGGGATTACATCTTAGGTAAATGCTGTGATGAAACACCATTACTAAAATCATCAGGGAGAGAAGGACTTATGTGTCTATCCTCTAAGGAAGTCAGGCTGGAAAATCAGTACAAGAGCCTAGAGGCTGGAAATAACACGCAGGCTATAAGGGGACGCTGCATATTGGCTTGCTCTCTGTTTGCTTTATTATATATGCTGGGATGCCTTTCCCAGGGAAAATACCAACCAAAATGTGCTAGGCCCTCCTACATAAATCTTTGGTAAAGAAAACGCCCTAAAGCCTTGCCTACATGCCTATATTATGGGGTGAATTTTCTCAATAGAGTTCTTATCTTCCTTAATAGGCTGTGTCTAGATGATATAAAAACTTACCAGACAGATAATTTTCTACTTTTAGATACTTATATATGATATGGAGAGTATAAATTATTTCAACAAACCTGTATGAGTGTATAATCTGAACCATAATCTAGACTGTCTAGCTTCATTGAGGCATATTTTTCAGATGAATCCATATTAATAAAAAATCACAAAAATTTTTGAAAGTTTGTGTTAATTATCTTCTTGAAAATAATTTAGAGTGTCGAACCTTTGATTTGTAATTAAGCTTGAGCTCTGAATAGCCATTTCTAGCAGTTTTAGAATCTCATTTCTTCCTCAGTATAATAAAGATGCAGCAGTGTGCTCTTTGCTCCAATTTTCTGTCACTGTGTCAACCAATACTTCACAATTTAGTAACATTTGCCAGTCAGGCTTATTGTACTCTTTATGAACTTCAAGTGAACCCGTGGCTACCTAAATGCATGAAGCTGCAGCTCAATATATATGCATTGGCATATTGATGTACAAGAAGGCAGCGGCACTATGGATCCTTAGCTTTTATTGTTTAAGTCGTATTCACAATTCAAGCCAGTTTTCTTGTAAAGGTAATGTGCTCAAGTGGATGTCAGATAAAGTGAAAAAAAAACTTTGAAAGCTATCGTAAATCTTATCATACCATATCATAATTGTGTATGAGACTTTTGGCAATGTGAGCTTCCAAATGAAAGGTTTATGTTTTATGTTAAAGGCATTGTGTACAGGTTGGCAAACTGCAGGTATGCTCAACACTAATTTTTGTTGATCTTATTCAAAATTAGCTTCCAGCAATGATGTTAATGTCATTATCATCATCAAGGCTACATAGCATTTACACTGTTAGTCTCTTGTCTTCTATGAACAGGTAACAAATTTACCTTATCTTAATTATGAAATGGATAGTCCACAATTGAACTAGTCAGAGAGATTCAATAGATAGGTGATGTATAAATTGCTTTTATATTTATCAATTGAGAGAATAAATGAAGATTAGTTTCATGCCTACACATTAAGTTCTGTAAACGATCGTATTATGAATGTCAAGTTGACCTATGAAGCCTAAAATTAATAAATATTGAGCCTTGTTAACAGATCATTGCAGGAAATATACAGCATTACCAAAACACTAATTAAATGTCCTGAGAAGCAGTTTGTAACCTTGGAGGTGATGTTAAGAGACTGGACAGATCAGTTTTTGAAACAGGAATATTTCAGTGGTATATTTGATTATACAAATTTTCTTGTTTTATCCCCAAATTATAAGCATTAATTCTTTTGCAGTTGTTAAGAGGCTAAATGCCTTGTGATTTGAAAAGATCAGCATAATTGATAGGCATTTAGCAGAGCTATAGTGAAGAAGAAAAGATAACTTTGTGGTGTGGGTACAGCAGGAAGTGTGACCTGTGTGCAGGATGATTGTCACCCAAGGCATCCACTGTAGCTAGGTTCAGTAACCAAGGGCAAAGATGTAGGTCCTTGAAGAAAAGCCAACACAAAATCAGCACTGCTGTGCTGACTACTTAACCTGTCAGTAGCTGAGATCAGCAGTAAGCTTAAAAGCACATCATAATTTAGGTTCATCATCTAACAAGTACCTGTTACCACATAGAGGCATATTAGCTACAGAACAACAAGGGACGTCCTGCTTGAAATAGACAAATATTCTTTATAAGCATTCAGCTTCCTTCCCATGGTGATCCACAAGTATCTATCTCACTGAAGCTCTTTATGTCCTATGTAATGATAGGGCATTACCCTAGACATTATTTCTAGTGGAAAACTGTGTCTTCTGATGAATGGCATGTATCTTCAGCTTACATGTGTGCCTTGTGTTTTCATTTAATGTATTCTGTTACTGTTGCTATATTGTTAAACAAAAGTGTCAGTTCTCCATTAACGAATGCTACAAGCTTACAAAGTCAGTACTTGTGATAATATTTATTCAACTTTATGATGTTGGTTGCTGACACAACCTAGGATTTTTCAAATGTTTATGTTAATTAGGGTTTCTATTGCTGTGAAGAGACCCCATGACCACAGCAACTCTAATAATTCAGCAACCAACATCATAAATACATTAAGTGAAAACACAAGGTATCAGTCTAGGTGACAGAAAAATAGAAACTTCAACAGCTACTTGAGCAGAGATAATGGCTTCTAATTGTTTAAAACCTACCACAAATATAATATTGATGTACATTTGATATCGTCTATAACTACAAAGGGTAAAAAGTAAAAATAAGAATCTGGACTGAATAAAATTTAAACATTCCAAAGATTCTCTCAGATCTAAGACACACATTTTTCTTTCTTGTAGATTAGGGTTCTATAAAAATAAAGAAAAAATACTTACCAAGAAAAGTATAATGGGAATTTATGATAAAGCATTCTTTAGGTATGTGTCCAAAGTGATCTAACTGGATCTACTGGTAGATCAATTCCCATCTTTCTGAGAAACACTCATACAGATTTTGATTGTGACTTTGCAGGTTTGTACTTCCACCAGCAATGGTGAAGCGTTTCCCTTATTCTGCTTCCTTGCCAGCATGAGTTTTCACTTCCATTATGGATGTTAGTCATTATGAAAGTTGTAAGATTGAATTTCAAAGTAGTTTTGAATTTAATTTCCCTGGTGGCTATGCAGGTTGAACATTATTTTAAGTGTTTCTCATCGATTTGGGTTTCCTCTATTGAGAAATTACTGTTTAGATCTATGCCACATGTTTTAATTGGGTCACTTGGATTTTTGGTATCATGTTTCTTGAGTTCTTTACATATTTGGAAATAAGGCCTCTATTGAATTTGGAGTTGGTAGAAATCTTTTTCTATTCTATGAGCTGCTGCTTTGTCGAATGACAATGTTGTTTTCAGTTTTATGGCATTCCATTTATTAATTGTTGATTTGAGTGCCTTTATTAAGGGTGTTCTGTTCAGAAAATCTCTCATACCATGCCTTCAAAGCTATTCCCCTCTTTCTCTTCTATCCAGTTCAGTGTATTTGGTTTATGTTGAGGTCTTTGGTCTAATTTTAGTTGAGTTTTGACCTGCGTGATAGGTTATGGATCTATTTGCATTCTTCTAAATACAGCCATCCAGTGTGACCAGCACCATTTGTTGGTGATGCTGGGGTTTTTTTTTCCATCATATGTTTCTTGCTTCTTTGTAAAAATCAGGAGTTCTAGATCTGTAGTTTTTTCTGGGTCTTCAATTCATTTCCATTGATCAGTATGACAATTTTGGAGAAACTACAAATCCTTTTGCAGATGAAACAGACAATGCATATCATAACAATACCCTACAAATATAGTCTATGATCTCAGAGAAGCTAAGTAACAAGAACCCTAAGAGAAACATATTAGATCCACCTGGCAAGGTGAAATAGACAAGATCTCCTGAGAAAATTGAGAGCATAGGGGTAGGGGGAGAAGGGAGGGTAGAAGGGAAGGAGGAGTGGGAAAGGGGATGGGGAGGAGTATTTGAGGGACCGGGATAGTCAAGATGATGGAAGGACCGAGATGGGGAGCAGGGAAAGATGTCTTGATTGAGGGAGCTACTATGGGACTAGCAAGAAACCTGGCACTAGAGAAATTCCCAGGAATCCACAAGGATGACCCCAGTTAAGACCCTAAGCAATAATAGAGAGGTTGCCCCAACTGGCCTTGCCCTGTAGTCAGATTAATGACTATATCTTAAATGCCATCTTAGAAGTTTCGTCCAGCAACTATGGAAGAAAAAACAACAACCCGCAGCAGAGCACTGACCTGACCTCCGAGAGTCCAGTCGGTGAGGGGGAGGAGTGAGAATATAAGCAATGAGATCAAGATCATAGTAGGGATACCCACTGAAACAGTTTACCTGAGCTAATGGGAGCTCACCAGCTCTGACCTGACAGAAAAGGAACCAGAACAGGACCAAACTAGGTTCTCAGAATGTGGGTGACAGTTGTATTGCTGGCCAGACTGTGGGGCTACTGATAGTGGGACCAGGATTTATTCCTACTGCGTTCACCGGCTTTTTGGAACCCATTATATTTGGAGGGATACCTTCTCAGCCTAGATACAGTAGGAAGGACCTTGATACTTCCTCAAAGCAATGTGCCTTACCCTTTCTGAGGTATGGATGGAGAGTGGGGCAGGGCGGGGGGAAGGAGTAGGGAATAAGAGGATGGGACAGAGTGCAAACTAAGATTGTTATGTAAATTAAAAAAGATAGTTTTTGTTGCTATTTAAAAATAAAAGAAAAAAGAAAAAAAAAATCCTACAACATAATAGAGAATGGAGAATGCTTCACTTTGCTTTCCATTATTTTGAATGATAATTTATCTAGATAGTCCCTCATTACAATATACACTTATGAGCTTATATACTAAGTCATTCTAAAGCCTGGCATGTTGACAATATTGATCATCACACTCTGCTATAGAGGAACATGTGGAGGACATGATGGCTTATATGAAACCTATATTATTTCAAAATCAATGAAAAAAGTTACATAAAATTAATAATTATGTATCAACTAAAACATTCTTAAATTTAGGGCAATAACTACATAAATCATACTTTTAAAGGATTTTTGAATATTGCCATAATTAAATAGCATTTTAAAAGTAATCATAATAAAAGTTTTTTGCTTCTCTCAAATATGAAAAACAAATCTGAATGACATTTGAGCTGAATACTGGTCATCTGCTCTGAGTGAAACATTCCTAACTTTTATTTCCAATATGGAAAATATTAATCATGTATTAATATTATATTGCTGACTTACACTTATATCTCAAAACATGATTGTCATACAGTTTTTGCTCCTGAAAAAAATACTATAGAGTCTGGTAACTTCTAATAAGCAGAAATATACATCATTTTTTATTTTTGAAAGCTAGAAAACCCAAGACCAGGTTGTCTGTGCTTGATGAAGGTCTAATTCATGTTTCATCACAGGACGAAGGGGAAAGAGGAAGATGTACTTATGCCCAAAGCCCTTGTTGGAAGGCACAGAGCCCACTAATGAGGAGGATCGATTTCTTGTGTCTTGTGTCAAAGGTGGAGGATTCGAGTGCCGTTACCATAGCAACAGAATTTCAGCATGTGTAAGAGGAGACAAAGTGTTGGTACATCAGAATGCTATCTTTATGTTTAAACACTTGAAGATGATAAAAATTTCATTAGCAACCAAAACTCTGAAATAAAGTGTCTTTTCCTTACCAATGGTAAGAAGCACTGAAAAATTATTAGAGGAGGCTCTTGGGTTCAGAGTGCTTCCTGTGTTCCAGTTTTGTGAACAATACGGAAAGTAGCAGATAACTTCAAACACTTTTCAGTATTATACTGTACTGGTCACAACGCTAAATTAGATTTTGGAAAGTACATATTTTAAAAACTACAGACCACCTGTTAGTGTGTGTCTGTGTGTGTGTCTGTGTGTGTGTGTGTGTGTGTGTGAAACAAACATAAGAACTCTAGGCAATGCTTGTAAATTGTTATGCTAGGAAAGGTGAAATTTCTTTATATTTTTATATTTTAAAATTAACTTTATATTATTTGTAGATATATTATTTATACAAAATCAAAACATGAATTATGGGTTCCATAAACCAAATCACATTTTTTTTCTTTTTTTAGGATGGCAGACAGTACTACAATTAATTTATCACTTCCTTTAAAGTCCCCTTTTATTATAAATGAGACTTGCCTTGCTTATGCAAGCAGTTCAAGTGCTATAAGAAAAGGTATGTTGCTACACCAATTATGCACAAATAGTAATTACTGAAACTGACACAAATTATTGATTTGTAGGTGACTGTGTTTCTCTAATGGATCTTGTTAATGGAATTGAATTCAGTATAGGAATGTTATTTAATGTGCTATCACTTTATGCTATGCTTAATTACTTCCAAGCATAAAACAGGAAACAGCTTCTGTTGAGTTAAACATTAATCAAAACTATTTTGCAAACTTTTTGATTTGTGATTTAATATAAGTTGAAGAAAGCAAAATATAAAATAATATAAAGGTGTTCGTATATGTTGGCAAGTGTGTAGATGTATTGCTGTACAGCAGAAATTAAACTGTATAAAAATGAAAACACCATCTTAAAAATAACTTGAAATTAAACTATGTTATTTTGTGAGTTCAGTTGTCTTGTATTTGAGAAGTGCCTTTTCTAGTGTATTTATCGAAGTATAGAATAATATGGTTGCATGTTTTTGTTTCAATAGATATTTAATTTTTATACTTAAATAAAAAACCATCATTTTAAAGAGATGAAAAAATAAAAACATGATTTGAAATTTCTAAAACATTAGCCAAATTTATGAAGTCATACTGCAGGGGTCTGGAGAGACGGCCAAGTAGTTAATAGCACTTGCTGCTCTTGCAAGAGCCCTAGATTCAGTTTCCCATATGATAGCTCCCAACTATATATAACTACACTTCTTGGTGTTCTGGCCTCCAGGGGCAGCAGACACACAGGTCGTGCATACGTGTTGATGCAGGCAAATACTCATATGCATAAATAACAAAAAGTCTAGCTCAGTTTTTGTTTTTGTTTTTAACTTGCTTAAGTTCAAATTTGGTAGCATCGTCTACTCCTTTTCCTGTGCTCCTTTCAGTCCTTTCATTGTCTCCATCAAACTCATAGCTATATGAATAAATTATATATTATAATATATTATACATATCATATACCATTATCATATTAAATAGGTAAATATATATAATGTTCCTCAAATGTTAAAATATGACATATATAGATAGATATAGATATTACATCCCAAACTTCACTTTATCCTCTGGATATACTATTATATTGTCTTAAAGAAACAAAAGAAAGATATAGGATGGCATCTATTTTGCTTCAGGAATAGAAATTATTTTGCATTAATCTTTATTTGAAATATTCATTAGGAAAATATCTATTCATAAATAATTTAATATTTACTTGAGATATTTTGAGACATTTAATGAAAAACTAAACCAATGTAGATTGTTCTATAGCATGTTTTTATTGTATTTCAAATTTATGGCTATTCGGGTCATTATTTTTCATCATGAACATCATTTTTCTCCATAGATATTCTTGAGACTGTATGTATATCAAATTTTTAAACTCTGTGTCCCAATTCTTATGTGAGTGAATAGCTTAATGTAGTAGTGGTGATAATTTGTTAATATCAACTGATTTTAGAATGTACAAGAGAAAAATTAGTTTTTAGCATATTTATAATGAATCTGGACAGTTTATGGCAATACTTGCCTTGGGACTTCATGCATCTCTCACCACTGGGTCTCAGAACAACATGGCAAATTTGCTCTGTACGCACCCTCTTTCCAGATAACACCAATGCACACTGGCTCAGAACAGATTCAAAACTATAGAATGGTATAATTTACACTGATTTTTACTGGGTATAGAAACTCTTTTGCTCTAATAGACATATTAATTTTTTTATTTATGGAAATTGCCTTCTAAGATTTTTTTCTAACATCATTCTTTCCTAATATCATATTTTAACTCTTGGAATAAATTAGGATGCTTAATTTCAGAAGCTTATCTTTGAGTTCCTGGGTTTCATAAATTATAGGTTATTGCCCATACTTTTTGATCACATCCAGAATGTGACTTAAGAACCTATTGCAGAATACACTACATATTAAGTCATAGAAGAGGAATAAATCTAGTTGTACTAACATGGAAGCTTTATCCCCCTTTATTTTTTACAGTGTTGGAAGATGCTATAATCACTAGTCCTCCAATCTTGTGAGCTACCATAATCAGTGGCCTGACAAATTATGCTCAACGGTACTGTTGCTCTGATAAGGGACTTTGTCTCTATCCATGTCCACCGCCGGACGAAGACTCTATGGTGATATTCTAGATAATCATCAATATGATAGAAAGATAGTTGTTAATATCAACTTTTTTCTCTCCTTTGCCTATCCCTTATGAGTTAATGAAATTTGATGCTGTACATAAGGAACTTAGAAGGTAACTTTCCTATCATATGAATTTAAGAACTTCAGGTCTTGACATTATAACAGATAGCAGAATGGACTCTCTGACTCATGTAGACATCATTATAATAAAGACAACAACCGTTTGTTGTTATTATTATGGGTATTGAGAGGCTATCTTGGCATACTAACAGGAACAGAGATTGAAACATGAAACAGGGACAGATTTGTGAAAAACTTGCAAAATTGTGTGCCGGTATTCTAAATTGCCTAGAATTTAAAAGCAATTCATATTTGTTGCTACTAAAGATTTAAGATTTCAATCTAGTAAAGAACATCAATTTAGGGATAGAAGAGATAGGTCATAAGTTAAGAACATTTGCTTCTCTTGCAGAAGACCATAGATCAGATCAAAGAACTCACACTATGGCTTGATACTGTCTACAACTTCATTTTCTAGTAAACTGGTGCCCTCTTTTGACCCCCTTGGCATCCTGAATGCATATGCACATAATCATAAGATTAAATAAATCAATATCTTAAAGAATATTAACATAATTCATAAAATACAGATAATGTAAATGGTAGAAAATAAAGAACTTAAAAATAAAAACAGTAAAAAGTATAAATTGATATACGGAACTTAATTACATAACTTGCTTTCAATCAGCTTAATATTATAGATCACAGCCGGCTAGGTCAAGAAAATAGGTTTTGCCCACTGAAGGCAAGAGTCACAAATTAGCTACACACACAGATGTCAGAACTATCCACGGTGGTAAGAGTGCTTAGGTAGAAAGGACATTGGTCTAACTCATCAAAATTGATATATTTCTCCAAAATATAGTGTGGGGGGTCAATAAAATGTCATATAGAAAATAGTTGAATTCATACACAAGCTCCTCCTCTATCTCAGCTGTGTTTTGGAAAAGCAGGCATTGGTTGAGAACTTGGGTCTCCCAATGTTGACAGCACAGCTTATATCCGATTTGAGACATATTTTTTTTCACTTGTATTTAAAAGCCTCTATTTTTACTCGAAGTCGAAGGTAAAACTCTGCTGTTCATGTTAATAATAAAGATTGATTTTGAAATCTACTAGGGATGTCAGTCTCTATGAGGTGAGGAAGGTTGCTTTAGAACATAGGTGGATGACAGAGAGAAATATAAACTGTTAAAATTTTCATGTCTAGAACAGAGAGACTCTTGGTTTAAAGCTCATTTCAGTGGGAATCTTCAAGAATATTCACTATGTAACTTTCACATAAAATTAAAATAAATGACATCTTTAAACTCTACTGTGTCTCCTTCCATAAAACCTGTAAGATGTAAATGGTTATAGTCAACTGCAGAAAAAAAAATTGTTTTTCATAGCAAATCCTTTTCTTCACAACACCAAGCCCTGAACCAGATTTTAAAGTTCAGTGCAGAAATGATTCAGGTAAAGTACACACTGATAATGATGGATGCTACATATTTCTCTTGACATTACCAAAATGAAATGGTTAAGCCCCATTTTTAGATGGATTTTTCTAAGACTTTAACTGATTTGAAATAAAATATTCTTTGATGGGATTCTTGTTGTCTGAGCACATAGCCATAAGACATTTAGTTATCTTTGATAAAATTGAAAATATTAAACAATAATAAGCAAGGCTATTTTCATAAGGAATCTTATGATTTAAAGAAAGGCTGAGCAAGAAAATTGTTCACTAAACAATTCCATTTTGGTTTTTCCCAGTTTTGAGAATGAGAAATATTTTGATGAATGAAGATCAATATTTTATGGTGAGAGAAGCATATGCTAGAATCCTGGTAAAACAGGGCTATGTAAGGTTGACAATTGGGATGACTTCCCTATTCCCTATGAGCCAAGCTGAATTACTGGAGAAAAAAATAATTATCTATTTTTATTTAAATAGGTCAATTTTTATTCTTATTTAAAAAGGAAATTTCTTTTTACGTAAAATCATGGCACATCACGGTTGTCTCCTAGTTAGAACTTGCAGCCTTTTTATAGTGAAGAGAGCTGGAGATGGTTTCTTCTATAAAAGTGTATCCCAAGGAAATGATCTGTTTGGTAAACATTTAACAACATTGGCAGGTGATAAATCTTTTGGTCAGTTTATGAAATGAAAGTATACCTATCAAACTTGAAACATATGCTGTTTACTACAGTAGATAATAGATATGTTTGGCTACGTGGTCTTTCTTAACTCATGTATTCATTCAATGAATTATTTTAGAAAGAAGAAATACTCTCTTCCCACAGTCTATGTACCAAGGCTAAAATGCTAACCAAATATTCTGTTGGAATTGAAATAGAATAGTGTTTGGAGTAATAGTGGATATTCAGTAAGTATATAGAATTCAACTGAGTCAAGGGCAAGAAAGGTTACTCAGAATATGGATGCAATATTTCTCTTACTTTGCTGTATACTATTTTCAAACTTGAGTGAAATAAAAGAAGCATTGTTTTTTGAAGAAGAGAAAGTTGAAATGTGAGTGGATAACTGAGTATTGAAAGCCTGGCAGTGAAGAAGAGCTTAGTCAGTTCCCGAAAAGTAATTGCTGAGGAAAGAGAAACCAACCATAGGAAGTCAGGGCACACATAGAAAAGGACAAAATGATATAAACAGAAAAGACCAGCTCATATTTAAATGCACTTTGAAAGTACTTTATATATTTTAAACAAAGAGGAATAATCCTATCATGAAACTTAACACATAAAGTTTGGTGATTAGTGGATATCCTGGTGTGGAAAATGGAAATAATTTAAAGAAAACTTCTATATTCATATAAAAGTAAATGTTTCTATGTTTCTCTGTGTCATTAGCAATAGGAAGAATGTTTGAGAAAACTAAAGACATTTTCTTGGTCATTATTAAATTTCTCATAAACTTACTATTAAATTGACAATCTAGGGAATATGGCTGGATACACATCTGATAGATTTTACAAAATGTGTATACTGAAGATTTTAATTTTGAAATAATTTATATTGAAATTATATTAATTTCAAATTAATAGGACTCTGTGAGATGAACTAAGCAGAGTACAGCAGGGAAGACTCAGAAGTCTAGGAACAGGAGGAGAAAGAGCTGAGGATGGATGATGAGAAAGAGGAGAAGGGACAAAAAAGAGAACTCAGGTTGGCCGTCTGGTGATGCGGATGAGGCAAAAGGCAGCAGGATGGAAGGAGGAAGGACATGGAGCAAAAGGAGCAGAACAAAGAGGAGAACACAGGGAAGGAAGTGGGGAGAAGTAGGGAGGAGAAACAATTCTGCCCCCATTGAGACATAGATCTCTTGGTATCTTAACTGCTTTGTAATGCTGTTTTTTTTTTTTTTTTTTTTTTTTTTTTTTTTTTTTTTTTTTTTTTTTTTTTTTTTTTTTTTTTTTTTTAGATGTGGAAGCCTCAGATGAGGCACAAGAAACCAGTTTTTGAATGGTTGGTCAAGATACTCAAAGAGAGTCCCCGAGCAAGTAGTTATTGATGAATCACTTTTTGCCTCTTAATTCTTGAGAGTGAGCCCAGATTTCTGACATTCTCAGGTACTTAGGACACAGGACTCGCCAGATTATTTAAGCAATATTTATCCTGAAAGCTTCTGTCATGCAGTCTAGCTTTCCTGCCACCAGAAAATATTATACAAGTCTCCAAGTGAAGGAAGCAATTCTACCTAGTTGAAAACCATTCCTATCCAGTTGTAACACCTATGAACCATGATAATGGTAAGATATGCATGGCAAGTCTGTAATGTACTATAGCTGGCATTCATATGTCAGCAGAAACTAACTGCTCTATTTGGACTTATACCCCATGCAGCAAGAGGGAAATCATGACTGATACTAAATATCTAGTCAGTGTTCTAGAACTAGTGAGCTTATGAACTTTAGGAAATAATCTAAGACCACTTAGCTAGATAATTACATTCCTTACTGCCTATCAAAATTGCAAAATTTATTCTTAGTCCCACAGCTAAGTGTAGCTACAAATAACCTTCTCTTTACAGCAAATGGAAAACATCACAGAAAGCCACAAGTGTCCCCAATGCAAAAGTCAATAGATGATGTCTAGCTCAGCCATGGTGGACATAAGCACATCACAACTTCTGCATCTATGGCTCAGGGAATGTCTTAGAAGAGAGCACACAAAGATCTTAAGACTCAGAATAACAGGAAATCTGCTGTGAAGCAGTCTCTCTTGAAAATGGCTGAAAAAATGATACCAAAACAAAGTTAATATCAATGAACATTCTCACATGAATGGGACAAAATTTCACTTGGCCCTAGGCAAAGAACTGCAGGCAACTAATGACGTCTTGTGACTTATAAAAGAAAATGGAGTATAATTTACTTTCAAAGTATCAACTGCTATCAGGATATGCTGTGAACTTGTCTTTTAGGTAACCTTTGAAGGATGCATATTTCATGTAACTGCATAGTCTGGAGATGAAATGGAGAAATATAGAGTATTTGTACCATCTTAGAATTTTTGGGAGCATAGTATGAAGGTCCTTGGGCCCACAGATCTCCAGAGAAACCAGAACTGTTACATATGAAGGATTGTCTTCCAGTGAAAAAAGATGCAAAGGGAAACAAACAAAAACAAATACAAATAAAATAAAATCTGTTCTTACATCCAGAAAGCTGGGAATTGGAAGTGACTAACAGCCTGTTGATCTGTGTTATCTGTTGGACCAGGCCATATCAAACTTCTAGAACAAAGACCAGATGTAGGTAGTCATCTAAACGACCCTTATAGCCAGGAGCTCCCCAAACAAAGATCAGATGTGGCTAGTAGCCCAAATGAACTCTACGCTATCTGTGAGGCTGAGACCAGGCCAGAACCTAGACCCTTAAGCTTGTACATGTAGCCTGTTTCTAGTTATTATGCAGGAGAAAATGAAATGTACCCCAAGTTAAGTTTCAATGTAATTACACTTTTTTGTATCATGGAGACTGCATTACATCCAGAAACTTTTTTTTCCCAATTGTATTGTGTTTAAATTTGTGGCAATGAACTGCCTGATATTAGACTCTAGAATTCTTGATCCAGGTTTATAAAGTCAGTCTAAATGGAGTTTAATTATCATCTCTTCGTAGTTCACTTTCTTGCCTTTCAGGGTCCCCTTCAAGAATTAGTCAAGTAGCTTTATTATAAATTAAAATATTATCTTTGTTGAAAAATAGCTAATTTACCATCATCTGGTAGAGTGAAGTTATGAGAATGTAATACAAAATGAGAGATAGTTCACGTGACAGCCACTCAGAGAGGCTGCCCCCAGACCTCTCATCCTGTCTCCATGCATCTTTCAGCACACTCAGGGTTGTCCTCCTATATGACACAGATCAGTGTAGTAGCAGTGCATCTCAACGTAAACTTTTAATTAACTCCCTGAGGAGACACATGCAGTTATTTCTAATATTATTCTCTTACAATCAGAATTATAAAATAACCATTTTTTCTTCTCCTGGACAGTATCCACATAATGCAAAATATCATTTATATGATAATATGTAATAAGATATTCCATCTTCATTATTTTCCATGGCGTTTATTTCCCAGTGATTTCTGTAGTTTACTCTGTACAACTAATTAGTTCTTAGTAGTTTCATGAAGTAAGAAACTTAGAGTTTTTTTTTCATATTTATCTTACTTTGATATGTAACAATCTTGGCTTGCTTTTAGTATACTTTCCAACAATCTTCTTTTTAAAAGATACCTAAATACATAATATAGTTTTCCAAAGTATTTATAGACTTCAGGATCTACAGAAAAGCTCATATGGTTAGATGAAAATTAGAATGTGGTAGGAAATTTGGATTTGCAAGTTCTGTGTCTCTTCTCAGCCACTTGGGATTTATTTCTTTTCTTCTAGCTTTAGTTGTCTTCCATGGTATTTTCTTTTTAACCAACAAATGAAGAGGCAGCATTAAATTGCCACCCTGTGATTCAAGCATCAGCCTCAGTAAGCACGGTTATAAGGGATACACCATAGCCTACTAGTTTAAGCAATTGCTTTGGTGTATTGGGAGAATGATCTGGATTCTTGGCCACCTTCTCCAATTCAGTACTTGTTGAACCTTTCTGGATATATTATTTTAAGGTTATTATGTAAACAACATAGAGGATGAGTAGGAGGATTTCAAGTACCATCTCTGAAAATGATTATAAAGAACGCCTAGACCTGGCAAGAAGGGGAAGACCGATGGGTCAGACCTGAGTTTGTACTTTTGTCAAACTTCTATCTAAAAGACAAGTGTAGATCACTTCATGATTTAGCACTAGAATAAATACATGATTATTGAATTCGTAAATTTGTACGTTAATAAAGTGTTTCAACAGAAGCAAACAGCTTAGCAGGTCACAGTCACTCCTTCAGAGGCTGCTCGGCACACAAGTCATTATTCTGAGAGCATAACATTCCACCCCTGTATCTGCGACTTGATCGTATATTTCTACCTAGAGAACATTTGATTTTGTGGTCTGGGATAATGCACATCCCAGAGGTGGAGTTCAGTTCTATCGTATTATCGCCACTGATTTTCTAACTGTGCTCCAGACTGGTAATTACCACCATTTGCTGCATAGCATCCATTTAAAGAAAAAAAATTCCCCATTGCTATTTCTGAATATAATGCTCTTTAACTGTCCTTTTGGGAAGGGAGATATTGGTAGGTTTGGTTTTATTTTCTTTGCTTTATAATAGTAAAGCAAAATCATAAGCTAAAATAGCTTTAACTTGAACTTTTATAGTATTAAGACTTAGGCATTTATTTCTGTTATGCTAGACCTGATAGTCCTCTAAATTCATCTGCTTAACTCTGTTCTATAATTAAAAATAATACAAAAAAGAATGTGATATAAATATTTAAACACTAAAAATTCAATATGATATGAATTATTTCACTTTATTTTATAAAAAATATTCAATATGATTCACGTCATATATTTTCTATT
Source organism: Chionomys nivalis (assembly GCF_950005125.1). Classification (NCBI taxonomy): domain Eukaryota; kingdom Metazoa; phylum Chordata; class Mammalia; order Rodentia; family Cricetidae; genus Chionomys; species Chionomys nivalis. The sequence goes on along the minus strand of NC_080099.1, from coordinate 2,226,010 downwards.
TAAGTTCCAGAAAATACCAATAAAATTTCCTTTGTATTGGTTTTAGAGAGGAACTCACTTATCTGAACATAAAGCTTAAAGCATAAAAGCACGAAATGGGAATCAGAAGTCAGGCAGAAGGCTATTGTAAAGTGCTAGGTAACAACAAAGAAAGCAAATAGAAAAATATCAAAAACCTGTTACAGACTTCAAAATACACACTAGTTAATATTAAGCTGGAAGAGAATGGGTGGGTACAGGCTGTGAGACAATGGTCTGTACCCTGTCACTTGTATTTTTAAATAAACTCTGATTGGCTCATTAGTTCATGCTTCTTATTAACTCTTATAACTTATATTATCCCATAATTCTTGTCTGTTTTAACCATGTAGCTTGGTAACTCTTTGAGGCAGTCACGTCTTGCTTGCTCTGTGTCTGGGTGATGACTGCAGACTGAAATTTCCCTCTTCCCAGAATTCTCATTGCCCCACCTATACTTCCTCTCTGACTACTGGTGAATCAACGTTTATTTAAAATACCAATGACCTGGTACAGACCCTTGTCCCACAGCAGGTACAATTTCATAAAATTTATTTCTCACATATACTCCAAGTTTACAAATAATTATATCCATAATTTTGTTTTAAAAATGCAGTTTTCACCATTTTATAGCTATGAGGAATATCTAAAAGACAGACACGTTACAGAACTCTCTTAGAAAAATAAATCACAATACAAAACTATGGTAAGTCAGTACTGATTTAAAGACATAAGTCAGGCCAGTATCCAAGCAGGAACTAATAACTTACTGGGATCTATGTACTAGGTCACACTTTCCTAATGCTTCCAAGGCAGTCTGTTCTATTAGCTGGGGACCCAGAAGCATGAATTATGAAAAGATGGGAAATAAAAATAACTTATGGTAGTTTGAATTAAAAGGATCTCCCTTATAGGCTCATTGAGTATTTAGTCCTTTTTTGATGAAATTTATTGGAAGCATTTGGAAGTGTTAACACTGTTAAGGAGGTATGTCAATTTCACATGTGTGATTCCCACCTTGCCTCTCTCAGTCTACTGCTTGTGAATCAATATGCAAGCTCTCAGTTATTCCAACCATCAACCTCTTCTTTCCAGACCATCATGAACTCTGAACTCTGAAACTCTAAGTCTAACCAAACACTAGTTTTTATAAGTTGCAATGATCTGACTGCTTTGTCACTACAATAGGAGAGTAACAACGACAGACAATGGTTCCAGGGTTAGGGTATTTTTGAGACACTTGACCATGTGATTGATTGGTTTTGTTTGTTTTGTATTGTTTTTATGAATATGGGAGAGTTTTGAGCTTGGGATAATAAAGCAGTTTAATGTTGTACAAGGAGCATACTGGCATATTTTATTTGGATTTTGGAAGAGAGTGGTGTCTAGCTATGTTGACCTCTCATACATTATGATTACAAATTTTGATGCGGGTAAGTAATAATCTCAACATTTGTGCAACTGTTGATGAAGATTGGAATTTGGGGTTCTGCAAAAACACCAAAATAACATTACAATGTAGTCTAGTAATTCTACATCTATGAAAACTGAATAATGAGTATTAAATGATGTTTGCATATCTATACATATAATAGTATAATTTACAGCAAGGAAAACATTTCAAATTAATTAACTAACACTACAGGAATAGATAAACTAGGTGGAACTTTAATAGTCTCCAGGTGAACTTGTGTTTGATACTTCTATGTGATAGAATTTCTTCAGTGGAATGGACACATAACAAATTCCTATAGGAAAAATAATCAGACAGTATCAATCATGTTATGGCTACAAAATCGAGATAAAAATTGGGGTTTTCATATTCTGTTAAACTGATAAATCTACAAGTTGTTTGAACTATGAAACAATATTTTAGTGAAAATATATTAATCTCCTACAACATATTTTAATTATATTTCCCCTCCCTCTGTTCCTTCCAGTTCCTCTCCACCTACTGTTCTCTTCAGACTCACTCCCATTCTGTCTTTCATTACAAAAGAACAGTCATCCTAGAAATAACAAATAACATAACAAAATAAAATGTAATAATGTAATACGATTTTTCATATTGAGGTGGGTATGGCAGGAGGAAAGGAATTCCAAGTGCAGGCCACAGAGAATGCACTCATTCTCATATCAGGTGTCTCATAAAAATAATAACCTAATATTGACCAGGATTGCTCATTTGTTTCCCGGCCACCCAGACTCCCCAAATAATCACACATAAATCTGTGTTAATTGCAATACTATTTGGTCAATAGCTTAAGCGTAGTTTTAGCTTGCTCTTACATCTGAAATTAACCCATTTCTATTAATCTGTATATCACCAAATGACTGTGACTTACTAGGTAAAGTTATATCCAGCATATGTCTCTTGTGGGACTAAATGGCTTCTCCCTGACTCCACCTACTTTCTCTCTATGTCTCTGGATTTCCTGCCTGGCTTTACTCTCTTAAGCCATTGGCCAAAAGCAGCTTTATTCATTAACCAATAAAAGCAACACTTATATAGAAGGACTTGTACACCAAGCTAACAGCTATAATATATAGGCAGATGACCCAGTGCAGACCCATGTAGATCCTATTCTTGCTACTTCAATCTCTGTGAGCTCATATGCTCCTTGATTAGTTTATTCAGAGGGCTGTATTATCCTGTTGTCCTCCATACCCTCTGAATCTTCTTTCCATCTTCTGTGCAATTCCCTGAGCTCTGAGGGTTGGGATTTGATGAATGCCTTCAATTTAGTCTCACTCTGTCTACACAATGTCTATCTGTTGTTTTTTGAATGTGTTCCCATCTGATGCCAGAGGAAGTCTCTCTGATGATGACTGGTTAAGGCACCTAGGTATGAGTGTAACAGATTATCATTAGTGTTCATTTTTTTAACAGTTTTGTTTGTCTTTACTATAGGTCCTTGGGGGCTATCTAGTACCTGGTTCTTAGATACTGAAGCAGTGTCAGGTCTGGGGCGGTTCCTGCTCATGAAGTAACCCTGGGTGCTGACTTCTGATTGTCTTTGTTGGGTGGGTGCTTTGTTTCTCAGTTTCTGTTTCTTCTCTTAATTTTTGGAGAGTATGTTGTCTGTGGGTTGCCTGTTTTTATTAATCTGTTCAGCTGGTATGTCCATGTGGAATGTCAACTGATGTTGGAAGCAGAGATTCAGTGACTTGATATTACCAGTTGAGAGCTCACAGTTTGACCCACACTCATGAAATAGAGAAAACTGGGGATCATAGTCTCTTGAAACCCCAATGTCCATCCTTCAAAGAACAGCTCCTCCAACAAGGTCATATCTCTAATCCTTCCCAAATGGGTCAACAAAATGAGAAACAAATATTCAAATACACGACCCAACTTGGGTCATTCTCATTGAAACTACCACAGAAGTGGATGCTATGAACTGGTAGAGGGAATAATGGGATATTTAAGGCATGTGGATTTTACTCTCATAAGATGAAAAGATACAGAAATAGATGCTTCTGACAGTTGTAATCTGTTGACTATGAATTTATTAGTAGTGAATTTAAAGATTTTTAAACTGTTAAATTTTCTCCTAGGTGTATTTTATATTATTATCTCAAGAAGAAAAGAAAAGAAAAAAATCTAGTTACTTAGATGTATTATTAGTAAATATTACATAGTAAAATACTTAACTTGAAATTGGGTTCACATAAACCAAACAAAAATCAGAAAGAGAGAGCAAGTGGGTGTTGGGATAATCTTTTTGTACAATGTGTAAAGTTGGTCTCTGTTTTACCTCACCTTCCTAAAGAATTTTCTCATTTGTTTAATAAAGAAATGAACAACTAATAGCTAGGCAGGAGAGGAGAGGTGGGACTTTTGGGAAGAGATAGGAACTCTGGGAAAGAATCTAAGACACGGGAGACTCACCAGACAGACACAGAGGAAATGGGATGTACAGCACTGAGGAGAGGTAATGAGCTACGTGGCAGAATGTAGACTAATATATATAGCTCAATCTAAGTTTTAAGTTCTAGTTGGGAACAAGCCTAAGCTATGGCCAAGTTTTCATAATTAATAAAAAGTCCCCATGTCATTATTCAGGAACTAGATTGCAAAGAAAAATTAGCTATAGGTGGTGGGAGAAAATGATACATACATTGGAACCACGTCAAAGAATGACAACATATCTTGAACGGAATGCAGAACAAAAATTTGTCAAAAAAGAAATGTTTGAAATTCTAATGCTTTTAACATTTACACAACTGAAAAATTTGTCTCTACTAGGCCTTTCAAATGATAAAAAATATTCTGTATGTGATCCAATAGAATCACAGACAAAATTCTAAGACATTAGGTTGAAAGTCCTCCTAAAGCTTGAAGATGACTGTTCTACAAAGGTATCAGATATGTCTTTTAGAGATTGATATTTTACATGCTATGAAGTCACTAAATGAATGTGCACAGCAACATTTTACCATTGTATGGGAGCAGTATACTAGATCATCTCTGGAAGTGCGGGTCAATTAGAAGAACTTCCCTTACTGTAGGATTTCCATTCCGTTGAATGGACGTGGTATAAATGTCACTCCTGTACTGCCTCGGGTAACTATCTTTGTTCTAAAGAATAGTTTTTGGTCAAAAACTAGTGATATTTCTAAAATATAGGAGACTTTTTTTTACAACGTCTAAGGACTACAATATCATGCACTTAAAAGCGAAAGCAAAACAATAATAAACCGTGGCTGGGAGGAATACTAACCACTTCAGTCTTCAAAAAAATTTGTATGGATCAAATATTTGCACAGGGGAATAGAAGTAGATGTGCAGCCTGAATGATGCATGCACTCGTGAGCAAGTAATAGAATATAATTAAGCCCCTAAATTCCATTCATAAATGAAAATTATGTGACAATTTCATAATAATCTCCATATAAATTCCTCCCTTATCTGGTTATACAAATATGCTTGGATATAGGCATATTGTGTATGTGGTATTTGGACCTTGCACTTCTCTGTTATATACCTATTTCACAAATACTATGAGTTAATAATACACAGCATTATTTAATGTTCAGAACTGTTAAAGAATAAATATTATCTAGGTAGTCGTATGTTTTCCTGAGGAATCATTTAGTATATCTTTGATAGTTCAAGGTATATTTATATCATTGGGAAAAATTGACCTTGTAATCTGCACTTGGTGGTTAATTGGAGTTTAAGCAAAAGTCTATGGATACTGACGACAGGTAGACAAAGATTCCAATATTTTTGCCTCAACTTAGCTGAAACATACTAGCCATATAATTCAGCAAAAATCTAATCACTGTAAAGGTTTTGTAGATTTGATTACAACACAAATCAGTTCCCTTTAGTAAATGAGATTCTCTTTGACAATCATGGCAGGCCATATCAATCAGCCAATGGCTTTTGGACTAAATGAGAGATTTGCCTGGGGATGAAGAACATTCTGTCTTAAGAATGGGACTTTAACACATTATCTACCAAATTCTAGACTTGTGCTTTGCCCTTCAGACCAAGAAAACACAAGTTTCAGAAAACAAATATGTGCCCATACACATATGTATGTAGATTTAAACATGTGCATACATATACATACCACACATACACATGCACGTACACACATACAAATGTGCCCATGTACATACATACATACACACACATTTGAACACATGCACACACACATACCAGTATTCTCTTTATCACTCTAAAACTTCTGCTTGTTTAAGCTTTTACAAATCACACCTTTTTTCTACTAACGCAGCATGAAAATCTTAGTCTTATTTTAGTGTTCATGTAGGTGTGTGTTTGTATTTAAACTCCTAGCTGCTGCTCACACATTATATTTTGCCTGACTTAATTGACTCCCCTTTTCTGCCTGTTTTAGTATTTACTCAGAATTATTAGTATTGTTTAAAGCAAATAGTCTAGAGATTACAAATAAAGGCTGGCTTTGTTTTGTCTGTTAACATTTGCGAAACCTAGTTTTTAATAGGATCTGACATCACTATCTTCTATTTTAGAGTATAAAAATTATGGGTTGCTTACTGAGGTTTTTGTTGAAATATAAATAAAAGGTAAGGAAGATGTCTTTCCATCACTTTTTGCAGACACAAAACTTCTCTTGAGGTCTTCCTATAGTGCCTTTCAGTAATATTAGAACAATTATACACAAGGAGTTGTATTCAATCATAAACACAAATGATATATATTTTCTAGACTTTATAGTAATCTGTAATCATATCATGCAAAGTGAAATGAGATGTTTCTCTCACCTGTTGATTTTATATTTTGTATAGATAAATAAAACCATACATATTATATACATGTGTGGGTCGGAAGAAAGGAGTAATAAAACCAAGCTATACTGCTAGTTCAAAACCAGTGAGGGCAATTCAAAGAGAATACTTCTCAAAAGAAAATAAAACAACTAGCACAATAATAAATTTGCTGGGGACATGTCTCAGTTTTATAGCATTTGTCTATTATATGCAAAGCAAAAAATTCAGTCAATCCTTAGCCCTGCAAATAAGAAATAAATGGAATCATAAATCAAGTGGCCTGTGCAATTGTTGCTACTTGCTGGTATTAGTGATGAGAAAGAGCAGTATGCTACAGTTTCCTTTTCCATTGTTCAAAGTACAGAAATGATGCTGAGCCTCACAAGTCTGTAGAACACTTGTTGACAACTGTGCATTCATGTAGCTTATCCACTTGTCCATCCATATGGCATTTGCTATTAAATCAAATTTTTAATGTGTCACCAATTATTCTCATGCAGATTGGCCATTATAAACCACTAACAATAATTCATTTTGCAATATTATTTCAGCATCACCAAAACAATCTATTAATCTTGTTTAATAGATAGTTTTATAGTAATTAAATGCTTTTACTAAGCCAAGACTAATAGAAATGCGTACAACTTTTCACATTTTTACAGTCACTTACTCTTTCTTTCTGATATTTCTTTCTTTCTGATATTTCATGTGATTCTGCCAAACTTATTTATAACTACTTTTATTGAATTCTCTATAAAATATTTCTCCTAAGATACATTGTGGTACAGATAGAATAGAATAGATAAATAGATATATATATATATATATATATATATATAGAGAGAGAGAGAGAGAGAGATAGATAGATAGATAGATAGATAGATATAACTTTTGCATACTGTCTTTTAGGATGCAAATATTTTCTATGTTGTAATAAGGGCATATGGAAAAATATTACAAATAATCAATAAATTACTAAAAATAATGTTTGCATTTTAACTTATTTTATTTTATTTTAAGAAAAACAATCTCACAGCATTTATTGTCACCTGATAATAACATAAGGGCCACTAAAACAACAGGAATAAATGTTTTGGACTATGCTCCCAACAGAAGACACCTTTAAAAACACTGCACTCCCTCTTCAACTTCTCAAGCGCCTGACGGTCTCTAGTTGGAAACACTTTGGATCAGAGTAATATTATCTCCTTTCAGCATGATCCGACCCAATTGTTTCCTTGACTTTGTTTTAGAGTGAATCTCTTTCGCATCATCTAATACGAGGTTCATGTACTCATCAAAGCCAATAATACAACCTTCTATCCGCATATTCACTTGCTCATACAGCCAGACCTGAATCCAAGACCTGTTTTGCAAGTATCTGAAGATGAGGTTGATGGGCTGCACCATCACTTTCTGCACCTTCTGGCCCTGGCCGCGGTACGCCATGGTGGAAGTCACAAAGACCTCACGAGCAGGAAGGCCTCCTCAGACAGCGACTTTTAACTTATTTTATGTCATTATGGAAATTCCTTAGTTCTGTATAACCAATAGAGTAAAACCATATAAAAATAATATGACAAGTAAAAATAAGAATTCCAATCTGATACATTCAGCCAATTAAAAAAAAATTCCCCACTGGAATTAAAAAGGTAGCCAAACACAGCTCTGGTAAGGTTCTTTTCTTCTCCCTGTCATAAAGGAAATACAAAAAGGGGCAGAAATACTGGTGACTGCTGAGGAAGATGTCACACACGTCTTTCCTATTTGCAGCAAGGGTAGCTGGATATCACTTATTTTCGACCATTTACTATGTGGCAGACTCCATTTCAAAGCAGTTCCTTTTCAGTTCACAAGTGAAATTTTATGTAACATCTTCTGACAGATGGGAATCTTAAATATTGGGAAGTTATTTCCACAGAATTACAAAGTAGATTTATATAGTAGATCAGAAACACAAGTCCACCTCCAACACCACTCGCCATCCGTACCCCAAGTCAAACTTGAGTTAGTGACTTAAGGCAATTTTTATTCTTTCTTTTTTATGTTTAGAGTTACTTACACAAAACATGTTCAAAACTTCATTTAGTTTTTAGTCATCTATAATTCTAAGCACGTATATTGAATGAAATGTACTCCCTGGTAATGCTGAAGCATGTTTGGACAGCCTGTATATGGCGGTTCCATTGAACTTGTCCATATTGGGTTTCATGATATAGGTAGGTGAGGACAACTAACTAGGTCTCTTCCTCAAGAGGGAACCAGATCTCATTACAGATGGTTCCGAGTCACCTTGTGGTTGCTAGGAACTGAACTCAGGACGTTTGGAAGAACAAGCAGTGTTCTTAAATGCTGAGACATCTCTTCAGCCCCCACATATGCATATATATGCATAAATAAATAAATATAGATACATAAGTATATATATACATATATGCTATATGTATATGTATATAGTTTTTCTAGGAAATGTAGAATATATGGAAATGTACATTAATTTTTATAAATATATAAATACTTCTATTTTAGTATTGTTTACATTTTATCATTTCAAAAATTTCAATTAACAACCTCCCTTTTTATAACACAGTAGTACTTAACATATTCTCTCTTAAATTACTGAGCCCCGACAAATGTTATAGTACTTTAATTCTTCTATCAAATTAAAACAAACCTTGAGAGAAGAAAATATACGTTAGGTATTATCCATGATATTCTGGGTTACTTTATTACAATACTTTCACTATTAAGGATTTCTTCTCTTGATTTTTAAAAAGAACTCAATTGGTGACCAATTACCTCACTTTTCTCTCACACAAAAATAACTTTGTAAGTTCATCTTGTTCTTGTTGAATTTGAAGGTGTGGGTTTTTTGTTGTTGTTTATTTGTTTGTTTTTTGCCTTGCATTTCTCCTGGGGCTGAAGCCCAGTCTTGAAACTCTGCTTTCCTGATATGAGGCCTTCCTTTCAGGAGGCCCTCTGGTCACCTCAAGGCACTGCTAAGTGTTCTCTGTATTTACTTTCAAGAACTATGACTCTGAATATATACCCAAAAGCGGTATTACTGGGTCTTGAGAAAGGTTGTTTTCTAATTTTCTGAGAAATTGTCACACTGGCATCCAAAGGGGCTGTACCAGCTTGCATTCCCACCAGCAAATTGTGCCACAAAGTCATGTGCTCAACTATGTTCATAGCAGCTTTCTTTGTAATAGCCAAAACCTGGAAAAAACTAAATGCCCCTCGATTGAAGAATGGATAAGGAAAATGTGATACATTTACAAAATAGAGTACTACACATCACAAAAAAATAACAACATCTTGAATTTTGCAGGAAAATGGATGAAGCTGGAAAACATTATTTTGAATGAGGTAACCCAGACACAGAAAGACAGTTATCACATGTACTCACTCATAGGTGGTTTTATAGGTCATAAAGCAAAGAAAACCAGCCAACAAACCACAATCCAGGAAACTTAGACAGCAATGAGGACTCTAAGAGAGATTTACATAGATCTAATCTACATGGAAGTAGAAAAAGACAAGATATCCTGAGTAAATTGGAAGCATGGGAACCTTGGGGAAGGCTTGAATAGGGGAGGAGAGAGGCAGGAAAGGGAGCAGAAAAAAATGTAGAGCTCAATAAAAATCAATAAACATTTTAAAAAATGAAAACAGAACTATGACTGTGTCTGGAAGCTTCCTCACTTGAGTTTTTTGATCCTTTACAAATACACAAATTTTACATTGTGAAAATAGTTTAATAAACCACATAGTCTCAATGAGCTTCTTCTTGGACATTAGGGGATAGATTCTCTATGTGTTATTTTTATTTTGTCTGATAGATTCCTACAAATTAAAAAAATTGATCTATCATACAAGGTTCACAAGTTCTTCCTTCTGACGTATGCATTTTACAGTCACACCCAACCAAGGATATGAAGTTGTTCATTATGTGATACTAAACTGAAAGGAGATCTATCATGTGATCTACCTGAAGAACTCCATGTCTGCAGTCCACATACCACAGAGGCACGCGTATGCCTGTATCTTGAGCATTCTTCTGAGTAGCTACACTATAGACTAGGGTGAATGTTCAAATGCAGAAGAAAGGAAAAAGACAATGTGATACCAATAAACTATGTAAATTTTTTAGCAATCAAGAAGGATGAAGTTTTGCTGTTTGTAGGAAGAAAGGATGCAACTAGAAACATTCATATGAAATGTATGAAGACAACTTTCGAAAGTAGAGTAATTTATGGTTTGTCTCACTTGAAGATTTACACAGATGTGTGTGTGTGTGTGTGTGTGTGTATGACATGAAATAAAAAGGAACATTTTTGACAACTAAAGAGGATAATGGAGATGATAAGGATCAGAAAAAAAAGACAATAGGAGTTTAGGGGGAATATATTTAGTGTATGCTACACATATGCATGAAAATGTTTGGAAACCCTAAGTCTTGTTAAGCAACCAATTTTTAATTAACATTCTGGAATGCTTAGGATCATAATATGAGAAGGTAGTCTTTTATAAATTTTTGTTGCTGTTGCTTTAGAGTCCAATGTGTTTATATATCTGGAGATAAATTTGAATACTGAGAAATAGTTCAAAGTCTCTGAAATAATATCCTGATGTGTTTTCCCTATATGGTAGACACAGAGCAATCTGAAATTGTCAAGGTTCAGTCCTCAAATTTCATAGTATGTTTACTCCTGTCAGTTCTGTTCGTTGAGCAAATTAGAATAAGCACAGTGCCTCACACCCAGATACTAAACCAGGCTATGCTCCATTCCTTCAGCCCTCACTTCTGTCTTGGGATAAGTGGAACATTGACAGTCTCTTACTCTTAAATAGACAATACTCTACTGGGGTGGGGGCATGTTGTGTCAAAAGACTAATTTGCAGAGTATTTGCTCAATTTATGTCAGGAATGATCTTAAGACAATTTGCCCCTAAGAAACATTAATTTTTACTTAAAATTAAAGATTAGCCCATTTTAACACTCCATAAGCCTACATTCCCTAAGACAAAATACCGAGTTTGGTTTATGGGCCTGAGTGTTGAAGGCATACAGAGACAAAGGATGTGTACAAACATTTAGATTGAAAATGACTATTTAGAGAAGGAAGACAGGCTTGGGAATTTTATCATGATCATGTGTTAGTGACAGAAGAGCTATTTACTGTATGAAGGTCTCTCTACAGTTCAATACGCTTTTTAAACATTTCAGTTTTGTTTGTTTGGAGCTAGTAAATGATTATTTATTTTAAGCTTGTGTCAAACTTGCCGTCATCATGCTTCAGCCTAGAAAACTCGCTCTGAGATTACAGATTTTGACAGCACTTGAGGTTTTCTTTCCGAAATCACAGAGATGCAGTCCCAAATCGTACCATGTGTGGTGAGGAGGCCTAGTGAGGCTTCAAACAGTTCAACAGCCAAACATAAGAAAATGAATCAAATTTTAGTAAAAAACAGCCAAAGAAAATCATTGAGAAAATCATGGTTGAAAAGTTATTTTATATTATTTGGTTCTTTTCTTTAGCTTTTTTTCTTCCCTTCAATTTTGCAGCCATTATTTTAAGACAGGCTCTCCACTCTCTTGAAAATAAAATATGATGTTGTGAGCAATGAATCATCTTTCAGTTTCTTTGAGTTTCTTGCCAGCTTAAAGGGGGATTTTCAGGTTTACTTAGTACATCCTTTCATCATAAGCTGTTAGGTGAACATGTGGAGGCTTAGCCTGAAAAACAAATTCATGGGTGAATGACAGTTACTACAGCCAGTGAACTAATGTCCATAGGGTTAAGAGCAATTGTTTGATACTAGCAGGAAAATGCTTTCTTTTCTTTTGTTTTCCTTCCTTCCTTCCTTCCTTCCTTCCTTCCTTCCTTCCTTCCTTCCTTCCTTCCTTCTTTCCTTCCTTCCTTCCTTCCTTTTTTCCTATCTTTTATGACTTGTCTAAACCTAGTGCCCTACGAGTCTTAGTTGGATAAAAGGAAGTGCTTTATGCTTGCTTTACAACTGCAAAAACAAAATAAAATCATACATCATCTTTTAACAGGCATGCTGTGCTGTCTTAAAATGCATATATTTTAAGTGTTTCTTGAGAAGCTTCAAAACATTCTTAATGGAAGGAAGCAGTTCTCACTTACACTTTCCGTGAAGACATCTTGTTAGATGTTTGGAAGGAGTGAGTCAGTGGCATTGCCTATGGGGGGTACCCCTTAGTGTGTCTGTGGGTGTATATACTGAGATGCAAAAGGAGACAAATAGTTAAGTGTTATATATAGAAAGAAGTATGTGTACATTATATGAAAAATATCTTATCACAAAGGGATTCAGAGAACAGATTGATGAATAAGCTTTGCAGTGGTAATGATTTCAGAACACTCACAGTCAGGAACTCTTACTTCCCCTGAGCAGTCATTAGGGTACTTGTTTATTTAAGTTTGGGACACTCTAAAATGCAAAGCAGAGACAGAGAAGATTCGCTTCTGTGTACATGTGTTTCCTTCTAAAATCTCATTTTATTTTGTAATGTACTTTGGTCAAACAGAGAGTAGACATTTGGGTTAGATAAGAAATGAGTAACTTTTACATGCTTGTTAGTGGTGGAAGACTGATTTGGGAGACATGAATATGTTATGTGCATCAGAGACATTTTCAGTTCTTAGAAAATTTGTTGAAATCATTGCTTATCTTTAAATAAATAAAGATAATATATATTATTTTTATACTTTTTTATTTTTAATTAAAAATTTTTTCATAAAATATATTCTGACTAGGGTTTACTATCACCCCAACCCCTCCCAGATACTCTCAAACTCCACAACCACTAACTAACAGGGACTACCTTTCTTCTTCTCTCTGTAGAAAAAGAAAAGCAAAAATTATAATTATATATATAAAATTTTATATATAATTCTAATGACATTGTATATATTACTATGCTTGTATTTTACTTATTTTCATTTACGTTGATGTAGTTTTCAAGACATCCAAAAGTGAAAAGAAAGAAAGAATAGTCAGAGTTTTACAAATGTGTAGTAGTGTGAGGTCATTTTTCTTCTACACTGTCCTATTTTCCTCTCTTGAACATAATTATAGTGAACCTAAAGTTTCATGAGAACATAGAAAATTATTAAAAATGTGTTTTTGTTCAGCCCATATTACTCTAATGAAATTATGATTGATCTGTTTCCTTAATGACAGTTCCTTTATTCTTTTTTATTCTCTTTTTTAATTTTTTTTAATTAATTTATATATACCAACTCCAGTTTCTTCTCCCTCCCCTCCTCCTGATCTCTGCCACACCTCCCACATATCCCTCAAGCCCCATCCACATCTACCAAAGGGTAAGGCCTCCTCTGAGGAGTCAGCAAAGCCTGGCATATAAAGTTGAAGCAGGACCAAGTCCCTCTCTGCTGCACCAAGGTTGAACAAGGCATCCATGATAGGTAATGGATTCAAAAAGTCAGCTCATGTACCAGGCATAGATCCTGGTCCCACTGCCAAGGAGCCCTCAAAGAGACCAAGCTTCACAGCTGTTGTCTACATGCAGAGGTCCTAGTTTGGTCCCATGCATCTCCCCTGCTGTCCTCTAGAGTCAGTGAGCTCCCAGGAGCTAGGGTCAGCTGTTCCCATCAAGATCTTGACTTCCCCTTGCTCATATAATCTCTCTTCTCTCTCTTGGATTGGACTCCAGTAATGAGTTTAGGGCTTGGCTGTGGATCTCTGGATCTGCTTCCGTCAGTTACTGGATAAAGAATGTTCTATAATGACGCCAATCTGATTACAGGGGCAGGCCAGTTCAGGCACCCTCTCCACTAGGCTAGCAGTCTTAACTGGGGTCATCCTCGTGGATTCCTGGGAATTTCCCTAGCACTGGATTTCTCCCTGACCCCATAATAGTTCCCTATAACAAGATATCTCTTTCATTGTTCTCCACTCCATCCCTCCCCAACTCCACCATACTGTCACTTCCTTTAAGAGTCATGCGATGCCAGTAAATCAAAGAGGATAAATTTGTATGACAGTCTATGCGTAATTTGTTGTTCTGTACTTTACTATTCATAACCCCTTACAATACTAACAAATTACTAGACTAAGTAGGAATGATAATTTGGTCTTTGAAAAAGTTTGAATGTGATTGATTAAGGCAAACAATATAGACAATGACTAAGACAAAAAATATCATATTTTGACAAAGGAAACTTAACAGAGCGGTGGTGGTACACACCTTTAATCTCAGCACTCTGGAGCCAGAGACAAGTGAATGTTTGTGAGATCAAAGTCAGACTGATCTACAGAATGAGTTCCAGAACAAACAAGACTACACTGAGAAACCCCGTCTTGAAAACCAAAAAAATAAAAATAAAAATAAATAAATCTTTTAATATTTTTCTCATTAATTTAATTTTGAGTTGTTGATGCAAACTTTCTTTGGAGAATTAAAAAATTATAAGAACAATTTAAAAAGAAAATAAGAAAATGTAGATTTCTTAAGGAAAAATTAGAAGTTCATTTTCACATACTAAAGTTTTTTTTAACTTTTTATTTTTATTTTTTTACTTTTACTACATTCATATTTGTGGTCATAACATAGTTGGCATCATTTTCCCATTCCCTTCCTTCCAAAGCTCTCTATATAAATGCCTTGGCCTCTTCAAATTCTTGGCCTCTTCAAATTCTTGGCCTCTTTTTTCTTGAATTGTAACTTTAAAGTTAGATAAAATATTAGAAGATATATTTTTAATAAAATAAGGTAATATTAAAATTGAAAGTAAATGTAAGAAAATTTCGTAATGCAAATGTTATTTAATTGTAAAGGTTTGTATGTACAATATGGTTCTAATAGCCTTTGTGTAATCAGCCCTATAGGTTTTCATGTACTAGGACAAATTAGATATTTTCCTTTTAAATTTTAAGGCAATATTTTAGTGTATGAAGGGATTACTCAGTGATTTAAGTGCTTGCTGGTTAAGCCTGTGGACCTGTCTGTACTGTCATGTAGATGCTGGTTCATGTGGTGAATGTTTGAGTTAATGGCAGAGATACAAAGACCCTGGGATTCACCATTTAGCCTAATAAGAAGGTCAGCTCCAAGGTCATTGATGATCTGTCTCAAGATATAAGGTACAGAAACAATTGAATAAGCAGCCTGATTCCTTATTCACTGCTAACCTCTCATAGAGCATATTTTCAAGTACATGTTCTCATGCACAAATACATACAACCACACACACTAATTGTACCAATTCTGATAAATTTATAGCTCATTCATTGAATTTTCATGCTTTGTGTTATTATATATATATTAAATAGCATAACACAATTATTTTATTTTATATTTTTAATTACTATGGAGTCCTTGTTTAAAGCCAAACCATTACTTGTACTTTATTTATTAAATGTGCTTATTTACAGAAATGCATCAAAAATCAAACTCATTAAAATTGTGTCACATATTTATAGTTTCGTGAAACTCACTAGGATAGACGTAAAGGATGTGAGTCTACTATGAAGCTGATTCTGCCTTGCAATGTACTACATTTTTCTTTTGGAAAATAATGGATTTAAACATACAGTCTTCACCCTAGTTAAGATATGTTGCTGCAATGTTTTAAAATGCATTCTGAAACAGTCTATTTCATAGTTTCCTTGACTTATGGAATTAAGTGTTTGATCTCTGTGAGGGTAGAATCATGAGTGAGGCATATCAAATCGCACGCAACTTTAAAGACTTTGAAGCAAGCTTCCTAGATTCTTCAAACACTCAAACTGTTTCAAGAGTAAATCCTCTCATCTATTCCATTCTTCCTTATCATGCATTTATTCAATCTGCGCAGTTTAAGAACCCACTGGTCAAAGTGCTCTGCCTAAGGACCAAGGGGAGAAAATGATGAAAAATTCAAAGGATGCCCTCCTACAGACAGCAATCTAGGTGAGATGATAGAAAAATGTACAAAAGTAACTGTAAGATTGATTGTGATATGTGACACAGGGAAGCCAAAGTGATAAGAGAATTCAGAAACATGAACGGCTATCCCTAACTTGCACATTTGTGTTGGGAGCTGCTCTCAGGCCAGGCTTCATTTTCTGGAGTATTGATCAGCTGTGCCAGGAAGGCACGTAATCCCAGACCAAGGCAGTCTGAATACAGGCAGCAGCTGTACCTCAGCTTCATCCTTTTTTCTTCTTTTTTTTTTTTTTTTTTTTTTTTTGAGACAAACTGCTAACAGAATCATTTATTTCTTCAATGGTTTTAGTTTTTTATCATTTTGATTGATATCATGTTTTTTTTATTCTTTTTTAATTAAAATTTCCACCTGCTCCCCGTTTCCCATTTCCCTCCCCTCCTCCCAAATATTGTCCCCTCCCCCCACTTCCCTCCCCCTATCCCCACTCCTCTTCTCCTCCCCCCACACCATTCCCCCTCCCTCTTGATACTGAAGAGCAGTCCAAATTCTCTGCCCTGCGGGAAGACGAAGGTCTTCTATCTACTTCCAGGAAGGTGAGGGTCTAAACAGGCTAAGCTCCCACAAAGCCGGTTCATGTATTAGGATAGAAACCTAGTGCCATTGTCCTTGGCTTCTCATCTGCCTTCATTGTCCGCCATGCTCAGAGAGTCCGGAATCAACCCATGCTTATTCAGTCCCAGACCAGCTGGCCTTGGTGGGCTCCCAATAAATCAGTTCCACTGTCACAGTGGGTGGGTGCATCCCTCGTGGTCCTGATTTTTTGCTCATGTTCTCCCTCCTTTTGCTCCTCATTTGGACCTTAAGAGCTCAGACCGTTGCTCCAAATTGAGACTCTGTCTCTACCTCGATCCATCGCCAGATGAAGGTTCTAAGGTGATATGCAAGATATTCATCAGTATAGGATGAATACCTTTTTTCTTCTTTTTTTAAACAAATATCAAAAAACTCATTCATTTTCTAAATCTATATGATGTAATCTTTCCCATCTATTTACATACTTTTACTGATGTTAATTCATTTTGTTGTACCTAAGATAATGTTACTATGCATAATAATTTACAATTAATAAAAAAAGTACACAGGTTTGAAAGGCAGCAAGGAACAGTGTATGCTCGGGTTTGGAATGAGGAAAAGGAAGGGGCAAATGATACAATATATTATCTCAAAAAATAAAATGAATAATAAAAAAGGTTTTTTCAAATATCTAAGCTTGATGTTTATTATCAAACTAAGCTGATCTGTGGAAATGATATCTAATCACAAAATTATAATTTATTTTATTATACCTGAACTCAAAATATGTATTTTAAAATTCCATGTTTCAGTGTTTCAGATGTTAGTGACACTTATGAGCTCTAGAATGTAGAAAACAACTCTGTGAAAGAGTAAAACAGGTAAACTGTTTCTAATTTCCTTTTTCTTCTGCTTCCCCTCTGACATTTTGTGTAGGTATATACTCCCTACTACAATAAAGCAAACAAGGAAGATCTGAAATTTTACAATTAATGATAAAACCACAACTTCATTCACAGAAATAAAAATTTCTGTGAATTATATAGAGAGAACAATAATTTCATATAATTTAAATATAAATATGCTATATTTTTTCTCAGAAATTCTATTCCTCAGAATCTGTCCTTAAAAATGTTGACACACATTTTAAAAAGCATAATTGGACATTAGAAACCATGTAAAACAAAATATACGAGCTGTTTGAACATTTGTTTTACCTTTGCCAAATCATCTTTTTGGAACATTAATTTCGAGCGTTGTAAATGCGTTTATCAGGTAATCAACACTGAACAATATCTGCGTGGTAAAAAGCTCATCTCAATTGTCTGTGAGCTGCATTGCTTATTTTCGTTTTCATTTTAAATAAAATGTTATTTGATTCTGCTATATGAGAAATATTTTTGGGCTAAGATAATATGTAGCCAGGTAAGAGTGATCATTGCATACTAATGAAGACTGGAGTTCACATCCTCAGAACCCACTGCAAAAGCAGGGTATGGTCATGAACTCCTGTAACCCTGTGCTGAAGAGGCCAGAGACAAGAGCATGGGTGAACCTTTCTGTTTACTAGCTAGCTCCAGGTTCAATGAGAAAGTCTTTCTCAAGGAAACAATCCAGAGAGGGATTCAGTAGAACATCCAACATCCTCTGTTGGATTCTGCACACTATGCATGCACACAGTTGCATA
Organism: Chionomys nivalis; assembly: GCF_950005125.1. NCBI lineage: Eukaryota > Metazoa > Chordata > Mammalia > Rodentia > Cricetidae > Chionomys > Chionomys nivalis. The sequence continues at coordinate 2,207,548 of NC_080099.1, read as the reverse complement.
TTGCATACACAACACAAAGACACAGAGGGGAGAGTTGGAGCAAGAGAATACTTTGTATTCTGTCATGGGTGGAATGAGAAATGACTGCCATTGACTTACGCATTTGAACACTTACGACCCAGTCGGGCCACTCTTTGGAGAGGTGGAGCGGGTTTGAAGGTTTGTTGACTCACTGTACTTTCCAGTTCCGTTTTGCTGCTTTATGTATGTGGCTGAGAATTTAATCTTCCAGTTTATTATTCTGGCCATCTGTATCCATGCTTTTGCTTTACTATAGCTTCTTCTTCTGTAATTTCTGTAACTCTTGCTGAAAAGCTCATGTCCGTACAGGTCAACCCTAACCATCAGACTAACCACATTATAAACAAAGCTTCTCTTGCAACTCATAGACCTTTTACTCATTTAATTATATTTAGCTGCAAATAAAACCGTCAGTTTGCTAGACTTATCTTTTCTGAGATAAAATATTCTAATCCATCCACTATTATACCTATCTGTTTCATGACAATAATCAGAGTATAAGATTTTAATTTATGCATGAGGGAAGAGGGAGGAAGTAAAAAAAATTAAATTAAGTGAACTACACACATATGTGATGAAAATGGTCCATTTTTACATGATGTTGGGATTCACGGGCAGGGCACCCCAGTATAAATGCCTTAAACCAGGATTGCAGGGTTTCCAAACCTCAGCAATGGTGGAAGTTTTGTCTGCAGTTTCCACCCATAAAGTATATCCCACCAGACATGATGACCAAGATACCTGTTCATGTTTCTTTGTGTTCTCTGGGAGTGAAAGCATTGGTCTTGAGATACCAAGTAATTGTGTACCAAACTGCATCCTGTTTGACCTACAGGAGAAACCAAATAATAAGGTGAACCCAGAGAAAAACATATATAGATCCTCCTGGAAATTGGAAGCAGACAAGATCGCCAGGCAAAAGTTGGGAGCATGGGGGTGGGGTGGGGATAGGGTGGGAGGAAGGGGAGAGGGGGAGACAGAAGGGAGAAGGGAAGGACTGGGAAGAACTTGGGGGAGTGGGAGAGTTGAGATGGAGGAAGGGCCCATATAGGAGCAAGGTAGACGATATCTTCATAAAGGGAACCATTTTAGGGTTGGCTAGAGACTTGGCTCTAGAGGGGATCCCAGGTGTCCACAGAGATGTCCCCTGCTAGGTCCCTGGACAGCAGAGGAGAGGGCGCCCGAACTGACCTTATCCCATAGTCACACTGATGAATACCTTGCATATCACCATAGAACGGTGGTTGGGGAATGGATGGAAATAGAGACAGAGACCCTCATCAGAACAATGGACTGAGCTCTCAAGGTCCAGTTGAAGAGCAGAAGGAAGATGAGCAAGGAAGTCAGGACTGTGAGGGGTTGGTCCACCCACAGAGTCAGTGTGCCTGATCTAATGGGAGCTCACCAAATCCAGCTGGATTCAGACTGAATGAGCATGTGATCAAACCAGACTCTTTGAATGTGGCTGCCAATGGAGGCCGACTGAGAAGCCATCGATAATGGCACTGGGATTTGTTTCTACTGCATGTACTGGCTTTTTGCAACCCTAGTCTATTTGGAGGCACACATTCCTAGGCTTGGATGGAGGGGGGAGGGCCTTGAACTTCCATGGGGCAGGGTACCCTGCCATTTCTTAAGACTGGAGGGAGAGGGAGGAGGGGAATGGGAGGAGGGGGAGGAAGTGGAAATTTTTGAATGGAATATATATATATATATATATATATATATATATATATATAAAACAAAAAAGTGTTTCTGCTGCATCATTTTCTTATACTTTTGGAATCTTGGAACTTATTTTTTCTTTGATAGAATTTTGGCTAATATTAATGTTCCATGTTGAATTTTCTGATAAAGGGTAAAAGTATAAACTAGAGAAGCAATATATTTCTTTTGCATCATTTGATTTTTGTTATCACAGGTTTGTTTCTATTTTAAAATTATAAAATCAAATAATTATTCTAGTTAATAAAAAATGATAGCATTTGTCTATTGAACTTGAAAGTATTAAATTATTCATATTAGCTAAGTAATTTGTTAATGAATTATATGTGTGATTTTGTACACTTGCCTTCATCTGCTTTGAAAAAATGTAAAATTAATGATATCACTGTTATTTTTTTCAAGTTTAAAAATTGGCCAACTTAATTGGAAATAGAGATATTAAAACATAAATTATGAACATTTTATTAGAGAAAAAGGTCTGTTGGTAATTTAAGTGAATAAATATAGCTTATTTGGCATTGGTTATGTGGTTTCGTTTGTGACATCGACAAGCTGCTTAGAGTTTCATATTCCAGAGCAGAAAAGAATACAAGAGTTCTAATTCAAAGCATCAATCACTGAAAATGAACATAACCTAATGTCAGTGCTGAATCAGGCCATCAATTTATTGCTTTGTAAAAGCAATCAGCAAGCTATCAAGCAATAAAGTGTATGAGATAAGTGCTTCTTTTGAGACAGCAGTGCCATTGACAGTGATCTACTGAGGGGGAACCGCAGCTCCCCGCCAGCGCAGTGTGCCTATTTCTTGTAAAAAGCTCTGCACTGTGCAACAGATGTGAAATATGTTTCCTATTATTATGAACCAATCTGGTTTGTTTAATAGCTTTGTATGCCACTCAGACTCGCCGTCTTACTTAATGAGGTTGTATTTGAACTCCTTTGCTTTCTTGGTGACTTTGTGTAGAGAAGTACAGGTGAGAACCGCTTTTCAGGCAATTGGCCTTAGACAGAGAGGTAACTCACTAGCATTTTTTCCAGTGCCGTACTACATACAGCCGGAGGTATCTGGAGTAAACTGCGGTACTATTAAAGTTGTGTCACTTCTGACTAAAATACAAAATATTTTATATTATGCTAACAAGATGTGATTGATTGCTTATAGCCATCTAGTAAATGGTTGGCTTCTGATACATTTGCTTGTGATAAACATGAAACTATGGGGAAATACAGAGGAATGTAGCATATGTGGCGTTACCCTATATCCTGTGTGTACAAAAGATGGACTTTACTTAATGATGCAATGAATATAGTGACTGTTATATTTAATTCCCAGTAGGTTTTACAGTGATATTTTTGCATCATTGTTCATTCAGAAAACCAGAAGCTACAGAAATAAAAAGTAACAGTGAAACATTAAATAAAGATTGCTGTGTATTTATTATATTATCTATCTATTTTTGTATTATAATAATGATAAAATAAATATTATTTACAATAATATCATTAATGTTATAGTTTTATTTGTTCTTTGAAATTTTTATATATTCATAACATATACTTCATTCAACACTTCCCAGATTCCAACACTTCTCCCGATATCATGTCCCTTTTTTCTCTTTGATCATCCACTGAATACAGCTCCCATTTCTTAATTAATGGAAACAAATATTTTAAGAAGTCAGCATTTGCCAGCCTGGTCTACAAGCTGTTTCCAGTACAGCCAAGGCTACACAAAGAAACTCTGTCTCGAAAAACTAAATAAAAAATAAAAATAAAGGAAAGAAAGAAAGATGGAAGGAAGGAGGGAAGGAGAGAGGGAGGGAGAAAGGAAAGAAGGAAGGAAGGAGGAAAGGAAGGAAGGAAGGAAGGGAGGGAGGGAGGGAGGGAGGGAGGGAGGGAGGGAGGGAGGGAGGGAGGGAGGGAGGGAGGGAGGGAAGGAGGGATAAAAGTCAGCATTTGTTCCTGAGAATGCATCAAATATAGTACTGTACACATATGGAATTCATGCGAATAATTTTTACTATCTTCAATCAAGAACATACCTGGTGGTTTTTGAGCTTTTAAAATCAATTTTCAAAGAAAACCAGCCCACACATCACAATCCTAGAGAACAGAGATAACAATGAGGACACTAAGAGAGACTTACATAGATCTAATCTACATGGAAAGTAGAAAAGACAAGATCTCCCGAGTAAATTGGGAGCATGGGGACCTTGGGAGAGGGTTAAAGGGGAGGAGAGTTGAGAAAAATGTAGAGCTCAATAAAAATCAACAAAAATGAGAAAAATCAATTTTCAGAGTTTTTTCTAATGGAGATAGGATAATAAAGATACAAAAGCTTCTTCCTTATGTAGCAAGGCTGAAACGGCACATTCAGGATGATCATGAAAACATCTGCATTAGGAAGTTTTGCTCAAGTGGAGAGGATTTGCGTTTTCAGCTGTATATTAAGATAGTCGTAGCTTAAACTGCTACTGTTACTACTTATTTTACTGCTAGTTTTTGGTATTTTACTCAAATCTTTCAAAACTTAGTACTAACTGTTGTTAAACACAATGGGAATAAATATTTCATTTTAGCGTAGATTCATTTTAAGAGAGGACAGAAGATATAGTTATGTGGAGACCCAACAATGGGAGTCTATTCCCACCTTGTCTGAATGTCAGAGTTTGAGTTTATTTTGCTCTCTAAAAGTTGTTGGCAACAAGCGTGGCTGAACACCCTGACCTAGGGTGTGGTTTGTTGGTGTTTTGGAGAGTAAGATGACCCATACAGGTAGATCTGTTCCACCTTGACCGATGGTCAGAGAATTCAAGCATGCTTCTGCTCCTTCTTTTGTTTTTTTTTTTTTTATATTTTTTTTATTAATTAATTTATTTAATTATTAAAGATTTCTGCCTCTTCCCCGCCACCACCTCCCATTCCCTCCCCCTCCCCCAATCAAGTCTTCCTTCCTCCTCAGCCCAAAGAGCAAGCAGGTTTCTCTGCCCTGTGGGAGGTCCAAGGACCACCCACCTCCATCCAGGTCTATTATGGTGAGCATCCAAACTACCTGGGCTCCCACAAAGCCATTACGTGCAATAGGATCAAGAACCCATTGCCATTCTTCTTCAGTTCTCAGTAGTCCTCATTGTCCATTATGTTCAGCAAGACCGGTTTTGTCCCATGCTTTTTCAGTCCCCGGCCAGCTGGCCTTGGTGAGTTCCCAATAGAACATCCCCATTGCCTCAGTGTGTGGGTGCACCCCTCGCAGTCCTGAGTTCCTTGCTCGTGCTCACTCTCCTTCTGCTGAATTTTGCATACAAATGGACGGAAATTGAAAACACCATCCTGAGTGAGGTAAGCCAGACCCAAAAAGAGGAACATGGGATGTACTCACTCATATTTGGTTTCTAGCCATAAATAAAGGACATTGAGACTATAATTCGTGATTCTAGAGAAGCTAAGTAAGAAGGTGAACCCAAAGAAAAACATATAAGCATCCCCCTGAATATCAACCTTCATCAGGCGATGAAAGAAGACAGAGACAGAGACCAACATTGGAGCACTGGACTGCTCCTTTTGAATTAGGAGGTTTGACCTAGGGAGGGCAGTCTTCAGTATAGTTGGTCTAGTGTGTGTTCACTGCCTAAACAACAGAATGCTTAACAGATTTGGGCAGTGGTGGTGCACGCCTTTAATCCCAGCACTCAGGAAGCAGAAGCAGGGGCATCTCTTTGAGTTTGAGGCCAGCCTGGTCTACAAGAGTTAGTTTTAGGACATGCTCCAAAGCTACAGAGAAACCCTGTCTCCAAAAAACAAAACAAAACAAAACAAAACAAAGAATACTTAACTTAGGATATAGTTGCTTGATGCTTCAAGTGCTGGAGCAAGTCACTGTTCTAGTTGTTCTTTGTATATTTTAAATCAGTCTTCTGCCCTCTTCCCAACCCATTGCATTGGAGTATAAAAGTGTATGCAAAATAAACACAGAAGAACTTTATATGCAAGAGGCACTGAGTTGCCTTCCTGATACTACCCTATGTCTCTGTGTTTTTTTCTCATCTCTGTTCCTCCTACTTATTATTTTTAATTTTAACACCCCAAACCTGGAACGTAAGAGTCCACCGCAGCTAGGGGAGAAGTCACTCCAAAACAGGGTTCCTGACACAGTTTGAAATCATCCTCTGAAAAATCTTTTGGATATTGTAAAATTTTGCCTAAATGAGAATCATACAAAGTTTGTAACAAACAAAATTTTATTCGTGTCATCAAAAAAGAGACATACATATATCCCACATTTTACACCACTTTCTTCCTAATAGAAAATCCTCGTGTGGTGGATGAGTCTATGTGTGCCCAGTACATGTGGAGACAGAGATTGGCATCAGATGCTTCCTCAGTCAGTCACCCCTAAGTTTAGTTTCTGAGACAGGGTCTCTAACTACCCAGGGCTCACTGCAGGCAGTGGATGGCCGGTGAGCTCCAGGGAGATGCCTGTTTGCCTTTGTAGTGCTGGGATCACAGGCTTACACTGCCATCTTTGACATTTTATATAGTATCTGAACACCTGGACTTAGGTCCTCATGACTGTGTGGTAAATATTTTACCTGTTGAGCGTCTCAAGAACCAAATGGGAACTATTCTTGGAAGAAAACAAAGAAAAAAATACCTGGTATTTCAACCAAAATAATTCAGATAATTCTGTTGTAACACTTACTTCAAAAACATCAGTGATGTAATAAGTAAATGTACTAATTAATGTCAATATTCACAGATGTAACTGTGTTAATTAATGTAAGTTCTTTATAAATGCATACAAAGAATCAAATGAATTATCCTTGAATTGTTTTGAAAACACAAAGAAAAATGCACCTTACTGAGAAGCACTAAATGTCATTCACATAAAATAAGGAAGAAGTTATGAATATCGACAGCCATAATTCTATTCCACATCTTCCTAGTGGAAAACAATAAACAAGGGATAAAAATCAAGAAATGTGTGCATCTAGGGATTGTGGCAATCAGGGCTTAAAAGCTCTCACTGCTTTTCCAGAGGACCTAAATTTTGTTCCCAACACCCTCACACCTGTCTGTAGTTTCAGCCACATGAAATCTGCCACCTTCTTCAGGTCTTTGCAGGCATTCTCATACATGTGCACACACATATACATGTAACTAAACTGTTAAAATATTTTAAAATATGTATGTGGATCAATAAAACTATTAGCTATTAATCTATTTTATACATAATCATATCATTACTATTGCTATAATATATAAGACTAACAATAGCTCAATCAACACAATTATTTTATTAGTAAAATTAATAGCATATGATATTTCAATACATGTATGCATTTTATAGTCTTCATGGTAAATATATTTATCACTGCTGGGCAGTGGTGGTACATACCTTTAATCTCAGCACTCTATGAGTTCAAGGCCAGTGTGGTCTAGAGAGGAAGTTCCAGAACAGGCTCCAAAAGCTATGGGGAAAACCTGGTCTCAAAACACCAAATATATATGTGGGGTGTGTGTGTGTGTGTGTATGCATGTGTGTATATGTGTTATGTATATATACATATATATGGACATACATAGAAATATACATATATATTTCCTTAAATCAGTGAAAAGGTACAAAATGTTTTCTTGCAGTTTCTTGAGTCACTATATAATTATGTAATTATCTACAGTCATCCACTGTGCAATAACATACTTCCCCACTTTACAATATTTATTTAATGTTTGCTTGTTTGCTGTGTATTGGTTTATTGTGTTTCTATTGGGTAAGCACTTGTGAAAACTGGCCTACATGAAGAAGTAGTAGGAGAGGGCAGATTGTGGAAGCTGATTTTCTTCATCCATTAGGGGTCTCAGGTATTCACACTCGACAGTAACTGTCTTCACACTCCAAACTATGTAACCAGCCCACTTCTCCTTTGAACTCTAACTAGGAACCAACTTCCACTCTCCATGCTTGGAGGCTCTCCTTTGCCTCTGACGAGATTTTTTTTATAATCTATTTTTTTATAATCTATTTTAAATTTTATAATCTATTTTATAATCTATTTATCTGATTTCAAAATTCTACTTTAAATTTTCATCTGTTTTATCTTTCTACTATTATTTAAATTGATCAAGACAATAATATTTGATAGTTACATACATATGTATAATGTTTAATGACTAAATCAGTGTAGTTGGTAAGTATATTTTTGATAAAGACTTTTTTCCAGACTTCTCCATATATATATATATCAGAACTGCATTTTAATGACTTGTTATATATTTCTCATGTTTTAACAGACACAATACTTGTTTATTACTTCTGTGCAGCAAACATGACATATATTCTCACTGTCCAAACTGCATCTGGCCCTTGACCTGTACCAATTGACTCAGTCATAAGACCAAGTGTTTTTCTTGGCTATTTACTTGCTTCAAGAGTGTTCACCTTTAAACCACATCATCAACATGGGAACAATGCTATCAATTTTATAGTTACAGTTCATTTTAGTTTTTAAGCAGTCTGTCAATTTGTGTTGTATTTCTTATTTTTTCCTTTGAATTCAATGTAGATCATTGTGCTTGTAAGTTGAAAATAACATACTTATGATTTTCATTCAGTCTTTTGTGCAACCCTCTGAATGCTGGACGCCAAAGGGCCACTCTTCTGTTAAGACACTCTGCAGCCCAGCAGAGGGTGATGAGGTAATGCTTTCAGGGCAGTGCCCTTAATTTCTTCATCATTTGTTGCAAGTAGCACAATTCCCCTTCTCCAGTCAGCCACTATCAATATCAATTGTGTTTCCAATTTTGTCTTGTACGTCTGTAAGTGATGAGCAAGTATCAGAAGCAGATGATGTCTTTCCAGCAGCTACGGACAGAAACGTCTGCAGGTCACTTTCTTCCTTCTCTTCATTCTGCCCTCTGAGTATCCTAGCAGCAAATTGTCTGCTGTCATTTCTTTCTCCTTCTTTTCCAATTGTAGTTGCAACTGTATATTAAACTGAATGCTGAAACACTTGGTAAGAGGGTACTTAATTCTTGTTTCCACTTCATCCTCGGATCACCCCACAGGTGATCAATTAAATTAACTGCACACTCTTTTAAATGTGAGAATTTAGTACTATACAATACTATGCCAGGTATGAAATTATTTGATGAAAAGATTTTGAGTATACGTGATGTAGTAATAATAGGTAATATACATAAACAAACATGACAACTACCATGGCAAGCTTTCATGTGTTATAGATAATCTGATGATTCTCTCATGTTTGTATATTTTGTTTCTGTACACATTCAAAGAGAAACTATATATCTGAATATACAGATCTTAATTCTTTGAAAAAATAGTCTTTCACAAAATTCTTAATGTTTAATGTCAAATAGGTGGTACAAAAATAGGCTCTTCTTCATGTTATGAGATGAAGGACGGCCTTGGAAGTATAGGGTTTTACAGTTCATTCAAGTAGCTGATAATACTCTCAATTATATTCATTTTGAAACAATTACCTTCTTGATTTATTTTTTCATTCTTTAATTTATTAATGCTGTATTCTAAAGAGTTTGCAAATAGCAAAACCACACATAGATTTAAATAAATCCATTCTTTATAGACACCAATGGATTGCTGTACACTGGAATATCCATCGTGAAACTCAGAACTTCATCTCTGACTTCACACATTCACCATCAAATATATTTTTATACTTATCTACGACCAAAAAAAAGTCCTTGTCAGAGTAAAGAATACCAAGGATATAACTCTGTGTTCTCTCTCAATACTCGTGTCTACTACCTCCATTCCAATCTTCCTCATCTAATATTTACCCTTCTTAGTATGCTTCCTAAATATTGTATTATATCCATATGCATACTTACATAAAATATATATGCATACATATATTAGGATAGAATATATATTACATACAATTTATGTATATTATAAAATAATATCTTTCAGGCTAGAACCAACATTTGGGGAATAACATGTTCTTGTCCTTTCTTTTTAAGATTATGTGGCCTTACATAATATTATGTATTCTATGCTCATCAATTTTACTCCAGATTGTAAGAATTTATTTTTTTAGAGCAGAATAATACTACATATCAAGTGTGCACTGTGTTTTTAACTATTTTGAGATACTTCCCCGCCCCCAGTCAGAATGGCTATTATCAAGAAATCTGGCAACAAATGTTAGAAAGGGCAAGAAGAGAGAGAAAACCTTATTCACTGTTGATAAGGGTGCACATTTAGACAGCAGTAAGTTTGGAGATTCCTCAAGAGCTTACAAAAATAGAAATACCTAGTGACATAGCAAGTTTATTTATGGGCATATACCCTGAGAACTAAATGGTATAGAGATGTTTGCAATTCTATTTTACTGCTGTGATGTGGGATACCCCTGTGTATGCTGTGAATAACATTGGTTAATATAGGACTGCATTGAGCCCATTTGATTGTTGTAATCTAGTGTTGATTCTTTTTTTTTTTTTTTTTTTTTTTGGTTAGGCTGGGACAAGAAATTATTGAGATGTTGATGAAAACGTACATTTCATAGTAAAATTCTCCTTAAAAAACCTCTCTTTCTGTTTGCATGTTTAGTTATGCTCTGAGTAGCACAGACCACAACTAACCAGAAGGAGTTAGTTTTTCTCTTCTACCATATATATCCTGGGGATGTATCTCAGGTCATCAAGTTTAAAGATAAGTGAGTTTATTCACTGAGTCATCATATTTTAGCTCTTCTTAAATTAATTAATTAATTTTTTAAATTATATTTCTTGGTTATTATTTGTCCATATATTAATCATGAAGTTTCTTTTTACAAAGAATATTCTAAACTTCCTAGAGTTAGTTAGGTATGTAAAAACTGCATTAACATATTGAGCACTGATGATGTAATGATCAAATGACTAATAAAAGCCTAGGGTCCTCTAAAGTTTTCAATTCCAATTTTTTTAACTTTAGCAAAATGTTTTCTTGAGCATAGTATTCCAGTTTGGAATAAATATTATGATTCATAATAAATTGCTTGCTTAGAGAATTACCAGGAATTTTAGTCTGCCGATTCCATGTTGTCACAGCATTGTTTAACTTTGTATTTAAAGGAATTATTTGTTGTTTGCATTTGGACAAATATATCAGTAGTACAAAGGTTTACAGTTATAGTAGAAGAAGAAAATTAATCTGTAGAGTGTTTTTCCTGATAGTTTTGATGGCTGATCATGTAATAGACGGGACTAGGCATCATTGAGCAATATTTGTGAAACAGATGAATTTCTTCAGCCCCTTGTGATATTGCTGTCAAATGCATTGTATTCTGACACAGACTGAATGTTTTCGTATCTCAATTATTATTTGTGTTTTTAGCTTTAAAGTAATAAGATCCTCTAAAGAATTCATGGATGCCTGTGAATTGTAGCTATATATCATATATAAGAATTAAAATTGTAGCTATAAATAATATATAAGAATTAAACTGATTGTCTGAAGGGACAACTTAGTAATCAATAAAACCTAGATATTATAGATGACTCGTCTTTTGGGTTTCAACCAGGACCACATTCCCTTATTTTCTACCATTCCTCTCTTAGTAAATACTTTGTGATAGGTTCATATTCTTAAAATATTGACAAAGGAAAGATGGATAAGTCACCATATTGTACTTGCAAATGGACTTGCCAGATACAGAAGAATACAGGTAAAAATAGATAAAGGATAGAATAATGGTATGGTTCATCGGGTAAAGATATTTGCTGCCAAGTCTGATGACTTGAATTTGATCCCTGTAATGTACAGTGTAGATTAAGAGAACCACTTTCTGAAATTTACACTCTTTCAGATGAATCCTTGCATTTATATAGACTGAGAGGAAGGGGATGAGGTTAAAGAGACCAATAAATATATTAAAACATTCAAAAATGAAAGGAAAGTAGGTTATTGTCCTTGTAACTGTAAGGGTTGATGATACCACAAAATCCAAGTACTGTCTTTGTCTGATTCATAAGCCACTTATCCATGGCATTTTATTATAGCAGCTCAAGTGGACTGATATGTGTTCCTATTTGCTCATATACTGGTCTATGTTAGGGTTATCCAGGGGACCAGTAATCACCAATGTGTGTGTGATTCTGAGAGAATGTTGGTTGCATTTGTTGATCAGTCAGTGACTGGGTTAGGCTACAATAACCCTGTACGGTCTGCAGAACCGGGGAAAGCAGTGAGGACCTGTGGTGGAGAAATAAGTGATGAAGCCAGAGTTCCCGGAAGAAGGCCCGTCAGACCATGGGCCATGGCTAATGCAAGTCTACACAGAGGGTGATGAGTCTGATTGGATCTGCAATTATAGCAGGAGCAAAACCATGTCAGCTCATGAAGACAATGATGTGTGTGCACAGGTGGGTTTGCTCCTTTCCTGCTCTTTATTCCATCTGAGTCCCAGATAAATGGATACTGCCACCAACATTAAGAACAAATTCAGACCATCTCAAGTCTCTGATCCCATTCAGTTGCTTCAGTAGGCATTCCTACAGATACACCTAAAATTGAGCATTAGTAATATCCAGTCAATGGCTTCAAATGTTTCTTTCCAACTTAATTTGACTACGCAGAGAAGAAATAAAGTGGACTTTTCTGTTTTCTCTCTCCCTTTTTTAACTGAAAAAATTCATACAATGTATTCTGATAGTTTTTCCTTACTTAGCTCCTCTAAGCCCCATCCCATTTCTCACTTACCCAAATCCATATCATTTCTTTCCCTCTCTAATTATAAAATATATAAGAATATAAATTGTTAATAATAATAAACATAAAATAAAACCAAATCAGAATAAAGTAGAAAAACTAACTAATGAAAAAGGGAAACAAGAAAATAAAACAGGAAAGACATTCAGATGTGGAGAGACGCATATTGACACACATAGAAAACCCATAAAAATAGAAAACTACAATATAAAAGCAAAGATCTGTAATACTAAAAAATTAAAAAGGAAAAATACGCAGATAAGGTATTATGAGACAAAAATCCTCCAAAACTATCACTGTGTTAATTGGGTGCTGGCCATCTACTACTAGGATCGGTTCTTCCCTTAAGTACAACATGGAAATTTTCTGTATGTACAGTTTAGGAGTAGGATTAAATGTGAAGTATAAGTCTATATGGGTTTTGTTTTCTTTTTCTTCAACTACAACAGAAGGAAATCATTTTCAGATAGATAGCGACCAGACAAATAAGAAGTAAGCAGTTCTCAGCCATTTTTGGCATCGACATGCCCTGGGAACTATTCCCACAATTGATGCATATTTTACGTAATTATAATTATACACAAGTAACCCATATTCTTTTCTTTTAATAAACATTAAATGATATTCTACATATTTGTCCTACTCTTGAGTACACCACCATGAGCTTTCAGATGAGAAATTAGCTCTATTCCAGCACGTTAAAATCTGAGCCTGCTCAAAGACCACATTTTTTACTTCATAGGCATCTACATCATTACTACTTATACTATCGATTTACTCAGGGGCTCAGGCTTTGCAACATTGTTCTTACATAAGATATAGTTTGACCTCCACATCATGTAACTCTAAGAACGCAACGTAGTTATTTAATCTTCTATCATGTGTCTCCCCAATTGCTAATTCTTACACTAATAAGTAATTATTTTTAGATTTTAAATAAAGAAAATGCTGGCGGTTTAAAACATTTTCAATTTTTAAAGGAATATGGAAGCATTTTGAAATGTTTCCAACCAACCCAGCTCTTGCAGGTTTAAAGTAATTTATTGATAAGGAAATGGAGGAAATGCCCCCTCCCCACCATCACTGCATTCAACTGTACTCAGGTGCTTTTAGTTGTCATTGTGTCATTTCAGTATTTTAAGTTAGCAACAGTATCTATTCTACACAAATATAATTATGAATCTTAAAAAGTGTATCCACCTAGAGATATATAAGACGAAGTAATCACTTTTGAGGCAAATTTGGCTAGGTCATCAGTAGGAGACACATAATAGTTTATTTATCAGAACTGTACTCTCAGATAAAAGGGCAAGAGAAACATGCAATCCCAGTACATTTTTTTCTCCCTTAATTGCTCCACGGCCAACCGAACAAATTGATTCCATCATATAAGGCAATTTAACATTTTTTTTTTCGGATTTTAATTGATTTTACTATTGCAAGCATCTTAGCTGGTTCACTGCTCCCAGTGGCATTACAGAGCTATATCTCAATGAAGACTGTTACTATATTAAATCAGTATATCAATACACCTTGCATTAAGAAGCAAGGGCCTTAGAGAATCTATGAATCAAAGGAGAAAGAAAAATGGTTGTTGAACTAAAGTGCTCTGAAAACAAACACATTAATGGCAAAACATCATAAAAGTTTCCTTTGTGCTGAGGGATACATAAAACAAAAGTGCACAGCATGGTAATATTCTCCCCATATATTGATAAAAAGCACTAAAATGTTTTCTCTGGGGCAGGACATTCAACTGGCTGCTTCCAAATAATGCATAAGATATGTGAATTAACAAAAACCAGAATGACCTTCTTTATGGCAATCATTTTTAATATAACTGAGGAAAGTAGCTACATTCCCTAGACTTGCTCACAAGGACATGGACAGGTCTGATATATCAGCTTCATGTAGGTACATAAAGAAAACCATACTCATTTGATTGCACAAATTTTTAAGGATAAAGTCTGATATATATGTGGACAGAAGACAGTGGGGTCAGAAATCTAATCACAAAGGAGATAGTGGCAGATTGATAAGAATACCAGAAGGCAAGACTGGTGTGATGTAAAACACTGCCAGCAACTAGTCCACTCCAACAGTGATAATGGACATAATACAATATCTATCATCTATTTTTCAGCCACTGTAATTTTCTTTTATATGCTTTTAAACTCAAGGTACTCAGTTATATATGTATTGTTTCTATTCCTAAGAACTAAAAGATGAGTTAACGATATTCTCAACAATACTAGAACTGTTCACTCTGTTATCACAGTTTATCATTAATTGGCTTAGTTGTGACAAGGAAAGAATGACTTCCTTTTACATCTTAAAGAAATGTAGCTGAAAAGGAATTTAGAATATTTTTATGAAAAAAGGTCTATTCCTAGGAAATTCTTCCTACTGCTGTTGACTGACAGGGTATTTTAAGGTAGTAAGGGTATTTATGTGTACAATTAATTTTCAGCAATTAGTGTGTAGAAAATTGACTATCTACATATTTAGCATTGAAGCATTTTACTTTATAATGACATACAGAAAAGAAATATTATCGTATTCTTAGAGAAACAAATATCATACATGTACTGCAAAATATAAACTATCTAGCAATTTCTCCTGAGTTAGTTTATCCCCTCCTAGAGAAAGCCAGGCCCTTTACTTAATACTCAGTAAGATGGGAGAAGAATCCAAAAGATGACAGAAACACACAAGTCACAAGTATTGGCAAGTCTCTGAAAGTTTCCAGACTCACAAATCTCTCAACCACCCAACACACACTTGCACTTATATAGGAAGTAAGGACTACTGAAGATGAGAGACTCTCACGTGAGCCAGGTGCCTTGCATATGCTGCAATGTCTAGGATTGTTGCTTTTCTTTTCTTTTTTTTTTTTTTTTTTTTTTTTTTTTTTTTTTTTTTTTTTCCCGAGACAGGGTTTCTCTGAAGTTTTTGGTGCCTGTCCTGGAACTAGCTCTTGTAGACCAGGTTGGCCTCAAACTCACAGGTATCCACCTGCCTCTACCTCCTGAGTGCTGGGATTAAAGGTGTGTGCCACCACCGCCGGGCTGGATTGTTGCTTTTCTGTGTGAGCACTCAGACTAAGGTGGACTTTTTGGTGATGTAATGACACTTAGTTGTCCATGCTCCTGTAAGCATCCCCAGTAAACTCATTATTTCAGTGAGTTGGACTTTTGTGAAGCCATTTCTTTGTCCTCTTCTCTGGGTTTTGTCTGGTGTGGGTAAACATTTATTTGCATCTCCTCAACCATGTATCTCTGGTCTTTTCACTTATATTTGAAAGTTGTTATTCTTATTTTTTACAAGAACTTGAAATATTGAAATACATGGTTTGAACTAATGGAACTATTATTGATTTAAATGCCCAATATTAGGACAAAGCTCATCAAAACAGATTTTTTTAAAAGAAAAGGAAAAGGGAAAACTCACAACTAAACAGAACAAGAGTAACTGTATCAAAGAAGGGGAGAGATGGGCATTACCCAATTCAAAATGAAATTGACTGTCTATTACCAGGATTTTATGTTTGTGGAAGAAATTTCTCAGGAGCTTGACTGGTACCTTTAGTATTATCAGAAGCACAGTTAATTTTCTTATGACTATGAATTGAAGCTACTTTTACAAATTTTATAACTCATGATCTCTCAACATAATTATAAATCTGTGTAAAATCTTTCTTCATTAGTACTTATGACATCATTGTAATAATCATTGTCGTAGAGTGAAGCATTGCAAAGTAAAGCCAAGAAGTGATCAAAGTCAATATCCTGGAGTAACAGTCGGTCATTAATGTAAAAAGTAGAGAAGAATGTATTTTTGTCTATAAGTATGAAGATAAGCTAGAATACAAATGCCTAGGTTAATTTAAGTTTAAGGGAAGAGAAGAAAAAGAAGAAGAAGAAGAAGAAGAAGAAGAAGAAGAAGAAGAAGAAGAAGAAGAAGAAGAAGAGGAGGAGGAGGAGGAGGAGGAGGAGGAGGAGGAGGAGGAGGAGGAGGAGGAGGAGGAGGAGGAGGAGGAGGAGGAGGAAGAAGGAGAAAGAGGAGAAGAAGGAGTAAAGATGGTGGGGTGGGCTAGAGAGGTGTCTCAGCAGTTAAGAGCACTTTTTGCTCTTACAGAGGACACATGTTTCTTCCCAATGGTAGCTCAAAGACATCCATAACTCCTTCCAGGGCAAATGTCACAGTCTTCTGACCCCCTATGCAACAGGCATGAATTCATGCACATTGTAAAAAAAATAAATTACAATTCAAAGAAAAAGATAGCTTCTGAAGGAGACAGATGCTTACTGGTAAGCCACATCCTCTTTGTGATACATTAATTAATAAAAATAAGCTAATTTAAGATATAAAGAATTAGTTCATAAGAAGCCTGAGCTATTAGGCTAGGCAATATGGTAACAAATATAGTTTCTTTGTGATTATCCAGGTCTGGGCAGCTGGAAAGAGACAAACAGTATCAGTTTACAACCTTAACTCAAAAATAATTTAATTTCCAAAATCAAGGTGGAAATCCTAGATTTATTTCAAACTTGAATAACATTATAAATTATTTGTTATATTAAAATTGATGCCTATATTTAAAAACTGGGTTTTATTGTAAAGCCCTGCAACTTACTATGCAGATCAGACATGGTTTGAAATTAGAATTATCTACTTGACTCTGCTATCCATGTGCTGGGATTAAAAACAAGCATCTCAATGCCTGACTACATGGGTTCTTTTAAAGATTGATATCTGATGACATTTGACCTATTCCATATTTGTTTTTTCTGTATACACTTCTTTTTGTCCTTGAATCCTTTGAAGAGTCTCCATGTCTTTTATTTCGCAAGCAATTTTCAGAGTTTCTATGTATGGTATGTGGTTTGCACAGCAAGATTATTTTCTTGCCTCTTATATCTTCTCATATGTTAATTCCCAATTTTTCACCCTGAAATTCTAGTCTTTCATATACATGTAAATTACATAAGATGATGTTCCTAGTACTTTCTGTCTCTGTCTCTCTCCTCTGTGTGCTTCTAAATAGCACAATTTAGATTGTCCTTTCTACAAGCTAATTCTTATTCTTCAAGCCAATTTAAAACATATCCATGAACCTATTCTAGTACTTTACATTGCCGTCCTCATGTTTTATTCTGGCATCCCTACATGAAGTAATTTGCTGCACCCTAATGAAGGTATCCGCTTTACTCCTCATGATGTTTAACTTTTTCAACCAGGCTTTACATACTGAAAATACTTACCTTATATATTTTTGATCATCCTGTGCCTTTTGTTATGGCTGGATCATATTCTATTGCTTGTTTCATATTCTCATAAATATTTTATTTATTGCCTATTTTATATATAATTCATACTTGTAGTCAACACTAATGTTATGTAGATCATAATGGAGGGAAAAATCATCCCTATTCCTAGAAATGATTGTATTCCTGGTGTGGTTACTGCACGTGCGTTCTATGTGAGAATTGCTATTCTCATGGTCTGTATTTTATTAACACTCTTAGTCCTTGAGCCAAAAGCACTTAATTTATTGCCTGTTCAAGGTGTGGTTTCACAAGCTCTAGGGACTATTTAACATCTCCTCCTTCACAGTTAAATATTTATTAGTGCTGCACTTCAGAGATGCTGCTCCCATCATTGCTCAGGGTAGAATATTGTTCAATGTTATTGCACCGTACCTTTCACCCTGAGCTAGGACTATTGTGCTGTTTCATCTAATTGTGTTTTTCTTACTTTTTCAATTAGTGCTTCAATTTTCTATGCATTTTTTCTTAAGTTTAACAAAAAGAAAAAATCTGATCTGATTAAGTCAGATTTGTGACCAAGCTTTTCAGATTTTCATCAACAGACCATTAGTATTTTCCCTCTTTTATACCTGCTATAACTTGACTTGTGCATGCTACTCCTCCCTCCCTCCCTCCCTCCCTCCCTCCCTCCCTCCCTCCCTCCCTCCCTCCCTTCATTCTCCCCTCCACTCTCTTTCACCCTTCCTCATTTATTTTTCTATATCAATCCTCCAAGAAGACGACCATTTTCCTTCCTTTGCTTCTTTCATTGTGAACAATATACTAAGGCTTTGAGTAAAGCTGTTGTTCACTTAGAAAGTTCTAAGGCAGAAACCGTCAGAATACGCAAGCATCCACCTTTGCTCCATCACTTCCCACTGATCATCTACATGGCCCTTATCCATTATTAACCAGTAGAAAAGAATCCCTGTTTCTTATCACTCTCTCAAGGTCCTTTCTCCTCATGGATAAATGTTTGCTTATCTTTACTTGTGGTAATTCATCTTTAGACTAATTACTTCCTACATGAATTTAAGGAATATTGCTCTTTTTAATATTTATTCTAGTTTTTTGTTTATCTATTTGGTTGGTTTGAATTTTGTGTAGTTTTTGTTGTTGTTGTTTGATAACTCCCTAAATTTTATATCATCTCATAATTTTGCTTTATGCTTTTTTATAAGAACACATAACCAAAAGTTTGAACTCTCAGTATAAATACTGCATGGAAAAACTTCAGTCCTTTAATATAGTTCGTCATGTTGTGGTGACCCCAGCCATAAAGTTATTTTCATTGCTATTTCATAACTGTAATTTTGTTAGTTATGAATTGTAATATAAATATCTGTGTTTTCCAATGGTTTTAGGTGACCCCTGTGAAATGGTCATTATACTCTCAAAGCTGTTGAGACCCATAGGTCTAGAACCACTGTAACTATTGTAGTCTCTGGACCTGTGAGTTCAATCAACAAAGATTACTCTTGAAATGGAATCAAAATAATTGTCATTCTGTGACTGATTTATCTAGCATAATGTTTTAATGTTAAATGATTTTCCATGACTTTTCTACTAGCATATTTCTATTTCTTTCTGCCATCCATTCATGTGCAGAAGGACTTTAACCAGGGAACCCATGGCTACCACACTTGGATAAGGCTTCTGTGTAGAGAAGACAACAGAGCACTTTTTTTAAAAAAAAATCACACAACAAAGACAAGATTAAAAAGATTCACTTTAATCATAGTAACCCATATGTTGAGACACCAGCACAAAACACAAACATTAACAGACAAAAAATTCTTATATCAGAGCCCAATAACTATACTACCATATACACTACGAAGCATAAAACAAAGACCTCAAAACAACAATTGTGGATATGATGAGGAATTTCAAGAGAATATGAATAAATTCTTAGCAAAGTCTGGGAATACACAAATGGTTGAATGAATAAAAACTATTCATAATATGATGGAAATAATATCTGTGCCAATTACACATCAACTAAAGTATATGTATCTTAAATGAATAAAAAATTTAAACAGGACACCAAGAAAACAGATAGCGAGTTAAAAATGGGATATAGTTTAAGTACAGTTCTCAAAATAGAAAACACAGATTACTGAAAAACTCTCAAAAATATTCAAAAACCTTAGTTATCATGGAACTACAAATCAAAACTACATTGAGATTTCATCTTACATATATCAGAATGGCCAAAAGCAATAAAACAAAGGGTGTCTCATGCTGGTCTTGATAAGGAGTACTGGGAACAATTATCTATTTCTGGGTTGTGTGTGTGAATTTGTCAAACCTCTGGAAATATGTGTTTCATTTAGCTGGAATCTGGGAAGAGATTTACCACAAGATTCATTCATCTATATCACTCTTGGTTATATACCCAAAAGACTGTGTATCCCACTATAGAGATAGCTGCTCATCCGTGTTCACTGTTCTGCTCTTCATAAGAGTAAGAAAGCAGAAACAGACTAGACATCTATCAACCGAGGAAAGGGTGATGAAAATGTTGTATTTTGCACAGTGGGATATCATCTTAATATAGGTAGGGTGGAGATAGTAAAAATCATTCTAAACATGCTAATCTAGATCCAAATGACAATTATGATGTATAGTTTTTTATATGTAGATGTTTGCTTTTAAACCTTAATTTATCATGCTGTAATTCATATACCCACAGAGATTAGGGGCAGAGTTAAGGACGAGTGGAGAGAACATCCTCAAAATAAAGAGAAATACAACAAATAATTATAGACAGAGAGATTGGAGCATGAAGGTCAAATGGAGAGTTGGGGATGAGAAGGAAGGAGATGAACACAGAGAGACACAAAGAACACTGAAGCCATTTGAAAGCCATGTAAAAACCTACTACTATAGAAGCTTCTTAAAAATATAATAACTGCAGAGGCAATACCACAGCTAGATTTTTTTTCCCACAATGTGAAACCTGAATTGCAGAAATGGAATAAGTCTAGTTGATTCTCTAGCCACAGTGGCTCCACAGAAACTTCTAAATATCTCAGGCTATCATAGACTATTGATTTTTTTTCACAAACTAATGGTAAGGTCCCAATGAAAGTGTTACAAGTCCTAAACATAACTCTGAGATCTTTTATTCCTGGTTTAGTCACTAATAATGAATATAACACGGATAAGATTATTCAATTTATTTATCTCTCAATAAGCATTTAATGAATACTACAATATATTTATGGTTCTGAGTACACAGTTCTCAACAGTCTTGTTGGGATTTTTTATTAGTTTAAATCAAATAGGAGGAGTAGAAACATTTTAGCTTCAGAAATGAGAAGTCAGAATTTTCAACAAATGTGCCTCTTTTTTCTCCCTGTGGTCTGTTGCTCGTATTTGTTTAAAAATAAAGTCAGATATTTTGGATTATTCTGAGCATGTTTTCCAGGGACTAATTCAGATAGTGTTTCTGTGCATTTTTTTCTTTATAATCTCATCAGTTTCTCAAGATACTCGATATCTCCATCTACTATCTATCAATATGAATGCATTCTAGAAAACTGCTTGCTTTTGATCATTATTGTTCACTTAAAGTCTATGTCCATCAATGGAGGAGAGCTCACCCTGGTGGTGAGGACAAGAGAGAGCTGGCAGGCTGGCCAAACCTGCAACAAGACAAGCCCAGAACCAAGCTATGTGCTGGCCCACCCCAGCATCCAACCATCTGTGATCTGCTGGAGTGTGTGAAAGGACTGGTCCTGCCCACTCCAAACTCCAGGATTTCAACAACACAGGGCAACAGCAGGGTAACCAAGAGTCCCAGTGAGGGCCCAGCATCTATAGTGTAGCAAAAGCTGAAGGTCTCGAACCAGACCAATGGCTCTGCTATGAACAGTTGCAAGAAAAGATAAATAGATAAAAGTGTTTACTGTGTGACTCACTGTGTCACACTACAGCTTCTGTGATAAAACTGTTTTCTTTCCTGCTCTCTTTTTTTCCTTTTTCTCTTAAATTTTATTTTATTTCTGAGTGAGGTTGCAAGAGCAGAGGGTGGATATGAAGGAACGAGGAAACAAATGGGATGCAGATGCATGATAGATAATAAAAATAATAAAGAATAAATAAAAAGAAAAATGTGTCCTTGAAAAATTTCTGTTCTGTTATGATAGATAACACACACATACATACATACATACATACTTACACACACACACACATACACACACACATCCATGCTTGTACAATCTCTAAAGGACTGCATTTAAAGGCAGGGAATTAAAAGTAGTGGTCCCATTTGATTGCTTGTGATACCATATTCTTCAGTCCCTAAAATGCTTGTCCTTCATCCTTCATGATTTTTAACATGTATTTAGTATAAAATGACTTCTCCTTATGTAGTATAGAAGTGGTCATACAATCCTGCTTTCCATACTACAGATACAATGTATTAAGACAAAGCATTTTTAACTGTACAGGATGATTTTCTAGATTTATGTAGAGAGTGTTTGAGAACATCAATGACTTTCACTCAGCTGTCCTAGGCTAATTCTCCCTAAATAAGGATTCATAAAAGAATTTATATGTTTTATTTCAGAAGCTTTGCAATCACAACTCAGTTCCATAGTACTTCTTATTAATAAGAGGATAACTGTTTTCAGAAAAAGCATGAAATCGGTGAAGATTATAACCCAGAGGAACCTTAGGAATGACCTCCTTTCAGATTCCAGAAAATCATAAACTACAATCCTCAAGGAACTGTGAATTAATAAATAGAAGAATCCATGTCCTCCTCTCTGCATTATGCATTTTCTTCATTTATTAATTGTTTCTTTGGAATTAAATTTTCTGTTCTTTTGAAATCAGTTTCAAACATACAGCATTTCTTACTTTTCTCATTGCTATAAAATACACTGTTAAAAGCAATGGGACAGGTTTATTTTGTCTTATTGTTCAAGGGAACCTAGTTCATCAGGGTGGTGATAGGAAGACAACAGGAGATAGCTGGTCACACTGCATCCACAGCCAGGAAACAGAGTGAAGAAGAAATAGGAAATGGAACCAGACTATAAAGGAAAAAGCCTTTCCACCCACCTGGTTCCAACATTCCTCCAGCAAGGTTTTACATAATGAAGATTCTAAAATCTTCATAAACAGTGTCACAGTGGGAGACTATGTATTCAAACACATGAGACTATCAAGGACATTTACACTCAAACCATCATAACACATACTGATGTAGAATAGCCACACGTTTCATAGGTAATAGAGGTTATGCTACCTTGCTCACAATGTGTTTGATTCAGTAATTGACCTAGAATCCTGGTTAGTTTTATGACACAAGGTAGAGTTATCTGAATGGAGGGAACTTCAGTTGAAAAAAAATGCCTCTCTAAGGTCAGGATATAAGATATTTTCTTAATTAGTGATTTATGGGGAATGTTCAAGTCCTTTGTGGTTGGTGCTATCCCTGGGCTGGTGGTCCTGGGTTCTATAAGAAAGCAGTCTGAGCAAGCCATGGGAAGCAAGTCAGTAAGTAGCTCCTCTCCATGGTCTCTGCATCAGTCAGGTTCTTGTCCTGATTTCCATCCATGATGCATCATGATATAGAAGTGTGAACTAAATAAACCATCCCTCCACTCCAACTTGTTTTTTGACTATGGTGCTCATTACAGCGATAGAAAACCTAACTAAGGCACCTAGGAAATAAGAACTTATTACTTAGTTCTATTATATTTAAGAATAATGTAGTAATAAAGGTCACTCTCTTTACATAAAGAATTTATCCAGACTTAAAACTGTTTCTATGGAGAATGTTTCCAACATGATTAAAATCTGTTTTGATTTCATCTGTTGTTGCTTGCATGCACATAACCAGACAACAAAACTTTACCAACCTCCTAAAAACAATGAATACTTGAAAGGCCCTTGAGAACCTAGCTTTAATAATTACATAAAATTCAATTATGGTGTTGTGAACTTGAGTGCACTTACTTTTTGATTAATTTCAGTGTTAAAGTCAGCTCTCCTAATACAAGCCCTCGATAACGTCATCTGGGAAAAGCCCCACCCTAGATATTAATCCTCCAAGTAGACATTTATTAAGATGGATTTGTTTTGTAGCAGTTATTCCTTAAACACTGGCGAAAAGTCAATATACAGAATTAAAAAAAAATACTGCAATTGTGGTGCCCTTGTTCTGGTGAAGATGCAGACTGAGAACAATTAAAATTTCATATTAAAACATATTAGTCTCCTTTAGCAGTTTATGATCAATAAAACTTAAGTAAAAAAAATAAACACATCATGAAAGAGAAAGCAGAAGACAAGAAAGCAAAGAAACAAAAGGGAGTGGAAGGTGGCTGGAAAAAGATTTGTTTGTTTGTTACATGTAATTAAATGCAGGTACCATGAACTAGGTTAACGACAGTCACTCTCATGATGTTCTCCTTGTGGCCAAGCAAAAGTGACAACCATATCCAAGGTTAGCTCACCTTCTTTGAAATTATATAGGATACATGCCCCACCTAGTCCTGTCATTTGATGTTCACTGAAAGCATGTTTGTGGCTAGAAACAGTTGAAAGTCACAGGAGATTGTGGCGCATCTGGAGAAAACTGGGGAAGAGCACACAGGAGACTGATGGTCCCACAGACAGTTTGTCAGGGTAGCCTCGGCAGTAATGGCAAATTCTGTGCTAACAGCACTACCAAACAATAAAATTAAATAAACAGAATGAAGAGACATGATCTGAGGCACCCCACAAGTGTGACTGCTATATTAAATATTCAGGGAGTAATTTAGAAAACTCCTTCTAGAAAATGTAGATGGTTGTGACTGCTTGAGTTCTAGGAGAGGGTCAAGATTCAGGACCTTACACAGAAGAAGCCATTGCAGCAGAAAGTACAGCACAGAACTCGGGACAAAACTAACAGGAAATAACAGAATCAGTGTCAGTAAAGAACCTATATCCATCAGACCCCATTAAGCCTGAAGGTTTTTTCTTCCCCAGTGTACAGTTAGCTTTGTAAAAGGCTGTAGGTCCCTCTGGAGAAGAACCTGAGAAAAGCTATCTGCAAAACTTTTAGTTGTCAGAGCCCTTTCTCAGGTGAACCTGGCCACACCTTCATGCAAGGGTTTCTGGGTCTGCAAACCGGCTCACATCTGGAAATTGATTTACAGACCAAGATTGCTTTTTGCTATGATCCAGTGCAGTCTCCCTTTCATTTGTTTGAGAATTTTTATTCTTATGCAGATCAAAGAGAAATAGAGTAGGCTTCTTAACTATTTCATACCTGGAAACACGATGATTGATTATCCAGTACCACACACATAGACATTCACAGAAATAAACAGATGAACACACATGTAATAAATACAAACTCAGACACATATGAACACACAAAATCTCAGGCAAGGAAACTGTAGTATGATAAAATTTTTAGATTGTTTGAGGAAGTTACGTAAGCAACAAACACACATGGACAGTGTGTTTTATGTCATATACATGTAAATATACATAAGATAAAAAGGAAGGCCTGCTACCTGTAAAGACAGAAACTGTTCTCATTAATGTGTCAAAATGGCCTTGAGACTTGGAAAAGACCTTGCTTTATTTGTGTGTTTGTTTTTATATTTGAAACTGTTTTATATAGTGCAGACTGGTCTCTAATCATTTTGTATCTGAGACAAGCTCTAATTGTTGATCATCCTGCCTCTGCCTCCTAAGTGTTGCTATAGCAAGTGTGGACCACCACCGGGAGCAGAAGCCAAAAACCAGCCCTGCTTCTAAATCAACAGTATATATCGAGAAGTGTGGGCTAAACAATAAAGTCAGTTACACAATGTTAGGGCAACATTCTTCATTTCAGGCTTTCATAAATGCCCCTATAGTTTTAAAATGCATAATAATATAAGATAAAAATACTGGACAAAATAAAAACTGTTTATATTACATTTTATTCTGAAGTATTTTTGTGAAAAGGTTATTTACAAATGTTATTGTCTTTGTTTAGTGTATCAATTTGCTTTAGGTTAAATTGGCAGTTATTTTATGGATGTTGTTTCAACTATGATAAGCAAAGTTCTTATAATCGCACATTAAAATTTACATATGGCAAGATAGAAAAATTAGAGTTTTATTCAGAAATTATTCATAAGAATGTGTAAAGTTATAAATATGGGCTAGCTTCCTCTGTATGCTATGCTATATGCCATTAAGTATAGCCAATTGACTCACTTGTATATATGCTGGAATTTTCTGGTGGTTACCCCATGTTTGTTAAACTCAGCATCACAGTGGAAGGGTGTTTTGACATTCTAGACGCTAGGCCTCTCTCTTGTCATTTCAGGGAGTAAAGTGCAATGATTTTCTATTTCCAGTGGGATCACTCTTCTCCTAATTGCCCCCTGAGGAGCCTAGTGTCAGTGAGGATTTCCACCAAATCTTGCATAATGATTAAAAATGAAGAATCCAAGACATCTAAAGAAAAGGTCACTGTATAATCTCCTCTTATTGAAACAAATAGGTGTAATGGAATCACTCTGTCTTCTGCAGGTACATTAGTGAGTGTTCGCAGTCTTGAAGAAAGGATCGTCTAATTCCCTTCCACTGAATTAAACGTTATGGTAATGTCTTCTTTTTTCGACAGGAATGATGTTGAAGCCTCTCATTTTACTTTTTCTTTCTTGGAAATAAAGTTTATTTTCACCTTTCTTTACCAAGAACTTGAGAAATACATATTTTCAAATAAAAGAATATTTTAATGTGTGTGTATGTGTGTGTGTGTATGTGTGTGCGTGTGTATATGTTGATGGCTCTTAAACAGAATCTTTCCTTTAACTTTTGAATCAATATCTAGGAACTGTGATCTATTGTAAGTAGTACAATTAACAATGTATAACAGATTAGTATAGAATAAAGTCAAATTTCCTCATAAAAATTTATTATTTACATATGGGTCTTCATAACACATACTATTTGTAAATAGTTCAATTGTGATTAGAGATGTCACGGCCAGTACATGATTATCCAGCTACTTTCTGAGTGGGAACATTTTCTTGATAGTGTGATATTTAGACAAATACATTTCAACACCTTTAATGCATGTTTTCCTGGTAGTTTCTGGCTTAGAAAAATAACACTAATATTTATCAATATTATATATTTTTTTCATTTTCAGTTTGCTTTAACAACTATCTGTAACTCCAATTCTAGGGGATTGGACACCTGCTTTTGGCCTCTACAAGTACCAGGTATACACATGGTACAAATACATTGGTTCAGGGAAAATACTCATATTTGTAGTATAAATGAGTCTAAGAACATTTTTTACAGGAAGTAGCTCTTGTTTGTTTGGATTTGCAACAGGACTGAATATTCAATGAACTTTTTATGTGTCTGTTCTATGTCTCAGTGTCATTTTCTTCCTGTTACTATGGAGATTAGTGGTAGTGATTCCTCCAGCAACGTTGTGCCTAGGTTTGCTTTGGTTGTTCATGGTTTTTGGTATTTCCATTATTAACTTGAGTGTGGTTTTGTTTTATCTTGCTATGTAAAATATGTAATTTTGTTCCTTATAAGATTATACTGAATCTGTAGACTTTTTTCCAATAATGTAGCTATTTTCAGAATTTTAATTATGCCAGTCTTTAAGCAGTCTTTCTGACTTCTAATGTTTAATATTTTTAAATTCAGTTTCCTAGGATGCTGACAGTATTTTATTCTCTGTGTTGTTTATTACTAGGTATGCCATTTTATTATTTTAAATATCAATTTAGATTTTACTCAGTATATATGTGTATAATGCACACACAGGTGCCATACTTGAGCATGGTCATCCTAGGACAACTTTATGGAATATGTAATTAGTTATCTAGTTCTGCACTGAGCCTATGTCATCAGAGTTCAGTCAAGAATAGACAGAAGAATGGTTCAAGGAGTTCCACCCCACACAGATGACCAATCAATAGCACAATTATGCTACTGATAGATTGAATGAGAAATAAAATCATCGTCTTGACTTGTATACCTACTGCTGACTCTCTAGTGGATTGTTCCAATCCATGTCCACATGCATAGTTCTGGCTAAACTAAGCAGGTCACAGAAAAAAGTAATAGTCATAAACCTGGGAAAATGACTCAGCAAAGAAAGTGTTAGGAGAGTTATTAGGAACTGGAGAGGAAAAAAAGAGAGTGTGGGGAAAGAGAGTGATGAAAATCCCACTATATACATATAAAATACTCAAAAAACAAATTAATATTTTAATATAAACCTCAACTACTACATAAAAATCAAAATACCTTTGCTTTTCATGCATTTGGTTACAGTGTTAACTTGATTTAAATTAGAATTCTGTCATAATTATTTGAATTTGTATCTGATTGTGTGTGTGTGTGATTATTTACTATATTGTAAAAATGTAGTAAGAATGAAGCCAGTAAAAAATTCCAAGACCAGACCAAGATAATTGTTTTGCTTAAATTTTGCCAAGAATACAACAAAAGTCCCACATTTTCTCTTTCTATTCATTTATTTTAGTAAACACTTGATTTAGAGAAATTGGATGATAGAAGAATCCAAATTTGTAACTTCAACAATGGGAAAGAGACTGCTATGTCAAAACCTCTCACCAGTATCTCAGGTCTTACGAGGGAATT
Organism: Chionomys nivalis; assembly: GCF_950005125.1. Classification (NCBI taxonomy): domain Eukaryota; kingdom Metazoa; phylum Chordata; class Mammalia; order Rodentia; family Cricetidae; genus Chionomys; species Chionomys nivalis. Next base: position 2,179,114 of record NC_080099.1, on the reverse strand, counting down.
GTCACCCTCACTCCTTTTAGGAAGGCTTATGTTTCAAAATCCAAGGTTTTCATCGTGTAGTGTCTCCCTGAGCCTGATAATTATTGCCTTGCATTCTGTTAATGGATCCTAAGCTCCTTCCAAAAGAAGGCTACATCTAATTGATTCATTTATCATAGACACACAAACAACAAACATTGCATGGCAGGTGCCTTATTAATATTTCGTAGCTGAATGAATAACTACGACCTTTGCTTCTTGATTTATGCACTTCAGAAATTCATGGAAGCCTTTGGAGTCAGTTTTCCTTTTCTACTGAATGTACAAACCGACTGCTATGAATACTTCTGTAACTAATTCACCTTTCAAATTCAGGTTCCGTGTGTACCCATTGAAAATATGTGCCATTTTAAAGCAATTGCTTAGAGTTTGCCCAGCAATTTCATATATAAAAACATGTTTTATATACAGCTTATGTATACTCATTAATTATCTTATATACAGCAAATGTTTATACACTGCATTCCTATCTGGGAGGAAGTACTGATTTATATTTCCCTGAAATGTTAGTGTTCTGGATATCATTTCACCCTATTTAAGATACAAAAGTATCTTTAGTCTAAAATATACCTAACAAATAAAAATTTCCATCTGATTTTTTCTGATGCATTTATTCTGTTTCAGATCTGGAATCCTCTAAGATTTCTTGATCTTATAATGAGTATTTATTTTCATGACCCTAAGGATTCAAATGGTCTGAGTTTTAGACTAAATTCAACTTTCACATTTTTAATCATTTTTTCCATTTGGAAAAATCACAATAAAAATGCTCTGGGTCATAGCAGTTGTTAGTAGACATTTCTGCACCACAGACCATGTAATTCCTAGGGGCGAGTTCCAGAATTTATGCAGAACTTAGGCTTCTCATGAATGGAGGCATAGAGCAGTCCACGAAAAACAATTGCATATGTGAAAGGCTGAAGTTATTTTCTTCTTAACCCATCCCATGGTGGGGAAGTGGCAGGTGAGATAGTGCTGTACTAAGTGAGAGAGGTGCTGCTTGAGCTCGTTTACTCATTGGATACTAAGGATACAAGGATACTAAGAATATGCAGAGGAGAGTCAGCAGGACTTGATCAACTGAGTGTGTATCTCAGCACAGAAAGAGGTTTATGGTATTTTCCAGACTAGTACACACCCCTTTCATATTAATATACCATCATAGATTATATAACATACCATGGACCTTGGACTTCCCACAGGGCAGGGAACCCTGACTGCTCTTTGGACTGGAGAGGGATAGGAAGGGGGATTGGGGGGAGGGGGAGGGAAATGGGAGGAGGGGAGGATGTGGAAATTTTTAATTAAAAAAAATAAAAAAATAAAGAGGCAGGAAGAGAGAGAAAATAACTACAGACACATAATCTTATAAATCCTGTATGAGTGCTCAATATCCTACCTAACAAATATAGACATAATAATTATAGAAGAATGAGGGAAATAGTATTTGCAACCTTGTTTTAGTAACATTCCTTAAGCATTGTACTATATACATGCTCTTTGTAAAAAGAAAAAAATAGCTCTGCTACTTCTTCATGTAAATATTTTGAAGCTTTTAACTGCAGCGCACTGCGCCCCCTGTCTGCGTTCTATGCGCTAGAACCCAGTTCGCGAGAGCTTCTGGCAAGGGGCTGGTGGTTGAGAACACAAACACAGAGACAGACAGATACACGGACCTCCAATCACTGGTACAAAAGCCCTTCTTTAATAACGCCTTGGAGGCTTAAATACCCAGCAGTCAATGGCCAACAGGTGAAAATCCCATCCTCTGATCCTCTAGGCAAAGCACAGCTTTTAGTAACTTCAATTAGAAAACGCTAGCAGGGAAGAGCAGCTGAAGGCCAGGACTCCAATTGGTCCCAACATTTAACTAGCAGAAAATATGCTTAAAGTATATTTTTGATAAAGAACTGTTTCTAAAGTATACAGAAAGGTAATAACTAGCATTCCAAATTAATATAACCTATGGAAATATTGGCAGATATTTCATTAGAGAAATAATGTGGGATTACTAAACATATGACAACTCATTCATTGTCATTAAACACGATCACCTGTATAATTCACAAATAAACTGCTAAGTGATTATCATCAAATCCTTAAGAGAGTTAATATTTTAAAATATACGTTAGTAGTAGTAGTAGTTTTATTTGGTAGCAATCACTAATTGGAACAAATTTCCTGTTCAATTTGAATTAGATGATAACCTGGATGTTAATCATACAAGGAACTAATAACAAGAACTCCAAATAAAAGCTATTGGCATATGCAAAACTCAGGGATTTTACATACATACCTACATGCATACACACACACACGTAAGTGTGTGTGTATGCATGTAGGTATGTATCTAAATTTTTTGAAACAGTTTCTCTGAATAGCTTTGGTGCCTGTCCTGAAACTATCTCTTTTTGACTAGACTTGCCTTAAACTTAAAGAGATCCACCTGCCTCTGCCTCCCAAGTTCTGGGATTAAAGGACTGCACCACCACCACTGACTATTTCTCTTAAGATAGTAAACAGTGCCAGGTGTGGTACCACATGTGTTTAATCCCAGGGTGGGGCTCTGAGGCAGACTGACCTTTATGAGTTCTAGGCCAGCCTGGGTCTAGGACAGAGTTAGTTCCAGGACAACCAGAAACCGTTGTCTCGATAAAACAAATAGAGAATAAACAGTTTCATAATAAACCAAAAAGTGATGTTTTGAATGAATAATTAAAAAGTTGAGGAGTCCATATAAGTTCAAAAATTAGTAAACAAAATTAGTGTTACTGCTAAACTAAATTTACTTTCTGGGTCACAGTGAGTAAATACTGATGTATCTATGATAAATGATTAGAAACAAGAAATAAAAACCATCTAGAAAACATGAAAAAAAGAATTAGTAGGAGGATTCAGGGCTGGGGGGACAAGAAGTCTTTTTTAAACATAGATTTCATAATTTTGAATTGATTTTTTACCAATATCTATATTTAAATCTTCTGTAAATGTATAGTGTTATTCTAAACAACTAAATATTAGAATATAGGTGCAAAATATCTTGATGACCAATTTGACTTTTCAATAAGACTTGAATTTAAGTTAAGTTGTTGCATATGAATTTGTACAATGTAGATTTCTTGAACAAAAGTCTTCGAAATGCCAATTAAAAAAGTAATTCATGGTGAACTTGTCCAAATAAGCAAGGACTGGCTCTGGAGGTATATTATACGTTTACAAAACATGGATTGATAAGTTGTAACAGTAGAGAGAATGAATGTATTATATATTCACATGGCAATAATGATCTATTCATGTAATCTATGTAAAGTATGGTGTTGTTGAGGCATGTTCACTTATTTCCTAGTACTTACTTCAAATTAGAAGTACTTACTTCTAATTTCTACTTGAAAAAAATAACAGTAGAAATGGAAGACAAACATTTCAAGACTGTTTTCAGTAAATCATTTAGAAAAGAACTGATGTATTATATATAATTTTCTTTGAGTATAAATTGCATCTAAATAACAAAGTGTTCCTTAAGGCTTGATTCTCTGGTTTTATTCTTTATATGAAGTCTCCCTCTCAGAGATCACTTCCTTGCAGGCAATAACATACTCAACTCTGTAATCTTCCATGGTTTATTGTGAACCTCATGATTTTAGGAAACTTTCTACTTTTTAGAATTATACTATGATTTAATATAGTATACGAGTTTAGTTAGCATTTATATCTGTGGTTGTATTCTAGTGACCATGTCCATTGAACTTTACCTCTCTTCTTCAACAGCCCAGACTACATGAAGAGATTTGAGTCATAATCTTTTTGAGCAAAGTGATGTGGAAGTCCCTTCTGTGTGCTGTGATTATCATTAATGAATAAAGAAACTGTGTTGGACTATAGCAAAGCAGAACTTAGGTAGGTAGGGAAAGCTAGGCTGAATACCAGGAGAAAAGAAGGGCGGAGTCAGGGAGATGCCATGGAGCCACCGCTGGAGATAAATGTGCTGAAACTTTGCTGGTAGCCATTACCTCATGGTGATACACAGATTAATAGAAATGGGTTAAATTAATGTAAGACTTAGCTAATAAGCTACACCTAGTGGGCCAAGCAGTGATTTAATTAATACAGTTTCTGTGTGATTATTTTGGGTCTAAGCTGGGCAGCCAGGAATCAACAAGTGGCTCTCTCCCTTCTCCAACAGCAAGGCTCAGAAAAAATAAAATGGCAAAGAAATAAAAGGAATGCCAAAATCGTACAGGAAGTGGTGAAGTCAGTTGGTAGTACTAATCTGGTCTAAGCATGCCATCAACCCCACATATTTATGGAATTAAAAAATGATGCTTGAAAACTGTCTTCATCCACAAAGACACTTGTCTTTGAAATCTCTCATTTCAAAAACAGGTGCCTAGAAACTCAAAAGGATGCGATGCGTGTGCCTCTAGCATAGAGGCATTACCAGAGTGTTGTATACAGTATCCTTAGTGGCTAAAGAATATATATATATATATATATATATATATATATATATATATGTATACATATATATATATATATATATATATATATATTTCTCTCCAAATTGAAGGGTTGACACCTAGATGCTGTAGAACATTGGGAAACATTGGTAAACACAATTTTTTTCTATGAATTCAAATTGACATATGGAAAATAAAGACAGATCAGTGGATTTAAAAAAAAAAGTATGCACTCATGCGTGAGTTCTTATATCCATGGTAACCACCCTGTCCTCTCACGCAGTCTCAAAACAAGATTAAAGACCAGATTCCTGTGAGCAAAATATCAGCAGCAATCAGAGGAAACCGAAGGAAAGCAAGTTCCATGCACTGCTGCAGCTTCTGGGATGAAGTTTTCGATCAATTCATCAGCCACTGGAGGATGTCATGGAAATGCTGAAAGACCCACTTGAGCAGGATGTTGTGAAATGGATGCAGGAGATTTTTGATTTGCTAGAGACTACTTTATATCATCATGTAGGGAATATTAAACTTGAATCCAGGTAATAATTAGCTTTTTTATTTTGTTTTGTACACTTGTATTTGAATAGGTGGAATATTAATAACCCATTAACTTGACTTCTATCCTTCCTGAAATTCTGACTTGGCCTCACAGTTTCCAGCTCAGCCCAAGGTTAGAATAATCCACCCCTAAGCCCAGTATTGCCTGGAACACTGCATTCTTGGTCAAGCTAGAGTGAGAAGAGATGAATAATGTTAATCCCCTTGGACATGGCTGTTCAAGAAGCTGGTGGTGACATTTTTTAATGTACTGCAACTGGTGGTTAGTATGTTCATAGAGAAGTGAACAGAAATCATTTTTTTCACTGTTAGGAAAATGAGATTCTTTTTAATATAACCAAAATGGCATTGTAACTATGCTCTAACAATCTGAGAAAATGTATCCCCTGCATTTTCTGTGTTAACACTGGGACCTGTCACATCCATGTTGATTATATACTGAAACTTTAAATACTCTTGTTGACATCTCAAACATTTTGGAAAGCAAAGAAATTTTTATTTAAAAATAATTTTTATTTTTTGAAATCTCTTCTACCAGCACAAATTCCAATTATTATTATTTTTGATTTTGAGACAGGATTACTCTGTAGCTTTGGAGCCTGTCCTGGAACTTGCTCTGTAGACCAGGCTGGCCTCAGATTACAGAGATCTGCCTGCCTCTGCTTCCTGAGTGTTAGGATTAAAGACATGCACCACCAGAGCCTGGCTTCAATTTTTAATATATTAGCTAGATTTTTTGGTAAACATGTGCTGATTAAAATAATTATAATATAAAACTATAAAATATTTTAAAGATATTATTTAAATTCATTATTTAAAATAAAAAATAAATAACATATTGAAGAAGTCTGTGTCTATATGGGTGCTAAATATTTTAAACATGTCCTTATTTTTGCTTATTATATGGTATACTCACTAATAATGTTCCTAGTTATATGATTTTTATCATGTGTATCAAGTTGATGAAATTCTTTGGGCTCTAAAGATATACATATGAAATAGGACAGTATCTGATAAATGATATTAAGGTTATGTTTTCATTTTTGCATTGCATTACAGGAAGTAGAAAAATGGATATCCTTCTCTGATGCTTGCTATAGGAAATTATGGTAGGTGACAATTCCATCTTTACTGAGTTGAGACCCATAGTAAAATCTAAATATATTTCAGGAGATTATTAATTATGAACATGATGCTCTAGAGGTCAGTATAGATGGTTGAGAATTGAGTTATACTTGACAACTTGTTTAGGTTGAGATGACAACATTTAAATTACAATTTATACTTCAAATGTCATATGACAAATTATCCCAGACATGAGGAGAACCAGGTCTTTTAAAATGACGGCAATGCCTCACTAGCTAGACTATATAGGCGTGCACAGGCATCAGTTCAACAATGTTCCGGTTCCTCAGAAAGAGGAGTTAATGTTTCTTGTACATGGGAAAAAAAGTAAACATGCATTTCTTAGTAATTAGCCTGGTTATGAGGCTTAGATTAATTTCATTTTTCTGTACTTCTAAGATTCATCGCAACTATTTCATGATGATATAATACACAAAATATTTCATAAAAGATTTGTGTTCTGCAAATTATTACAGACTATTTAAACATCATAGAGAACCCATGTATCAGTTACATTTCTTGCTACGTTAACAGAACATCTAAAAGAAAAAAAATACCTTAGGGCCTGGTTTGGATATTTGAAATCCCAAAGCCCACCCTCAGTGACACATGTCTTCTAACAAGTCTACACCTACTCCAACAAGGATATAACTTCTCATGTTTGTCAATCGGCATTGCCCCCTAATGACAAAACACTAAAATCTATGAGCCTATGGGGGACATTCTGATTCAAACATCACACCATCTTCACTTCAAATGCAACTTCATTATTGAATCCACGTCTTACACATTTAGTGTAGGGCTCGAGAAAGAATGCCAGATTAACAAGGGCAGGAAAAAACAGGGCAACCTCTTTCAAGCCCCTCCCATAATTTATAGAGCTCAGATACACCCTGTTCTAAGAAATTAAACTCCCTATACTCTCATACACTGTAACATTTTTAAAAGTAAAAGTCATTTTATCCATTGAATTTTCAACTCTAATTTTTCTTAAAGACGATTTATATATTTTGCATGAATAATTATTTGTTTGCAGCAGCTCTCACTTGAAGTGGATTTTCAGCTATGTTATGCCATAAAGAAAATGTTCTGGGAAACATATCAAACTGTTTTAATTGTTAAACAGGAGAGCGTTAAACAACAAAAACTGCATCTCTGATTGTCACAAAACTGTACTGCCATTGTACCCAAAGTATCACAAAAACCTGAAATCAGGAAGTAAGATTTGATAGAAAAGAGTCAATTAATTCTTTCTTGACTTTTTAAAGTATTGGTATATAAAGCAATGAATTTCATAAAGAGATTTTCATCCAAGTTACCGTCTTCCTCCTGCCTTCTCTTAGGTCCCTATTCCTCTCTGTCTGATTCCTTTTTTCTTTCCAATTTTCCAGTTTCTGCCAAATATATTCTACCTATTTTCCTCTCCAATCAAAATCTTCCCTTAAAATCTATTTCCTGTCTTGTGCTTTATGTCATGGATTGAAGGGGAAATGCCCTCACAGGTGTCTGCATTTAACTACATGGTAACCAGTTGGTCGTGCAGAATAGGGAGGTTATAGAGCTTTTACAATAGGGGTCTTGTAGTAAGAGGTTGCTTTATATGTTCCTGGCTGCTCAGCCCCAAAATAATCACACAGAAACTGTATTAATTAAATCACTGCTTGGCCTATTAGCTCTAGCTTCTTATTGTCTAGGTCTTACATCCTAAACTAGCCCATCTCCATTAATCTGTGTATCGCCACATGGCTGTGGCTTACCGGATAAAGTTCCATTTAAGTTTCTGTCTGTCTCCAGTGGGGCTGCATGGCATCTCACTCACTCTGCCTTCTTTTTCCTAGAATTCAGTTTAGTTTTCCCCACCCACCTCTATTCTGCCTTGCACAAGCCTAAGACAGTTTGTCTGTTAACCAATAGGATTCACAGCATACAGAGGGGAATCTCACGTAAGAGTCTTGCTAGGGGGAGTATATCACTGTGGGCACAGAGTGTTTGTAGCATCACCCCACTTCCAGGTGACTGCCTGTTTGCTGGTATGCTAATTAAATGACTGCCTTCTTCATCCATATCTTCCTCATCCTCACCATAATGGACTCTAGTCATCTGGAGCTATAAAGCAAAATAAATATTTTCTTTAAGTTGCTTCTGGTTATAATGTTATACCACAACATAAAAGTAGAAAATACAGCCCATTTTCTTTTACCACCTATTCACACATAAACACAAGCATACTTGTGCACATATGTACACACATGCACATATATGTACCCACACACATGCATGCACACATAATTGCACACAGACACACATTTATGAACACACATTCACACATACTCATATGCAAACACAATTAAGCCTAAGATTTGATTGTAACACTGAGGCATTTGCTTTTCTGGGTCTTATAAATTTTAATTTTATTTATTATTATTGCACATATGTTTATGTGTGTTTTACCTACATATACATCTATGTACCAAATGAATGAAGGAAAGAAGAGAGTGTCAGCTCCACTGATACTGGAGTTACAGTTGGTTTTGGGTGGCCATGGGTATGCCAGGAATTGAACCAGAGCTTCTGGTAGAGTAGTAAATGATCTTAACAGTTGAGTCACCGTTCCAGTCTCAATTCTGGGATAACTAAGATACTAATTACAAGTCCATTCCATATTCCCCAAAACACCATTATTTCACTGTGTAAGTGAAAAAGAAAAAAAAAAAACAGAGAAACCAAGAACACAAGGTCTCAGATGCATTTATTTCCTCTTAGAGGAGTAATCGGAGACATTTAGCAAAAGTGACAATGATGATGCTAGTGGGATTTGTCATTCTCTTTCAGTTAAAGATGAGGAGGCAAAGACATTGGTCTGTTCCTGTTACTTACAATCAGACAGCTGCGGTACCCAGAGTCACACCCTCTGGTACTTCTCTAAACCTCACATACTCACTCCCCTCAAGAAGCAGCAGGATTCCCAGTAGATACACATCCATCAACTCAGGAAGACACAGAAAAAGTAAACTTGTTGGCTAGGATTTTTTTTTATTTTGTTTGTTTTGAGCCCTGACTGAAGTTCCAGAAGTGACCTGTCAATCCTTTTAAGTGTGAGCAGTGACTTTACATTGCCTAGGGAGACACTGATTTAATTAAAGTGACACAGAGAAAAGGATACAATCGAGTTTTATAATTCATTAAGTTTGCTGGGTATAAATAAAGACTCACAAAATATTAGAACCTAAGCAACTTAGGAAATGTAAGATATTAGAGAAGAAAAGGGCAAATGGTCCTCAGAGATAAAGGAAATGGTGATTGTTTCAAAATCATTGAATTCTGTTGCTTACTTTCTTCAGTTAACTATCAGTGGAGATTTGTGCATTTATCACAAATATGGTATTACCAAGACTAGGTTGAACATCTCTTGTTTGACCCAGGAATTTCTTGAATGAAATACTGTCCCTAAGAGTCATCACGATTCCAGGCTTGAACTAGTACTTGCTAGTTCAAGATGTGTGGGATTAGTCTTCCCAGTATTTGCTTTTTTCCTTTCCCTAAAAAAGAGGAGGGGAGGATGAACAGCAGGAGGAAAACATTATTGTTTGTAGTGTAGATCAATGTTTAGCACATAGTCTAAACTAATCACAGAAATTTTATTTCTTGGGACAGAAGTTTATCTGGTCAAGGGGCATGTGACAAAGCATGGACAAAAATAAGTGACAAATATCACATATTGCCTGGTTACTTCTAGAAATGCAGTCTTTCCTATGGATGCAAATGATGGGAAAATGAATCATGCAGAGGAAATCACATCATGATTTGAACCCATGGTTCTCCTGCTGTGGTCATTGTCACATAAATACCTGTGCTGTGGAGGTATGAAAGTCATCTTGGTAGAATGTGGAATAGAATCTGGGAATTATGATGCAGACGTCAGTAGACTGCTTGGCTTTAGATTCTCACAGCTATGGATGTTGTTGTCAGGATGCTGAACCAAGCCTGTTCCAGCTTAGGCCACGACATTCATTGAAACCATATCAACAAAAGAAGCAAACAGAAAAGAACTGCTTTTCTGGAACACCAAACCTAGTGAGTTGCTTCATACTACATAGTTCTCATGTCCCAGAGTTTCTCCTTACAAAGCCAAAACTGTAGTGGGCAATGTAGACAGGGATGTCAAGGATGTTGCAGGAGGAAAGAAAGATCAGAACTCCTTCTAAAGACGTAGTTGTATAATTTGAGGAGGATACACCAAGGCATATGTGTGGTCAACATTTTCAACCAGGGCTACTTTCCCTGAATATTACATTGCACAGAAATAGATCCTGAGTTGTTAGAAGGGACTGGGAAGAGCCATTTTAAAGGAATGCAGGAGTGCACAAGCTACAAGTTGTCTACATGAAAGGCTCTAGAAAAACAGACAGAAAGAAGTTTGGCAAAGATGTAACTTCATTCTTTGTTCTAAAAATTCAGTATGTATGTAAATATTCTTTGTTCTATTACTTGATCTCATTTTTCTCCCTAATCCTGATCTCCTTTTCTTGCAGCTTTCTTTCCTTCTCCAAATAGACTGTGCTTCTAACTTCATACAATAGATTCCTATACTGAATTATTCTGTTCCCCTCCTCCATTAAGACTTCTTCTTCTCTTTCCTGCATCCTCTTTCTGCTTTGTACACAATTGTATATACACATAAACTTATACAGGCACACATACATACACAAATTTAAAACTAGGTTTTGTATATATCCTAGTTGCTATGATAAAGACCATGACTAGAAGCAATTTGAACATAAAAGTTTTATTTTGCCTCACAGTTGTAGTCCGTCATGAAAGGTAATGAAGGAAGGAAGTGAAGTAGGCACCTCAAGTTAAAAAATAAAGTAGAGACCCACCATGAGTGCTGCTTATTGACTTGCTCCTCTAGGATTGCTCAGCTGCCTTTCTTATACAACCAAGGACTGTCTGTCCACGAATGGCTGCATACACACTGTGATGGGGCCTTCTTCCTGCATTGATTATTGAATCAAGAAAATGCTCCACAGACTAGCCTACAGACTAAATTTTCTCAATTGAGGATCCTCTTACAGACAACTCCAGTCTGTGTCAAGTGAACAAAAAAATGTCAGTAGAGCAGCATATGAGAGACAGTATTTGCCTTCCAAATTTTGTTTTGCTTTATTAACATAATCATTTCCAGTTCCATTCAGTTAAGCTTTAGCCATTCATCTATCGGTTCATATCTGACCTTGATCTATTTATTAAGTATTATGAATAGTGCAGCACTAAGCGAGGATGTGCAATTATCTGTATAGGAAGGCATTGAGTCTTCAGCTATTTACCCAGGAACAGTACAGCTCGAGAAAAAAACAAAATATTAGTTATGTTTTTCATAGCGTCTCTACCAATTGACTCTTATCAGCATTGACTATTGGTACGACTTCCAATACCTCTTTACTACCTTAGGTTTTTCTGATAATAACAATCAGTATGCCCTGCAATAGAATTTCAAAGTAGTTTTAAGTTGAAGTTCTCTGATTGCCAAAGATGTTGAATATCATTTTGGTTTTTTGTTTGTTCATTTGTTTCTTTATTTGAGAAAGGTCTTATGCAGGGCAGGTTGTCCTCAAACTTGCTAACTAATACAAAATAGGGCCTTGAATTCCTAATTTTTCCATCCTTGACTCTCAAGTGATTAAATTACAGGTGAATACTACCATGTGTAGATGGAGATTTCAGCCCTTCCTTGTCCAGCAGCTACTCAGTCCCAAGTAAACATAAAGAAGCTATGTTAATTATCCTGTTTGGCTTATGGCTCAGGCATATTCCTAGTATTTCTAGATAGTTCTTACATCTTAAATTAAAACATTCCTATCAATCTATATGTTTCCATGATGCTGTGGCATCATTCTTCTTTGGCAGCTACATGTTCTCTCCATGACTGTTCCTACTTTCCTCCTCTATGTCTCCTTGGATTTCCTGCCTTGCCATAGGTCAAAGAAACTTATTTATTAACAAATGAAATGGTAATAACACATATTCACAGCATACAGAGAGGAATCCCACATCAATCATGCATACCATATTTGTTTCAAATATCTATTGTTCATTCATTTGAATTTATTTTTACATTTCTATTTCATTCATTAATCAAGTTATTTACTGAAATATTTGTGGTTTTGAGAGTTAAGTTTCTTTTTCAGTTTCTTTTTAGGGTATTAGCTTCTTTTCTGATATAAATTTGCAAGGATTATTTATTTTCCTGTATACTGTTTCTTCCTCATGGAGACTGTTTCTTTTACTGCACTATTTTTAATTTCAAATAATTCTTTCTGTTATTTTAAGTATTAATATTATTTATTGTGCCACTGATTTTCTTTTCAGATAGATAGTCTTGGCTTATCTTGAGGGTTTTTTCCTACATTTTCCTCAAGCAATTTCAATGTTTAAGGCCATACATTAAGGTCACTGATCCATTTATGCTAATCTTTTTTCAGGATGAGAAATATGGGTCTAATTTCATTCTTATTTATGTGTGTGTCCAGTTTTTCTATTCCTGCTGAAGAAGCTGTCTATGTTCCATCAAATTTTCAAACTTGTTCTGCAACACTTTAAATTTATTGCAATGAAAGAGTATTTTTTCTCAATAGACTATTAACTTATTAATATCTCAGATTTGAAGGTTGGGACTTTTTATGAAACTCTTGTATTTTGTTTTGAAAGATGAATAAGTAATTGCATTAGCTAATAATATGGAACTTTTTCTTTTCCTTTTGTTTTAGCAGTATTGAAAAGAACAATGGGCACCAAAAAAGAACAATTTCAAGTTGTGATATAGAATCAAAATATGCATGCTTATAATATTTACTAAGTTACATAAAACATTAAAGCTTTTGCTTTACAAGATTTGTTGCCAAAATAAAAAAAATGAATATTCCATGCCACACTTTAAATGGGAGGACAAATAATTTTATTTTTATTTGAAAATTTTATGGAATGACTTTACCTGCTTGAGAGACTTGCTTCTAAACTTGAAGTTATAAGGCAGTTGAGACTTTGGCATTTATACTGGCATTGTGTTTCTAAAAACCTATGTCTAATAGCAAACTGCATGAAAAAGAATAAGACAGTACTCTGATTTGTGTTTGTGTTAACTTATTTGATATATTACTTTTGAATAGATATTTAATTTTAAGAAAGAAAACCAAACAGACTCCATCTATTGGGCTACTAAGAAAATAAAATAAAAAGGGGTTAAGTTCCAGTTGACTCAAACAGCTGCAGGGCTTCCCATTTGTATTCTGGCTGTTTTCTTGAAGGAAACTTTGTTAACAGATGACTGACACAGATTTGCATTTAATTTCCTCAGAGGCAGAGAAAATCCTAAACCATCAGTTATTTTACATAGTAGCAATTGATCAATTAATAATTGAATCCACAGTGACAAGACTTAATCTCAGTCCACAGCAACACTTGAAGAAGTACCAAGAATTTTTTCCAATTGATTTTTAGAAGTTGTTGCCAGAGATGCACAGTAGGTAGCACGGGGTTAGGAGGTTTAGCCAGGATGTCAGTGAGCAATTGGCTGTGCGACAACAGCAGCTGGAGCAACACGTAATCCTCTTTGACCAGAAAACATGAGTGTCACAAAGAGATAACCCATGTTAACAGTTTGATCAGTCTACAGAGTAATGACAATTACAGAGAATAAAAAAACTGAGGGAGAGTCTGTATATATTGAACAATGGGATATTTATCATAAATGGGCTGTGTTTAACCACTCATGTTTAGGAAGAGCAGAAGACTCTAGTACTCTAGATGCAAGGAACTCAAATTGAAATACTATCAAGTAAATACATACATTACTGTCAGACATCTGAATGGTGTATCCATTGCTGTTTTTCTTCCTGCATTTACTTACATATTATTTATGTATTATTTTCTGAGTTTTCTCTTTTTTTGTTTTCCTTTACTGTCATTTTTTTTTAAGATTTGAACTTGGGGATTTGGCAGAAGTCTGTACTGTCACTATTATAGACAAAAATTTAAAAATTTTCCTCTGTCTCTGCTAATAATAAAGCCAGGTTTAAATCCTATGTTTGCCTAGTTTGACTAAGTAATCTCAGTAACACAAGGAACGCTGGGTTAGAGTTCTACTTCCGTCTAGCTTCTTCACAATCTATCATGATTCTTTCCACACTCTATTTAGGGAAATGCCATTGGCCTCCATCAAGCTTATCGTCCCCTAAGGCATAGTAACCAAAACCAAACACAAAACATGAAATAATCTACAAATACTTATAAGAGCTTAATGGTCATGGGAGGAAAATGTCATCTTTGCAATATTAAATATTTGAAATATAAATATACTATTTCTCAATTTTTTAAATTGCTTTTAACTGTGAGGTACAGCTATCAGTATCCCATTATGATGAACATTTTATAAAAATCTATCCCAGAAAAAATATTTTATGAATGGTGATATTATATTTCTACGTCCAATAATTTTTAATAATTTGCATTTAATGTATGCAAATACAGCACACTGAGGTCAATCTTGTAGTTATACTCACAATTCATATAAGGAAGCCCAGGCAGAAGGTCAAAGAATTGTAATGGCAGCCTGGTCTACAGAGAAAAATTTTGTCGCAAACAACAATTCTCAAAATAAGAACAGCTAGAATACAACATTCATTTTGTGTAGAGATTCTGTATTCTGTGCTGCTAATGTCAAAGGAGAACTGGATTCACTGATTTAACGGCCATGAAGACTTGGCAGAATTTATCTATGCTGAAACACAAGGCAGCAAAGTTTTAACCCTGGGCAGCATTAACCATGATAGAGCAAGAGGCCTTCAGAATAGGGAAGAGCTTGTGCCTCTTTTGTTGCCTAATTCCACTTCCCACTGCTTGACACCCATCTCTGCAGGAACAGAAGGTAGACCCCTTTCTTTTTTGTTGATTCCATTTCAAAGAGGAGGCCTAGAGCTCTTAGCAGACAGTCTTTGCTGTAAACCTTAAAAGGTGCTGGGGAAAGATTTACATTTCAAAGATTCAGAGAAAGCTTTCTCAAGTAAGTGCTCTAAAGAAAGCTAAGACCCCTGTACTCAGGAGGAATCCCAAATTTAAACAGAAGAGCTAGTCTGGTAACTAAACAGTTTATTATTCTGGTAGAGTTTTGTAGACTTCCCATAAAATTCTACACAGGCGTTGAAGTAATCTATCAATAGGAAGGAACTGCTTTTGTATTCTTCTTCCTTTCTTCCTTCCATTCCTTCTTTTACTTTCTTCTTCTTTTTTATTGTTATATATCTCCCCATGATCAATAACTTGATCCAGACTCTAGAGGAAGATTTGGTTAAATTTACTATTTCACCAAAGGTGATGTTGCTAGCAGTTTTGTACATGTTCTTGGTCCTGTTTAAGAAAACTCCTCCTTTGCTAACAGCTGAATCTTTACATTATTTTCTGCTTTTTAAAGATTTATTGATTTTATTATATGTCTGTGGGTGTTCTTCCAGAAGGCCCATGTGTGAAGTTAGGAACAGGGTGTCATATTCCTTAAAGTTGGAAATATGAATGATGTGAGACAGTCCTCTGCAGGACCAGTCTTCTGCAGGAGCAATAAGGGATCCTAAGCACAGAATCATCATAAGTTTTGCTAAAATTCTTATTCGGCACTGGAAATTTATTTGTGAATAAATATCAGTAATTACAGTTATTTATTGGTGCTACATTTTTATAACAAATTCACTCATGTGGAAGGCAAACATCTGTCCAATGTACTCACATGTGTATTTCTGCTTTCTCTGTTTTCTCATTTCCCAACTCTCCCTCTGTCTCTCTCTCTCTGTCTCTTTCTCTCTGTTTCTTTCTCTGTCTCTGTCTCTCTCTCTCTTTCCTTCATATTCTAGCTGATTTGGCCTCTCCTAACTATAGCTTTTTCCTCTGATTCATTGTCGTTATAATACCCTGTCTACTTTCAACCACATTTTCAAAAACCTCAAGTCCAAAGTGGGACTGTAATTCAATTCTCGTTCGTCTCTATCAGAAATCATATTATAGAACTGTCAATAGTCCAGTTTGCAAATCAGCCATTTTATAATTTTGTTAAATACATATCTTTAAAATATTTTGTTTTCTGTTTGTTTAAAATCAGTCAGTAATTTTGTTCTCTCTTTATTTTTCAGTTCATTTTTAATTAAATTGATCCTATGGAATGTTACTGTAATTGATAAACTAATATTCTTGAGTTGAAGCTCGAGTTGCTGGTGCTTTGGAAAATTTAGGATCAGGATTCCATGTGTACTAGGAGTCAGCTTATCTAAAGGAAATTCCAGCATAAAGGAGGAGATAAACATAGGAGAGTGTACAAATCCCAGGGAAGGCATTTTGATTAAAGCTAGTAGGGACAGTTACAATGAGCTTGCTAATACATGCCTGGTGTTTCCTGATATTCTCCTGGGCATAATTTGATAAGGAGAATGTTTTGAGACATCATTTGGAGCTATATTATTTTAAACAACAGCTTTGAAAGAAAGAATTAATTGGCATGTACTATTTTGAAGATTAAATGTTATTGATATGGGGAGGCCCCCACAGATGACCACCCAGGCACCGGAGACAACTGAAAATATTCAGGACTACACACAGGTATTCAGGACCTAAATGGCGTCTGAGCAATTAGAGCAAGGGGCTTTCTAAAGCATCTTGTTCTACAGCTGCAGCCGGAGGTTTTGCGTAAGCAAGCAGTTTAACATGAAGCTAAGATAAGCCCTTAGCTGGTGGGGGAGTTTTGCACAAACAGGCAGGTTAGGAGAAGCTAAGATGTGTTAATGGGGTCGGGGGCACATTTTAAACTTAGGTTTCTCTAATAAAGTTGGGGGAATTTTTCAAAACATATTTTACCAAAGAAATCAAATTCTACTAGATGGAAATGGCCCCAACAAATTAAAAGATAGAAGTACTGTCTTACAATGTCACATTAAGACAATATAAAAGGTTCAATTTGGCATTTCAATTCATTCATTTCTTATGAAACATAATTTTAAAGTTTATCTTTGATTATTTTTTTCTCCTGTTTAGGTTACTTCTTATGACTTTGTTCTAATGGAATGGGCCTTGAGAATTTGATGTGTATCTAAATCAAAGTATGATTCATTTGCTTAGAAGGATTCTAAATAAGCCGGGCGGTGGTGGCGCACGCCTTTAATCCCAGCACTCGGGAGGCAGAGGCAGGCGGATCTCTGTGAGTTCGAGGCCAGCCTTGTCTAGAAGAGCTAGTTCCAGGACAGGAACCAAAAAGCTACGGAGAAACCCTGTCTCAAAAAATCAAAAAAAAAAAAAAAAAAAAAAGGATTCTAAATAAAGTTATACAAAGAACTTTCTTTACACAGAATTACCACTACTTTCTACAAGAGCTAATTCAATCCATAAAAGGATGCTAATTTTCCTGGATTGTCTTTTTTCAACAAAATCTGTCAATGTTAAATGCATGATAAGTTCTGATGCACTTCATACTTCTCCAATATGATTAATTACTAGGCAATCAGGCTTAACCCAGCAGTTCTATTTTTGTCATAACAGGTGCATATTATTTTGTTGAATTAGTTATTGGTGGGAAACAAAACAGAACTTCAGAGTTTCAACATTCACCTAAGATATGTATGAATAAAGATGGTAGAGTTTTTCCCAGCATACTCATTAGTTGTCATTACAGACATATGGCCCTCTAGTCTCACCAGGTATTGGTTCCTGATGTAGATTAGAGTTGGTGTGTGTGTGTGTGTGTGTGTGTGAGAGAGAGAGAGAGAGAGAGAGAGAGAAAGAGAGAGAGAGAGAGAGTTTTCACAATTCTTAGGTTATATTTGGAAATTTTCTCTTATACAAGCCTAGCATTGTATACTAACCATGTGACTAAGTGAATTAATTTATAAATTGTAGTCTTCAAACACACCTAAGCTATAGATATATTACTAAAAATTCTTCTTTTATTATTTTCTTTCTGGTTTTTATCTTTTTTAAAAACCTCCTTCTGAGTACTTCATCTCTCTGTTTTGCTCAATAGAGACCCCAGAAAGCAATTATGTTAAAATGACCAGTAATAAGTAGTGAAAATATTTACTATGATCTGGATATGGCTTCCTTATGTCCCACAAGGTTTTCATATGCTACAGGTTAGTCTCCACTGTAAGGGATTAAAAGTATGAAAAATTAATCCAACTCTCATGTTTAGAGACAGGATGTTTGGGAAAAGACTGCGGCTGAACTCACATAACTGAGTTATTGTGGCTTTGTATGTGATGTATTCATATACATACACACTCTCTCCCTCTTGCCATTTGATGCCCGAGTTGATAAATGAGTTGTCAGTTGCAGATCCTCAGCAGTTTCAGTCTCTTGGCCTTGCATCACAAGTGTGAGCAGACTACTCCCTTTAACGGCAGGAGACTAAATCGAGCAACAACCACAGCTTATTCCTTTGCCACATTTACATATCAGATTGTTAAATGTGTAGATTAAATACATTCGTGGTTCATGCAGAGTCACCAACAACTCACAAGTGTCATTAAGGAAGGAAATAAAAGCACTTCCCCTTAGAGTCCAAATTCACACCCTTATGTTTTCAGTCCACTCTCTGCTGTGAGTATGAATTTGTCCTACCTAAAAATTGTCTTTTGATTTTGTCCCCAAGTTTGTGTCTCTGTAGGACTGTTCTTGAGCCTGTCTTTCATGTGTCTGTCCTAACAAAATTCTCTATTTTCTTTTTATTGGTCAGCACAAAATGAATTACATAGGTAAAGAATGTGATGCTTTGAAGAATATTTTAAGCTGGTTTTACAAGGGACTCAATGACTGCCTCTGACAAACACAAACTGACCCAACTAGTAAACACCACTGCTTAACATTCAGTATCCATAAATGTTGCATTAGTTTTTATGGCAGATTTTAGAAGATTGCTTTCAATTTCTGTTGCCTTCAACAAATGAGACATGCACATTTTTTTCTGGGTACAGAATTTAAGACTACAATTATGCTTTAGCTTAGGGTATTGAATTACATGGAAAATCCACGACAAGTAAGGTTTATTGCTACATTGTTCTCATAAAAGCAAGCTAAACAAACAGCTGGAATACACAGTGGGGCAGCAGCCTTAAGTCTTAAGTGACCTGAAAGTGTATTGTTAACTCTGGCCGTTGAGTCTAGTCTCTTAGACAGTGAGAGATATCTTCATAATGTTACATGACCACTGTTAAGTAGTTACATAGGTGTTATCAGGTTTGAAATTTTGATGACTACCACTCTTAAAATCCACATCTTTGTAATATAGGACGGGAAATTGAAGGCTCTACATACTGTTCAGAGGACTAGTCCTGGAAGGAAACCTGACATCTAACACTGCCTGGAAGGTCATTAATAGACAACTAAGTCTGGTTAGATCTTACAAATATTACTATCCAACAGATCGCTTTCTGAAACATACAAACAGACAAATACAGGGGTACATTTTTGATCCCTCTTCTCAGAGTCAAACCTGTAAAGACCCGTGAGCCACCTGGATAGGAAATTACCCTATCTGTCCTCAAGATCTTATAAATTGTACAAAACTGCCTAAACTATAGATTAGACCTTATTCTTGCTCACCTCTCAAGAGGATATGGCTCCATAATGGTCTTTTTGGCCATTGTCCTCTCTCAGTTCCAGAGGATGTGCTGTCCTCAACTCTGCAGCAATGTGCCTGATGATACATCAGTACCTGTGTCTTGTCAGATTTCTCTGGATTGGGTCCCGAAATTTCACCAGGATCAAAAAATGTTAAAAATATAAAATTATACTTATTAATTTGGAGAATTGTTTTAGAGAGCAATTGAGAGTCTACCTGTATAAGAAATGACATCGTAGCCCTCAAATTTCAGAATTAAAACAAATGAAAATAATAGGTAAAATATAATTTATATTTGGCTGCATTTGGATCATTTGCTAAAAATATATCTGTATTTTTCATACAAGCTGCATCGAATTTAGATTAATTGCACAGCAGGATAACAATAGTCAACAGTATTACCTAATAATATTGTAATAACCAAGAAAGTACATTTTAAATATCTTCCCTCTAAAAATAAGTTGTGGTTTCATTAATTAGCTCTATTTATTATATATCAATTATGCACATGTTAAAGCATCACAATATACTCCATAATTGAATATATCTATGGGCATTCAATTAATATAATGCTTATATAAAAGAAAATTATAAGCATAGACATAGGACCTAAAGTTGTGATTTATTTGGAATTTAACTTTGGGAAACTGTATTTCCATTTCTTTTTCACATTTAATTTTAATTATCTAATCTTTGAGAATTTCATACATGTATGTAATGCACTTTGATAGCATTAGTTCATATTAGTTTCCTGCTGCTCCCCTACAGTTCTTCAAGTCTTCTCATAACCCTTTTCAACTTTGTATACTCATTTTATCATTATTATTTTTCTTTCGAACTCACTGAGTCCAAATACTGTCCATGTATACATGAGTATAGGGCCACCCACTGGAGCCCAGACAACTTGTAAGAGGTCACATACCTTAAGGAAACAGTATTCCACTGCAATCAACAGTCAATAGCTTTAGACTGTGTACAGGACCTTGCAAGCCCCTCTCTCACCATGGCAGGGTGTTGAATGCTTGTCCTTAAGCACAGTCTAAGTGTATCTGTTTCACGCTCCCAGGGCTGGTAGTCTGCTCTCTGAGTCTGCTGTAGAATATTTTCTCACTTACCGGGCAAGAACAGTTTGTGTAGGGAGGTTTCAGTTATTTTCTCATTAGCAGATTCTATTATTTCCTCTTCTTGACCTTTGGACAAAACTGTAGCACTTGAGAAGAAACTATTGTTGATTGTAATAAATTAAAAACTCTTTACCTTTGAGAAATAATTTATCCCTTTCATGTCTGCGTGTTTCCAGCTCTAAAATATAGCATGAACACAGTATAAGATGTAGTTCAAAATCCTCACCTCAGAGAGTAGACTGATGTGGGAGTCTTCTGTTTTGTGTTGATTTCATTGATTAATAAAGAAACTGCCTTGGCCCTTTAATAGGACAGAAAATTAGGTAGGTAGGCGGAGTAGACAGACAGAATGCTGGGAGAAAGAAGTCAAATCAGGCAGTTGCCATGATTCTCACACCCGACACAAACGCAGGTTAAGATCTTCTGGTAAGCCACCACCTTGTAGTGCTACACACATTATTAGAGATGGGTTAATCGAGATGTGAGAATTAGCCAGTAAGAGGCTAGAGCTAATGGGCCAAGCAGTGTTTAAAAGAATACAATTGTGTGTTATTTCGGGTAAAGCTTGCCTTGCGGGAGCTAGATAGCAGAAAGCGGCCCGCAGCTCCTTACTACAGTAGACAGGAACATTAACCTATTTTTTTCTTCTTTATTTCTCTGCTTTTGTTATTTTACTTTAATCTTGAGGATTTCATACACATACAAAATGAAACACAATCACACCCACCTTTCATTTTTTCCTTCCTACTGCCCTCAAATACCCTCCAATTTGGCTTTTTCTCAACTTGCTGTGCTTCTCGAACTGTTTGACAACAGGTTAAGTTTAGTTAGTGCTGCCTCTATGACTGTGAATATGGAACTATAAAATTCTTTGTAAATATGCAATAATTTATGTAAAAACTTATGGCTGGGCTAAAAAAACAAAACCAAAGAATGAGTTTGATTTTCTTTCTTGAGAAGTTGAGATGCCCTGTAATTCCGGTCTCAGATGCTTACCTTCATTAATAGTTAATATAATATACATAACTGCTATTGAAATCAAACAATTTCCATAGCATAAAAAATAACCTAGTCATTAAATATACTTAAAATGACTGCATTCAACAGTTTGCTGTTTCAATATTTTATTTGATCTTTCCTCTTGCAAATCTTATCCATGATAATACTGATTTAGAAAGTTCTACTTTGGTAAATTATATTTTTTTTACAGCCTACTAACTCAGCATCTAGAATATGGTAAATTTAAAAGTTAAGAGAAAAACTACTCACAAATAAAGGGAATATTTTATTTATTACCATTTATGAAAACAGGAATAACAAGCAAATACTTCTAAGACAAAACTGTTACTGAGTCAGTAGAAATTCATATCACAATAGTGAGACCAGATTCTGAGATGTATCAGAAAGCCATGTATTAGAAAAATATGCATAGGAAAACAATATTGTTTGCAAAGTTAAATAAGTGGAAATCTAGAGATAATAACTTGAAGGACCGAATATCCAAATATAAGTAATAGGAATATACTCATAATTAAGACTTGGGTAGCCTATTGTCTAATACTACATTTGAAGAAACTATTTTGCCCATAATTTGAATATATTTATGAAGTGTCATGTATTTAGAGATTCTTTACTTTTTGTATTAAAGATAAACCACTTACTATATAATACTGTATAATTAGATACTAAGTATCCATAATTCACTTTTTAAATTAGTTTTTGACTTATGTTGATGAATGCTTTGCTTGCATGTAGATCTATGAATAACATGCTGGCATGGTACCCACAGAGGCTGGAAGATAACATTGCATCCCCTGAAACTGTGGTTACCTATGGCTATGTGCTCCCATACCAGTGCTTTGAATTGATCCAGGTCATCTGGAAGGGAAGGCAGTACTCTTAAACCCTGAGTCATCTTTACAGCACCAAAGTGTTCATAATCTTTTATCCATATTGAAAGTTTAAGGAATGAGTTCCCACAATAAAATTGTAATTTATTCCCAATGAAGCTTTTCTATAAATATTTATGAGCACTATCTGAACTGAGAGGAAACTTTTATTGCACTGAATTTCTAATTATATAATTACTATATATATAAAATTACTATAAAAAGTTAGTTTCTGCATATTACAATATTTAATAAAATTTGTGTAGAATTAGATTCATTGACATTGTTTGTTTTAGTTGCAGTTAATCAAATACTAACACATGCTTAAATAATAGGAAGTATTTACACCAATAGCTTCCACAACAAAGAGGAAAGAAAATATAGACCAGAAAATACAAGATAACCCAAACCTCCATAAATAAGGTTCTCAAATGGTGAGGTGTCAAGGGGTAAGCAGGGATGAGAAAAAGAAGAGGACAGAATTCTGGGAATAGGAGGTCTTACACACAGAGATGGACTACATCAAGCAAAATGATTAAGATATACAATATCTTACATACAGGTTTGGGGATAAATTATGACAGGGTCAGCAGGAAAGTGTCATGCACTGGAATGAAATGAGGAGGAAGCTAGTCAAGCAATGGTACAGCCGGGAAATATGGGATACCTCGAGTGTGTCACAGAGTGAACACATATATACCTGATAGTCACTATTCCTTACCAAGGAAGATCCCAGTTGCCAAAGTGACAATTTGTGTAGACTGTGGTCCCAGCCCATTACTGGCCTTGACAAAAATACAACGTATTTTAGACAAGGAACTGAGTTCTTTCTCCATATATCATGACTTCTGTAAAGCCCAGAGTGGAGCTAACACCCAACAAGGAAACTTGAAACCAATGCTGAATCAATCAGAAGAAAGGATAAATGCCACCTCCAATCGTACTGGAATTCATATTTCCTATAGTAATAGGTAAAATATTATCCTAAGAAGAAGAAATGCAGATTATAAATACAAAATTAATACTGTCATTCCTGTAGTTATTGTGAGAGGCATATTTATTTTTGTTTCAGTATTCTAATGTTGATTTTGCAACTGTATATTTCTCCTTCTTATCTTTCAGAACTATTGCAATGCCACAAGAATAACAGCCTTTCTTTCCACTAAAATACATTTTCTTGTTATGGAATGTTAAACTTAAAAATGGAAATAGAGTATTCACGTGGTTCTCACTGTTTAGTCAGTTAAATAAAATATCATTTAGAAAAGCTCTCCACAAGGTGACGATCCCTCTCTACTTTGTAAAAAAAGAAAATAATAAATAATTTGTTGTATGTTTTAAGGTCAGAAATTGTTTATACAATAGAAAAGGTCTCATTAGCTGAAAAAATTGCCAGTGGGTTTCATATTCTTAGGAAATATTACTTTTTAAAAATTCTTCATAAACTGGATGCGATTCAGTTCATTATGTGTCAGTTTAGTTAAGAGAACATTTGTGAAGCAAACAATCATATTAATCTCTTTATGTTAGAATATAAATTCTACAGTCCATCAAAACATCTATGGGTTTGCTGCTCAGGATAAATTATACGTATGTTTGAAACTCCAAGGAACAAATTGTCGCAGGCTATTAAGTCCTTTGGCTTTATAACATGGATTATTAAAATTGGGTTATAGAGTCAGATCAACTTTTAAATTTTTGACATGTCTCAATAATGATTTCCATGTTTTTGACCACTTTCCACTTCTACTAACAATATATGAGAGTTCCCATTTCCCTGTACACATTTGCTGTCAGTTGTTTCCTTGATGTTGGCCATTCTTACTGGGCAAGATAAAATCCTAAAGTAGTCTTAATATTTTTCTTATTGATAATATTAAAAACTCTTTTTTGAGGTGTAAAGCTCATTTCAATTTTTTTTTTTTTTGTTTTGGTTTTTTCAAGACAGGGTTTTTCTACATTGCTTTGTTGCCTGTCCTGGAGCTTGCTCTTGTAGACCAGGCTGACCTCGAACTCACAGAGATCCACCTGCCTTACCTCCCATGTGCTGGGATTAAAGACGTGTGCCACCACCACCCAGCTCAATTTTCTGATTAAAGCTACATATATCGAAACAACTAACTTCTTAGCCTGAAATGTAAAATTTTATGAATAGAGTAAATTTGAAGCTAATGACAATAAACACAGAAATTCAGTTGATGACATTTCAACAAACTAGGAGGTAGAAATCACAGTGGCAGTCCAACCAATTTAAATATGATTTGTATAAATTTCTGTAGTGTAAGAACGTTTTTTTCTTTTGATATAACAGTGCTATGTCTATATGTAGCCAGGTCTAACCTGCCTCTAAAAAATATAAGTTAAGCTTGTGAAGTTCTTGAAACCTTTAGTTCTAACAAGAAATTTAAGAATATTCTGAGAAGCCGGGCAGTGGTGGCGCACGCCTTTAATCCCAGCACTCGGGAGGCAGAGGCAGGCGGATCTCTGTGAGTTCGAGACCAGCCTGGTCTACAAGAGCTAGTTCCAGGACAGGCTCCAAAACCAAAGAGAAACCCTGTCTTGAAAAAACCAAAAAAAAGAATATTCTGAGAGAAACAGAGTCAGTATTAGAAGATGAAAAATTAAAACACAGAAGTGTAGTTTTCTAGAGACTATTCGCCACATGGTGTGATTTTGTGGTTTAGTTTCTAGTACTGAAGGCTATGGAGTGAGAAACAACACTTAGACATACCATGGATAAGACACTGACAGAGTTGTTCTTGTGCCAGGACAAACAACAGAGCATCAAGAAGACTGCACTCACTCAGGGGGCTGCTCTATGCATTGCACACATCAAAACATGATGATGGGTAGAATGAGAATTACAGGTATTAGCAGCAATATTAATGAAGGGGACAAGAATAATCATACTGAATACACAGAGAAAACTGCAACCAAAAGTCATCTAATTCCTCATGCGTGTTGATGAATGAGTTAAATCCTGTTAAGTGAATGTCAAAAACTTACTAGTTTAAAAGAATTTTGACTTTATAGTAAGCCCATTCCCCTGGAGGGTATAAAATCAATTATAAATTCTTTCTTGAATGGGATCCCTATTTTTAATTAAAATAATTTTCATGGTTTCATGAAAGGGTTGTTGTCTCTTAGAGGTCTGTTCTTTTCTTAAGGGAAACAATGGAAGGGAGATCTAGGGAAGAGAGGAAGTGGAAGGGGTGCTGGGAACAGAGGAAAGAGGGGAAACAAGTCAAGATCTATTATACAGAAGACGAAACTACAAAAAATAGTGAGTTAAAAAAAGAAGTGTGGAACTCATGTTTGAAAAACAGAATATAAGGGAAGAGGAAATACCAAAATGCCAGCAGACACAAGAGAAAGCAGAATCATACGCAACACTTCTTCTTGATTGTAATTATTGGACATGAGAGTAAATAAATATAATTAAGTTTGTTCTATAAGTAAAGCATACGACAAAATTTTCCAACTGTTATATACGTAACTAGAAAATCCCTTATGGGATAGTAAGGTAACATACTGAATAAAAACCTGTCGCTACATGTGACTTGAGTTCAATCCCTGAGATACACTAAGTTGATGTAAACTTTTGCAGCTTTTGCAGTTTTTACTCTGGCATCTACATGGTCAACACAGTAAGTGTGCCCATAATTTACAGACACACAAAGAGAGAGAGAGAGAGAGAGAGAGAAGGAAAGAGGGAGGGAGGAAGAAGGGAAGGACCTTTTGAATCACAGAAAGATTACCTTTTGGAAGTTATATGATACTTGTATTGAGCTTATTCTGGCCAATAAATAAAATCTGAAATGACTTTGTGTCTTCGGCCTCATTCATAAAGAATATGCATATTACTATTACTTCCTCATTTTTAAGACCTGTTCAGTTATCATGAGAACAAAGTGAAAAGGACTTGCTAAGGATTTGCACACACATGAAAAGAGGATCCAGACATCCTCCTGCCTCACACACTGGTGTCACAAATGAATAACCCCAGAATAGATGTGGGACAGAGACACATCCTGCCTTATTTAACATATGCGTGATGCTTTTATCTTTGTCTTTTCCAGCATACAGTACATAAAACTAAGTTTTAAATTTCGACCTTTTGCATCAAAGTAAATACTACATTATGACCACGTTTTCATGAATCAGAAATGAAATACTGTATGACCATTCCTTTTATTTTTATTGAACCAGAAAGCTAAATGTAATTATCTTCCCTGCTGTGCATTCAAATAATTTGCAAATGAGCCTGGAGATATGACACTTTGCTGCAAGAATAAAGAAATAAATATGAAGAAAAAGTCTAAATAGTTTATTAACAGGATGAAAGAGCCTCATATGCATAAGTCACTGAATAGCCCAACTAATGTTAGGGCGACCCTCTATTTATTGACATCCGAACATAGCACCTATATGTCTGTCTATTTGCTTCCTGCCAGTATTTATAATCTGGTAACTAATCATGTTTCTTACTTACACATATATTTAGAAAAAATAATCCATCAAATATTGATCCCTACTTTGCTTTCATTTTAAATCACCACTCAATGAAAACAATAATTGCCTTAGGGAACTTATAAAGTAGGAACAATGAATGTTTCTTCTCTTCTTTGCTGCTTACTTGTTTATACCATGCAAGCATTCTTTTCAATTAGCATGGCTAATTAACTTAATTCTTCTGTCTTTGGTTTGTTCTCTTAATTTGTTTCTTATTCTGTTATGACCCAGTGTCCCCTATGAATACCAATAATAAATGCCTAAGTCTCTTGCCCTAAACTAGTAAACATATTGAACATTCAATGCTGTTTTACCCCACGTCTGCCTGCATTTTTTGTCCTTCCCTGATATTACAAGGCTGCCTCTAGAATCTCCTATATAGACCATGGCAACTGATTTCTAGGTATTCTTCCTACGTCTGCTGTGAACTTAGCAGTATTGTATAAGAATATGATTTTTTTTTCACACCATACACCAAGCCTGCACCTCTACAATAATTTTCCTTCACTATTTGGGCAAATATGACAGCCTTCCATGTTCTTTTATTGATGATAGCATTTGAATGTGTGCGTCTTCCAACAAGGCTTGTGATAAAGATCGATCATCCAAATTGTTAGATGAAGAGCATCTTTGGAAAGTATATAATTCATAAGAATAGATCCTCTTTGACCAGTAATATGACTTAGCAGGTTACCACATTGCCACCAAGGCTGATCACAAAGTTTGAAAGCCTGCTACCCACATGATGAATGCTGCCACTACACTGTGCTGGTACACTGTGCCAGTACACCATTCTGGTACTCTGTACTGGTACACTCTGCAGGTACACCATGCCAGTACACTGTGCCGGTACACTCTTGTCAGAACTCTGTGGTAAGTGCTCTCCTTATACAGAAAATAAAATGTAAATGTAAAAATAATACAGAATAATGGAGTCTACCATAAATATGTGTGATCCCTTATTAAAAAGACTCTGGAGAGATTGCTTTGAAACCTTCATCACATGAGGGCACAAAGTAGAGTAGCTGTTTATGAATCAGAAAAAACAATATCTCCGACTATGCAATGACTCTTTCAGTGCTTGACGTCTGATACTCTCCAGGAATTAGAACTGCGAAACCCAATTTTTTGTTGACTATAGGCTGATCAGACTATGCTATTTTGCCAAAGCAGCACTAATGGATCACAAAACCTGGCAACCATTACCACCAACTCTTTTTTGGGTCACTGGTATTGGCAAGAACCTGTCTTTCTGCTTCTGTCCTTGATTGCAATGGAATACTGTGGAGCAGCACAGAGTAAATAAGAAATGTGGGTTAACTTAAAAGGTAAGAGCTAGTAACAAGCCTAGGCTATCAGCTGAAACATTTGTAGTTATTATAAATATTTGTGTCAGTTATTTGGGAACTGTTTGCAGGACAAAACATGTTTACAAAATTTCGTGATGATGTTTCAGAACTATAAAATATACGTGAAGTTCATGGTCACCTTATTTTCTCTTCTTTCCTCCTCTCCTCTGGCTAACATTTTCTTCACATCTAGTCTGCCTTCTACTTTAATCTAGATTCTGAATATAGGAAAAAAGTGTGCAATATTAAGAAAACACCATGGTATAAATAAAACACATATTTTAAAATCTGTTCCTTTATTAATGGGCACCTAACCTAATACCGTAAGTCAGCTACTGTGAATGGTCCTGTAAGAAAGTCCAGTTTTTACCAGTTGTGTCAGATGTCTGAAACAGAAAGCTATCAACAAATAATCATGTAGATATAAAGGAAATTCTTTCTTGGAAAATGGATAATATCAAACCAAATTTCCAATAAATAGAAGATGAAATGCATAAAAACTCCCAGCCGTAGACAACATGGTATTCACAACTGGTAACTATTGAGAAAGATCAGTTTTTTTGGCTACATTAACCACACTCCAAGGCAGGCCTTGTACTCAGGATTTAGTGGTTAATGCAAATTGAAAACCAGGGTGGTGGTGTTTAAGTGAGAGACAACAAAGTTGGGTGCATGAGGAGATTGAGGTAATTCTATACCTATTGATAGAGTAAACAATATGATTACATATATTGCATGAATTTCTCAAAAACAAATACAAAATTTAAAAAACAAAAATAAATGCAAATATTCAAGTCTTTTAATCTAAACGTATTTTAGAAGCTGCTGAATAAATTATTTTTAGGGAATTATACCTAAGATTTCATATCAGGGTAAATAAAATTTGTGCTTCTTCTATTTATGAAAATCTTCTCTTATGTATAAAAGTCATCAGTTTGGATTCTGTGCTTTATTGATGCTCTTCTATTATGATTTTCAAGATATAAATTCAAAATAAATTATCATGATTGTAAGATCTCAAGAACTACAGAGAAAGAATATAGTAACTAGTATTTATTTGGTCAGTTAAGTTTATATTTTTCCTATTTGAACTGGTTATCTAATTTAATATTTGCATATTCAATTAATACTTATGACATATATATCAAGTTGTTTCTTATTACTTCAGTTATCCTTCAGTGAAATGAGAACTTGGTTTAGGATTTAGCCTGAGGAGTGGATGGACACTCACTTGTCCCTAAAGCTAGAATTTTCAGTTCCCAAGTCGGAAGCTCACTCTCTCCGACCTAGTTACTGGTGAGAAACATGGAATTATTAATGCAGTTGCCTATAGGCATGTTTAAAATATCACTTTAACATTTTACTTTAGGGCTCTCACATAAATGAAAATATGTGAACCAAGGTCATGTTTATTTTTATAATTAGAAATAAGGTATAATTTTATGATACTTTTTATAAATTATTAAATTGTATTTTCAGTATGATTTATAAATATTAATGTAAAGTTTTTAAAATACCTAAAAATTAAAATAAGTATATTTCAAATATATATACTATTGGCTAAGTAATAAACCTCACTGAAGGATCAGAATTTCCAAAACTGTCATCACAATACAACAAATTTCACAACTTCTGAAAACATTTCACTTCTGCAACAATTGTATTATCTTTAAAACTTTCAATTTGATTGTATCATTTGATGCCAAACATAGACTACATAGAACAGACATGTGAAACTTAAGGTCTCTATCATGTCCTACTGGAAATAAAAACTCTTAGAAGTCTTCCCTTGTTTACTGTAAGTCATAAGGTTTAATAATAAAATGCTTTCCTACTCCTAGACACAGCATGAGGCGCCTTTTCACAGCAACAAATTTGCCAAATCATTCAACATCTTCTTTCACATCTTCTATCCAAAGAGCTTAATCTGAGAGTCACGATCCATTCCTTTTATTTAATACTTTTCTCATTATTAATAGAAATGTTTCCTGAAAAGCATATTTTAGAAATTTAGTAGACTTTCCACTCAGTTTTCCACATATGTACACTGTTTATTTCGGTATGGCCTGTCTTAATTTTTAAAAATCTGCTACCTTTAATTATCTTATATAACTTATATAACTATATGAGATACAGGTATTTTAATATCCAACATTTTTATTAAATGATCATGAATTTCACGTAAAATATTTGGATATCCATGGAGAAACATTGTTGGTATTTTTTTTTTTTTTTGTATTCTTAACTTGCTTTGCTGCAACAGTCCAACTGGAGACTTTGATTGACATTTCTCAGGAAAAGATTCTGAAAATAATAATTGGATATCTGTATTCTGGTTCTCTACGAGCTCTTAGGTTTTTTTTTTTGAATTTTCTTAGTTTGACATTTTGAAAAATTCTACTGTCTTTTGAATAGGGAAGAGCTGAAAGTTTGTGGACACAAGGGCAACTTTTCTGTGAAATCTGCCAATTAAATAAGCAACTGAGATAAGAAGGAGCATGGTTTATGACATATTAAATGGACAGCAGAAACAAGAAAATGAAAGTATGAGGGATTGTTACCAGCTGCAAGAAAGCAACTTATTCTGAGAATTTGGAGTCTCTTTTGTCTAATTTCTGTATTAAAGTTTGCATTTAGTTGTACTTTGTATAATAAAATTTTTATAAGTATATATTTGTTTGATATTACTGAATGTCATTTATTATAATTCTAATTGGTACAAGTAGTTGGCACATGTACTTTACAATTATTATACCAATTTTATAAATCTGACCTTGTGATGCTTTTCTGTTTAAACTCAATTTAAAATTCAAACCCAATAAATGTGTACAGGACATATAATCTTTAATTAAATTAAAACCTAACTATGAAAATAAGATGATAAAAATGATGATACTTCTACCCTCAAATTCTGAAACCTCCAGCTGAGAGACTAAATCTACCATCAAAACAGAAGATGGTCAAATTTATGTTCTGTTAACATGTATACTGAACTACATGAAAAACAGCATAAGGTAGATTATTACATGACAACTAAGAAAATTCGAAACACTTAATCATGACACAGTAATTATCTCATTACAAATATGGTGGCTATGTTTTTAGTCATAACTTTCATTTAATGCTTTTTGGATTAAATTAATAGTACTCACAGATTAAGGTCACTAATGGTATCTACATTGCAACCTGTTCAGCTGAAGGCTATTCCACCTTCCACTGTGTAAAATACAGAGGTTATGTGTGTGCGTGTATTCATAAATTTCCCTGTATTAATTCATAATCTAAATTATGAATGATTGATTTAAGAAAAATGCTATGTGTTATATTCATCAATGTCTGTTTCTACAAAATACCACAGAGCAAACAAGAAATTTTGTACCTAAGTCAAATTTCAACAGTGTTATAAGAAAAATTAAAATGAAGTGTGTTTTTATCCTTTAATAAAGTCTATCTAGGGAAACCGACCCTCCAAGAACCTTAAGAATCATATATAAATACAGCATTCTGAGTACGTGTGAGGTGACATTGATGTCAACCATCTCCTATATACACCACATGAGAGATGATTGCAGATCTGTTTATGTTCAATTAATTAATATGATAGATGCTATTCAATGCTCTTGGCTATTCTTAAAGTTATTATTTTTGAGTAAGAAAGTGAATCTTGGATAAATTTATATATGATAGTACCAAAAAATTTATGTTTTCTTCCTTATATTTTACATATTATTTCTACATGAATTTATTTTCTCCACAAATATTTAAATAGTCACTAAGGTATTTAAATCTTCATCTGTAACATTAGCCTATCCATTTATGGGACTAGCTAAGAACTGATTAAACAACACATCTCATTTTATAAATGTCTCAATTCAAAGCTAATATCAGCTTTCTTTCCTTGTTCAGTCCACGTGAAAGTAGAATAACAATACTCATCATAGATTTAAGAACCATACATAATTTCATAGCACTAATAATCATGTGTATTATATTTGGATTTGTTAGCATTTTTTTCATATTCCTAACAAAAACTTTCACTGTTATTTTGATATAAGCAAACAGCACCTTAGTGAGCATGAGTGTACAGTAAACATGAGAGTCTTGAGGAGACTCCCACCGTCTCCCTGTATTCAAGATGTTCCTATGTGTCCAGACTGTCTACTCTTTTACGAATAAGATCAGAAAGATCAGACTCCATGATGCTGGACTGGGAAATGTGGATACAACAAATGAGTAACTTATACTTGCCCCTGAAATATTCGCTCACAGTGTGCTGCCAATTTTTGACTCTGTTTTCACTGTCTGGCATATTGGTGTTCTGAAGAAAAAAATCTAAAAATAAAAAAAAAAAAGGATGAGTCACCTGCAACTTTATTTTATGGTGTCTCTTTTCTAGTATCAAGCTCAGTGTTCAGAAACTGTTGCTAGGTTTAGATTAGCCTTTACATATACAGTGTCCTTAGTGGCCACAGAAACATAAATTATCATCACCAATGTAATTTTTAGAATAGGAAAACGTAAGAGCTTTAGGTGCAATGTTTTCTTACACATTCAT
Source organism: Chionomys nivalis (assembly GCF_950005125.1). Lineage (NCBI taxonomy): Eukaryota > Metazoa > Chordata > Mammalia > Rodentia > Cricetidae > Chionomys > Chionomys nivalis. The sequence continues at coordinate 2,145,855 of NC_080099.1, read as the reverse complement.
GACAGATGAGATAGATAGGCAACATTTGGTCCAAATAAATGCATCCTGTTCCAGAGCACTCCTAGGAAATCTCAGGTGGTTTCATTTCAGTTGATGATGTCACATAGGACATTTTACATCTGAAACAGAGATTGATTTTTCTATTTTCTTTTAATTTTCTGATTTTTTGAGGGATGTGATCAGGTAATTTATCTTATTTTAGCTGACAGATCGTGCAAAATAGAACACTGCTATGCTGTCATTTTCTAGAGAATTATCCTAAAATATTGTGACTCAGAGGCCCTAGGGGAAAGTATGATTAGTTATGGTTTCATATGTTAATTATCTTCTACGTTCACTACATACACACTTCTCAGAATATATTCAGTTCTCAGCCCTTTCCAGTTACTCAGTGGAATCAATTGTTACTGTTACAAAAGCGGGCCATCTGTAAGGTTCTAAAGTTAAGTTTCATGACTAACTAAAGTGAGACAAATTTTGTCGTAATTCTCAATATGGGCAGATCCTATGGAACCCTGCCAAGTTTCTAAGGCAGAATATGAAGGCTGTGGTTGTTGTAACTGAAAAAGTATTTTGCTAACATGATCCTATAAACGAATCAAGAGCCTCAACTAAGCGCCATGGTATATATAAGAAGAAATTTTACTGTACCCCATAATGAATTCTGTTGTTTGCTTCGTCATTTCATTAAAACAAACTTTTAAACTCAAATGGTTGCTCATGTCTATAAAGCCTGCATTCAACAAGGCTAGACAATATTATTTTAAGTCCTGGTCTCTGGCCTCCATCTTTGGAGACCCTGCCATGGTGCCCCTTGCACCTTGACCCCTCCAAAACACTAAACCTTGACCCTTCCCCAGAAACGGTCAAGACCTCTCTCTCAGTCTATTTAAACTGCTCCCCCCAAAATAAACACGTGGTTTTCCCTCTCCCCCCCACCCCCCAGTGGTCGCATTGTGGGCTTCCCATTCCCCTGTGGCCACCCGAGAGAGCAGAGGTCCAATTAAACCTAGATTCTTTTAATTTGGTTTGTTTTGATTTGGCTTGATTGGGATTTTTGGATCGACAGAGAGCTCGTGTTAGATTTATTCCTAACAATTATCAACGTAAGTTCAAGGCCTTCCTGGGACCACATAGTGAATTCCTGGATACAATGAATTACAAAGTAAAACCTTGTCTCAAAAACAAACACAAATTGAAAGCGAATATCTTTATAAGATATTTTTTCAAAAAAAAAATCAACTTTTCCCCTGACTCTTCCAGAGTTCTGAGTAGAAATGACAGCCCCTCTCATCACTGCTAAATTTCCTGTACAGTCACTGAGGATGTCAGTATGTGGAATCATTTACTTCTGTTTCTGTCTCCTTCTACTGAGACAAACAAAACAGAAAACCCAGTGTCATCTTCAATCAGAACCTGATGATTCACTGACAATTCTTTGGATCTCAGATGGCAAAGTCTGAAAATGCAGATGCTTTTATTTCCTCTACAAGGGAAGAAAAAGCATCTTTGAAGTCTAAAAGTGTTTCCATGTAGCGAAGATAAAGTTTCATGGCAAAAATACCTACCTACCCAGAAGAAAAGTCAACCACACAGGTCGTCTGGTGCTAAGTGGTGAGGGCTGCACCTTGATCAACCTCTGTGCCTTGGATTCCAGGCAGAGTGGGCACTATGCAACTAGAACTAAATGCCCACGCTTTGTTTTAAAACTGAAACAAACATTAGTTTTTGCTTCAGTTCTTGGTTCTTTCATAACATCCTGATGACAATATTGGTGTCCTCAGTCAGTAGTACATTGTATAAACTGCCTGTAAAAAATAAATGTTATTTTAAAACACAGATTGTTCAAAAACATGAAATGTCAACTCTACTCGCCAGAGGAACACAACATTTGTGACTAGATTTTGCAATGTTATTGGGAGATTAGACACAAAGGAGAACATAGCTCCATTTCTGGAACATAACTCATCTACCAAAATAAAACTTTCTAATAAAAATTAGTAATTTTATGTTGGTTTACAAATTTCTATAGACTTATAATTCTCTACATCCCTGTGTATGCTAATAGAGAAGCTGACACCTTAGGGACCGCATGCTGAGAACTACATCAGGTTCCACTTCGATGCTGTGAACTTCTACTTTAGTATGTATTGGTCCATTTATTCCTGAACTGTCAGATGGAGAATTTTCTCAGTCTTGTTAAAATGAGAGAAGAGACTTCACAAATATTTATTTAGTTCGTGGTTCCCTTTTGTCTGTCATCCACCTTCCAGTTTGGTCCTCCAGTATTAAATCAAAAGAGATGAAATTTCACCAGGTGAAATAAGTAAACAACCAAGCAGCCCAACTTTCACTGCTCCATGTACTGTGGTGTAATATCTAGCCACAAGTTTTTCCCGCTGTTTCCTTCTCAAGGAGAAATTCCCTCCACATTCTGCTATGTGTATTGGGTATTAAACATTTTTTAAATATTTTGAAATGTTTCCCATAGAAAATTCATATTACAGACTGATAATATGAGAGCACTTACAGATCTGTTTTCCTTCAGAGAACAGAAGCAAAAATAGAAGTTTGATTTAATATATGGAGTTTTCTAAACAGTAGTGTGCAGTGTTTGGTTTTAATGTCAACTTGCCACAAATTTGAATCACCTGATGAGGGAGACTCCCATGAAGAACTGTCCTGACTACGTTAATTAATGTGGAAAGACCCCATGTGTGGACAGAACTCTCTGGTAGCCAACCAGACAAGAACATAGAGGTGGAAGCTTATTTACCTCTTTCTTATTTAACCTCTTATATGCCTGGCATTCTCTCTTAGTACAGATTTGATTTATGCTGTTATTGATACTGCTGTTGAGTCCTTCTATGATTGCAGAAAATGTATTTCCAGACTTTCATCTTTGACACTAGGCCAACAGCTCTCAGGGAAACTTTAAAATTTTGGGAGTCAGTTGACATTATTGAGGCACCCAATCTCAGGGACAAGAAACTATAAAATGAGTTCACAACTACCAAAGTTTAAGTAAAATATTTTCACAATTTTAATGCAAGCTTATTTAATAAATAACATATAATTTATCACATATACATATATATGTATATTCATCCTAATTCTGTTCCTCAAGAGACACTTGACTAATACAAACTGTTGTAAGTCTGCTGAAATTGATGGACATTTTGCAGGTTTTCTCAATAAAATATCACACAAAAACCATCCACTATTTAATCAAATAAAACTTGTGAAGAATTGTAATCCATTTGCAATCCACAATTCTACTATTACCTTCAATTTATTTTGCTTTCAAAATGTTATATTATATCTTCAACATTCAAAGTATTGTGGATAGTTTTTTAACTTATCTATTTCCCAAGAAAGGCTGGTATATGAAACTTCAATTATCATTATTTCAGCAAAGAATTTCTCAAGAAGTATTGTTGTACAGTACAAGCTCTGAAACCATAAGAGAATTTTTAAGGATCACAAGTCTACCAACATCTATTACTGACTAAATGAAGCATAAAATGAACAGATACTCTTGAGTCTGCTTCCCATATTACTGCTGCTAATACAGTAAGTATAATAATAAGCAGTACATGACTGAAATGTAAAACATTAGCCAATAAAGAAGAGAAAATTTTGCTTCTGATGATTTATTAATTCAGAAGAACATGAAAACTTCTGAGGACAAATAAAAACCTTGCCTGTTTTCTGAGATCAATCAAAGGCTCAAGGTGATGTTACCATTGATTATTTATTTAAAGTTAGAAAATAATTGGCATAGCCATGGATACAAAATAAAAAAGGAAATAAAAGCATTTGTCAGTCAATACATGAACTATCATGGGTGTATAATTTCTTATTTGAAAATTTCCCTTATCATAGCTTTTTCATGACAGAGCAAAATAAATAACATATCTTCAGATTGGATTGTTGCCCAAGTTGGGATCCTTTCAGGAAATAACTCAAGAGAACTTAGTCATGGATACTACAACATAAAACATTATGTGAAGGTCAAAACATATGGGTAGTTTCACTTGAGAAATAGTAACCATATCTGGTAGAGACAATACCTCCAACAACAGCAGTTGAGATAGAAAACTGTCCAAGTTCAAACACTTAGAAATCATAGAACTGCATCACATGACTGAAACATAAAATATGAGATCTAGATATCAAAATCAGTGTACAGCTCTCAGAGGCACTGATGCAAAGACAGCCGTGAAGAACATGAGTGTCTATGTGGGCATAAGCACATTAATTAATTTGTATAAAGTGTATTGTTAGATCACATTGTGGCACAACACTTTCCTAAGTCAATTAGACAGTGGTAACAGTGACAGTGAAATAGAAAATTCTATTAAAAGGCAATGGTAACAGGGATGCGAATGTGTCTTAATTACCAGAGGACTTGCCAAGCATGGAGCCTGGGTTCCTTCCACATCACAGTATTAGCCATACATGGTGTGCATGTTTGAGGGAGCAGGAGGACCAGAACCTCAAGGTTGCCCTCAGCTACTGAAAAAGTTCCAGGCCACCTTCAGCTTCAGGAAACTGCCTCAAAAACTAATCAAAACAGATAAGAAGAAATTTGATCATTCCTTTTAATACATGAAAAGCTCAGTGCTGTGTTGCAAAAGAAGATATAAAAAACTGTGGAGTTTCCTAAGCAAGGAAATGAAGTCACAGAAAATTGTAGTCCGCAATATCAGCAGAATGAAGAAAACAATTTTAAATGTTTCTTTTTCAGTGAAACTAGAGTTTTGGAATGATAAACAAACAGAATCACTTCAGTATCATTGTGAGGATTGCACAAGGGCATAGCTGCACTCAGGTGAAAGAAGACACTTCTGCATTAGCAGTCTCTTAGTGGGTTCGCAAGTTGCTAGGTCTTATTTTCAGAAAAAAATTCTTACCCTAAATTCACATTAAACCGCCCGGCAGTGATGGCTCATGCCTTTAATCCCAGCACTTGGGAGGCAGAGGCAGGTGGATCTCTGTGAGTTCGAGACCAGCCTGGTCTACAAGAGTTAGTTCCAGGACAGGCTCCAAAACCACAGAGAAACCCTGTCTCGAAAAACCAAAAAAAAAAAAAAAAAAAAAAAAAAAAATTCACATTAAACCAATTATCTATCCTATCTAACCCCTGACTCTGGAAGAAAGGGAAAATGTTCATACTAGCTCAAATATTAGAAAATCAGAGTTGGGTAGTGGTGTGGCACACATTTAATACCAACAATCAGGAGGCAGTGGCAGTCGTATCTCTGTAATTTCAAAGTCAGCCTGGTTACAGTGCTAGTTTCAAGACAATTAGGGCTGTTATACAGAAAAATTCTATTTCAAAAACAAATGTTATTTTTTTTTAAAAAAAAAACAACAATTAGAAATCAACGAGTAAATAGAAATTTTGACTTCACTAACTAGAAAAATAAAAGAGCAATTTGAGCCTACATCAAGGATGTTGCTTGATGGTAGTGTTTTTCTAACATAACTGAGGCATTTGATTGACCCAAGGAACTGGTAAAAAAGCCTGAAGTAATTGTAAAAAGTGGAAATACAAAATATGAAGATGTATCAGATATCATTAGCAAAATAAAACTATTCAGAAAATCACCTGAGCTAGCAACAAATTTTCAACAAAGTTTCTTTCCTGAAAAAAAAAACTGAGATTAATAATTCCATACATAAATTCAGGAGAGATCGTCAGGTGGTGGTGGTACAGGTCTTTAATCCTAGCACTCAGGAGGCAGAGACAGGCAGATCTCTGTGAGTTCAAGGCCAGCTTGGTCTACAAGAGCTAGTTCCAGGACAGGCTCCAAAACCACAGAGAAACCCTGTCTCGAAAAACTAAAACAAACAACAACAAAAAAAGAGAGAGATTTAAAAAGAGATATTATTGAGAAAGCAAAGACATGTGTGCACAAAACACACACATGTACACAAGTCCATATTTATGCATAAATAAACACATAAATGTACACACAAGTATGTACAGACTCACACAAACTTGCATAATTACAAGCATGCATAATTATAAAAATGCATACATTCACATGCATACAAACATATGTACACACATATTTCCATACACATGCAAACACATATGCATAGATAAAGACACACATGTACAAATAAGCAGAGGTATAGATACATAGACACTGACAGACACAGACACACATATGCACACACATGTAAGCATGTACATGGATACTTGGTTAATTAGAGTCATACACTCAGACACAGATGTAAACAGACACATACAGTGACACGGGAACACGTATGTGTATATAGACAGATGCACTTAGATGCAGATGCATACACTGTTTTGACAGTAAATGTCAAGGCAGTATTAGAGGGAAGCTGAAAAACTTTACTGGCTACATTTAAGATAATTTGTACAAAAAATTAAATCATACTTTCCCTCCCTGCAGGGAGGTGAGATGTACAGAATTAGTGACATAAAAGTATGGTAAACATGAAAACCAGAGTCATTACTGTGAGAACATCTAAGCCAGGTAGCAAATGGCAAGATCTACAATGAAAAATAGTGCTTTGAGATAATACACACAGGATTTGGTACAAAATAGAAAGCACATCACCATTTCCTATCAATTACTTCCCCAAGTCACATGTCAGGATTTTCCTGATCACTGGGTTGGAATATATGCCATGGGGTCTATATCTGATAATACATCTCCCAGTATCAAGATACCAAATCTCAAGGTAGTTAATTTCATCAGGTGAATAGTTCATCATCTCTAGACAAACTTAGAAGTGAGGGGCTGTCAGGAAAAGTGAGCTAATTTTCTTTTCCACTGCATGATTCAAACTGCGTTTGTGAAGAACATATATAAAATTACAGTCTCACAGTTCTAAACAATGATATGTTCTGAGGACACATATCTTCCTGCGTGCAATCAAAATGTAGCTCAATTTCCTCCAAGAAGTATTTCTCACTTCGTTTAATCTCATTTACTTTGCCTAGAATTCTGTCTTTCAACAAAGAACAATGTTTTCTTTTTTAATTTGAAACTTTTTTCTTATTTATTTTCAATACAACCCACAATTGCTAAAATCAACAAGTCAGAACCATCAAGAAATTATTTTCCAATGTGAGAGTCTTAGGGTGAATTTTCTGGGCTTGGTGAGTGTGGAGGTAGAACTGGCAATCTGCTGTCTCTTGTACCCAGCATTCAAGACCAATGTAGAGAGGGTGACTTCTTTCAGGGACACCCTCAAGCTCAACTTGTTTTCCTTTGGTTGAAGGAGGACATGCTCCAGTTTGGAAGAGCTAAAGGGAAGAAAGGACCTGGCACTTAAGTTGGTACCCACGTGGTCAGGTGACTTCTGTTCCTGGTACATATTGAAATAAGGGCTTTAAGCAATATGATTTTCTTCAATCAGCAATACATTGTGACATTGTTCTGTGCTAAGAACTATCTTTTCTGTGTTGAGGTGTTTAATAGATGTAAAGACTCCGTCAAGTGGAGACCCACCACAAAGGCTGATCCTTTATTGCTGGATATTTAGGTCATTTCCATTTTTTAAAAAATATTATAAACAATTTGTGCTTTTCATTTTCTCGGTGGTGGATCTGATATCTTTTCAGATACTCTTAGAAGAAATTTTTTAAAGTAGCCTTCTTGGCTGAGACAGTGACATGGAATTCTCCCCTCATTTCTTTGAAATATACCTTTAGGCTTGGCACTTTCCATTTCTGGTCTACAAGGATACAGCAACAATGTATCCACTGCAGCAATATAGTCACTGTGGCAATGTATCCATTGCTACAATGTATCCACTGTGGCAATGCAGCCATCGCCACAATGTATCTAGCCACTGTGGCAATGTATCCATTGCTACAATGTGTCCACTGTGGCAGTGAAGCCATTGCTACAATGTATCCACCGCAGAAATGTATCCCCTGTGGCAATGTATGTACTACAGCAATGTATCTGCCACAGAAATGTATCCACGGCAGAAAGGATCTACCGCAAGAATGTACCCACTGCAGCCTTGGGTTCACTGCAGCTGTGTATCCCCTGGAGCCCCAGGATGGTGAAGGACTGCATTCCTCATAGTGAAGCACCATAGATTGAGAGAACACCTCAGCACCAGAAGGAACTGCCAAGTGACTTTGGCTGTTCTGAGACACAGTTGAGGCATGTCTTCCTGACACACTGTCAGAGTTAGGCCAGGTAGCAGCAGCAGCTTGTTGGCATGGGTATTTTCTATATATTCAATACAAAACTATATTTGTGTGGTGCCGTGTGTGTGTGTGTGTAGTTGTGCATGGTGTTGTATGTGTGCAATGGTGTTTTAGTGTTGTGTGTGTAAGTTGTGGAGTCATGTGTAGGAGGAGGCCGCTTGTTCATCCCAGCCATCCAGAACTGAAATACTCACAGAGAAACTGTATTAATTAAATCACTTATTGGCCCATTAGCTCTAGCTTCTTATTGGCTAACTCTTTCATATTAATTTAATCCATTTCCATTAATCTGTGTATTGCCATGTGGCTGTGGCTTACTGACTAAAGTTCTATCCAGTGTCTGTCTCTGGTGGGGGCTACATGGGTTCTCTCTGCCTCTGCCTCTTTTTTCCCAGAATTCAGTTTAGTCTTCCCTGCATACCTCTATTTCCTCCACAGGCCCAAGACAGTTTTCTTTATTAATCAATGGTATTCACAGCATACAGAGGGGAATCCCACATCACCTCCCCTTTTCTGTTTAAATAAAAAGGAAGGTTTTAACTTTAACATAGTAAAATTACATATAACAAATCAGGTATCAAGTAATAATTACAGTTACAATATTTATATCTACTTTATCTTTTATCATAACTAAGGAAAACTATAACTGTAAACTATTTTCTAATATGAAATTTCTGAATTGCACATAGGACATGCACACAGACACTGCCGCAGTCCAGGCAGTGCAGAAAACACAGCACGCTTCCCAAGCTCTCTTTTCACAAACAGCTGCTAGTTCACTTACTCATCACATTGAATGAAGAAGGCACAAACTTGATCTGATGCCAATCGAGTCTGTTTTTTTTTTCTTATGATATGGGGCCATCCATATTTTACAGTACAGCAAGACCATACAATCACAGATAGATGGAGATCGATCAATCAATCAATCAATCAATCAATAAATGTTGAAATATAGACAGCATTCTGACAATGCATTGCTGACAGGACATTACTAGAAAACATCACCAAAGAAAGTGAACAAATTTTGTATCCTCAGAATGTTGCAAAAGAACTTCATGAACTATATATCTTCAATAGAGTAATCTATTTTGTCATGATTCTGCACTCTGAAAGCCCGACATCAAGGTGCTATCCACATGTGCCCAGGTAAGCCTTTCCTCCTTAGGTCCTCATGAGAATTCTGCCTGACAGGAGTAAATGGAGCCGAAGGACAGTGAGCAAGAGTGTGTGAGTGACAGGCAGACAAAGATGTTTTCCTTTCTGATCTCCAGATTAGACCCACTTTCTGGAACTCCTGAGCTGCTATAAATCATGCATTGCACACATAGTCACACTGGAGGCTAGCTAGTTCAATATGCGAATCAAGTGGCACAATTGAGAAAGTGAAATCATGATAATACTCACAATCTGGACAGTATTTCTTCAATCCATTCCAAATAGGCACATCAGAAGAATAGTCTGCAAAAAAATAATACAGGGTAACTATTTTAATTTATAATTTCCAGTAGGAATTATACTTATAGATAAAATGCATGGTCTTCATACTACATTATCTAAAATGTTAGCTTAATTTTGATTCATTTATTTTATATTTTAATAAAATATAATTACATCACTTTCTTCCTTCCACCCTCTCCTTCCAGTTCTTCTCAAATCCCTTGCCTCCAACCTCTTCTGTGTTCCCTTTACACTCAAAGTGTTATCTTATTTTTCTTTTTTTCTTATTGGTACATGTATATATGCATACATGTACACATAAACATATAAGTGCGACCTGATGAGTCCGTTTTGTTATTTGTGTGCATTTGGTTTCTAGGCTGAACACTTTGCTTTGAGTGACCAACAGGAGGTTATCCTGTGCAAAGTCTAATGCTTCCTCTTTCAGTAGTGATTCATCGCCTTTAGATTTCTGTCTAGAGTTAAGATTCTTAGAGACCACTCTCATTTCTGTGTTATTATGTGGGGTGGTTTGAATAAGAATGGTCTGCATCAGTTTCTGTATTTGAACGCTTCATCAAGAGGAAGTGACAGTATTTTAAAGAGTTAGGAGAAGTGGCTTCATTGGAGAAAGTGTTGCATGGAATGGGCTTTGAGATATCAAATAGGCTATGCCAAACCTGGTGTCTCCTGTGACTATGGATCAAGATGTAGTTCTTAGGTACTGCTTCAGCTCACCTGTATCCTACCATGCTGGTCACCATGATGATAATGAACTAAACTTTTGAATGTTTTTTTCTTATAATAGTAAGCTCAGTCACAGTGCCTCTTCATAGCAATAGAAAATTAATTAAAACAACATGTATGTTTATATTGTCATTGTTCAGACTTTTTTCACATCAGTTTCTTGAGAGACTATTTAACGGTCAACATTCATGTAGGTGTATTCATTGAGGTTTGGCTCTTCAATGATCCATTTATCTCTGCATTGTGTGTCCAATAGTGGTTTTCTGTGATGGTCTCTAATTTTCTCTAGAAGAAGCTATAGTGATAAGGGGTGATAGCAATTGATCTGTGGGTATGAGATTTACTCATTTTTATGTTCATGAGTGTTTGTCTACATGTACTTATGTGCATCATGCATACGTGATACTCATGGAGGCAAGAAGAGGACACTGGATCCCTGTAATTGCATTTACAAATTATTGTGAGTAACTGTGTGAGTTATGGGAATCAGTCTCTGTTGCTCTGATACCAGAAAATACATTTTAACTACTGGGTCACCTCTCAAGCCTCCACAGAAAGAAAGAAACAAAGAAAGAAACAAAGAACAAAAGAAAGAATTTTTAATGAAAATTTAAGTAGGCATTATTTAAAGTTGGTTATAATATGGAGAATTTTAACTACCAAAACAACATTGTATATCATTTTAATTAAAGTTAGCATTTTTTTATTTAAGGTGATGGGAATCTTCATTCAGTCTATTAAAAAGAATGTCAAAAATAAAGGTAAACCTAGTGCTAGAATTGCCATTAGTCCCCCCTATGGAATAAACAAATAAATATCACTTCAGTAAAACAGTGATAAAAATCTCTCAATATACAATTATTCATTTTTAAAATATGTTTTTCTGTGTCAAACAATAAGTTCTGTATAGACTTGATTGTCAATAAAGACTATATTTTATTTGAGCTATTGCTGTAATTTACTATATCAAACATGCTTTATTGTGTGTTTCCACAGAGTATACAAGAAAGGTACTCATGATAATCTTAAACACAAGCAGTGTCTTTTTCTTGGAGTATATTCCAATTTTGAAATTTTTTTAAAAAGTTAAAATAATAATGAGAAACATATAACTATATACAATGAAATTAATGGAAGGAAGAAACACTGATAAGATTTAATTCATCTCTCTATTTTTTACAGTTGACATTTTCCATAATGAGTATGTTTTCTTATACACAATGCTTTCCATCAATTTATGGAGTATCAACATGATTCTTAGTCAAGAGTGGAACAAATTACATTAGAAAGTGCTGCTTTGGTGCACAGAACCATTTGTTGAAATTAAATAAAATCTACTTATATGAAGGGGTTTTAAATGATATTTGGACAACCTTAATAGTTTTTCAAGGATAGGAGTTATTCTGAACATTTAATTTCTCAAAAGTATTAGCAAACTTCCTCAAATAATATATGAAGATTGGCAAGTAAGAGAGTAGGCATCTGTTTTAGAGGCTTCAACCCTACACAAAGAACTACAGACACTCAGGAATGCCGAGAGTGGGGAAATAGTGTTCCCCAGAGAAGAGCACATCAAGTAATTATCCAATAGAAACCAATCAGCCCTGAAAACTTACATATAAGTAACATACAGAGATTGAATGGTTGTAGTTATGTATTGAGGAATATATGTGCATATACATACAATGTATATTTGTAACTACAGTTGATAATAAAAGAAGCCAAGAAATTGAAAGGGAGCAAGGGGTAGGGTATGCAAAGGCTTGGTGGAAGGACATGGAAAAAAGAAACAATGCAATTATGCTATAATTTCAGGAAATAATTTAAAAGTATAATCTGACAGAGGAATTTTTGAAGTATTCAAAAAACACTATGTGTACACTACTTCTCAATAGTATGTGCATTAGTAATATTCACAAAATATTAAGAAACTTGAGATACAGAAAAACCATGTCTTGAAAAATCAAAATAAATAAGTATGTAAGTAAATAAATAAATAAGCACACAAAATATTAAGAAACTCATGAACTATAATTTTCTTGAAAATTAAACATTTTTATTTATATGTTTTCTTTAAAACTTGAAAATCATCTCTAAAAATCTTATTTCTAATTTTCAGTGAAAAATGAAGTTTTTTTCTTGGATGTAAATATTTTGAAATAATATGCAGCATAGATTTCTGTAATTCCTAATATTTCCATCACTACATTTAGTGTTTCATTGCCTCTACCTTTACCTGGAGAAGACTCCAATGTAAGAAAATAATTCTAAAAAACCTTTATCAATATTTTTACATTTTGACCAGATGCTCTTAAAAATGGCCTAAACAAGTATAGAGCGCAACCACAGAGACTAGATTTATCTTTTTGTGCAGAGCCATGTGTCTGATTAAAGAGAAAATGGTTAGGAAAGAATAAAGCAGAGTTCAGGGGAAAAACAAGACATATCCTTTTGGTTGCCCCCCACAGCCAGGAAGATGTGAACTCAGGATTCAACAAGAAAATTGATCAGTGTCACAGCTGGAAACCCTAAGCATCAATTCCATAAACTGGTCATTTTTGTGCAACCTCAGAGAGAGCCAGGAGCACAAATGTGCCCAGAGCGGCATCTCCACAGTGGACGCCAGGTGCCTTATATTGCCACCAGGCTTTCTGATAGGCAAAATGTCAGCCTCATTTTTAGAGTAATCATTTTGGAAATGATGTTTCTATCCAGGTAAAGACAAAAATATTAAAACATTTTAGTTTGTATATGTAATAATGAATCTGTATGCAAAATGTCAATAGCTTCCTTAAAAGAAACGTATAATGAGCGGGTTCCAATTTGAATCTTATATGTAGAACACCATAAAGGAGCATCCAGCTACGATGGTGATGCTATAGTTTGTACTACTGCCATCCAGCTTTTGTATAATTAGGAGAGATCAAACTTCATTAAATCTTTGCTGGGTAAATTTGAAAAAAGAATTTATAACAGGGCCTAATAATTTTTCTTAATAAATGTAAGTATAAGGACATTTGGAACCACCACAAGACCTAAGGAAAAAGATATAGTTATCCTCCTGGCTATGAGAAGTAGACAAGATTGCCGGGCAAAAAATTGGAATCTTGGGGGTGGGGTGGGATGGGGGTAAGGGGAGATGGGGAGAGAAAAGTGTGAAGGAGAGGATGGGAGAAACTTGGGGAAAAGGGATGATTGGAGATAAAGGAAGGTTGGTTAGGTGAGCAGGGAAGCACATGTCTTAGTTAAGGGATCCACCTAAGGGTTGGCAAGAGACTTGAACCTGGAGTGGCTACCAGGTGCCAGGGCAATGTCCCCAGTTAGTTCCTTGGGTACCTGAGGATAGGGAACCTGAAATGACCCTATCCTATAGCCATACTGATGACTATCTTGCATATCACCATAGAACCTTCATCTAGCGATGGATGGAGATAGAGACAGAGACCCACACTGGAGCACCGGACTGAGCTCCCAAGGTCCTAATGAGGAGCAGCCAGTTTTGCCATCTTATTGTTTCCAGTGTAGAGACAAGAAAGCCCCATGAGCATACACAACAAACATGAGTTAGAACTTCTGAGTTTGCTACGTAGAAGACCCCGGTACTACCAGCTTTATTTGACAGAGAATTAAAGACAAACCAACTAGGGAAGCAGTGTCGAGGAAAGAGGCAGACTTGCTCTGGACTGGCGTTTTACGATGATTGGACTGTACTTCTCCATCTCTTTCTGTATTTTGGACTTAAAATCAGCCTTACATGAGGGTAGCATAGCTGGCTGCTCTTGTTTAATTTCTGTTTTCACGGACCAGGTCTATTTTTCTTTTACTTTTACTATGTATGTGTCCTTACAGGTGAATATTCCATAAGGTTCACAGAATTGAATCTCATGTAACATCTATTCAGCCACTACACACACTTTGATAGGAGAATTTAATCCTATTTTACTCAACAGAATGTTCTGTAATAAAGAACTTCTGCCATCATGTTTCTTTTTCTTCTCTAGAGATCCTTTTTCCTTTCTCCATTATTCTTACTCAGTTTCTTCAGCGTTATGGATTGATCTCACTCCCACCCCATACACTTGCCCTGGGTTTGAATAGGCATGAATGTATCTATTGCAATGATTTCACTTTGTGGTTAACATAATCTGTATAATAGATAACAAAATTGTTTATAATAAATAACAAATTTATTAAGACTGGTTGCTTTGAAAAAAATACACACTAAAATTTTCTACCATTTTTTTATTCTTAAAAATATCTGAATCCTAAGAACATAAGAATATGATTATTTCTGCTTCCCTAGCACTGTGATGGTTTAAATAATAATGGCTCCCAAATGATTAGTCACCAGGGAGTGGCACTATTTGAAAGGATTAGACAAATTAAGAGACATGGACTTCTTGAGGAAGTGTGTCTCTGGTGTGGGCAAAAAATTTCAAAAGCCCATTCCAGCTTAATATCCCTTTGAATATCAGGGTATAGCGCTGAGCTACTGTTCCAGTGCTATGCTTGCCTCCATGCTCCCTGCCATGATGATAATAGACTGACCCGCTGAAACTGTAAGCAAGCCTCCGGTTAAATGTTTTCCTTGATAAGAGATGCCATGGTCCTGGTCTTTCTTCAAAGCAATAGAACCCTGACTAGAACATCCATCCTTTCACAAAATCCCCCACACCATCGTGAACACTATTCTATCCCAATATCATGCCTTCTTCTTCTCCACTTCATCCTCTTTCTCCTCCTGTTCCATCATCTTCTACTCCTCCTCTTTCTCCTAATCCTCCTCCTGCTCCTCCTTCTTCTGTGTTAATTCACTAAATCCATATAGGGCTGCCCATGTGTGCACAGTGCATGACCACTCACTGGAGCAAGGGATCCTACTAAGGAAGAAGCTGTCAAGTATGAATAGCTCCTCCATAAGGGGTGGGTCCTATCACCATCTCCCTATCTATGCTATGAGTTTGGCTGGGTGATCTAGTGCAGGGCTGTGCCAGTAACCTCAGTTTCTGTAAACTCACAAGTGTAGCAAATGTGTGATATTTAGAAAAATGCATTTATAATGTGCTTCCCCATCCTCTGCCTCTTTTGTGATGTATCTGAGCCTTGAACTGGAGTTGATGCAAGTGTCACACTTTAGGTTTAGCATTCAGTCTCTTAGTCTTGATATGTTTCCACTGACAACTATCCACTGGAAAAATAACCTTTTCTATCCAAGGCTGAAAGCAACTCCTATCTATGAGTATCCATGTAAATATCTAGAAGGCAATTTGACAGCATGATCTGGATAGCATTGTAGCATTTGAGGCTGAGCACTGGGGAAGACCATGGATGATTGTCTTCCTCAGTTGACTTCTGTCACCATGGAAGGTCCCCAGCAGTGAAGAAGATTACTGATTGCTTTGAGATCTATTTCTCTTTATCCTTCAGCAAGAAGTGTAAGACAGCTCCAGCGGGGTTGTGCATTACACCTTTGAATGGAATCTTTAAGTGATTTACATGCCATCGTTCCTGTATTAAAGTCCACGTTGAACTGTGGGTTTGCTTTTTGTGGAGTTTCTTGTTTTCAGATATTTCCCTGTTGTTCAGCATTCCTTCCTATCATCCCTAAGAACTCTTTGGTCATTTTTTGCAAGATAGGTCTGTATGTGATAAAGTCTCTTGGATCTTGTTTTTCTTGAGAAGTCTTTATCTCTCCTTTTCTAAAAGGTGAGTTTTAGGCATATTTCCCTATTGGTAGTTATTCTGCGTTAGTTATGTTTTAGGTGCATTATCCTATGCTCTCATTGCCTATGAGGTATCTGATAAAAATCAGCTGCTTTGGCTGTGTACCCTTTTTGCAAATTATTGTTCCCTCCATCCTACTGATGCCAGAACATTTTCTTTGCTTTTAAATATCTGCAAATATTTAGCTGTAGAAGTATACGGACTGACTATACAAGACACTTGTCTCTCCTGAATGTGTGTGTATACTTACATATCTATTTTTGCTTGCAAGCAATGTCTCGAGGCTTGGTATGCTTTTTATTGTTATTTATTTAACTTTATCTTCCACCCCATTGTTTTTACTTCTCTTTGAACTCTGAAAATATGAATGTTTGAAGTTAAAGTTTTTTTCCATGAATTTTGGAAAATTCCCTCAATCCCCTCTTCATTTGTTCTAATTTATCCATGGATTTCAAGTAAATTTTCTTGAGGCTCACAGGAACTTCTTAACAAATACCTCTGTGGACATTTCCAGTTACAACTTAAATTTCTTCTCATTGTATTTTTGTCTTTCTAATGAGAACAGAATTTTTACTCATATTATACATGATTAGGCACAGAATTCCAAACATTTGGCCACTTGTGAATCCCATTAAAAATTTAAACTGGAAGCCATACTATATAATCAAAGGACAGATAATTTAAAAAGAGAAAATTTTTAAAAGATATTTATACAAAAGCTCTGATATAATGGAAATTGCCAAGGATTCTACTTTGTTTTTGTTGGCCATCTACTGATGGCCCTGTACCTATCCTTAAGAGCAGTATGTTTCCCCAGTAAGACCCCCTGGAGAAAACTAAACATTCATTTGCAAATGGTTATCAATTGGAGATAGTTTCTCTGTTAAGGATGGGGCATGTGTCCACTTTTCCTTCCAGCTCTAGGGCCCAGTCTGATATAGATCCTGTGTATGCTGCTTCAGGTCTGTGTACGTTCATAGGTTTATCAATCCTGTTGATTCAGAGAGCTTGTTTTCTTGGTGCCCTCATTACCCCCTGACTCTTTATTCTTTTAACCTCCTCTTCCATAGCATTCCCTGAGGCCTGAGGGGAGAGATTTGATAGAGACCTCTCATTTGGGCCTGAGTGTTCCAATTTCTCTCACAGTTTGCCTATTGTCTGACTGTGGGTCTCTATATTTGTACCCATCTGTTTCAGGAGTAAACTTGTCTGGAAACTGAGCAAAGCACTGAGCAAATTCATCTTCCTGAGACTGAGATACCACATTGAAAATGATTATTTTAGTTTCACCCATTTTATTTGTGAGTTACATGATTTCTTCTTCTTCTTCTTCTTCTTCTTCTTCTTCTTCTTCTTCTTCTTCTTCTTCTTCTTCTTCTTCTTCTTCTTCGTCCTCCTCCTCCTCCAATTATTTTTTCTTCTTGGTTGAGTAGTATTTCATTGCACAAAAGACAGTTGTTTTTTTTTTTCTTTTTTTTTATTATTTATTTATTTTTTTATTATTTTTTTTTACTTATTTATTTATTTTTATTCTTTTTTAATTAA
This sequence comes from Chionomys nivalis, assembly GCF_950005125.1. Classification (NCBI taxonomy): domain Eukaryota; kingdom Metazoa; phylum Chordata; class Mammalia; order Rodentia; family Cricetidae; genus Chionomys; species Chionomys nivalis. Next base: position 2,128,190 of record NC_080099.1, on the reverse strand, counting down.
AATTTCCACCTGCTCCTCATTTCCCATTTCCCTCCCCTCCTCCCAAATATTGCCCTCCCCCCACTTCCCTCCCCCTATCCCCACTCCTCTTCTCCTCCCCCCACTCCATTCCCCCTCCCTCTCGATACTGAAGAGCAGTCCAAATTCCCTGCCCTGCGGGAAGACCAAGGTCCTTCTATCTACGTCCAGAAAGGTGAGCGTCCAAACAGGCTAAGCTCCCACAAAGCCAGTTCATGTATTAGGATCGAAACCTAGTGCCATTGTCCTTGGCTTCTCATCAGTCTTCATTGACCGCCATGCTCAGAATATATACATATTAGAGTACTACTCAGCAGTAAAAAACAATGACTTCTCGAATTTTGCATGCAAATGGATGGAAATAGAAAACACTATCCTGAGTGAGGTATCCCAGACTCAAAAAGAGGAACATGGGATGTACTCACTCATAATCGGTTTCTAGCCATAAAATAAAAGACATTAAGCATATAATGTGTGATCCTATAGAAGCTAAATAAGAAAGTGAACCCAAAGAAAATCATATAGTCATCCGCATGGAGAGGGGGAAGTAGACAAGATTCCAGGGCAAAAACTGGGAACTTGCGGGTGAGGTGGCATGGGGCAAAGGGGAAATGGGATGAGAAATATGAGAAGGGGAGGATGGGAGGACCTCGGAGGATTGGGATGGTTGGGATATAGGAAGGATGGATACGGGAGCAGCGAAGTATATATCCTATCTAAGGGAGCCATCTTAGGGTTGGCAAGAGACTTGACTCTTGAGGGGTTCGCAGGTGTCCAGGAATATGTCCCCAGCTGGTACCTTGGGCAGCTAAGGAGAGGGAACCTGAAATGACCCTATCCTATACTGATGAATATCTTGCATATCACCTTAGAACCTTCATCTGGCGATGGATCGAGGTAGAGACAGAGTCTCAATTTGGAGCAACGGTCTGAGCTCTTAAGGTCCAAATGAGGAGCAGAAGGAGGGAGAACATGAGCAAAAAATCAGGACCACGAGGGATGCACCCACCCACTGTGACAGTGGAACTGATTTATTGGGAGCCCACCAAGGCCAGCTGGTCTGGGACTGAATAAGCATGGGTTGATTCCGGACTCTCTGAGCAAGACAGTTGTTTTTAAAGAAGAAGGAGAGGCAAGATCCTGAGGCTAACTACTTCCCTGAATGGAGTGGCTGGGGTGTTTCTAGGGACTTCCTCAAAGAGTTGTGGGCTCAATAAAGCAATAAGTAGGGAGGAAAAAGTTTGTGGGAAAATCCATGTGTTCCTTTGGTGATAGGGATAGGGAGGATGAGGAGGCTGAAGGAGCTGGTTTGTTACAGAGCTGAGCATTAGACTTAGGGATTAGATTTGGAATTTGGAGAGGGGCATGGAGAGGTAGAGATCTAAAGTTAAGTTACTGGTTTCCCTAACTGGAGTAACCTTAGTGTTCAAAGGGAATGCTTGCTGCATCTGGGAGCTGGGATAAAGCAATGAGTGGTATGTGTGTGGTGGAGTGGAGGGGAAGCTCTGGTTGATCCATTGAAGATGAGGGCACTGTGATGGTAGGCCATAGCAAGTGGTCTGTTGTAGAGCTGGGGGAGAGACAGGGGCATGGAATTTGGAGTAAAGAAGGAAACAGTGAAGGTGTCCTACCTGCTTCCTTGGCTGGCATGGTGGGTGCGTTCCCTGGAAATCTTCTCATTGCATCTTTAAACTTTGGGATTCTCTTTTCCTCTTAATCTGTCTGACAAATTTCTGATTATCATAATCCATATTTTCTATATATACTTGATTTGTTTCTTCATATTTTCTGTAAGTTTGCTGAGCCTTCTAAAAATAATATTAATTTGAGAGGCAGAAGAGGTGTGGCAAGGGTCTGCAATATCACTTTATGCTTAGATAGGAGAGTCTCAATTCTGAGACAATCAGCGATGCATAGTGAGATTCTTCAGCAAAAAGTCAAGTTAAAGTCATTTTAAATTAAGTTTCAAATAGTTTTAACATCTTTATTTCCTTAGATCAGACTGCCTGCTGTTATTTTAATTTATATGTTGGATAATCATGGTTTCTGATTATCCTTGATTATGGCATATACCAATGACTTTATTTTCAAAGAAATACTCTTTCCAGTTTCTAGAAACTGGCTTTATCTGACATGGCCATTAAAAGTTAGTTTTTATAGAAATTTGTAGAAGAAAAGCATCTGATGTAGTTCCTAGACATTAAAAATCAGTGATTCTTGTGCCTCTGTGTCTCTCTTCAATTTTGACATTGCAGTATTCATCACAGAGCTGGAATAGAATGCAGGACCACTGAGGTGCAGACCATCTGGAGGTACACAAGTCCCATAACTGCTGAGGTCTACATACTAGTGTAGATAGTCTAGCATTTGATTCAGTTGTATTTGACTGGCAGCAACACAGACAGAAGATTGAGTTCCTCATGGAGATCTATTAATTTCTGCCTGGCACCAGGAAAGGTTTGCAGGAGAAACCAAACGATGAACTGTGGAAGTCTTCCCAGGGCTATGCACTGATATGGCAGGCAGGCTTAGGATCGCAGATAAATGCCTGTTCTCACTGTCCTACCTTGCTTCAGTCTAACCCTGTCTGTCTGCATGCTATATTGCCAGAGAGTCAGGGAAGGGTGATAAAGATAACATATAATTGTGTTTCCTACATTCTTCAAGGCATTTTACTGACAGCTCTAGTGCTTGGTTTCTTTCACTATCGTCAATTCATTTTCATGAATGGATACTGTTCAAATTGATACTATTTGGGGAAGCAATTACTGGGGACTCTCCTCCATGGTATTGCTCCATCTTCCACTGATGTATTGTTTCAGCCTCACTATGTCTGCAGGTGGTTTTCAGGAGGAACAAATAGGGAGCTTTAAATACAGCATGGTGAATGAGAATAAATTTGTTTTTCTTTATACTTTCTGTAGGTTTATGTTTTTAAAAGTATATTTAGTTAAGTAGAAAAATGCACATACAAGAACCTGAGACAAAACAGACTTGCCTTGTACAGATTTTGGGTTCTCACTGTTATGGATGAGACACATAGTATAATATATCATTTTTATTAATCAAAATTTAACTTGATATCAGTCCATGACAATTATAGACACCAAGATTGGAATTCACAATGACGCACAAGGCTAAAGGAAGGATAATCTATGTCTTCCAGCAGTGGCACTATAGAGTTCAGAAATACAATTCTAGCTGAAACAATTCATAGATCTGTCTTGTGCTAAAAAATAACCATCACATCTTACTCTAGCTTCTTATGTTCTCAATTGGATAACAATTGCCTTTGTTGACTAAGCTTTAACCTATGTCTCTGACTTTACCTTATAAATAATTTTGATGCAAAATATTCTTTGCACTTATTCTGGGTCTTTTGTTATAAAATTTGGCATATAGAAGGAAACTACTGTCCAATCCACCTTCTCAAATTAAATTTTCTAATACAGAGAGTGCATTATGAAACTTGTTGTACCATTACAGTATTTCCAATACTAGCAGATGCTGTAGAAAATTTATGATGGAGTCAGGAGCAATATTGGCTTATGCATTCCTTTAAAAATTACTATATTAATTCATTTTGCTACATTATATATCAAAAAGTCAATTTAATTCTAAAGTTTCACACCCAGTGTGCTGGTAGTTTTATCTCAACTTGACACAAGTTAGAGCCAACCGAGGGTAGGGAACCGATATTGAGAAAATGCTTCCATATAATTGAATAATATGCAACTCATATTTCTTAATTGGTGATTTATAAGGGAAATCCCAGTCCTCTGTGGGCTCCCTGGGCTGATGGTCCTGAGCCTTATAAGAAAGCACGCTGGGCAAACCACTGGGAGGTTCGGTAGCACATCCTGTCTCCAGCTTTCTGCCTAGCTTGAGTTTATGTGCTGAATTCCTTTCAATAATGAGGAAGCATAAATCTTTCCAACTTGCTAATGGCTGTGGTGTTTCATCATAGAAATAGTAACTCTAGCTAAGGTACTCCACCAATATTTTTGCTAAAATCTTTATATTTTAATGATATTGCACATATGATGTTAAAAACTCTTCAAAATGATTGTATGTTGTCGGAAGCAGTTTGGTTGTTTTCCATTGCCCAGACTCCTGAAATAATCAGAAAGAAAGTATACTATTTTTAATATGGTTTGGCCAATAGTTTAAGTGTATTTTTGGTTAACTCTTATATCTTTGATTAGCCCATTTTTATTAATTTGTGTGTTGACACATGTCTGTGGTTTACTGGCAAGGTTTTAGCATGTCTGTCTGTGGCAGTGGCTACATGGCTTCTCCTTGATTCTGCCTACTCTCTTTATATATATAATTCTTTCAGCCTGGCTACATTTTGTTAAGCCATTGGCTGAAAGCAGCTTCCTTTTTCATTAACCAATAAAAGCAACACACAGGCAGAAGCACTTCCCGCAGCATTTTCCCTTTTCTGTTTAAATAAAAATGAAGGTTTTAACTTTAACATAGTTAAATTACATATAACAAAACAGATATCAAGCAATAATTATAGTTAAAATATTTATATATATTTTATCTTTTATCACAACTAAGGGAAACTATAACTATCTATTCTTTAACTCACCAAAGACTCCAAAAGAATATATTACCTAAGTAAACAGCAAATGCATTGTACACAAATTCCAAAACTCTAGAATTGACAGAGACATCTTGCTACCTGGACAAACACCTAAAGGTCTTCTGTAACATTGTGAGCACCCATCTTCAGTGTACTGACACGTAGTATCTGACAGACACTTTTATGAAGCAGAAAATTTCAAAGACAGTTCAGCCTATATTGGCAGTTTATCAGTCACTTTCTTTTGTGCCCTGCAGAATGTCTGGCAGACTCTTTTTGTTCTTTGATGAAGCTGGAACCCCAAAGGACCATCTCACCTTTATGCAAGTTTAGCAGTCATTTTTCTGTGTGCCCTACATGTTCAGTTCATGAAACATACCATGAATCAATCCTGGCAAGAGCAGTTTCTTGTCCAAATAGTTAACAAACTTCATAAGGATCCTTTTTGATGCCCATCATCTTCTTGAGGTATATTGGTGCTTCCAGGAGCATATGTGTCTCACTGTTATGAAAAGTATTAAGGTCTTCAAATATTTTAAATGATATATTCTGAAGGTCTCTGAAAGATTTGAAGAAAATCTATCTAACTTAAATCAATCACTTTATATTTAGCAAACCTAACTAACACGATTACAAGCTTGACTATTATGTATAACTATTTATTAACCTATATTTCTTAGTTATACATTACATTTTTAAATGAGCTGCACAAACAATACTTTAATCAAGAGCATACATATACATATAACAAAATTGACCTTAAATTTGTATCAATAAAACCAGATTCATACCAATGCAAATCTCTATAGCATATCCCCCTTTAAATGTAAACAAAAATTTATAAACAATATTTGGAAATTTGGGCATAGTTCTCTCCAAACTACTTTTTGTTGTCTATTGGGCAATGTAATTTTTGGGGTGTTCATGGAGACCTTTCAGGGGTCTTGGTCCATCAAATCACATTAGTCTGGAAGGATTCTACAGGTTCTCACTGTGGAAACAAAATAAGAACTTCTTTTCCAAAACAACAAATCTTTAGACCCAAATTCTGAAGTCATGATACCTTTGAAATATCTATGTGGGTTTGGCTTAGCATCTCATGCAATGAAATATCTCTCTGTACTTAGCTCTTTCATAGTCAAATAATTCAAAGAAAACAAAATAATAAACATAATCCACACTCTCTATGTATATTCCATCTTTACATGGCTTATTTTTCTTACATTATCACTTTTTCCCACAAGTTTAATATTTATTTTATTATCTTTACTCCTTTAATCTATGGCTGTACTCTTTTATATTACATTTACTGTCTCCTTATATACATTTCAGGAATATTTCATTATTGCATTGAAAATTCCTTAATATCTTCTTTATATATGCTTATGTGTACATTTCTTTTAATATTTATTATTCATACATTCTTTATAATTTTCAACTGTATTGTCATGTCTTAAAGAATAAGCATTTGCTAGTATTTTGATTGATTCAAATAAACAATAATACTACCCTGGCTGGGCGATGGTGGCACACGCCTTTAATCCCAGCACTCGGGAGGCAGAGGCAGGCGGATCTCTGTGAGTTCGAGACGAGCCTGGTCTACAGAGCTAGTTCCAGGACAGGCTCCAAAGCCACAGAGAAACCCTGTCTCAAAAAACAAAAACAAAAACAAAAAACAAATAAAAAAAATACTACCCTAGAAGTTTCCAGTTGATGTTTCTTAATTGAATTATATAATATTGCCATCATAAATAATATTATCTTGAGGTATGAGAAAGGTGAGATAAAACTTATCTAAACTGCCAATACAAGACCTATGCCAAAAGCATATGAACATAGAAAAGGCACCAGTTAAGATTTTGTCTAGTTATGTATGGAATATCTTGTATATGAGATATGACCTGGGTTGATTTTTTTGTTCCCCCCTGATATTATTACATTACCAATTGAAAATATTTATTTTGACTTATCAAGTACAAAATAATTTTGGATGTTTTATATTTCATACAGACTAATAGCATGAATATAGAAAAATAATCAAAAGAAGCACCTTACTATAGAGACAGCATATTTGTTGTTCCATGGCATGCCCTCACTGATAAAACAGATCAATTTGTAAGACTATGTTACAGTCAAGTTGGGCCACAAAATATTCTGTAAAATATAAATAGCATTGATAAGATCACAGTCATTAATATCATGACTCTGGAGGCACAGGCATCAGATCTCAATGATGTCACATAGAAACACATATGAATTCATAAATATACTACAGAATTATACTAAAATATAGGCATATACACATGTTAAAATGAGTTTAAACTTAACTACCCTAAAGCCCTATAATATCCTTATGAAATAACATATGTTAGTAAGTCAAAACCCTAGTACCGGAATAGGAATTTGTTTTTTAGTTGTTGGATAGCAGAGTTCCATAGAACTCCAACATTTGTAAGCAAATGCCATTATATTTGGTTACTCTTCAAAACTTGATAGTATGACCCTATTGTCAAAGACAAAAGATAATTGATTAAATAAAACATGATGGAATCAATTTATAAATGACCTGGAAGTATAATTTGAAATGACCTTGAAGTTACATATAAAGTTACCAGCTTTCATAGTGTTAGAAGGAGAAAAAAAAATCATCAATCCTACACATTTGTAAACACTGTGAGCTACAATAATGTTTATCCTGGCGAAATATACCCAATCATGCAATACTGACAGAAATGCTATGAAACTAACCTACCAACCTAATTGGATTTAAGGTCCTTAGCACAAGATAGAACCCATGCCTGGTGCCATAATCAGGGCCAAGAACATGCAGCTAGACAAATTAGAGGCCTTACAGGAGGACCTATTACTATATCCAGTTGGATGGGCGTCATATTAACCTGAATCCTAATTACTTATTGTTATATTCATAGATTAGTGCATCTCTCAGCCCTCATCAGGGAAGCTGTTTCTTGTAATGTCTGGCCATAATTAGTCAAGGCCCAGAGAATAAGATAATTCACGGGAGTTCGTTACTAAATATGAGGTCGATATTATACCGCCTCCTCCCAAGGCTGAGTGAGCATTGCTAAAGATCAGGCAGAAAGATTGTAAGAGCCAGAGATGCTGGACTGTTGTTACAAGAAAGCAGTATTTTTCACATACAAAATGACAATTAACATATGAACTAACAGTAGTTGTGACAACATGCATAGAATGTGGGCTAGCTCAACCCAAACAAAACCCCAGTTTAGAGCTGAAGGTTGGGAGAGGGTAGCACAAAGTTCCACCCTAGCAAAGGAACTGTCAATATTTGATAAGCTTGGAAAGGAGAGTTAATTTTCTTAGAGTATAATCTCAGAGAGTTTGACCACTCTTCAAGGCAGGCTCCACACGCGAGAGTATCTTCGATACAAATTGGACTTGATGGGATTAAAAGAAGAAAGAGAAAGAGCACAGAATTTGTTGGGTCCTTACCCAACAAAAGGATGTGAGGATGACTGTGTTAGGGGTAGCAGAAAGGAGATAAATGTAATTATAATACATGGTATCACATTCTCAAAAAGTAATGAAATACTATTTTAAAATAATGAATACATCTTTAAAAATATTGACTTTATAATATCCATAAACTGAATTTGATCCAAGAATTTTACATATTATAAAAATTATAATATGTTAGAAGAAAATGTAGGAATGGATATTCTGTCATTGCGTTATCAGTCTTATCTTTCCAAATCCTATGTTTAAAAAAACAGCCTAAAGAAAACTACAGAATGAATTTTTTAAGAAAAGAATAATTATTCTAAAAAAGGATAAGTGTGCTTGGATAAAATTGTGAGGACATGCTCATTTGTGGTTTCACATTTATTGTTTGATGTTCTAATATCCAAAATCAAACCCTAACTAATTTTCAGATTTTAAAGTATTCTTTGGATTTTAGTGATACGATCTGAAAAAGAAACTGTAACATTTTCAGGGAGAACTTCTAAATTCAGTCATGTCTGGTTGGCTTACATCATAAATGTCAAGAGAATAAGGAATGCATTAATCTTCATACTCTCTGACACATAGTAGATATTAATAAATATTAGTTTAATGAATCAATTAATCCAGGTGGAGAATAGGTTTTATCCCTAGGCAAATGGTGGCACTTAACGTTTTCAAAGTCAATAAATGTGCTACTTAAAGCTTCTGGCTTGTTTTCTGCTGGAAATTCTTCTTAATCTTGAATATGCAAATGAAACTGTGTGTATAATTCCACTAAACAAATCCCTTAAGAACAAAGATTTATGTGTTTGAATGATGTTATGGAGGGAAAAACCCTCATGAATAGTTGCTTTTTTTTTTAAACTAATTGTTTTGGTTGAGCAATTCAAAGGGAATCAATCAGAAACTGACAAGGAACCATATGTTCATCTTTGTTGAATGTAGGCAGAACATATTATTTTTCTAAACATGAATAAAAAAAGAAACAAAAATGATAACACAATATTTTCAACGACCTGTCACAGAGAAGCATATCAATTAATAAGATATTTGATTGTAGTAGAAAGTCAGACAAGAAAATTCAGGATATTCATTTCTCAAAACCATATGAAAAACTCGTTTTAATTCACATTTCGCTATGGTTGTTTATAACCACACTTGAAGGAACGGTAAAACCTATCCTACATGCTAAGTGCTCTCTCTGCTAACCAGAGATTGCACTGTCAGTTTACCAAGGAAACACTTTGAATAACAATGTCCAGCATACTGAAATAGACCAAAAAATTAGTAAAAATAAACAAAAAACAAGGAAACCTTTATAGAATCAGAAGAAATGATTCATATCACCTGAAGTTTCAGTAAGACTTCAAATGAAGACATTTCTTTTGCTAATGTGTGTGTTCTTTGTTGTATGTATTTGTGGTAGTAGTGATGGAGGAGTTAATTTCATAGGACAAAAAATTAGGTAGGCAGAGTAGACAGAACAGGATGCTGGGAGAAAGAAGCCGAGTCAGTGAGTCGCCATGATTCTCCCACTCCAGACAGACGCAGGTTAAGATCTTTCCTGGTAAGCCAGCTCGTGAAACTACACAGAATATTAGAAATGGGTTAGATCAATATGTAAGAGCTAGCCAATAAGAGGCCGGAACTAATGGGCCAGGCAGTGTTTAAAAGAATACAGTTTCCGTGTAATTATTTTGGGGCATAAGCTAGCCATGCGGGCGGCTGGGTGCCGGGGTCGCAGCCCTGCCGCTCATATTTCAACAGTAGTAGTTTCCCTTTGCAATGTCTTCCTCAGATGAAGTCTATTTTATTTACAGTGTCCTTAAACTAGATAGGAAATATGATACCCTGGAAAGACAGAATTTTTTAATGTATCCATACTATATTTTTTATGAAAATTGATTCTTCTCTCATACAATATATCCCGAACACAGTTTCCCCTCTCACCTCATCCTAGCTTCCTCAACATTCCCTTTCTCCCAGATCTACTCTTCCCCTATTCCCTTCACAAAAGAGACAACAAGGAAGCATGACAAAACAAAATACAGTAACACAAGGCAAATACCCTCATATCAAGGCTGGACAAGGCTGCTCAATAGGAGGAAAGGAGTCCCAAGAGCAGGCAAAAAACCATATACATGCCAAAAGTTATCAAATTTGCTTTGCAATATTGCAAAGAAAATAAAAAAGAGGAAAAAGACACGTAAGCTTTAAAAGATGAGGGAGAACAGACATACAGATTGGAAGTGTTTCCCATCTTCTGTTCATCTTTATGTGATGTTCAGGATGATCATTCCCTTTGTTGGCTGTTAAGATTTGGTACCTGGTGGACAAATGTACACAAAGCACAGACAGGAGGAATAATTAGAGAGAATGAATACACCTAGCATCCTGGGTTGAGACTTAATGGTTGACTGGGATACATTTACTTTGTATAAAATGAAATTAACTCTCCACTGGAAGATTTGAAACTGGAAGACAGTGCAGTATATGTATGTAGCAAAGAATGTATTTCCAGTAATTATCTTTAACTTTAGACTGTGTCTCAAATTCTCATATGAGAAATTGTATGTTATAAAGAGACTATTCATATCAAATTATGCATTAAACAACTGTGAAATGTATATTTTCATATAGGATTATTTTTAATGTATCATAATAAATAATAAAAATAAAATATCAGTTTAGATTACTGTGTACTTAGACTCTATAGAGTGTTCTTTTTAAGGAATTTATTTTACATTATTAGTCATTGCATAGTAAGTCACTGAGACATTGGTTAAGAGTTTGGGAACTCCATTTTTGTCTTATAGTATTTAAAGTAAAGCATCATTATTGATTTCATGTGTGTGTTATTTTAATATCCATATATAGAAAGGTGTGGAAACAAGATAAAGAATATAACATAACTTTTAAACTTTTAATAGTATGGATATAGTACAAATATAATATTACTTTTACAAATAAATGGATGTTAATGGAGGCAGTGCTTGTGTTTCCTGGCATCCCTGAACCAAAAAAAAAAAATCACACAGAAACTACATTGATAATAACACTGTTTGCACTGTTTGGCCGATAGCTTAGGCATATGGCATATTATAGCTAGCTCTTTCATTTTTTTTTTTTTTATTTTATTTGACAGGGTTTCACTGTAGCTTTGGAGCCTGTTCTGGAACTAGCTCTTGTAGAACAGGCTAGTCTCCATGTCACAGAGATCTGCCTGACTCTGCCTCTTGACTGCTGGGATTAGAGGCGTGCAGCACTACCATCCAGCTAGTTCTTACTACTTCTTAAATTAACCCATTTCTATTAATCTTTGTATCACCACCACAAGGCCACAGCTTACTGGTAAGGTTCTGGTGTCCTCCTTCGATAGCTCAATGACATCTCCCTGACTCTGCCTATTTTCTCTCTATATCTCTGTTCAGGTTTCTCACCTGGCTATATTCTGCCCTGCCACAGGCCCAAGTAGTTTATTTATTAACCGTTGGTGAGAAAACATATTCATAGCAAACAGATGAGAATCCCTCATCAAATTGTGTTATCCATTAATAGTTTCCCCACTAATCACTTAAAAATTCACAGGAAAAATTACCATGTAAGAGTTTCCCCTTATATTTAGTGCAGCATGGTTGTTATTTATCATAAGACATTTCCACTTGTAGAGAATAATACCTTGCCTTAAAGTGAGATAAGATTCATGAGTTTTTATCTTTATTTTTGCTTTTTTTATTTCTATATTTATTCAAGACCAAGTTTTTCTGTGTATTCATGAATGTCCTAAAACTAGCTCTGTAGAACAGGCTGGCCTTGAACTCAGAGCACAGATATCTGCCTGTATCTTCCTCTGGAGTGCTGACATTAAAGGCATGCACCACCACTGTCTGGCTGACTGTTCTTTCTTAATTTTGTCTTCCACAGTAACTAGTATGCCAATCTATGTGCTGTTTCTTATTTTTGTGGCCTTCAATTCCCTCTTTTTCATCATGTTGTTAGAAGAGACCCTCTTGCATTAGAGTATCTTTGTTCTCAGGATCTTGGCTTTTAGTTTGTTCTGAATTTTCATGATCCCATGTGTTATCTGTTTGCACTGTGTCACTCCAGCCTCAAAGGAACCTGAGGCATGTTAAACATTGCAACATAATGGCTTTCAGTTCCTTCTTGACCAAGAAGTGTAAAGATCTGTGGTTTTTTTCCCTTTAAGATTGAATCATTCTTGCTTTCACATTTTTTGCAAGTACAAATCCCATCTAAATACTTTTTACCGAAGTACTCTGCTGAAGCATCCTCATTACATGACCTCAAAAGCCTTTAAGTCTAGTGTTCAGTGTTCCCTAAAACTGTTTCTTTTTGCTTTGAATTTTCTAGGTCTTCAAATGCAAGAAAAATTCTGATGCCATCTGCTCCTCCAGCAGTGAGTCTCTGTTCTCTTGTGTTCATTCCCGTTGCTCCACTCATGTGGAACTATTCCATTTCAGTAACTTTGAATCGCTCACTAAACATTTCCTTTTCTTTTTTTTTAAAACCACATTAAAGTATAAATCCATTTTTCATTTGTCTTCTCATTTTACATTTTATTTTGAGGCCAGATAAACTCCTTTCAAAACTCCACAGAATCAGTATTTCTGGTTCACATAAGATACTTTTCCCAAATAAGTGTTGCCTTTACTAAAAGAGATTATCTATTAAAACAAATTTGTCTACCCATTGGTCTATGATGGAGTCTTTCTTATCTCAGATACTCTTCTACTGTTTCAAAGCAGCAAGTAGTTCATTATTTTACACAAGCAGGATGTCCCACAAATCAGCATAATTCTATCTGGAGTCAGTACAGACACTGTGGGTTAAAAGTTCAATCACCCTGTTGGCTTGCTTTTTGTTGCTGTGACAAAACACTGACCAAAATCATTTTGTAGAAGAAGATTTAATTGATCTTCCACTTTACAGTTATTATCTGTCACGGAGGGAAGTCAGCTCTAGAACCTCAAGACACAAACTGAAATACTGCAGTCAGCTTTCTCTTGGTTCCTCTGTAACTGTTTTAATGTTCACAGGTCCACCTGCTTAAGGATGCCACTGCCAACAGTATTATAGGCCTCCTATATTATTGTTCCATTGAGAACATTCCCCACAGACCAATCCAGTGCTGTCAATTGTTCTGTTGATATTTCCACTTTCAGGCAATTCCAATTTCTTTTTTTTTTACAAAACAAACACAATCCACCCCTTATCAACAAGACACCAAACAAATTGCTATTTAACAGCAACTTTCATTTCTTATTTGTCCTCAAGATCTCATGTTGATATCACAATATAAAATGCAATAAAAATTTAAAAAATTCCACACATTAAAAAATTACAGGCCGGGCGGTGGTGGCACACGCCTTTAATCCCAGCACTCGGGAGGCAGAGACAGGCAGATCTCTGTGAGTTCGAGACCAGCCTGGTCTACAATAGCTAGTTCCAGGACAGGCTCCAAAACCACAGAGAAACCCTGTCTCAAAAAACCAAAAAAATAAAAAAAATAAATAAATAAATAAATAAATAAATAAAAAATTACATACCTATAATGTTTAATATCTCTCCAAATATAGTGGCACACAACTTTAATCCCAGCACTCGTGAAGCAGATCTCGAGGAGTTTGAGAACAGCACTATCTACAAAGTGAGCTCTGGACCAGCCTAGTTTACATAGTACAGAGGCCTTTTCTCAAGGAAAAACAAAATGAAAAAAAAAAAAAAAAAAGAAAAAGAAGGAAAATTCAATGCCTTAAAATGTCAGGTCTCTTAACTGTGAGCTATTGTGACAGCTCCCTTGCCTGCTTGTGATTCAATCCATCTCCCTCTTGATTACAGTTTCTATGGGCTGAATACGACAGAATACTTCCCAGAAAATTTCCCTTAATGATGTTAATTTCTATTAATCATATCTTATTTTTCAGCTCCAGCAGAACATAAATCATAAATTCTTAATACAACCTCTCATACAAACAATTCTGATAGAATTTTTGCTTTCCTGTGAAACATAACCCAGGCTTCCCTCACATACAGATCTCTCAATGTTCTTGTCTTCCAAATTTCCACAACAGTTGCCCTAGTTCTGAACACTCAACAACTTTTGTAGCTCAATGTTCCAAATACTTCCACAATCCTTCAGGAAAACAACGTGGTTAGGTCCATTACCTCAATGCCCACATTCTGGTACAAGCTGTTCTAGTTTGTTTTCTACCACTGAGGCTCAGGCACAGTTCTGAAGGAGGTTGTTGAAAGATTGTGAGAGGTCAAGAACACTAGAGCAAAGCAGTGTCTTCTGGACATAACAGGACCACTGCATTCTTAAGCCCATAACAACTTTGGTTCCCTGTACAAGATGCACAAAGGATGAAGCTAGTTGGCATTCTAGCACAGAGTAACAGGGGGCTCATGAGCTCCAACCATAACTGAGCAGTTATTAACAGGTGCTGATTTCAAAAGGAGAGACAATATTTTGGGTTTTTGTTGTTGTTGTTGCTTAAGGGTGTGGGTTGTGGTAGATATATCCATCTTGGGTGGATGGTCCCTTAACCTTGACTTTATGGAAAGCAGAAATTGGAGTTAATGTTTCTTAAAAAATAAATACTAAGATTAGGGAAATGCGGAGGTTGTGGTGAATCTGAGATCAGTTAAGGGGAAGATTTGTGGATGAGCATTACTAAAGTATAATGTATAAAACCTTCAAGAATTAATAAAAATAAGAACGATTTGTCTACCCTGCCCCATATCTTACATCGGCTGGTTTCTCTAAAGGTTGACTTATAAAGGCAGTCTATGAAAAGCAGCATTTTGAGCAGCAGTCATTGCTCACTCTGACTTCTGGCAGTTAGGGATGTTCTCTATCTCACTCTCTGATGTCTTCTTCTGTGATGCTATTTAGGCTTATTTATTCCTGGAGGTCATGAAATTGCTTACGTTGTGCTCTGTTCTTGACCTTTTTTCTATCAGCATTTGTGGGAACAACAAATTAAGTTTTTCATTTTCTTAAAATGGTCCTAAGGTCCTTTTGCAGGATGAATTTTGGCAATTTGTAATTCATCTTTTTTTTTTTTTGGTAAAACATGTGAATAAAACTAAAGTGGCCGAGATAAAGTACAACCTGCAGTTGAAGTTGGAAGCACAAATGATGCAGAATTTCCAATTCTATGAGTATTAACTACATAATATAACTAATAATATAATTAACTATATAAATAATAAATATAACTATATAAATAATGTAAATGTAATTAACTAATAATTCTTATTATCAATTGTGAGTTTCTTAGATTCTCCATCTTCTTGATAATAGAACAGTAACAAAGAGAACTGCAGTTAATTGTTGAAGACGGTGACAAAGGAACAGATATGTGGGCTTCAACATTAAGGAAGATTTCAAGTGTGAAACTGTCCCGCTTTGTGTAGTATTTATCCTTCATGGGAAGGGAATCAAACACTTAATGACGGTAGAAAAGCAATGGTTTTGTCTTAGTTAGGGTTTCTATTGCTGCAACAAAACACCATGACCAAAATAGGTTGGTGAGGAAAGGGTTTACTTGACTTGTACTTCCAGACCATAGTCCACCACTGGAGGAAGTCAGAACAGGAACTCAAGCAGGGCTGGAAACTGGAAGGCAAAGGCTATGGAGAGGAGCTACTAACTGGCTTACTTTACATGGCTTGTTCAGTCTGCTTTTCTATAGAACCCATGAGTACCACCCCAGGAATGGTACCACTCACCACGAAGTAGGCTTCCCCACCTCCCATTGAACACTTATTGGAAAAAAAAATGGTTTACATATGGATCTCATGGGAAATTTTGCTCCACTAAGGTCATGATTATAGCTTGTTTGAAGTTGACAACAAAAATCCAGCCAGCACAGCCGACCCCTTGTCAACTTGACATAAACACATCACTATTAAGTTCCAACTCTTCCTTTCTTATTCATCTCCAAGACCTCACATTTTAAAACATAGACAGTTTTAGAATTCTCATTATCTTTACAAATTCAAACACATTAAAATCTTAGTGCCTTAAAGATAGCCAACCTCTTTTAAGTTTTTTTTCTTTTTTGGCTCTCAGGGCAGTCACAATCAAATCAAAGTGAAACAAAATTCCAGCCTTCCAATGTCTGGGATCCACTCAAGGTCTTCTGGACTGCTCCAAAGAGTTTGGGTCACTTCTCTGGCTCTACCCTTTGCAGCACACAGCTCGACTTGTAGACTCTAGCTGTCTTCATTCCAGAGCTACTGCTGTTCTTGGTGGTCATTCCAAGGCACTGGCATCTCCCAAATGCTGGAGTTTCTGCTGCAACTGAGCTGCTCTTTCACCAATAATTTCTCATAGGCACTTTGGGCTTTCAAGCCTCAACTTCTTCAACTGCTACTGAAGCTGCATCTTCAAGAGCCTCTCCTGGCCTCTCACAGTGCCAAGCACCACTGGTCTCCATGATCCCTTCCACCATGCAAAACCAGGACCACCTGGTTGACTCTTATACACTGTCAAGTCTGGCTACCAGCACAAAGTACAACATTGGCCGTCTCTGGAACACAGCTTCTCTGTGCTTTCTGGAAACATTTCCCAGAGGACATCACCTCAGTGAAACTGGTCTCTTCTTAATCACGGCTAATTTCTTAGCTCCAGCTGACCAGCATCTAGTATCCCAGCAATGCAAAGTTTCACTCTAGCAGTTATGGTATCTTGTTAATTGGAGCTGAATCTTCAGCCCCATGTAACCCAGAACCAGATAATCTTCAAAATAACAAATGGCCCAGATAGAGTATTTTATCTTCCCACTGAAACATCACAGGCCAGGCCTCCATCCTTTGCATTACTCTGAGCATTATCTTCCAACTTCCCCCAGAACATCCCATGGGGCTTTAATGCTCAATGGCTCTTCTCAATCAAATTTCCAAAGTCCTTCCACAATCCTCCCCCAAACATGGCCAGATCTGTCACAGCAATACCCCATTACGCTGGTACCAATTTGACTTAGTTAGGGTTTCTATTGCTACAACAAAACACCATGACCAAAGACTTCCAAATCATAGTCCATCATTGGAATAAGTCAGGACAGGAACTCAATTAGTACAGGTACCGGGACGCAAGAGCTAATACAGGGGCCATGAAGGGGAGCTGTTTACTTGCTTGCTGTACACAGCTTGCTCAGCCTGCTTTCCTATAGAACCCAGGACTGCCCAGGCCACCACGCACGTTGGGCTAGGCCTTCCCCATTTGATGACTAATTGAAACAAAAATGCCATATTTGAAACTCACAGAATAATTTTCTCAATTGAGGCTTCTTCTTCTTTAAGACTCTAGATTATGTGAAGTTGACAAAATCATCCAGTTTCATCAGCTGGTGAATAGATATTGGTAGGCAAAGCCAAGAGAAAAAAATGTTTAATAAAGGGCACCTGTTCAAGCAACGCTTACTGTTTTATGGGGAAAAGTGTTTCTAATTGTATTTGACTGTCCTATTACCTAGTAGAAAATAACAGTAGTAAATGTTAGTGAACTAGAATAAACAGTACATTTTCATAATCTAATTTATAATATTAGAAAGGAATTTATGAAATTGGTAAATATACATATGTATGTATTTATTAATTATTGAGTTGATGAAAATAGTATCACATTATAAACTATTTGTAAATACAAAGCTTGTTAATTCATAAAATGGCATGTATTCTGCATTTCTAAGGAAGAACAAATCATATCTCCATCTTTTACCTTCACAGTGTTGATAACATCAGATATCATCTGAATAATTTTCATCAAAGATAATATTAATCTTCATTTTTCAATTTAAAGCATTGCCAGTAGATAAGTTGTATCCCTTCAGATTATCTGCTAATTATTTCACAAATAAATTTGAAGCTGTTACTGTCTGCGGACATACCACATAAATTAAATTACCCATTGCTTTTTAAAAGTTATTAATGTGTTCAACTCAGAGTCCGTGTATTTTCCTTCATTGTAAGTGATTTATGTAATTCATTAGACTGTGGTAATTATCATCTAAGACTCATAAGACTCTGGTTTCTGTGTGTTTTGCTAGTGGTGATAAAGTAAAACGTGTTTCACAAGGTGTGTTTGAGAAGCAGTGCATACAGGATAATGAAGACATCCACATTATCTTGAAGCCACAACTAGATGCAATTTATTTTATTACTGGAAAGACCATTCTAAAAAG
The DNA here is from genome assembly GCF_950005125.1 of Chionomys nivalis. Taxonomy (NCBI): domain Eukaryota; kingdom Metazoa; phylum Chordata; class Mammalia; order Rodentia; family Cricetidae; genus Chionomys; species Chionomys nivalis. Next base: position 2,109,884 of record NC_080099.1, on the reverse strand, counting down.
ATTTAGAAAACAGTTATTACCTAGTGGTTATATTGTAGAGTTAGAAAAAAGAAAGTTCTGGAAACAATACTGATTCATTTGTCTCTAGGTTAAAGATTTCTTTAAATGATTTTCAGCTACTTGCATTTCCTCTTTTGAGAACACTCTGTTTGATCTGTACCCCATTCTTATTTCTATTATTTGTGTTCTTGATATCTAGTTTTGTGAGTTTCTTCTGTATTTCAAATATTAGTCCCTGTGGTTTGAAAGAAAATGGGTCCCAATTTGAGTGGCACTATTAGGAGGTGTGGCTTTGTGCGAGTAGGTATGTAGCCTTGTTGGAGGAAGTGGGTCATCACTGTGGGGATAGACTTTGTAATCTCTTTGGTTCAAACTATGCTCAGTGTGGTGCAAAGTTCACTTCCTCTTGCTTGTGGATCACGATCTAGAGCTCTCAGATACCTCTCCAGCACCATGTCTGGCTGCACATTACCGTATTTCCTGCCATAAAGATAATGGACTACACCTCTGAAAGTTAGGCAAGTTACAATTAAATGTTGTCCTTTATATTAATGTCTTTTGTGGTCATGGTGTCTCTACACAGCATCTGAAACTCTAAAATACCCCTTTATCAAATTTGTAGTAAGTAAACTATTTCTGTTTTGTAGGCTGCTGCTTTGTTTGAATGATGGTTTCCTTTGTCATACAGAAGAATTTCACTTTCATGAGGTCCCATGAATCTTCATGCCTATTTTTTTTTCAGTGTTATGTTCAGAAAGTCTACCCTTTTCTTTTCTTCTTTCTCAAGTGCCAATGAGTTCAGGAATGTTTTGCAGTTTCTTTTCTATCAGGTTCAGTGTTTCTGATCCCATTATGGGTCTTGTGTAGGATGATAGGTGTGGATCTATTTTGACTCTTCCACATGCAGTCAACCAGTTTGACCAGTACCATTTGTTGAGGGCACTGTCCTTTTTAAAGTGTGTGTTTCTGCCATGTTTACAAAAAAATTGGGCGTACACGGAAGTGTGGATTTATGTCTGTGCCTTCAATTTTATTATATTTGCCAACATGTCTGTTTTATGCTGATATCATGTTGTTTTAAAATACTACAGCTTTCTAATACAACTTGAAATCAGTATGAATGTTGATTTTGATTTGAGCTTCAGTGTTTTGAAGAACTTCAGTATCTTTATATTTGATACGTAGATGTTAAGAATTACAATGTCTTCTTCGTGGATATTTCCTTTAATGAATAATGTCCTAATCTATATCTTCTCATTGGTTTTGCTATGGTGTCTAATTTATCAGGTTGCATATTAGGTTCATTCACCTGTAATATCTTTTTCTATCATTTTTCCTGAGCTGCTATCTATCCTTGATGTTAAGATGTGTTTCTTGGATGCAGCAGGATGGATCCTCTTTTCACATCCATATTTTAGTCTGTGTCTTTTTATTGGGAGGCAATGGGGAAAGGAGCTTGCAGCAGGTGTTGCTGCAGAGCTGAGGACAAGACTGAGGGAATGGGTTTGGAGGACTTGAGGAAGACAGCCCCCATAAGAGATCTACAGTTAACCGACATGTTTACTTGCTCAGGGAGGTCTATGGGCTTCCAGGGAGTGCCTGATGGAGTTCTAGGTTTAGATAAAGCAATGATTGTGGGGAAGGGAGTCAGAAGGCTAAGATATCTCTAATCCATTGACTCTTTAAATTTAAACTAAATACCGACTAAATTCCAATAGCTACTTCTAACCACCCAAACAGACAGAAGAAACAATAGATTAGAAAACAGAAAAGAAATACTACCACACGGCAGATTATCTTTCTCCTTTTGGGGGGGGTCAGTACTTGATTTTATAAGGCTTAATTTAGATATTTTTGTTGAAGCTTTAAAGTAGCTTTTGTAAGTAAGGATTTCCAAAGGTGGTTATTATTATTATTACTGTTACTATTATTACTATTTTTATCCCTCAGCATTTACTATAGCTTTATATAGAATAAAAATTGTAACAACACAGTAAATGTTCCCTAGCCAACAAAACAAAAGTAGATAATATTGGCTGGAGGAACGTAAGGACCTCCCGCAACACCACTCTGAAAAAAAAAATTCTTCTCAACTGCCAGGCCATGTAGGTAATGTATTTCTCTAAGTTGATTATGAACCGTATACACAGAAAATAGAGCAGAGACTCATTCTGTGAGTTCAGTTATTACCACTTCTATTTTTAGTCTTTTAGCTGATAAAAGATTTCCTACCATGTACCATGAACTATAGAAACAATAGCCAGCTGAATAGATTAAAAAAGCAATTAATTAATAAAGTATTTACATGACCTTGAAAGTGTTTTCATTTTATTTAGATTCCAATAAAAGGTATAGATGAAAATATTTCTCTTTCAACTTAATATGCATAGACATTGTCAATAACAGTGATTTTTCTCTAATTATAACAACGCCTATAAATCACCCCCGATTCTTCATCAAATACACTGGGAGAAAAGTGATATTCTTTAGTTATATCTGTATGTAACAAATCCTAATTCATTGCAGAAACAGTAATAGTGCATTATTACCATAATTAATAGAAATGACCCTCTGTATAGAAATTACTAATTTCCAATTTTAATATTTGAGACCTATGTGTCAATAGCATGAACATGAGGAATGACAAAAATCACATTTTATTTTCTAAAGAACATTTTCCCCAGCAAGAGTACAGAGAAAGCGGCAGATAAATACTGAAATCTAGTACCTGCTTAAAATGATTTAGTCCTCTTCTCAAGAATTGGCACAGCATAAACAAGTAAACAGTAGTGGCAAGTTAGAGAATATCTTAATGGGATAACTTTTGTCAAGAAAAATAATCAATGCTGATTTTATATATCTTTCACTCTTCCAAAGTGATAATGCCTACTTAAAAGCAGAAAACAAGATTTTTGGAACGCATATGAATTCTGAATTTTCTTTTAATCAATAGTAATTAGATTTACAGTTTAACTGCGCTTTCAATAGAGTTTACTACAGCATTTTATGCCTTACAGTTTCTGGACAGATCTATACAATATAAATTGTTTGAACCTCATTTTTCTGACAGACCTGTTGTTGCTGTGCAATTTAATTTTCCTCTCCCTAGATATTATTTTTTCCCCAGTGGCTAATGTAAGTTTTCAAGAAGAAATGACGTTGTAACTCTTCGACATAAGTCTTCAGTGAAAATTTATTTATATGATCCAATCTGATGAGACATGCCCTGAACTGACATACTTTCATGTATAACTGAATGATAAGTCCATCATGGAACCAATTGGTGATTCTATGTATCTAACATGTATCTTTGCTGTGCTAACTGAATTTGGTGTGGCTATTTGTTTTCTAACCGTGAGTGAGTTGGAGGATGTCATCAGTCAAATCTGTATTCGCTATTTAGAGACTAGATGACAGTGATTTAGCACCTTTCTGGAATGTTTATGTCAGAAGGTCGCAGAAACCTGAAGAGGTGATGTTACCTGGCATTTGGGAGGCTGTAAATCTTTCTAAGGAGATCCCCCTTTTATAACTATGTCCCTCTATTCTTTATACAGCTGTTTCTCATCAATGTGGCACTTCTGGAATTCCTCAAATATTGTAAATTTTGAAATAGTTCTGAATATTAACTGCATATCATTTCTTTCTAAATGCAAGTTGACATTCCTGAAAACTGAGTCACCAATACACGAAAAGATGACACTGAAACATGACACAGAAATAAATATCTTCCTTTTGGATAATTATTTCAAAACATATTAAGGACAAAAGTCAAAAGGATGATGGATAAAATTAATGCAGAAGGTTAAAACATTAAAGTATAACCAGCATTTTATTCTGTCATATTATATTGAGAAAAACAAGCTTCTTTCTTTCTATAATCTTTAGTGAGTGATAATGAGGGACTCTGGGTACAGTAAAGAGAAACACCAGCATTGTTTAAACAGATTTGAGCTGTCAATGTAAACTATATGGGACCACAAGATCACTCATGAAATAAAGGTGTTTGCCCACAACCTAATGACCTGAATTCAATCTCTGGGAACCCATATGACAGAAAGAACTGACTGGTGGAAAACTGTCCTCTGATCTCCACAGGCTAGCAGTGATACACACATTCCCCTGTCACAACACACCTACACACACACGCACACACACACACATGAAAGCAATACATTTTTAATCAATTATATGCATTATACGAGTTGGAGATTTGGCTCTGTGGTAAAGAACACTTAAATGCTGTTTGATCGGACTTGGTTCTATTTCCAGCACCCACATGGGTGGTCACTACCATCTGTAATTCAGTTCCAGGGAATCCAGTACCTTCTTCTGGACAATTCATGCCAGAATTCAAAACACTCATATGTGTATACATATATGTATAGTCACATTATATCTATATTAATGTATATATGTAATGTGCGTACACATATATATATTTGTGTGTGATATATATGAATATAGCAATGCAATAAATGAGCACCATGGGGTTTCATAAGATGACTACATAAAAATGTTGTTTAAGCTTACAATTCCATGAAGATAAGATGATAAACTATTATCTTTGATTTATAAACTTATGAAAACATTTGTACAATGTGAAATCTAATATGTCCAAACAGATTTTTTAAACATGTTTCCATATGCTAATTAAAGTATTTTCAATTAGGTTATGAACGCTAAAGTTGAATTACTCTTTGCATAATAAATAGAATATATTCTAAATCCAACTTCATCCAACTAAACAGAAACAGAAACACATAGGTATAAACAACCATACAAATGAGCACCAATGTTAACATATTCATATAGAACACTGAGCATAATTTTCAACTCTTACTTCAGTGTTTTAACATTTCTTTGTCTCAATAGTGATAGTGTGTGTTCGCATTGAAATACTCGCATAGTCTGACGACATCATACTAGATGTTTTTTAAATGGTTGAATAATCCCCATGCCTTAGTCACAAGTAATGGGAGATCACCACTGTATTTAGCAATAAGCACTGTCCTAGAATCAAATGAATCCACGTTTGATTAGTGAGGGGTCTACAATATGCATTGTTGAAGCATAACACTTATCAGTATACACTGCTGTGTTCAAATCTTGAAGTGAAAGTTTGTTAGCTAACGATTTTGAATAATTGATTTACTCTTTTAAATATTTTTGGAAGCCCTGTGACTGAACTCTTAACACTATTTGAATATTAAGGATGCCATTTAGTTCTCCACAAACACATGTATAGCTATAAGGATTTTCAAGTACTCTGAAATTAATCCACATCTTACTGGATTTGTTTCCTTATTAATGCAAAAAGCTATTTTGGTAGTCGTCATGGAAAGAATTTTAATCACAGAGCTAAATTTCAGAGAACATGGCATCAACGATCTAAGCAGCCAACCCACAGAGGTATGTGATGGATAGCAAACATTCTACAGGAAATTTCTATAACACGATTTGACAAGTGAATATTTCATAATAAACTGGACATCCATGAGATTATCTGATGTTCCTGTGGAAATTGGTTTAAAATGGACTCTGCAGTTTCATTCTCATAAAAAAGGCAATATCAATTCAGTTTTACAGTTTATCTGATTTGAATTGCTGAATGTACATAAAAGGTCTTCAAAGTTTGTAGATGACTGGGTAATAACTCCTCATTACATATCCCAACTAGTTTTTCTTAAATAAAATGTATTCAAACTTTTCCATTTTGAATCAAAAATTTGAATAAAAATATTTGTATTTTTTCTTTTATGTTTGAATATACATAATGAAGCTAAAATCTCAGAAATTCTTAATTCATTGGAGGAATAATTTTAGAAAAATAGAATGTTAGCGAGGGGAACAGCTATGGCATTGGAGTCAACCCACCTAACTATGGAAGAGTACTTCAAGCATCCTATGAGTAGAGCATAGAAGGAAGAGAATAGAAATAGGCCATGCCCCGTGTGTCAGATATTCTGCACAGGAGGCTGGACAAAGGTCTGAAGCTAGCTACCTGTCAGACTGAGACTCCTCACTACTAGTAGGTACTGCTAATTCAGGTGTAGATCAAGAATACGGAAACCCTCCCAGTGGTAGTTTTCCATATTGGGAAAGGAAATATTCGAAGATTATAGCTATCAAACTCCTCGATTTGTGGCAACTCTGTTGCTGTGAACAGATGTCTAATGTGGAATTCCAAGTATTGTGAATTGCCATGAAATTTCTGTGGAACAATGGGAAAATGGACAGTGGAGCTAAGCACTGAAAAGTTCCACCTGTGCCTACACCTCAGCATCTGATTTTCTTGAAACAGTGCTGGAAGAATCTCATGTACCAGAACTCCAAAAACCATGATGTTCTTACTGGAGAAAACTTTGGTAGGTATTTGTTTTAGTGTTTTGTCTGTTGGTAAAATAGAAAATCAGAATTCCTTGGGTCTGTGGAATTGAGAATTGATTTGTTTTCACTTTTAGAGACTGTGAAGTCCAAGAACTAAGGACTGTAATTAGTAAGGGCTTTCTATGGGTATTCTGTGAAGACATTGCCTCGAGGTCACATGACACAGAAGGTCACATGGCAAAAACAGTGAATTAGAGAATGGTTGTGATGACCAATCAAATGACAACCTATTAAATTATTAATACATTAGTCCATTAATTTATTCATGGAAGAACCTTCAGCGCTTAACTTTTTATAGTCACACATCTTCATACCTCACAATAAGGACTGAATTTCATTATTCCAATAAAGATATCCCCATCCTAGAGAAGCTAAATAAGAAGGTGAACCCATAGAAAAACATATAGGCATCCTCCTGAATATTAAACTTCATCAGGCGATGAAAGGAGACAGAGACAGAGACCCACATTGGAGCACCGGGCTGAAATCTCAAGGTCCAAATTAGGAGCAGAAGGAGAGAGAGCACAAGCAAGGAACTCAGGACCGCGAGGGGTGCACCCACACACTGAGACAATGGGGATGTTCTATTGGGAACTCACCAAGGCCAGCTGGCCTGGATCTGAAACAGCATGGGATAAAACCGGACTCGCTGAACATAGCGGACAATGAGGACTACTGAGAACTCAAGAACAATGGCAATGGGTTTTTGATCATTCTGCACGTACTGGCTTTGTGGGAGCCTAGCAGTTTGGATGCTCACCTTACTAGACCGGGATGGAGGTGGGTGGTCCTTGGACTTCCCACAGGGCAGGGAACCCTGATTGCTCTTTGGGCTGACGAGGGAGGGGGACTTGATTGGGGGAGGGGGAGGGAAATGGGAGGTGGTGGTGGGGAGGAGGCAGAAATCTTTAATAAATAAATAAATTAATTAATTAAAAAAAAGAAAGAAATGCCACATAACATTAATAGCAGCCATTAAGTTGAACAGTTGTAAGTACAATGAAACGAAACAGTGGTGTATTTCCAACACTAAATTTGGGGAAGGCAAAACAGAAATTTGAGTAAGCATAAATTTATAAAGAATGAGGCACAAGCACTTCTGGAACTTAGCTCAGGTCAGTTAAAAAAAAGTAACCCCCAATTTTCTTTTTTTCCAGCACATACATACAAGCACACAAGACCGTCAGTGACCACTGAACTTCTTCTATCTTGACTATAATATTTTACTGATCAGTGGCTTAATGTGGTGTGGATGAAGACCTTAAGTATTAAAAATTTTAAATGATAGAAAGTTAACAAATAATTTGAAGAGAGTGATGATCCATACTGTGTAAAATTACTAATTATAGAGATATTTCAGTCATTTTGTCAGCAAATAAAATCAAAGTATTCAGACCACAACCAAATAGGTGTCATGTGAAAAAAGTAACAAGTAACCAGTTCTGATTGGTTCTATTATAGCAACAGACATTTTGAAAAAAGTAAAGTATATAAAATAATCAGTAATGGGTAACAGAGAGACAGGAGGTGTATAGTGGTTTGTAAGCTCATACTGAAAATAGGAAACCAAACTTTAATATCAGAACTGTTTGGGCCAAGAGATAGCGCTTACTGACAAGGGGCGTGCCCTGCACTTACAGAGGTCCCAAGTTCATTTCTTAGCACCCACATAGGGCAGCTCACAACCTCTTGTAACTCCACCTTCAGGGAAACTTGCCATACTCTTCTGATCTGCACAGAACCTGTACTCACGGGCACAGACCCTCACATAGAAACATACATAGACACATAATTAAAAATAAAATGTGTTGCTGAGGCTTTATGGGTGTAGCTTCTGACAACAGTAGACATGTTGAAGTGCACAGGGGAAAGACCTGCCCAAAGAACCATGGGCAACTAGGGAGTGCTGAGAGCACAACAAATAGTCTTCCCCATGAAAGAGCACAGCGTTTGGTTATCCAATACTCAATGGTCAGCCCTGAAGACATATATTCATCTAATATCATGCAGATTGAACAGGTTTTCTTTATACATTTAGGAATGTATATGCACTTATATGTATGTAAGAACAATTAATAAAACACAGAGACTACGAGGTTGAAAGAAAGCAAGAAGAGACACTTAACGGGGCCTGGAGAGACTAACAGGAAATGGGAAGTGATACAATTATAACCTTAAATAATAAAAGACATAATTTAAAAATAATATTTAAAAAACAAGCACCATTGACATGTCACAGAGAGTTAAGAATGCTTTGTATTGAAGTAATTAAATAAAGAGTTACTGCTGAGACAGGAGAAAGTAAGTAGCAAATCAGAGTCAAGAAGCACATCATTACAGCTCACTAGAGTGAAGTCACCACAGTGTTCTCTCACCATCCAGACATAACACTTCTGCATAGTGACTGCATTGTTGAGATACCTGCTTGTGAAAATGCATAGTATCATCTTTAATAATTGTTAAATGTTGGAAATACATAAATAATTCTCAACAAGTAAGTGGGAAAACCATGATATTCTCTTCAATGAAATGATATTCATTTTTAGAATCAGAGACTATCAAAGCACTGAAAGAGAAGAATAAATTTTACTGCATAGGACTGACTAAAAAGAAGCAGCCTAAAAAGAATTACCCATATCATAGTTTACAATTTTGACATTCTAGAAAAGACAAAACTGCATCTGTGTTTCTGTATGATAAGTCTTGAAATGCTTTGTGCAGCAGAGGGATATGATTATATATTAAATGTTAAAGTTAATTGAGGTTGCACACTGCAGACCAGACTGGAAGTGGAGTGGATGATTGAAGTGGAGCAAATCAAATAAGAAGCTTTCGTTTAATCCAGGAGAAAGATGATGGCAGATTAGACTGGTGTTTGAGGTAAAGCTGCCAAGAGTATGAGGAATATGAGAACAAAAAAACTGGAGAAGTTGGGAAGACCTTATTTACAGGGTATAAACATCAATCAAGACTGACTTACTGCTGCAGCCTACGTTATTCAGGGTTTGGGAAATGTTATCTAAGGAAAAATAAAATTTTTCTATCTTTCTGCATTAGCACACTGAAGATGCTCTTAACATAGAAAAACATGTAAAATATTAATACATAGACCAGAAGAGCCAAGCAGAGCTGACTTTCGGGATATGTTGTTTCTTCAAGCGGTTCATTATTAGACTTAATTTTCCCGCAGGCTGTAACATATTTTATGGTTTTGCAAACTTCACACTGTTCTATTTTTGTTTCAGATATTGCTTTTCTAGGTGTTCATTACACACATTCATATCTCGGACCAGGTACAAGGACCTTTATATTTATAAGCAAAAAGTGGGGAATAATATCATTCTTAGGTATTAATATGCATACATTATCTAAATCCTTTTTATGTTGGACAGATTTTTATAGCTTCATGAAAGAGATGATGAAGTGCTCACGTTTTGAAGGAACAATACAATCCTATGTAGTGAGTGATCTTAAACATTGCACAAGTAGCTAAGACAATGTACATGTGATTTTGAAATAGTCATGCACTACTGAACTCGGTATGTATTTATGAGTAAGTAACTCAATTATCTCTCTTTATTAAATTATATGTATGCGATTCAGTACTCACATCTCAGAAGTATGGCTTCTGTTGATGAATTGTGAAGATAGAGCAGTGAGACACCCACAGTCACAAATGTTCTGAAGTGAATGTTGGAAGAAAGGAGAATGGGCCTGAGTGGTTATTTCTGTGTTTTAGAGATCTACATAAAGGAACACAAGCAGGAAGAAAGTGCCCTGCAGGGAAGTTAAGCTTCCATGGATGTAATTCTCTTTAGTTTAGAAGAGAATAAAGTGTTCTAATTAAATCTGTGTGCGCCTTGAGCTCAGCTAATGTAAACTGCAAATGGAAACCTTTGCTTTGGAAAGATAGCCAGCCTATAAAACCTCTAACAGCTCTGATAGCGAAAAACATTGAATACCTATTTGAAAGTGTGTGTGTGTGTGTGTTTAAATATATATCCATGTATGTTTGCATGTGTGTGTGTGTATGTATGTATGCATGTATTAAAAGGCAAAATGGAATAGATCAAGGATATAATATCATAGAAATAAAGGTGTTAGGGAAAAAGATTCAGGCAGAGAGAGTGGAAATATTATCCTTTCTATTTGCATCAGTGGAATGGTGGGGTTTTAGGAAGTCAGTTTTAGCACATCTACTTATTTGTATTTCCTGAAGAAAACTTTATAGGAAACACAAATTTGGCCAGTGTCCATGTTCAGATTAGTAAATGAATAGTTAGTCTCATTAGTTGTGTTTTCATAGAAGAGAATTTATGTGAAGGAAACTAAATAATTTTTTATAATTTTTTCATAATTTTTATAGCATTTGCCTCACTCAGTCCTATTCCCTATTCTTTCCTGCTGTCTGCAATTTGCTTTATGAACAGGTAACAATTATAATATTATAATTTAAACATAAAAAATTATACATTATAATTAGGGGAGGAGGACTCTTCAAGAACTGTCAAAGTTCTCAGCCTTCAAGGAGAAAACTATTGTGGAATGCCATTTGACCTCTGTCACAGATGTCTTCACTTGTTCACATTAATGACAACTTCTGTTGATGAAGATGTTGTTCTCTTATTTCCTTTATCTTCAAGTCAATTCCATCAGTCATGATTTTCACCAAGTGTCCTATGACATACGTGCACACAGAAGAACTATAAAATGTAGCTACCTGGTCCTAAATTCCCTGCTTTTCAGCCACTCATCCCTCCTTCTCACCAACCAAAGCCTGCCACGTGATGATCTTTTGAATGACTAGTTTTCTGTTTTCAGAGTATTTTAGGGTTGGAGTAACACTTTGTTGGACATTTTCAGTTGGGCTTCTTTCATGAGTAACATGAATTTGGTATCTCTTCCCCAGCTTCATAGAGTATTTCTTTATTGTACTGAAGAATATGCCTTTATCTGGAGTACACACATTCTTTCACTAACTGCAAGATGCCTTGCATTATTGTTGAATAAGTGTATATTTTTGTTGACAGAAGTTTCCAGATCCTTTAGATCAATACCAACATAAGTAAGTGTATGGACATTATAGGCATGCTTTCTTTAGTTAATTTTTGTAGGAAAGTGGCAAATTGTCTTCCAAATGAACTGTGCAATCTATACTATTATCTATGACATAACATTTTATTATCTATTTTAATTTGCGTCTAGATTTCTAACATTAATATCCTAGTCTAGTGGGTCTATATATTAATATAAATACTTTTTTGAGTTAAGTACTAAAAGGGGGGAAGATTTATTTAAATGCACCTAAATAAGAGAATGCAGAATGTGTTCTAAAGATTTTGAATATCCTTATCTCCATGAAAAAGGGAAAAATAAAACTAATTTAAACAAAGTGTTGAGTGGAACATGGGTAGCTGAAACACTTGATTTTCCCTAAAATATCTGAGTAATTACTTGAATTTCCTACTTTATCATTTGTCCATGGACAGCTGGTGTCAGGCTATAAAAACAACAATAATTGGAGGCACAAATAGTTCTTTTAATTACCCTAAAAGTCTGAAATTCACATTTTGTTGTCCAGAAGTATTCTAATTATTTGTAACAGCTGATAAGCAATTGGTTCACTTTATGTTGTAGAGAAGGGAAACGTGAATGGAACTATGAAAAGAGTAGCTTCCAAACCAAGGTGAGTTATGACTGCGTTTCCTAATTGAAAAAATATGGCTTGAGATAAGGCTGTTTACACACAGAATGAATAGAAGAAATATGTTAAGAAAGGAATAGGCCTATGCAGTTGTCATAAGAATGAATTAAAATAATCTATTGTACTTTTTGCATATATATGCCATATACATTTTTTGAAAATATATATGATAATATTTAAGACTACTAAATATTAAAATTATCTTATTCTGAAGAGCTATGCAAATAGATTTCTAGAAAGTTTCTTAAAGTAATCTGAAAACAACAAAAATTGAGAACAAATTGGACTTTGCATATCAGGACAAGAAGGTGGCTCAATTGGCAAGGGTAATCATTATACCAGCAATAAATTCTGACTTTCAATCTCTAGCACCCACAGATAAGCTGGTCATACCCACACATTGTGCATAACCGCAGAATTGATGAGAAGAGGCCAGTGGGTACTAAAGCCCCACTGTTAGGGACTGCAGACCACCAGACCCTAAATCTCCTGTAAATAACTTGTTTCCTCTGCTCTGAGCAGCCTGCAGCTGTTCTGAGCACAAGACCCAGATGGCGGGGAAGTGGGTTCTGATGAGTCTGCAGCTGAAAGATCCCAAGAGCTGGGGCGTGGGCAGAGCCCTATATAAGCTGCCCCTGAGCACCATAAAGTGGGCATTCTTGGCACTCTTGTCTCAAGGATGTCCGGGTGACCCTGTCAGTCAGTCTGTCTGTCTCTGTGTTTATGTGATTTTAAATTTTCAGCCTAGTTCCTATAGCATTTAGCAAGTAGAGTGCAAAAAGGAACCCGTGTAGTTTTACACCCCATCAGATATACAACCTAGCTTAAAAGTTTTGGGTCCAGTGGGAGACCTTGTCTCAAAAATTAAGATGGAGTAGAAGAGAGAAAAGCAGAAGAAGTCAGACATACAAAATAAAAATTAAAACTAAATAAGATAAATAATAAACATAGTAAAATAGAAAGAATTGACAAAGTACTTTTGCTGTTTAATGACTTTTAAAAGATCATACTAAATATGTGTTAGACTAGAAAAAAACAATTGAGATTTCTGAGTTTGGAAGTTTTTTGATCAAAGTTTTAATAATTTTCCACTTTCTTTTGTTTCCTTTTGGACTCATTGATGTTTCAAATCTAGTGTTACTTGTCTATATTTTGCATTTTCAAATTCCTTCCGGTTTAAATGTTTTATTGTATTAAAGAGACAAGATGACAAATGCAAGTCTTCTATAGAAAGCACTTAACTGGGGGCTAGTTTACACTTTGAGAGGGTGAGTCCATGATCATCATGATGAGAAGCAGACAGGCATGGCAATGGAGTAGTAGCGGAGAGCTATACATCCTGACATACAGGGAGTAGGCAAAGAGAGAGACCTTTGGAAACCTCATGCTGACTCTCAATGACAGACAGTCTCCAACAAAGCCACACTTGTTCCAACCAGGCCACATCTCCTAATCCTTCTTGAAACATTTCTACTACCTGGGGGTGCTAAGCATTCAATTTTATGAGTCTTTTGGGAAAATGGGCATTCAACTTTAAAACACTACAGAGGCATAAACAGTTCCTAGCAATTCTTTTGGATTTATTTTTTCTTTACCAATTATTTTATCAGTAACAACTCATTTATATATGATTTTTAATCACATATTTGGGAATGAATTCCTTTTCCTTTTGTTTTGAATTAAGTATTAAGTTAACTTGAACAAGCTTAACTCATCTGGGAGGAGGGACCCTCAATTAAGGAAACACCAACATAAGATGGGGCTGCAGACAACCCTGTAGGGGAGTTTCATACTTGGCCATGGATGAAGGACGGCCTAGTTCTTTGTGGTTAGTACCATACCTGGATTGGTGGTCTTGGTTCTTTATGAAAGCAGGCAGAGAAAGCCATAAGAAGTAAACCAGGAAGCAGCATTGCCTCCATGACCTCTGCATCAGCTCCTGTCTTTAATTCCTTGTTTTTGTTCCTGGCCTGTCTTCCTTTGATGATGAACAGTGATATGAATACATAAGCCAAATAAACCTTTCCACCCTGATTGCTTTTTACCATGATGTTTCGTCACAGCAATAGTAACACTAATTAAGGCATGATTGTAACTTATTATGTATTACTCACAAACAGTTTTATCTATGATTCCTAATGATACTATTTGTTTTCTTTAAACTGTTATCACCTGAATTTGGTTTATACAAATGTTTATGAGAGAAACTATTGATAGTTTTGAGTATATTACTTGAAAGAAAAATGTTTGCACATCCTGCATGAAGACAAGGAAACCAATGAATCTTTAGTTGTTTTGATATCACTGTGCCCAAGCAGAGTAATGAACACCAACCAGGGGCTGACTGTCACTTCTTTTGTGAAGTTAACCTTGCTGATTTCTCTGTGAAATCCAAGCATCATATAAAGGTGGGGCATTCTGTATATTCTTATTATACACCAAAAGGCAATGGGTTGGAAGACAAATAAAAGGAAGATCCTAGCATAAGAGGGCCAGATCTGTTTGCTTCTGCAGAAATAAAGAACCAGACCTTTTGGCTTCTAAAACTGTTTATGGTTGTCTTTACAATAAAACAGCTAAAATAATGTGTGTGGCCTTTTAAAACTAAGCAAACAAAAGTAAACAAAACCTTCCAGTTTCTTGAGTAGTAGATAATAGTGCTGCTAATAATATTCTGTATTTCTAGTCCTTACATTCCTCTATGTTTTCTTCACATAATAATTCCATAAAATGATTTATTAAACCATATTGATAGAATTTGTAGATGTGAGAGTCCAAGTGACTTTTATTAATCTAGAGATATGAATTTGCTTAAATGCAAAACGATAACACCACTCTTGTCACCAAACTTTTCTATTTCACTTTGGATACACACACACACACACACACGTGTATATTTAATTCTTTGGTAATTTCACATCATGTACCCACATCTCACTCATCTCCCAGACCCTCAATATCCATTTCTCCCTTCTGTGTTTCCCCAAAAAATAAAGCTAAAAGAAATAAAAAGAAAAAATAAAAAACAATAATTTTAGAAAAAAAAAACACTTCATTACTTCATCTCTTCCACCTCTCATTGCTTTTTCACTCATCTTAGTGGCATTGGGAACTGCTGTATTTCATGTAGTATATAGCTTTTTGTCCAAACAGAGTTACTTGCAAATATTCATTATGTAATGAGTTGTTGGTCAGGTAGAGGGACTCTACCTTTGGTATACCATCAGTACTAGACTCCCATTAACTAACATTATTCTCTGATAACCTGCTGCTGCCCTGTGTCATGGAGATCCTATGGTTATGGTTATGCAGAATCAGTCCCTTCACACGCTTTAGCAGGTCACAGATGGAGTAGGGTTGGGGTTTGCATACTATGCCTGGTGGCAGCTGACTTGGTCAGACCAGTCAGCTGGGAACACTCCCTTCAATCACATTTAGAAGTACAAAATACACAAAATCATAGAAACATTTTTGAAATGGATGATGAAGTTGGAGAAGCACGTTATAAAATTTAAATTTGTTTATGAAATAACAATGAAAAAAAGAGATAGTCTGAAAATTGACCTGAATATGTATGTTTGCTGATATATATATATATATATATATATATATATATATATATATATATATATGCTGTCTGAGTATTACTATCAGAAACAGTATCATTTCAGACTGTGAGAAGGAAACAAAGTGATATGCACAGAAAATCAAGTCACTACATTATAAAAGAAAGTTGACTTCATATATTTATTTATGAATGAACATAGACATAAGTATTAAACTCATAAGAACAATAGATAAATAAGAAATACTCTGCTTTTAGAGCATAATGCAGTCAGATACATGAAATAAATTACATGACACAGATTGTTTATTTTTAGTGGCAATATTTGACAAGATCTATTTTCTAAGTTATTCTAAGAATTTTGACAGTACTCAGAATATGTAAAATTATCTCTCAACAATTAAGGAACCAATATTCTAATTTAAGAAACAGTAACAATAGCTGGAAATCTCAGCCCTCATTTTAGAAATGCAGCTGGCCAAATGGTAGGTACATGTAGACATATGTGCAAGACCTCTGATCATTAGGAAAATGTCAACCAGAAAGTTCACCATGAACCTTTCAGTTTTAATGGTAAAAATTGCAACTATTATCTCCCTAGAGAAATTTCCAGGGTCAGACTGTGAAGGGAGTCTGCAAAATGATACATTGCCTTTAAATTTTATTTAGTAGCTTTTCATAATGTTGTACACTGGCTGCCAGTAAGTTTGTCCTTTTCACTGTTTTATAAACAAAATATTTTTGACAATATTCACAATCATATTAATAGCTAAAACTCAGGAGAAGTGAAGAAATATATATTTATTTTTATATCAAACTGTCAAATTCATGCATATGAGAGCCATACAAACTTTGACAAACTGTTGGCATGGTATAGACGTGAACAATAGTGATACATTCATATCTGCGAGTTCTGAGAACAGAAAGACTCTTTAGATAAAACAGTATTAGAACTTCAGTGATTAGTGCAATTCTTCAAAAAGATATTGCTATTGTGATTAGAGAAAGGAGAGTTCTATATTTAGTAGAGGACATGCTAAGGGGTTTTACCAGGTGCACAAAATCAACCGAAGTCCCTTCTAGACATAACGAATATTAATGATATACAGATTAATATTAAATAGAGAATCAGTTGTGGTCATGCATGTATGAAGTGGCTATACATATAAATATATACTCTTTGGAATTAGTCTGGGGAATTTATAGATAATAAGGAATGCAAGATTCATTTTAAGCATCCCTTTATTTAATTAAATAGCTATCATGTTCATACCTTTTATAAGTCTATTATATTCTGAAATAAAAATTAGCTTTCTATTTCACTGACACATAAATAATAGAAAACTATTACCATACACTTTAAAGTCTGAAGCAATTTATATGGTAATTTATGATTTCTTAATATCTCCAAGAATCTCATCGTACAGTTTCTACAATAAGATTGCTCTCACTAGTTTACAGGCAATTTAGGAAGAGTTGCAATAGAGCAGCTACCTTTTCTGGAACTGCGTAAATGAGAGGTAGCGCTTGAGTTTAACTGCATTAAGAAGAAAGCTTGTCACTCATGTGCCTTGAGAATAATTGACAATGCACGCTTTTGCAATCCTGAGGTCTATGTTTAACTTACTAGGTATTTCATTGAAGTATATAATTTCTTTGCCTCTGCAGTTTATTTTCCTAGCTTGTCTTGTTTTACAGCTTTTTTCTTGATTGTCTATATTCACAATGCTTTTATCTCTTGCTATATCTCGTGCAATTCTTTTACATTTTTTCTCTATTTGTTCAATCATTTTGGGATAAGTAAAATGTTATTTATCTCTATCTATCCATACACACACACACATACACACACACATGATAAAAAAAAACAAATTCCTTCCTTCCTTCCTTCCTTCCTTCCTTCCTTCCTTCCTTCCTTCCTTCCTTCCTTCTTTCTTTCTTTCTTTCTTTCTTTCTTTGAATAATGCGCCCAAGCACATAGGAAGTGCTTAGAATACAACCAGAACTAGCAAATGCTGCTGAAGGATGAGATGCATTTCATGTCTCTTTTCTGTCCCAAAGCAAGGTTAGACATCGACTTTAAAAGGGTGGTTGTCAGCAGAGAAGGGGGAGGCGAGAAACAGAACACCAGGCAGTCCTTTTCTTAGTCGCCCTCCCTGAAATCAGTCTGCACTGTTGACTACGCTCTCTGTCAAGGCTAACCCTTTTTCCACATGTACAAGCACTCCGGGAGGTGGTAATGTTGGAGCAAGATTGATGCTCTCCTATTTAGGTCAGTTTAGAAATTTCATAGAGTCCATTTTTATAGAATTATGTTCACGCTGAAGTCCATTCATTAGTGTCTGTCAATTTTAAATTCCCTATAGTATATATTTTTGAGCAAAATCATATATTAGGTGAAGTACTCAGAAATACTGACAGACATTTATGGCATAAACATCTCCAGAATACACTTCATTCCTCATGTACTAATTTTAATAAATTCAAAATCTTCAGTACTTATATTTCAGAGTATTTATATATAAAATATGTACAGTAATGGCTATAAATATTCATATTGTTCTCTCTCTTAATCATTCCATTAATAATATTGTTATTTTTGTAAACTATTTCCCTAAGTTGAGACTCTAAAATGCATACCATATTCTATACTGAGTGCTGTCAAAGGTTCTGAGAGAATGAAAGATGTCGGAACAATCTAGGGGTGATTTTAACAGATGGAAAGGAATAGGAAATATAGATTGTTGTTCTTGGGGAGTAGCTACAACAGGTAGTTCTGGATTTCTAGATAATTAATATATAAAATGTCATTGGTAATATAGATACATCACTGTCATTTACTCAGAAAGGAGCTAATGAAAAGAAATGCAGAAATAAGAAAAATAATTTTAACAAAATTTAGAGTCTTATTGAGTCATTCAGTACTGGCCAATCTGGCTGAATAAATTCTGAGACCTAGAAAGCTTAGGAATCTGAGAAAAGATTTCCATGATGATGGTATGAAAACATAACTTTAAAAAAATAAATTCAGGGTGAAATGGTAAAGAACCTCAACATTACAGAAATAGTCTAGAAATAAGAAATAACTTAGAAAATATATCATACAAAAGGAGTAGAAAATCTAGAACAGTATAAAGTCATAAGAATGTAGGAATAAAAATTTGATAGTTTTTGACAAGTTAGGGAAAATCCAAGGCAATAAAATATGTAACTCTTAATAATATCACTTCTCTGGCTTTTGGGGAAGATCAAGTGTAATATCCATTTCTTTCGCCTTATTAAACATATGAAATATTATCAAAACTTTGGATAAATGCACAGAGAAATTCTTCAATAAAAGAATTTTCTAAATGTGATATATAAGTTGGATACATTGCAAGAAGGAAGAAAACCATATTCAAAAGAAAGACTAGCAAGTCCTAAAGAATAAAGCTTGAGACAGTTTTAATAGTTATAAATAATATCTAAATATTTACTGAGGACATTTTTAACAAAACGAGTCACAAAATAGAAATATTCAGCATTTTTGAGATGGCTATGCTGCTATTCAATACACATGAATGTCCTTTCAATTGTTCTTTCTTCATGAAATTGAAACAGAACACTAGAGCTTATTAGAAAAAATAAAAACTCAAAAGGTGAAATTATATTTAGACCTTTTAATCTGATATTTAGTGTTATTTAAATTTATGTCTATTTAGAGAAATTTAAGAAAATAGGTATACGAGTTACAAAACATTCAATTTCTTTCCAACTTCAAGAACTTATTTAGAGAATAATAAGAAATAAAATAAATACATATTTAAACACTTTCTTATCATATATTATGGTAAAATAAGGCTTAATATATATGGAGTAGCATGAACACACCAAAGTGTTACTGGATTCCAAAATAGATTATATCATCTTTATCTATGTCTTTATTTGTCTATCTATCTATCTATCTATCTATCTATCTATCTATCTATCTATCTATCATCTATCTACCTACCTACCTATCTATTTTTCTGTTTATCTATCAATCTGCCTACCTATCACTCTTTAACAAACTGACTATTTTCTGTGGATAGAACAATATACATTCTCTATAGATACAGGCACAATCAGAGTGTACCCACAAATCATATAACTATTATTACATATTCATCCACAACCTATATTTCAGATAGCGAATGAATTTACAATGAACAAATAATGAACCCAAGAAATCATTATGCCTATTTAATATCACTCACTGTAACGATAAAGAGTTTTCTTTAATATTTTATATCATTATTAAAACATATTATATTCTTCAGAATTAAAAAGTTTAGGAAGATGCATATTTATTCTTCTGCTTTATAACGTATTTGCAATCTGATTTTATTCACACAAAAGGAAAAGAAGCAGGTGTGTTACTGTCAAACTTCTATCCAAATATTATACCTACAAGCATCATATCTAAGTTCTATCCAATTAATTATTCCAGTTTACACTCACTGAAGAGTGTTTGCTGATTTTTTGTCAGTTTTTGATTTGTGTGAGTGACATAGTCTTACTTCTTACTGACTGAACCTGTATTCATGAAAAGACATCCTTTTCAGAAAACCATGTTAAATATATTTTCTTCTCTCTTGTTCTTATTTCAATAAATTGTCATCAAATTTTCTCATCCAAATCTTTATTCATGCTTAGGAAATTCTGTCAAGAATTTTTTTATTAAGGTTTTGAGACAATTTAGAAGCTTCAATTTATGTATGCTTATTAAACTGCATTCTAGCAAAATAAAAATATTCTTATTAGATTTTATTAACACATGAATATATATAGCTATATAACCATGCAGCATCTATGTTTATCAACTAAACATTTACTTGTTTATAACTATATAAATTAAATATTAGCTTTGAGAATACTTTTAGTAATCTTATGAGAATTTCATTACTGAAGTTTGATCATATTTAACCCCACACCCTCTTAGTTCAACCTTCACCTCCCTAATGATCAAATTTTAAACTTGACGTTTTTTATACTCCCTGAATCTAGTTTATTATCCAATACTGAGTGTGCTGTTCACCTGACTATGGACAACCTATTAGGGCTCACTGTAGGCCTTGTGCATGCTGTCACAATCTCTGAGTTTATTTTTGCAAATGATTTGTAATATGCTTAAAAATATATTGCCCTTGTAGTAACATTTCTTTAGGGATACCATAGGATTAGTATGTTTTGTTGCTTGCATTTAACAGAATCTGTTTTTGTTTTTAGACTTAATATTTCTAATTTATTAAACTACAGATAACATTAAGGGTACTTTAAAAAGCCAAAGAGAAATATCATTATATTGTTATTTAAGAATACATGTAGCATGTGTGTGTGTGGTTTTTTGTGCACCCATCAAATTTCAACAATATGGTAACCTGAACAAGAGGTAGATAATGACAAAAGCTGATATGCCAATGAAGATAGGGGAAGTTTCGCAAGGTCCTAATTTAGATGAAGAACTACAGGTGGTCAATGGCTTCTGTGAGAGGGAGAACCAGATTATTTAATAGATGAATTTCCTTATAAAATTTGTCAAAACCCTGATGGCCATATTTGGATGTGCATACATTTGAACAACTGTAAATGGACTCAGTAGGTTATATGGGTGTGTGTGTGTGTGTGTGTGTGTGTGTGTGTGTGTGAAGATGTCATAAATTTAGGATTGAGTGTGAGGGATACATGAGGAGCTGCAGAGGCATAAACAGGCTGGAGCAATGCAAAAGTCATTGAATACAAAATCCTTAAAAAATAATTTAAAAAACAGAAACAGTGGTGAGAGAAAAATACATACTGAAAACATTCTAAATATCGACTGTGAAATTTCTCAGCAATTTAAACTGTCCTTGTTGGGATCAAAAGAAAAAAATAGTTGGCAATAGGTGGACAGATATAAAATGGTGTAATAAAATGTCTGATTGAATTCATCACATCCCTATTTTTAGAAGATCCAAAATCTTTACCGACAGATAAGCAACTACATTAGTAGTTGCTTGTTGTCCTTGTATGGGAGAAACTTAGAAATCTATTTGGTCACTGTGTATTATGCTACAAGTGGCACAAAAGTGTTTGAATTCACAAAAACCACAGTTTTGTTTGCACGCAAAGAAACAAAACCATCATGGATAAACATTTATGTTTTAAGTCTTCTTGATAACAGTAAATTCCGTGGAGTGCTAATAATGGTCATACAATGCAAGAAGACAAAAGAAAAGGATCAAGTTTGAGGACCATATATGACATTAATTTGTTCCTGGTTAGAACGAACTCAGGTTATTACTGTCAACAAACACTATATGTTGGAGAATTTGCCATCATAAACTGTGCATAACTATCTTTAAGTTATTAGAATAATGTATTATTTAACTTTTTCTTCTTCAGATAGCATAGAAATGGATTTCACTACTAATGACTTATTGTTATACACACAGAATAGTGCATTTCTGAACCTTCATCAGGAATGCTTCTTGCTGTGGCAGAGGACTCAGCCCTACATGAGGCATCTATACAACTCCCTTTTCTCCAAGATTCAAGAAGGATTCTGAGAAGGGAATAGAAGAATGTAAGACCCAGAACTGGTAGGCGACTATGAAGAAACATTGTTTGCTGAAAACAGCATAGCAATGGCATATTTGAATTCACAACAGTCAGGACATCATTCCCAAGACCTCTACCAGTTCAAGCCAGGAAATTCCAGCACAGAGGGTGGTAATGGGAATGAAGTCCCAGCCCTAGCTGAGAAGTATCAGTAATTGACAGTTGCTGAGGGAGGGAAAATCAGGTTTCTTTAAGAGCATGACTCAGTGGGTCAACCACTATCCACAACAGGTTCCACACCCAAGAGTATGTGCACAGCACAAACTGGACAGGAAGATGGGTGGGTAGGGATATGAAGGTTGATATAGGATAAGCTGTAGGATATAATATGATAAAAGCACATTATATAAGATTTTAAAATTAAATATTATTATTTTGGTTGAAAACATTTGCATTGAAGTAGATGTTCCACATTATAATAACAAGAACAATTTTTGTTCAATTTTCCTCTTCCTTTCATTTTTATATAGTACTTGATAATTTCATGCATGTTTTTAGGTTTTTGAAGAACCTTCACATGGATGCCCACAGTGACTGAAGTGAGAAGAGATCTGAAAGCAGAGTAATGTTGTTAATTATTATTCTTTATTCTTTTCCTGTTGTTGGTTGTAGAAGTCTGAACAAGAAAGAGGGGTTAGATTTGAGATCCTGTCTCCTAGAAATGTGTTACCTTTTTGAAATAATGATAACCCAGGATTCCATTGTCTGGCCAATATAGTTATAATTTATAAACCTATTTGCCAATAAATGTCATGGTGTCTCCAATACTTATACTAGATATGTCAAGTAAAGAAAGGTAGTAGGCTTAATGCTAGGATGAGTCTAAGATACGCAATCTGCTGCTCATTCCTTCACTGACACCTCCCATAGGCACTAAGAAACTCTTATAGAGCTACTCAGAATTAAACTTCCAAGTTTTTTGAGAGTATTTCTCATATTTAAATAAAACTACCTTCTCATTATTGCAATATTTTAGACCAAAGCATTCATGTAATCCTTAAAAAGAAAAGAAAATGGTTAATTAAAAGGGTGACTTGAATATCATGTCCAACAAATTATATAAAATGTGAAGTAATAAGGAAAATAAATTTGAGGCATTATCCATTTTACTTGGACACACCCTTTACTAATCCTAAATTTTTCACTCGCTGATACTCCATAGGACACTGCAAAACATTTTCAAGTGTAATTTTCCTCTAATACTTAGAAAGCTGCATGAAATAATTAGTATACAATTTTCAAGCTAATAAAATATTTTAGTGATAAAGACTGTTCTTTAAATTTTAAACAACTCACACAGTTTGATAATGTCATTGTAGAAAAATGATCCAAATCATGTGTTTTGTGCAGAAACTCTGTATTGTAATTTTTGAATTGAGTCTGAAAAAGTCCCATTTCATTTAGAGAAAAAAAATGATTTGCTTTTCATATTTTTATTTTCAGAATATTTGAAACAATGTAGATTTAATATTATACTTTTTAATAAAACTAACTAGTGATGATCTGCACCTCAACAAAATATTTAATAAGCTACCAGGTATTTGTCATACATGTTAAATGTAATATATTTTTTCCCTAACAGTAGTAGAGTCAAGTCAGAGTCATAGATATCAAAACTCAGTTCCTCATAATTGCGCAGCAAGTATTTTATCCAGTCCATGTATTCTCTTAATTTCTAGGCAAGTATGTTCAGTTTCATGATGTACAAACGGAAACTCTAATTTCTAGGAGTGGAGACAGACCATGCAATGAGTTGTGTTGTTGGGTTATTACAAGTAGAAGCACTTCCTGTGGCTCTGAAGCATAATCCCCAAGTGGGCAGGTTCAGGATTTTAAGGATATCACAGTCTCAATTTTACTTTATCCTACTCACAGCTGTTTTTATGTTTTTGTTTTTTTCCTCGGGATGGGGAGAAATGAAAATAGTGCTTTATGCTCAAATATTTGCAAAATAGAAGCTAGAAAGATTGATTCTGACATAAATAATCAATATTAGCTAGGAAAGGGAAGACTAACATCACTGCCTAAATCAGCTTAACATGGGTAGCTCCACATAGAGACATATGGAAGAAGAGAGTGTTTGAGCCTGGATGAAGTCATCTAACCGCCCTTGAGCCACCCTTCAGAAGATGCTTCTGTTTATGCAGGGACATATGGACAGCAGAGTGAGTTTGAATTAAATAGAAGTTGTATGAGATATTTTTTTGCAGCTAGGAATCATGTGGTTCCTGTAGCACTTATTGATGCTGCTCCTATATGAAACAAAATCATTTGAATTGAACAATTAATTGATAACTCACTTGCCATAATTCCTGAAGGCCACCTCCAGGAAGGGGAGTAAATAGCCACATATAATTATAATAAATATATAAATATATATATTATATATAATGTTATATATAATATATTATATAATAGATAATATAATAAATGTAATATACTTGCCTGTAAAAATTTTGAGGGGAAATAAAAGTAGTTAAATATGCTAAAATAAATAAATGTACTTTATACTAGATAAATCATCATAATATTTTTAAATTAGAATATGTTTTGACTATATTATACTGTATTGTATATTATAAAATTACTTGTTTTTTAATATTTAGTAATGCAGTATCACCATTATTATATTTCAAGCTATAGTATATTACATGTTAATATTCAACATAAAACAAATTTCAGGGCATGGAACAATAAAACACATAAACTACACTACACACACACACACACAAGACACACATATCAGAGAGATCATTGTTCTAAACATTGATTGAAAGAATATTGATGTTCTGACTTACCATGTAATATACTATAGTACAATTACTTTGTTTTTTTTTATTTTATGACAGTTTTTCATTTATTTCACATACCAACATCAGTTTCCCCCCCCTCCCCCTGTTCCTTCCCCACCACTCTCATCCCCCCTCCCCATCCACCGCTCCTCCATATCCATTCAGAAAGGGGCAGGCCTCCCATGGGCTTGAACAAAACATGGCTCATCAACTTGATGGAAGATCATGCTTTTCCCCTTGCATCAAGACTGGGGAAGGTAATTCGGCATGGGGAACAGGTTTCCTAAAGCCAGCTAAGTCACAAGGACAGATGTTCAACTCACTGCTAGGAGTCTAACAAGCAGACCAAACTACACAACTGTCATACCCACGTAGAGAGCCTAGGTCCGTCCCAGGCAGGCTCCCTAACTGTTTGGTCCAGGGTCCGTGTTCATGACCTCCCAAGAGCTCAGGTCAACTGTCTCTGTGAGTTCTCCTGTCATGACCTTGACCCCTCCCACACACACCCCTGTGTGGCTGGTACAGTCCTTCCCCCCTTTCTTCAAAAGGACTCTAGAAACTGGTCCAGGGCTTGGATTATGTTATTTTGTATTTTCTCTGAGATTTTCTTTCTAAAATGAACTGTTTGCCTTCCAGCAAGCCGAATGTTAGAAGTAAAAGACTGTTTGAATATGGACAAACACAAATTAAGAGTGTCCTAATTCTTTAAGTTGGATAAATTAATTGTGGATGAATCATTCCTGGTAGAAATTTTAATCCACCTGATTTCTCATCTACAGAATTAATTCACTTGCATTTTTCAAATATGTGTTTGTAAAACATTAGATGTTTTTGTCTGTGAGTCATAATTCAATGAGATACTCACTTTTAAGCATTTCTCTTAAAATGTGCTATCAATTTTCCTTATCCATTACAATATCACCCATTACATTAGGAAGTGAGGATAATAAGTAAGATGCACATTTATTATTATTAAATGAGTTTAAGAATGTTTAATAATCAATTACAGGTGACATTTTGGGGTTTTTCAATTCAAGAATATCTCCAGGAAGGGGAAAAGGAGACAAATAAATTTTAAATGAAAAGAAAAATCCATCAAAGAAACTGCATCCAGAGAGGTATTGTTAGATGGTGTCTTCCACTTCTAGGAAAGGTCAGGCACTGAATTGTGTTTATATAAAAAGAAAAGTATGCTAGATAAGGTATAATTAGTCCAAGAAGAATAAATCAAATCACTGGGAAAATTTATACCAGAAATTCACATAAAACAATAGGTTGAAATATTGAGTTCATAGCCAACTATATTATTTAATGAATAGTCAATAAATTGACATTTAATATAAGATTATATAAAGTACTTAAAATGTATTTTAATCAGAAAAATAAAAAATAAAAGTTACCTTCCTATCAGTCTGTATTTTATTAGATTCTATATTATAATTTATTAATTTGAAGATATCACAGAATTATGTATTTTATATAGATGTGCCTGACCTACTTTATCTCAATTTGTAATACTAAAAGTAATATCATAATTAAATTTCTATTAGACCTCCCTGTTAATATCAGGGCATCATGATAAAGAAGAAAATTTGATAAATGATAAATCCCTCAGATCTGATTATTCTTATAGTTATTAAAATTTAAGAATATATCATTCATAGATTCAAAGAGTGATGAGAAGGCATGGGATCTGTTGACTAGAATTACAGTTGTGCTTTTCAGATAAGATAATCCATTTGAATATATTTAAACTGTTTTAAAGATCTATATCTTTATTATATCCATACAAGAATTTGTGTTATGTATGCCTAGTGCCCACAGGGGTCGGGGCAGTGACACAGTTCATGGAACTGAAGTTTTAGGTGGTTTTATTTGATATATTAGTGCTGTGAACTGAACCTGGGTCCTCTGCAAGAGTAGTAAGTGGTCTTAGCCATTAAGCTATCTCTCTGGCTTCAAGATACTTTTTTTAATGGAGCAAAATGTTCTATAAAACTGTCTGTCTATGTATTCCATTTACTTTATTATACAAAAAATAAAACCAGTGCAAATCCATGGGCAAATATTAGCCAGATTTCTAAAGTATTACATTATCCTGAAAAATTCAAATATCTATTCCAAGGAAAAATTTAATTTTGCAGGATAAACAATTTACTGTATAAAAAGAATATATTGGCCAGGTATGGTGGTACATGCCTTAGCCATGCAGATCTCTGTGACTTCGAGGACAGCCTGGTCTACACACTGAGCTCCAGTACAACCAGTGTGTTGTAATGAGGCTGCTAGTTTGTTTCCGGACCACCCCACAGCTCAGACCTGAAATAATCACACAGAAATCATATTATTTAAATCACTGTTTGGCCCATTAGCTCTAGCTTCTTATTTGCTAACTCTTACATCTGTATTTAACCCATCTCCATTAATTTGTGCATCACCATGAGGTCGTGGTCTACCAGCAAAATTTCAGTGTGTCTGTCTTTGGTGGCAGTTCCAAAGTTTATCTTTGACTCTGCCTTTTTTCTCCCAGCATTCAGTTTAGTTTTTCCTGCCTAGTAAAATTCTACCCTGCAATAGATCCAATGCAGTTTCTTTATTCATTAATGATAATCACAGTATACAGAGGGGAATCCCATATCACCAGTGCTGTTACACAGAGAGACCCTACCTTAAAAAACAAGTATATAGGACCTTAAGAGCTCAGTCCGTTGCTCCAACTTGGGTCTCTGTCTCTATCTCGATCTATCGCCAGATGAAGGTTCTAAGGTGATATGTAAGATATTCATCAGTATAGGATAGGGTCGTTTCAGGTTCCCTTTCCTCAGTTGCCCAAGGTACTAGCTGGGCACATCTCCCTGGACACCTGCGAGCCCCTCCAGAGTCAAGTATCTTGCCAACGCTAAGATGGCTCCCTTAATTAGGATATATATTTCTCTGCTCCCGTATCCACCCTTCCTATATCCCAACCATCCTATTCCCCCAAGCTCACCCCATTCTCCCCTTCTCACGTTTCTCACCCCATTTCCCCTTAGCCCTATGCCACCTCACCTGCAAGTTCTTAAGGTCCAAATGAGGAGCAGATGGAGGGAGAACATGAGCAAGGAAGTCAGGACCACGAGGGGTGCACCCACCCACTGTGACAGTGGAACTGATCTATTGGGAGCTCACCAAGGCCAGCTGGACTGAGACTGAATAAGCATGGGATGAAACCAGACTCTCTGAACATGGCAGACAATGAAGGCTGATGAGAAGCCAAGGACAATGGCACTAGGTTTCGATCCTAATACATGAACTGGCTTTGTGGGAGCCTAGCCTGTTTGGATGCTCACCTCCCTGGACCTAGATAGAAGTGGGAGGACCTTGAACTTCCCGCAGGGCAGGGAATTTGGACTGCTCTTCAGTATGGAGAGGAAGGGGGAATGGAGTGGGGGGAGGGGGTGATGTGTGGGAGGAGGGGGAGGGAAATGGGAAACGGGGAGGAGGCAGAAATTTTAATTTAAAAAGAATAAAATAAAGAAAAAAATTAATTAATTAATTAATTTAAAAAACAAGTATAGACATAGAATTTTACAAAAATCAAATCAAATGAATATATTGCACATTTAGGTCAGAATACTTATAACCTTAAACATTTCTTATTATTTTATTAAAATATTCAAATTATTCTCTTTCAGTCCTCAATAAAATGACAGTAGCTTCACTATAGTGGTTATATTGTACTATAGAACATGAGTACTATTGCTTTTAGGCAAATATACTGTGATGTCAACTGTCCATTATTTCTTCCTTCTTCTTCCTACCACTTGTAGATTCTACTGATTAATATTTGCTCAATTTCTATTCAATTAATATGTTTGATTTAAAATACTTAAAATACTATGCATGTCTGTGTTTACTATATCCTGTTATTAGCTCAATAGTTTACTTTCTAAATATCATTTCGACATTTGGTATAAAATGATTTACACTGTCTCTCAAATATATTTTCTGTTGCTGTACCTTTATAATTGATACATAGAAAAGGTTGAAGTAGAATTTTGGATAGGGTTCATGCCAATTTTCATAGGAAGTAAAAAAAAACCATGGGATTTAATTTCAAATTAACCACTGAGTTTTAATAGTTTGTGTCTGGCAATTCTCTGGGGCTCATTGCTCAGCCTCATAGAAATGATGAGATTCATTTGGACCTTAAGAGCTCAGACCGTTGCTCCAAATTGAGACTCTGTCTCTACCTCGATCCATAGCCAGATGAAGGTTCTAAGGTGATATGCAAGATATTCATCAGTATAGGATAGGGTCATTTCAGGTTCCCTCTCCTTAGTTGCCCAGGGTACCAGCTGGGGACATATTCCTGGACACCTGCAAACCCCTCAAGAGTCAAGTCTCTTGCCAACCCTAAGATGGCTCCCTTAGATAGGATATATACTTCGCTGCTCCCGTATCCATCCTTCCTATATCCCAACCATCCCAATCCTCCGAGCTCCTCCCATCCTCCCCTTCTCATATTTCTCATCCCATTTCCCCTTTGCCCCATGCCACCTCACCCGCAAGTTCCCAGTTTTTGCCCTGGAATCTTGTCTACTTCCCCCTCTCCATGCGGATGACTATATGATTTTCTTTGGGTTCACTTTCTTATTTAGCTTCTATAGGATCACACATTATATGCTTAATGTCTTTTATTTTATGGCTAGAAACCGATTATGAGTGAGTACATCCCATGTTCCTCTTTTTGAGTCAGTTTTAATGAGATACTCTGTTTCAAAAATTAAGATGGAGATTGATAGAGGACACTGAACATTGACATCAGACCACCAAAGTGCATAGACCACACACGCAGAAATACTGGCACACACACACATGAACATACCCACAGAGAAATACAGCACAGTAAAACACACACGCACACACACACACACACACAATTTATAATACTAAAACATTCATTTGAAAACAACAATCATTTTAAACTTTCAGTAGAACTTTTAATGTTGGCATAGTTTTAATGAAAATAACTTACCGAATCTAAATAGCACACAATTCATGTGAAATATTACTGTTAGCTTCCATATACACTAAATGAAACCATTTTGCACAGTTAAGTGAGTTTTTGGCAATAGGAAAGTGCTAATTATCTGTTGCTTACATATTACAGAATTATATAAAAATAAGTTGATTACAAAATTAAACACAGTATCTTCTTAAGACTAGTTGGCCAAAATGACAATGCCTGACCAAGTGATTAAATCAGATTTCCTTGTGAGTTTCTTGAATGAGAATGTAGAGTAGATTATAACCCACACTTTATATTCTCTTTATTTTTCTTGTTTGTTTGTTTTGTTTTGTTTCTGAGAGGAAGTCACTCTATTATGTAGATTCATCTATTTCTAATTGGAATAACTAGTAGACCAGGTTGTCCTTGAACTGACAGAAATCTGCCTGCCTCTATCTTCCAAGTGCTTGGATAACAGTGTATGCCCCTACACCTTGTGCAGCATTGCCAATACATGATGAATGTTAACTGTTGGAAAGATTTTACTTACTGGGGAGGAAATATACCATAAATTTATTATTTGATTTTCATGTAAAACATGACTAAGAAACAAGAAGAATTTCAACATCACCTTCAGTTACACATTAACTATATACTTTTGAGGGCTTTATAGGACTGTGTTATCATGTCAGTACTTTTAAGGGCTTATAAATAGTGAGCATTGCGGTTAGGATCGAAAATATTCCACAGAGTCTCATTGCTGTCCTACTTGTGGTAAAAATTTGAAGGTGGATAAAGCATTTAGAAGTGGACCTTATTGATGAAAGAGGTCAGATCTCTTGAGGCGATGTTCTCATCTTATGTGATTCAACCCTGTGCTTGCTGCTTCCTGTTAGGTCACCATGCATTTATTTACACAATGGAGTATTACACAGCAGAAAAAAACTAATGACATCTTGAAATTTGTGGGCAAATGGATGAATCTAGAAAACATATTGAGTGAGGTATGCCAGACTCAGAAAGACAAATATAATGTGTAATCCCTCATAAGTGGCTTTTAGACATAAAGCAAAGAAAAACCAGCTTAAAAATCATAATCCCAGAGAATCTAAATAACAAAGAGGACCCTAAGAGAGACATACATGGATCTAATCTAAATGGGATGTAGAAAAAGGTAAGATCTCCTGAGTAAATTGTGAGCATGGGGATCAGAGGAGAGGGTAGAAAGGGAGAAGAGTGGAGAAAAACAATTAGAAAGCTTAAAAAATAAATGAAAATGAGCTACCACATCTTTGAATACATGTTCTTTTAATGTTAAATGGCATGTATGTAACTATATCAATCATTAGATAAAATTGTATGAAAGAGGAGAAGTGAGATAGACATTTATTTCATATAATTAAAATGAAAATATGGCTGTTCTCATACTTTTCCATATTTTAACAAAATCTTAGAGATTTGTATGCTTATACTTAATGAAGGGTGAGAATATAATTCAAAGATGCAAAGTAGAAAGACAAGAGTGATGAAGCATGGATAACTCTTCTAAAAGTGTAATTACTGTGGGTGGCGTGTAAATGAGATGAGAATTAAGGTTTCTTGAGTGTTACTGAAACACTTTAGGATACGTCCTCAGTAATGCATAAACTAACACAGACTTCATTGAGACACTGTTTTATATGCTATAATGTCCCAACAGATCATCCAAAGATAAATTTATTCAATGTGTTAGTTCAAAAACAGACTTTTAAAAATATAACTTCTACATGAGTTAGTTGACATTCAACTTTAGATTTCAAGATTTAAACATTTTCTTCTGAAGGCATTGCTGAGAGACATGAGTAGATCCATACTATGGAAATGGACAAAACAAGAAATAACCATGTGAACACATATAATCTTTAGAAGTGTGTGTGTGTGTGTGTGTAAATGTATGCTGCTTGTATGTGGATGCCTGCAGAGGTAAGAAGAAGGCATCTGGTACCATGGGGCTGGAATTATAAGCAGTTGTCAGTTTCCTGATATAAGTGCTGGTCACCCAATTTTGTCCCTATAGCAGAATAGCCAACACTCTTACCTGCTCATGCTTTGATTCAGCCTTGTAAGGGAGCTTTTATGTGAGCTTACCTTGGCAATATTTTGACAGGGATTACATGATACTTATTTTACAGTGAAAAATTGGCCTGGTGGTGGTGGCACATGCTTTTAATCCCAGAACTTGGAAGGCAGAGGCAGACAGATCTCTGTGAGCTCGAGGCCAGCCTGGTCTATAAGAGATAGTTCCAGGATGGCCCGAACTACACATATTAACCCTGTCTCAAAAAACAAAACAAAACAAAAACAAAACAAAAAACCCACAA
The DNA here is from genome assembly GCF_950005125.1 of Chionomys nivalis. NCBI lineage: Eukaryota > Metazoa > Chordata > Mammalia > Rodentia > Cricetidae > Chionomys > Chionomys nivalis. The sequence continues at coordinate 2,077,465 of NC_080099.1, read as the reverse complement.
AAAACCAACAATAAAACAGAATAAGAAAGTAAAATATGATTCTTATGTTTGCTAAGCTAATTTTAGAATCAATCAAAACTTATTCATTGAACAAATAGCATTCAGTTCATCATTATCTATATTTTGCCCTTTATCATTTTAATTTTGGAATATTAATAATTCCTATCCTACATGTTCTAGTTTTATCTCTGTGTATGTGTCTGTCTGCTGTGTGTAGATGTAGACACGTGTGCAGGGCTATACCATCATGTGGAAGACAGAAGCTGATGTAGACACCTTCCCTCGATTATATGTCTATCTTATTTTCCTGAGGTGGGATCTATTACTGAGCCCAAGCTCACCATTTCACCCAGACATGATGGGCACTGAGCTGTGGAATCACCCTGTCCTAGGACACAAGTGAAAAGTGACACATTCCATATGTTATATGGGTATTTGGGATCTGAACTCAGATCTTCAGAGCATAGCAAAGCACTTTACCAATACATGCATGTCCCCAGCAATCAACAACACTCATCTTCTGCATATTTCTTAAAGAAACATTTGATAATACTACTTATTGGAAAGCAATGAATATGTTTACTTAATAGTTAAATAATTATATATTTATTTTTATCATTAAATATATAAATATGTAGACATATATAGAGTAAGAATTATAATCTCAGATATTTGTTAAGCCTCTGACTTGCCTTTCCATCTGTCACAAGAGAATATTAAGCAAGATCTAGGCAAAACAATTCACACCATGTAGTAGTAATTGTATCTTTTCACATGCTCTATATAGTGTACTTGAAATATTACCTCTGGAGAACATGATCATTATTCATATTTTAAAATGACCAACAGTTTTTGTTATCTTATTATAACAACTGAAATACAGTTTTTATTACATATAGTGAAAATTTAAAAGTATAAGAAAAATTAACTGTCCATAAATACATGCAAACAATGAATTTAAATAGAATATGTTAAATCACACATTTAAGGTGTATTTAATTATTACATATAATAAATCACATCATGCTCAAATAAATATAAATAATATTGAGACATATACTAAATAACTGAGTATATAAATTACTGATAAATCTACTCAAAAATAATATATGTTTATGGCATTATTTTATTTTACTATGCAATTAACTCAACTAATATTTGTAAAATCATAAGTCATCAGAAATATAAGAGGGAATCTTTTTGCTAATAATATATTGGAGATTCAGATAATATTGCTGTCAACATCACAACTATTATTTTAATTTCAATTGAATATTTCTTCAAGTGTCAACACTTACTACCACATTTGCTGGAAAACTGAAGAATGGAAACAGATCATCCACTTTTTATGAATGAATGAAAAGATGTCCACTTTGGGAGTAGTTAAGAGCCTGAACAAACTACGAGAGTCAACACTCCCCTTCTCTCCCTCTTCTGTGGTAATGCTTAGGATCTTGGGGCAATAGAAGACTTAGGTTCATGTATCTATTTATTATAACAACTCCTTGAATTACACATAGGCTAAAAATACATGCAAGCTTGAATTGCTGCTACTTTTGCATGCTTCAACAAGTGGCTGCCATATCAGGAAGCCACTGAGGACTTTTTATATGTCTGATCTTTATCCATGCTTAGATTGCTGTCATGCTTTTTTGCTTTATTTTTGTTGTTGTTGCCTTTTTATGTACAGCTCCTGAGCCAGGGGCAAAGGAAAGACTGTTGGGTTTTGTACTATAGACTAAATTTATTCTGAAGTTTGTGTGCTGTGTCTTTCCCACATCTCTGTCCATACTTTTCTGATAGAGCTCAACATCAACTCATCAGATTCTTCTCCAGATGCATATCACAGGGAAAGGAGCTTGCCATATGGCTCCAAATAACTAGTCAAATCAAGAACAAAAAACACTGGAGACAATATTGTTATCTCCACAAAAGAGTCAGAGTGACCTTCAGGAAATTACGCAGTTAAACAAGTCAATGGAAGGTAGTAAAAGTAAAACTCTGCCAAATAAGATAAAATACTAGAAAATAATTTTTCTTTCCCATACCAAAGAGCAGGAATTAGAAAATCAGGCTCCTTTTAATTTTCAGTAACTCAGATAGGACACAGAGTCAGGACAAAACTGTGGGGGAAAGAGCAGGTATTGTGACTCTTCTAGCTTAGTGCTTATAGAGAGTGTGAGAGAAAGAAAGAGCTAAGTTAAAAAAATGTATTTCTAAAATAAAAGAAATTATTGGGACTTTAAGAAGTTTATCAAAATAATATGTAAACTTTTAAAAGGAAAACTTTTCATAGTATGGAGTTATTCAAGGAAAACACATGACAACTTTTGAATTCTATGGCCATATGAGGCATGAATAAAATGTTATAATATTAAATTAATAAGAAACTCAGAATATTTATATTTTTAACTATCATCTCATTGTCTACTTTGCATAATTTAACGATCAAAGTGTTATTGAAAAAGGCTAAAAGATTGTGACATGGCCCTTTTCAAATTTATTTATTTTATTTTTAAATATGTTTTTTTATTGAAAGAGAACTATGTAGATTGACATTTCTGTCCTGCCTGGTCCTGTAGCCATTCAGTCCCAAAGAAACCCACAGAAGTTTATATTAATTAAAAACTGTTTGGTCTTTTGCTCAGGATTATTACTAACTAGCTCTTATAGCTTAAATTAACCCATAATTTTTAATCTATGTCCAGTCACGTGGCTTGGTACCTTTCCTGAGTAAGACATTCTTATCTTGATTCCTCTGCATCTGGCTTGTGATTGAGTCTCTGCCTTTCCTCTTTCTAGATTTCTCTTAGTCTTGTTGCCCCACCTATACTTCTTTTCAGGATACTGGCCCATCATCATTTTATTAAACCAACATATATGACAAATCTTTACAGTGTATAAGAGCATTCTCCCACAGCAGAAATAAATCATTTTGGCCTCTCTCTATCCTCTTTCATTCCCCTTCGAGATATCTTTGCTCAAACTTCCCCATGCTCTCCTCAATTTGACAACTTCTATTTTGTTTGATTTTTATTCTCTCTCTCTCTCTCTCTCTCTCTCTCTCTCTCTCTCTCACACACACACACACACACACACACACAGACACAAATGTATATAAATAATATATGTTGAGTCCATTTTTGATGTTTGTTAATTTCAGGCCTACTTTTTCTACATTGAACAGCCAATAAGAGCACTCATCCATTTGAGAGTCTAATTCTCCTTCTCTTAGCCATAAATAGTTGCCAGTGGTTTTGTGTATGGAAGTGGAATCCCATAAAAATTTCCTGCTTCCATATGAGCATGTATATTGATAGTGCCATTGTTCTGTTCTTATTTATTCAGGTATTTTTAGGAAAGACTGTTTCAGAATTGATTTCCTTATGTTATGGCTTTTACAATATTTCTACCCCCTCATCTGTAATGTTTCCAGAGATAGATGCAGGACTGTAATATAGAGCTATGCATTGAGGCTGAGTTCTTCACCATCTATTGATCTCTGCATTGTATCCAATTGTGGTTTTAAGTGACCGTCTCCACTTGCCATAAAGGGAAACATTTTTGATGCTGGTTCTAACCCCTGGTAAGTACACTTATCTCTGGGGTTAGAACATATTGAAAAACTATGCTGGTCTAGCAAAGTAGTGGTAGTAGATTCTTTTCTATCGTCCATAATCTAATTAGCTCCAGGAAATTCATTAGGTTTCCAGTACCAGGCATGATTTCTCTTCTGTTGAGTGTTCCTCGGGTGCATTTTCACAGATGTCAGTTTTCACCAATATGCGGCTATCATATTGTGTGTTTATACATAGCTAGTCATTCTTGTAATTGTTGTGGCTCATAGCTGTAGCAGAGGAAGAAAACAAGAAATCACAAACATTTGCATGCATTTTTTGACACTGAAATTTTCCTCCTAGAAATTTATTTTCCAGATATGCTTACACATAAGTGAAATGTCAAAGACAAGAAATAATTTGGTTTTACATTGTATATAATACCAGAATATAATAAGGGAAGACTAAATATTTATTAGCAGAGAAAAACTACAAACATAAGATAAATATTAAATGAGAAATTTTAGTGGATTATAAAAAAGAGAAATCATTTATGAAACTTTTATACATATACAATAAAATTACGACTTCTGCAGCAAATCTAATAGAACATTGGAAAGGGCTATTCGCAATAGTGCAATAACTATTCTTACATAAATAGTGGTGTCAAGTACTATCAGTACTATCAGTACTGTTAAACTATTGTATTTGCAATTAAATATGCATTACACACAGGAATCTAGAGATATGAGGGTTGAATATATTTTTCAGATTTCTACTGTTACTGAAACAGGCATAAGGGCAAGTAGAGTTAATCCTTTGTATTTCATATCTTTAATTGTTCCCTTGCATCCATCTAACAAATTTATATCAAGCTAAACTTTAACGGATAGAATTAAACGTGTCTCTCCCAAAGAAAACAACCGAGTAAAGTGGGCAATGGTGGTTGAGGGTCAGCTGTTGCAACTAAATACTTGACCACTCATGGGAAATATATTTCTTCCAGAAAAATACCAAATTTGTTGTGTGATTTTTTTAAGGCTTTGTCCTTTATGTTAGTTAGGCACTGTCAGAGTTTCCAATTATCAACTATCAGTTGCCAACTATCACATATATATGTTGGAAATAAATACCAAAAGTAGTAGAAATCAAAACAGTGTGCCCACTATCATATGATATGAATGTAAAATACAGCATTAAAGGAGGAACAAAACACTGGAAGGGTTATGGAGCAAAGCTAGGAACTAGAAACATATGCATGAACAAGACAACCATCACAGTAGTGCTAAGAACATGCCAAGAAGTTTAAAATTAAAGTTTACCTTGGACATGGGTATATTGTTGTAAGTTAACTGCTGAGGGTGAAAATTTAGTCTAAGGGGGTGTGCTGATGGGACTCCTCTTGAAGTGCACTCCTATGCTCTGCTTCACTTTTATATTTTAATCCCAGTAATTTCTTCTTTAAGAGTTGGGCCGGCCTGGTCTATAAGAGCAAGATCCAGGACAGGCTCCAAAGCTACAAAGCAACCTGTCTCGAAAAACCAAAAAAAAAAAAAAAAAAAAAAAAGAAAAAAAGAGAGTAGGGTGGGGTTAAATACCATATTTACAATGATAAGTAAAAACTAGATAAACTTTGTATAAATTCATATAGTTAAGTAATATCTTTGGAATCATAGTAAAAAATTTTGTTTCTTCCTCTCCCAAAGCCCTAACTCAAAAAATTGCCAATCAATATCTACTTGTATCAAAACACACTAAAGTTATTTTATTTATTTTATATGGATGAATGCTTGATGTGTGTGTTTGGGCTCTCTTGTTTATTTTTAATCTTTTTTCCCCCAAATTTCATGTAATATATTTAACTCATATATATTTTTATTGGTGAACTTATCATTTTCTACAGAGGTTTGGCTGAGGGGAGTGTCAGAAGCAGCTAGAGTTCCCAGTGGTTATTGTTGCTAAAAAGAGTTTTGAATAATCTTACCACTATGAAATAAATATTTGGGAGGAAAAGCAGGATAATTACTATGACTTGGTAATTTTAGGGTATAGGAAGTCACCAAAGACAACAAAGTCTACCTAATTAGGTTATGTAACTATTTGTTCATTCAAATAAAACAAATTAGAGGCCAGAAAAAAATTATTGATTAAGCTTATTAAATAAATGTTTTGCTTTTTCTTAATTAAAAGCCACTTTTTCGACAAGTTTTAATTGTTACAATTGCCTGAGATAAAATATCTATCCTGATTTATTATACAATTGCTAATAAAGTGAATGATAAGTTCACATGCTCTTAATTAATACAAAAATGTGGTAATGAAAGCAAGTGTTCATTTCATACAGCTTTATAGATTTTAATGCACCAAATCATGAAACCATACCTGACAGTAGCTGACACTCGGAGAATTTTACAGATTTAGATGGTGTTGTCCTCTTCATGGTTTTTGTGACTTGCCATATTTCTTGAAAAATTAACTTGTCAAAATCATTGGAAGTCTAAAATAAGATAGTGCGTATTTTTGGCTGTGAATTTTAGATGCATATTAAAGGAGTCAGAGTTGCACTTTGCGAACAGACACTGATAAAAATATGAGCCAGCCATTTTCAGATGCAGTGGTGGGTGGTCTCTGAAATCAAAGCAAATTATCTACAGCTATATTTTTATAATTTGCTGTGTTTTCAAAAATTAAAAAATGCTTGACTAAGATTTTTTAAAGAAATAGGCAATAAATGACCTAGGTAGACTAGGTCAATGATAATCTTGCATCATTCTCCTATATTAGAAGCTAATTAGATTTCTCTGCGGGATCTCCACATCATGGGCAGAGGTATCGTCAAGCTGACTAGGAAAATCAAAATGCTAGACAGGACCAGCTCACAGGGACAGTGCACACAGATGTGTTTGGAATATATGAAGACACCAGCCACGTTATTATTCAAAACGTGAAAGGCCCTACCTGAGAGGATGATGTGCTCACCCTATTGAAGTCAAAAACAGGTTTCAGAGTCTCACTGGCTCTGCAGCTTGATGGAAAAACCTTGTTAACCAATTATCTTTAAGAGGTAGGACCAAGTTAGGGTGTGGCTTTCTGGGACCGGAAAAGTTAGGTCCAGGACACAGGTGCCCCCCACCCCTCTCGTTTTCTTGTTCCCTTGCTGCATAGCTGAGCTTGGACGTCTCGTTTCGGTTTTGTGAGTTTTCCCTTTATAATAAATAAAAATATAATTGTTTATCCGTAGGCTACCCTTGTTATTTCCTGAATCGAGTTGACTTCTACAGCAGCTGTCTCCTGAATATCCGTTTCTTGGCCCATAAGATGATGTATGGTGTACTACTATTAAAGCATTTGTATTCTATTTTTTGTTGTTGTTTTATTTTGTTTTTGTTATGTTTTAAGAAAGTAATTAGAGTACTCTAAGACTAGGGAGAATGTGCTCAATGGGAACCTTATTAGATATTTAAGCTTCAAGTTGATGAAATAAAGAATAGCAAACTAGTGAGCCACATTTACTGTAAAGAATGTTGAGCACCAGTGAACTATCCTGAGTGAGGTATCCCAGACTCAAAAAGAGGAACATGGGATGTACTCACTCATAATCGGTTTCTAGCCATAAATAAAAGACATTAAGCATATAATGTGTGATCCTATAGAAGCTAAATAAGAAAGTGAACCCAAAGAAAATCATATAGTCATCCGCCTGGAGAGGGGAAGTAGACAAGATTGCAGGGCGAAAACTGGGAACTTGCGGGTGAGGTGGCATGGGGCAAAGGGGAAATGGGATGAGAAATATGAGAAGGGGAGGATGGGAGGAGCTCGGGGGATTGGGATGGTTGGGATATAGGAAGGATGGATACGGGAGCAGCGAAGTATATATCCTATCTAAGGGAGCCATCTTAGGGTTGGCAAGAGACTTGACTCTAGAGGGGTTCGCAGGTGTCCAGGAATATGTCCCCAGCTGGTACCTTGGGCAACTAAGGAGAGGGAACCTGAAATGACCCTATCCTATACTGATGAATATCTTGCATATCACCTTAGAACCTTCATCTGGCGATGGATCAAGGTAGAGACAGAGTCTCAATTTGGAGCAACGGTCTGAGCTCTTAAGGTCCAAATGAGGAGCAGAAGGAGGGAGAACAAGAGCAAAAAATCAGGACCACGAGGGATGCACCCACCCACTGTGACAGTGGAACTGATTTATTAGGAGCCCACCAAGGCCAGCTGGTCTGGGACTGAATAAGCATGGGTTGATTCCGGACTCTCTGAGCATGGCGGTCAACGAAGACTGATGAGAAGCCAAGGACAATGGCACTAGGTTTCAATCCTAATACATGAACTGGCTTTGTGGGAGCTTAGCGTGTTTAGAAGCTCACCTTCCTGGACGTAGATAGAAGACCTTCGTCTTCCCGCAGGGCAGAGAATTTGGACTGCTCTTCAGTATCGAGAGGGAGGGGGAATGGTGTGGGGGGAGGAGAAGAGGAGTGGGGATAGGGGGAGGGGAGTGGGGGGAGGGGGCAATATTTGGGAGGAGGGGAGGGAAATGGGAAACGGGGAGCAGGTGGAAATTTTAATTAAAAAAGAATAAAAAATAAAAAAAAAAAAAAAAAAAAAAAAAAAAAAAAAAAGACTGAAGAACATTAAATTACTTCTATGACAGTAGAAACACGCATCAGAAAGTAATAGGAATAAGGACTTGTTTCGTTGACCATCTATTGATGATAATATGTAATTATATCTATGCTATTGTGGAACTATTGTTTTAATTTAATAATAAACATTATCATTTATTATAGTGAATCATTATTATTTTTATTATATATGCTATATATATTTTATTTAATAATATATTATAATAATTATTGTTTATTATAGGGTAGGGAATTATATTTCACACACTGGTCTTTAATTTGCCATGTAGCCAAAGAAAATCTTGAACATTCTATCATCTGTCCCTAATCCCTAAGTACCAGGATTACAGATTGTGCCATCACATCCAGTTTGTGTGGCAATGGAAAGAAAACCCAGGACTTTGTGTGTATTAGGCAAATAACCTACTATTGGGCTTACATTCACTCTGCTCTGAAAATGCTTGTTTATGTACAATTATTTCCCTTCATACAAAGTGTAGTATTTTTAGCTGTCAGAAAACTCCACTTTTCTCAGTTATAATCTTGAAAATAAATTTGTGAAGTAATTCTAAGGCAAGAATGAGAAGATCTTAGTTTAGATGTCAGTATTTGTTTGTTTTTTTTTTCCTTTCAAGGATTTCAAGTCTCAGAGTTCCTTAGACTAAAGAAAAATGTAACTGATAATTTGCAGATAGATACATATTATTCCATTAACCACATGATACATATACATCATTTTTAATTCATAGGATGTTCTTTTGAAATCTTACTCCAAGCTGGTGTAATGGAAAAATATACAGGGTAATATGAAATGTGAATACTTTTAGCAGCAAAGAAAAAAAAAGAAAACTTTTTAAAACTTGTCAGAAATATTTTTGTGAGGTTTATAAAAAGTGAAAAGTTTGACATGTACTCTAGAAATTCTGGCAAGGGCATAAAATACCTCTTGAAAGTAAAAATTAATTTTTATTCTAGAAGTATGTATCCTGAAAAGAAAAAAGCAATTGGAATAGGACAAGGAATATTTTTCCTTCTTTTTCTTTTAAAGAAAATGTCAGTTTTCTAAATATCTATATTGCTGATAATCTTACTTGTAGAAAATCACTTTTAGGTTTATTTAACATGTGATTTTTAGAAGATACCCAAATAAATGTCCGGAAAAACTGCAACACATTAAAAAAAGCCTAATTGCAAAGTCTTTATCAACCTAAGTACCAACTATAAACTAGAGATTTTTATCAGAAAATTGTCCTTATGTATCAGCAATACTATATTATTTACACTTCTCTTGTTTTCCAATCAGATTCTCAGTTACCTGAGGCACTGGAATACCTGAATTTGCCTCATTTATGATTTTTAGCCTATCAGACTTTTTTTTATCAAATGCATTCTTTTGTCTTTTCTTCTTTTTCGAATGAATCTTTCAATTGTGCTTGAAAATTAATGTCATCCTATTTCTTTGTAGTATTTAATAACATCTGACTATGAGAAATCAACTGATGAATTAATGTTTTCAAGTCTTCAAGTCTGTATTATCATTTGCTTGTCCTTTTTGATGATTTTTTTTATTTTTACTGATTACAAGATACAGAACTTATTCTCAGTAAGCAAAAACTTAGAGCATAGGTGTTATTCAGTTTATATCTGTCCATGGATCAAAGGTAATACATTTGGATCAAACCCAAAGCCTGCGTCTTTCTTTGAGGAGGCATCCTTCCAACCATCGTAATGAGTTTTTTTCATCCTGTGGTGTCCTTTTGTCTTACATGTAAGAACATGTCTAAAGTTCAACAAAAAGCTGAGTATTTCCCCAGCCTGAGGATACTTCTTTCTGCTACTTTATTTTAATATTTTGTTTAACATTGAACTATATTTTCCAGATTTATGTGGCACCTTGATGTGGTCGATTAATTCATATGCACAGGGTGTAATGATAAAATAGGTGGTAGATATTCCCTTTCTTCAAACTAATCATTTCTACACTTGGAAGTTTTCTGTCTTCTGTAGTGATTTTGATTTATGTCATAAGTTTTTTGGTGTAGGAGGTCCTTGTTTTATGTGTGTGTGTGTTGTTTTTATTGGCTGAAAAAGAGACTGTCTTGTCCTTTTGATAGGGCAGTCCTTAGGTGGGTGGAGTAGACAAAACAGAATGTTGGAAAAAAGGAAAGTATGGCAGATGTCATGCTTCTCCTGCCCAAGATGGACGCTGGTTAGACTCATGCCGGTAAGCCACAACCTCAGGGTGAACACAGATTAATAAAAATGGGTTTATCAAGATGTGAGAGTTAGCCAACAATAGGCTAGAGCTAATGGGCCAGGCAGTGTTTTAAATAAATACAGTTTCTGTGTAATTATTTTGGGACTAAGCTAGCTGGGCGGCGGGATGCAGCCCACCGTTCCTCTTACTACAGTTCTTTTAAACAATTTTATTTGTTACTTTCCTCATTGTTACCAATAAGCCAATAAGAGTCAACTTGGGAGAAACAAAGATTATTTTGTCTTACAGCACAAAGAGGGATATGATTCATCATGACTAGGAAGACAAGACTGCAGAAACTGAGCAAGATCAGTCCTAGATGATCTATTACTTTGCGCCACGCTACATTCCTTTAGGGTTCCCCAACCTTACAAATTAGAGAACCAGATAGTAACCATGTAGATATTCAAACACAGGTGACTATGTTGGGAGATATTTTACATTAAAACCCACAACAATCATCATTTATGTGTTGCTATAAAACAAAATTATCCCCTAATCAGTGCTGCTTTCAGTCTATCACCCTATTCTCTGCTCCTTCCAGGTCCTAGTGGCCAACACTCTACTTATTCTATGTGATTGATGAACAGTTTAGTTTGGAAAAAATGAATTAGCACATATTTGTTTGGTGTCTGTCTTCTTTCATTTAACATAAATCAAGGGTAACAAAAATTTAATATTTCTATATACAGTGAAACTACCTGTTGTTGCTAGAGAAATGGCTCAACATTTAGGAGCAGTATCTGCTCTAGCAGTGGTACAGGGTTCTGGATCTAGAGTGTACATTTTCCTTACAACCATCTTTAATTCCTTGTTCAGGAATCTAAGGTCACCTTCTGGGCTTTGGCATGGTTCACAGGTATGATATATGCAGATAAAGCATTAATGATTAAAAACTCAAAACACATTTAAATTTGTTGATAGTATGTATATATTAGTATGCAATATATCAATCCTTTTGTGTACCTTTCTTCCTGTTTTGTAGACCTCATTTATCATCTATGGGTTCCTTGCATGTTCAGATTAGCTTTATATATTGTGTAGATCAGAAAATTCTTGCAAGAGATGAGCTTAGAGTGTGTCTTGTAGACTCCAGGTAATGCTGTGAGAAGTGAGAGCATGCAATTGGTGTCAGAGCAGATCTAGGTGCAATTGCATTCTTCCATGGGAAACTAAGATGCATAAGAATTGGGGTATGTCCTCTTGTATCAAGTGGTTTCAGGAGTCAAAGCTCTGTGGAGTTTATTGAAGAAGTCATTGATGGGGTAGTAGCAAGTGCCAATTCTATAAAAGAGAAAGAAGTTTCTTCTTGGTTGATCTGTCTTTCGATCACGGATGGTTGTCAGCAGCAATAAATGATAAGCCACTGAGAAACAAACAAGAGGCTCTCTGTTCCCATTGCAGTCTCTTTACTTTGTCCCTCTAGATCAAGACTAAGAAAGTCAGGGATATAATTGGTGCTGGTTCCATTATTGATGTTACATAATAGGAATGAATGCATCATTGTAATGATTATTATTTCATTACTCAAAATAATGTCCTTGAAATTATTTCGTAAAGCGTTTTTCCTCGTTCCGTTAAGTCCCACTCAGCACCATGTAAAAATGATGTGCGTCCTAGTTCCTGCCAAATATTTTTGTCTCGCTGAGCCTGTCCCCAACTGTGCTGCACAATAACACTTCTTTTATAATTAAATATTCTCCTGGAGACATCAGCTAAGAGCATTAATATTTAATCGTTCCGTGTCCTATATTTTGTGTCTTACAAAAGCACCATGTAAGTCTGATAGGTTATTTGTCATTTAGTGCAATCTTAACCAAACTGCAAAGCTCTCTGGTTCTTTTCTTTTAGCTCAACCAGCCTAGTTCCATTTGCTAAAACCTCCTGTTTCTTTCAGTAATTTCCTCTAAGTTAAAATTAAAGTCTTTACTCCATAGATAAACTTCCCAGTGAGTTTCAAGAAAACCTTTCCTTCTCCCATTTCTCAACTAACTTTGCAGCAAACTCTTTTTTCTTTTAAGACAAAGATCATTCCTCATAGAGTTGGGACACTAGCAGGTCCTGCCTAAAGGCACAACTTACACTCCTTAAGAATGACTGACATAACTTTAGCACCTGAAGAGAGTGTTGGTCTCTAGGAGGAAGGGAGACTAATTTCTCTCTTCTGGCAATGTTACCACATTCTAGTATCCCAGGAAGATGTGTCAGAACTACTGCAATTATATTTGATGAAACACATAATTACTGAATGGCCACTCCATGCAAAGCATATATCTTTTATGTCTCCGATCATGCACACTTGGTATCCATAGCCCGAGGGGCACACTCAAGTGATTGCATCTAATATCTGCAGCCCTGCAGGAGGGAGAAGGATGGCTCTAGGATCTGAGGCACATTTTTGATTATTACTGTAGGTAATTATATTGAATTATATTATCATGAATATAGGACCATCAATTTTCCCTTCTCAGAGAAAGCTGCAAGAGAGGGAAGTATACTCACAATAAAGCCTTATAATTTAAGAAAAAACATTGTTACTGATATTAATTAGAAATGCCTCATATTCAGTTTTTGTAGTTTGGTGTAATTTTTTTCTTAATTTTTATGAAACTTTGATCATTTCACAAGAAAGCAGACTTTTAAATGTGTTTGTCACCAGTACATTTGGCTTACAGTGAAAATGAAATCGATAGCAATAAGTCTGTAGGTTTGTATCCAATTTGCTGGCTCTCCATTATCATGTCTGAGACATTTCAATCTGAATTTCTTCAGAGAAAGTGTCTGCATTATTAGCTTTCTCCTTCTGTGACCATATACCTGAAAAGAAGGAAGAAATAGTCTTCCCAAGGGAAGAACACCTCAGTTGGTTTTCAAAGTACTAATCAGTCAGTCCTGAAAATATACAAGTAACATTGTATGGATTGAGCAGTTTTTATCTACAAATTTAGTAATACATAGTAGGTTCAAATATATAACAACAGCTAAAGAAATAAAGTAGCCATGAATTTGAGAGAACAAGTAGGGTTTTTGTGGGAGGTTTGGAGGGAAAAAAAAAGGGAAGAGGAGGATGTTATTAATATAATCTCTAAAATTAAAATACATAAAATTAAAAAGAAATAGAACTGTTTATTTTGCATTCCATTTTGAGAAGGGAGATATTACATCGTGGTAGGAAGCCTGGCTATAGGAGATGTTTACATTGCGTAATCATCACAGACTAGAAGGAGATTGGAAGTGAGGCCATCCTATAAAATCTCTAATTCTAGGCACGTTAACATACTTCTCCCATCAAGGCACCTCCCAAGTTTCCACAGCCTTCTAAAGCAAAACCTCAAGCTGTGAACCAAGCACTTAAATAGAAATCTATGGGGTAAATTATATATTCATATCACAGCAGTGCTTCTTAATGTATATGGATCGCTGTATGTTTGCATACTTGTAGTGTTACTAATGAGCTTCTGCTTGGTTTATAAATACTTAATGCAATATGTCATTTCAGGAGATTGTCAATAAATTTTTTAAAAAATTAAATGAAATTCCAATTACAGAAAAAGCATATATACTTTCAGCTTCTTTTATTTTCCTTTATGTTACAGAATATTCTTCAGGAAAGCAAGCATTTGAGAAATCAGAGAAAATCAATGATTTTTCTAAGCTATTAAAATTAAAGTGTAGTTGTACCTAGCAAATCAAATCCAAATAAGAGAATGAGAGATTCTCAGAAGACTCAGCAGATAAAAAGCACTGTAAACAAAACGACTGGAGATCAATTCCTGTAGCCCATGGTGGACAGAGAGCATGAATTCTTGAAGCTTGTTCTCAGACCTCTAGACACAATGCTGTAACGTATGTGCCCCTGCACTTACACATATCACATGCACACATGCAGAAACACATACATACTACACATGTTGACTGCAGGAGATGCTATTTTTGAGGCCCTAGGAGTTTGTCTATTAGCTATTTTCTCTCCACCACTTCTACTCCTTTAAACCACTCTTGTTTTACGCTTATGCTGAGTTGCTCTGTTTCTGCTATGTACAGATCCTTGAGTCTCATATCCTTTTACTAACAATGTTTGACCTGTTCTCCAGCAAATTCTCCATTTATTCTTCTGCTTAGTTTATTATAAAAGTTTGTGGCTTTGGTTTGGCATTTTCTGTACCTTTTCTAAAGTGTAAGTCCTTAGTGGAAACATCAGGAAGAAACACTAAAGTATTAAAAATGCACAGTGAACAAACAAACAAAAAGTAAATATTATAATTACTTAGGAATAAACAAGGGAATTCTAAGACTAATAAAAATGAAAAACAGAAAGAAGAGTGACACACAGTAACAGCGATGATGCTCCTTTTAGAAAACCAAAATAAAGACTTTGGGAATAAAAAGTAAGAAAATAAGCTCATGGAAGCCTCGTATTTCACTTCCCATCTGTATGAAATGGAACCCAAAATGAAGAATTCACGTTGTACATCTGTCATCCCAGAGCATGGGAGCCAGAGACAGAAGGATCAGGTGTTCAGAATCATCCTTGGTTACATAACAAATTCCAAGTCAACCTTGGTTCTCTAAGACCTTGTTCAGTAAAAGCAGCCTTTCTGTGATTTCTCTCCTGCTTTATTTCTAGGGATGAGGTGGCACAAGTCCTGATGTTTCTTAGGCATTCTCGGGGTTATTTTGTGTAACACTTTGGAAGTTTAAAATGATAAAGAAAATATCCTTGGAGAATAGTTAATTAAAGCTATCCAAAATATTTATAGGAAACATTTTAATATGTGAAATTGTTAACAGGTAAGTAATGAGAGATTCACATAATTAGGGAGATCTATGAATATACAGCCTAAGAAGAGGGGTTAAAGTTGAGCATGTTGGAATATGCTTATTACAGAATTGAGAGGTGGAGCTAAGGATTGCCATGGGGCAGTGCATCTTTAGGCTACCAAGGGAGAGTCTCTGTGTCAAAACAGAGACAAGAACTAAAACAATAGCAACAACAAAAGGTCTAAAAATTATTTAAAAAGAATTCAAGTTATTGAATAAAAACCATGTAAAAAGGAAAGAGTCATTTATAGAGGCTTCATTCTGTAATCCTTATATCATGTTCCACCTTGAACCAGTTATTCTCTCCACAATCAAATTTCACAGAAGTTGCTATGTCCAATGTTCTGATATATAACATTGTGACAGTTTTCAGGATATTGTAGGTCACAGCCTTTATATTGCTGTTATCTATTTTATATATTTTCCCAAAAGAGTGCATTTAGTATTGAAATATAATAAATTATCAAACATTTTAAAATAGTAAATGCAATTGCTTATCTGAGTGTTAAAAATAAATCTGCATATAGCTGTCAGTAAGTTGATGAAAAGTCATCCAGTAAACTTTTAAAAAGAGTTGTTTGAGGTCATAGTCTCTGACCTTAACTCTATATAATTAGTAATATTTAATAGATAGTGTCTATACTTTAAAATTTTTAAAAACTAAGAAACAAGCCTGTGCAAACAATGAAAAGTATTTGGATAAAGGATGTGTCGTAAAAGCAAAGAGTATCATAGGGAAAGAAGGGGAGGAATTGAGAGGTACCACTGGCAGAAAGCAAGGAAGAGGGCACAGGAGAAAGACCAGCAGAGCCAAGTCCATAAAAGAGTGCCTGGTTAATCTTATAACAATGTATGCTCATTTTAGAAACTTGAAAATAAAGACAAAGCTCATATCAGATTCATATGTCATCTACATTGATGATACACACATCAAAGAATAGTAGAAATATCTGAGTAGATGATAAACACATAGATAATAAGCAGGTTTGGTTTTATAATTCTTATAAAATATTTATAACTCTTGTTTTTAAGGATATTCATATTCAAAATAAGAGTTTTACTTAAAATTGAAAACAAAATGCAAGACTGTATAGAGACTATGAGGAAAACCATGACTTATTTATGCTAAGCATGGAAAGACTACGTGAAGAAACTCACTTTCTTAAAGATTGTGAAAACAGTTTAATCTGTACAGCCAGCGGAGACAGGAACTCCCAGAGGCCTGAACAATTGTACTGACTAGAAGAGCTTCAGAGTGTTTTTAATATTAGTGATTTTAAAAATAAATTCTTAAGACAGAGACTCATGATAAATCCAATCTGGCCTCACATTTACTATGTAATGGAAGTTGGTTTCAAACTCATAATTTTCTTGTCTCCATGTTTGGAGTCAGATAGATGCAATATCACTCTTTCTAATTGATAGTTTACCCATGTATATATCTTTAAGTCTTGGGCGAATATTGTTAATGTATTCTGTCATTTCTGTCATCCAAATTCTTTCTTGATGCAGTTCACATTCACAGTCTACCTACTACGGCCACACACAGCCCTAAAGAAAACTGACTTTCCCCTTACCAATAGCTATTCATGGCCAAGATTCTTAGCCTAGGTAGGACTGAATACATATATATATATATATATATATATATATATATATATATGTATATATATAGCTAAATTTTGAAACTTTTCAGATATATGTGTTTGTGTGTGTAGCAGCAGTCCTCTTGTTCATTCCCAGCTGCCCAACCCCAAAATAATCACACAAAAACTGTATTAATTAAATTACTGCTTGACCCCTTAGATCCAGATTCTTATTGGCTGACTCTTGCATCTTAATTTAACACATTTCTATTAATCTGTGTATAGACACATGGTTGTGACTTACCGGCTAAAGTTTCATCTGGCTCCAGCAGGGCTACATGGCTTCTCTCTGACTCCACCTCCTTTCTCCCAGCATTCTGTTTAGTTTTCCCCACCTAATTGTGTTCCCCTATCGCTCTGCTATAGTCCCAAAGCAGTTCTTTTATTAACCAGTGATATTCACAGCATACAGAGGAAAATCCCACATCTTGTCTGTGTGTGTGTATGTGTGTGTGTGTGTGATTTTGACATCTCTCCAGAACATCGTCTATAATTTTGAGGAATGCATTTGGAGAAGTATATATTTATCATGATTAAAGTGTAGTTATTGGGGTTAAAGATGAAGACCACTAATGTATTACACATTTTATCTAATTATAGTAAAGAACATGAAATGAAAATATCTGTTCAGATTTTATGCTAGTCTTCTTGATAAGACAGAGTTAGCAGAGATTCTTCATTGTGGGCCTTCTGTATCCTTGTCTACTATGCTCTTTGGAGAGAACAAGAAGATCACACTCTAACAAAAGTTTCCAACTAGTTGTATAAATTCTCTATCAACATGGTTTAAAATATACATAATCAAATCATTTAGTTTCCTATTCTTTTGTCAGTTAACCTTCCAATAATTTACACTGAGCTTGAATTCTTGTTCCCGCTGGTTAATACACTCACTAGGTGGTCCTCCTCGGGGAGACAATTCTAATCTATATACCTTAATTTGTTTGTTTGTTTTTAATATTCATTTATGGAGCTGTAAGTGGCCAATCATCTAATAAGAATAATGGCTCATATGAAATTAATGATAACAGCTGTGATTCATTGAATATGTATCAAAAGTTATCTGAAGGTACTCTTCACAGTGTGAATTATAAATTAATAAAAATGTCTAATATATATTCAAGCAATTCTTTTGCTATTATTTAGTTCAGGGAGATGAAATACCTGCCTAGAAGGTTTAGGATTAGCTGCAAACAATGTTTCTCTCTTCAAAGCCACGACCTCTCATCTTGCTGTGCTCATGGCTGAGGCTTCCAGGACTGAAATTCATACGCTACTAGCAGCTACATCCTCATCGAGAGAGTTTAATTCTGGATGTGTTCAGCTTGAAAAGTACTATTTCCTTTTATGGTATCACAGAGGTTCTGAGGTTCGTTAGTATGAATGCACATGTAAGCCATATGAAAACTAACAATGTTCAGGATCAAGAAGTAAAATACTACGTAGCTGCCTAGATACCCCTGCTTTATTATGTTCTACTAGGTTGCCACAACTTAGCTTACCTTAGTTCATTTAGTTTCTGTGTGTGGTCATTTGTATTACCTCATTTCCTCATTTACATTCTCTTCTCTAGTCCCTTTGAAACAAGGTCTCTCACAAAAATTAATTATCCTGAAATAAAAACCTTTTTTTCTTTTCTTGAGTCTAAACTCAATACGCTGAAATGTTTACACAATATTCTGCATCTTGAGAGCCTGCTAACAAAGAGGATTTTATTTAAATTTTCCATGAAGAGTGGATGATGGACGTGTACTAGAGCACTTTAAGGAAAAGATATGTTTTTCAGCTCTTCTTACTTTTAGATAATTAATAGTCACTTCGATCACTTCGGTCTTTGGGTCTCCACCTCAGCTACTTACCCACTTCATGGCAAACCTCAAGGCCCCCAATCATGGCATTAACCACCACTATCTGGTTCAATATCCACATCAAAAAGACTTTTGCAGAGTTTATCAGAAATGTAATTACCATGAAAAAAATGTAATTTCCCCTAAAAATAAAACCTATGACAAGTTTACAAAAGAAAACAGCCCTTGTAACTTCATTACACCATCCAGTAATTTCCCAACACTTTCTAAAAATCTTCCATGTGTCTTCATTTCAGAAAAAGCTTTACTTAGATATAACTCCATTTAAAACAAAAGTCCATATAAATTGTAAGCATCACCACCATCAATTTTAATATATTTTCATTACTTCCTGTAAAATTATGCATTGACAGTCATCAGACCTGCTAAGACAGACCTCAACTCTGAACAGCAACTTGATTTCAGCTCTTACCTTAGTAATTGGCCACATATGTTGAAACTTGCAAATAGACTTTAATGTTAGTTTGTTTCATGTAGGTTGAGTTCCTGAGGTTTGCAAGAAATTTTATTGGCCACTTTTCCACTGGCACCTTTGATGTAAATGTAAAGAATGTAGGAAATAAATGAAGACTCCTGGAATTTTTTTTAAAGATTTCACTTTATTTTTAATTATGTGTGGTGTTTGTCTGCATGTGGACACAGGGTGTTGTGAACCATTTGATGTGGATGCTGAACTTGGTGGCTCTGTAAGATCAGTGCTCTTAGTTGCTGATCTGTCTCTCCAGTTCCAGAACCTTTCTTAAGAAGATGACATTAATTGAACTAAATAAAATAAAACTAGAATGATTAGAAAGTGTTAATGTGTTGACAGAAGTTTCTGTCCCTCCCAATCCTGCAATAAACACACCCAAACTATATTATTTGCAACACTGTTTGGCCAATAGCTTAAGCATATTGCTAGCAAGCTCTTATATCTGAAGCTAACCTGCCTCCGTTAATCTGTGCATCACCACCTGGTCGTGGCCTACCAACAAAGTTTTGGTGGGCTCCAAAGGAGGCATCATCTGTTCCTGGAAGCAGCTACATAGCTTCTCACTGACTCCACCTTCTTTCTCCCAGCATTCAGTTTACTTTTTCCCACTTAGCTCTATTCTGTCCCTATTACAGACCAAAGTGTCTTTTTTATTTATTAACCAATAAAAGCAACACATATACAGAGGAATTTACCACACCATTAAAATTTCCTGAAGAGCTTCTTTTTTGAAGAAAAATAAAAGCACCAAACAAGTAAATTACTATGACCCACACCATAAATTAAGCAGAGAAACAATGATACTGTAAATTTTATTCGTTCAGTACAGGGTAGATGTTGCAATTTCTTTCCAGGGAGAA
Source organism: Chionomys nivalis (assembly GCF_950005125.1). Classification (NCBI taxonomy): domain Eukaryota; kingdom Metazoa; phylum Chordata; class Mammalia; order Rodentia; family Cricetidae; genus Chionomys; species Chionomys nivalis. The sequence continues at coordinate 2,057,356 of NC_080099.1, read as the reverse complement.
CTATTGACCATTGTATATGATATTGATCCTTTTACTGAAACAATTGAGTATAGTTTCCCATACATGCTTTTACTCTTTTTTTCCCCCTGTGTGGCTATATCATGATGTCCAAACAACATAAGTGTTAGGGTCAGTTTGACACACTACTTAAAGTGACAATGGTAGTAAGGCCAATATCAAGAGGGACTGAGTTTGACGAAAACAAAACTATATTAGGCTTTAAATTGAATGATGAGGGAGTTTGGTGTCTTTTGTCAAGGTTTTTCTGTTACAATACCTGTCCAGAGTGTAACTTACACTAACTCTGCCTCTCTGGAATGGTAGTGTATATACCTACACCTGTAATAAATTTTGTTTACCTGTATCATACCAGAAAGCATTTATATTACTTAAATAATTTTATCCTTAATAAAATATTTCATAACTTTATTATACCAATTATTAAATGTCACAGGATTTACAATTACCACCTCTACCATCCCTCTCAAATACCTTCTACTTCCGATTTGCTCCGTCTTTCCCATGATAAGAAAAACATGTCTCAAAAGTAAAATTTTCACAGTTTCTACTCATAGAATGAGAGATGGTTTTCAAAAACTACACCTATAGAAAGAGGGGACACATTATTATGCATTTCCAGTGAGCCCTTTCTTTATACTATCACTTAAACTACTGAATTGCAAATGAAATTCTAAGCAAGATGTGATACCTCCATTTTCATTTAACAAGATTTCCTTAACACTCATGAGAATCATACCAAATTGGATGCTATCTGAACAGCAAGGATTTGTAATAATGTCCCACGTATTAGGAGGATTAGAAGAATCTGAATGAACAATCCCTTAGCTCATGAAGAAAATGATCAAGGGTCAAAGGTAGCCTTAACTGTTCAGGGATGTGGGATGATCACTGTGTGTATAGCTGTATCATATTAAAAGTCACATGCTTGATTAGTTAGCTAAATAAAATATGCTTTATTTTATGATGTCCAAAATGATTTTTAAATCGCTTAGATCCTACATATTATCACAGAAGAGGAAATGTTTAAATATAACCGAATTTTTACTAAAAGTCTTATGTATCATGGAGCTATTTTCAGCTGAGAGTTCTTGGAGTTAGATTGGTCATTCTTGTGGGAGGATGTGAAAACTGGTTGGATTCCGATGCTCCACTGATTGGCCACACAATTCTTCACATACTGGTATCCCTAACTGCATTTATTGGGTTACCAAAAATATACAGGAAGTTAGGAAAGAAGTGTGTTGAACTAAGAGAAACTTGAAGGTAGAAAGAATGGGGTAGGTAGGATTATATCTCATTGTATTTGTCCGTGAAATTCTAGGAATAAAGGCAGAAGCAGGTGAATCTCATGAGTTAGAGGCCAGCCTATTCTACAGAGAGAGTTCCAGGACTACCAAGACTACTCAGAGACAGATTGTTTTTAAATAAATATTGCTATTTGATAAAGACTTTTATGATGTCTATTTTTGGAAAACAGAATGAAATGCTTGGTCAGAGTTTCACTTCTGAGCCTATATACAGAAATATTTATCATAGTCAATAAGTATGGGAAAATTTAAATAGTTCATCCTACAGGATGTGAATAACTTCTTTAAACATCTTCACTACAAAATGCTTTGTTATGAAATGGTAAGAAAATTATCTAAAATATGTGCAGCAGATGGATTTATAATATTAAAAACCTTATTTAAAATGACTTATTTTTTGTTCTTTACTGTTGCGAAATATTGATGGGTTGATCCATTTAAAAACCTATGTTTCCTTTCCTATGGTATTTTACCTTCGTATTTGCTAGTTCTAAATAACCTATAACTTTTAATTATCCCCACCTTACACTCTGAGCTAGATTTGTTAGGGAAATGGCAGAGAAGCATTAGCAATGTCAAAGTCAAATCTTTGATCGAACTTTTAAAGGAAACACATTTACTCTGTAGTTAAAGAAATGACTGATTTTGAAAAAAAAACTTTTATAGTGTTAGAGACAACAATGTACATAAGTATTTTTTTTTCTTTTGTGTAATTTCTCTTTACAAGGTATGGAAATGGAATACATATTTCATGGAACTTTCTCGCTTTACCAGTAAGCCACAGGGTGTGTGGAGATACATGGATTATTAGAAATTGGTTAATTTAAATATGGAGAGCTAGTTAGTAAGAAGCCTGAACCATCAGCCAAAGAAGCTTTATTCATCAGCCAATAAAAGCAACACATATTCATAGCATACACAGAGATACCCTACATCAGTAGAGTTGACGTTGCCTATGTATTTTGAAGCTCCCACATTACTGAAGTCCAAGGAAATTCTGCAGCACTGATATATGTTTTATGAGTTTAGCGTAAATCCTCCTTTGGTCCCTAAATTTAGAGCAGGCCCAAATATGTTTTTATTCTATCAAGGTAATTTTAAATCAAATCTTATTATCTCCAATCTGAGTCAGTTAATTACATTTGCTTCATGTATTCAGGCTTTCATGGTGATCATAATGTCATGATTTTAATTTCTGTGGCATTTTTTTCTGCTCCCTTCCACATGTTTGCTTTCAGCCATGATTCAGTTTAGTCTGCAATGCCATCTGGCACACACATTCATCATTCCAGTGTTCATGGCTCCTCGTGCCCTTAATGTTCACAGGCTGTATCCCAGCATGTGTGACTCCTTCTATCTTATTTGACATAAATCTTCTACTTACTTTACTTTTCCAACTAGACAAAGAATGAAAAGAAATTGATCCGGTTTTCCCATTTCCCCAAATTGACCATGGAATATAATACATATCAAATATGAACGGTGTACTCAGCATACTGACTGGTCAAAAGCTAACTATGTATAATTATAGTTTCAAGACAACCTTTTCAAAATCAATTTTCTTGTGATCAGTTGTTGTTTTGCTTTAAGGATGAGATGTGTTAAAATACTGTCTAATTATTTTAATATTATAAGTATTATAAAATAGTTTATTTTGGTTACTTGTCTCTACTTATTATCTTTCTATTCCAAACTTTTATCCAAAGGAAAGTTTGCAGTAATTCTGATGACAGAAATATTTTTCCTTCAATGTGTTTATCTTCTTAAGTTGGACTTGACTTTTTCTCAAGCAAAATAAAATCTTTTCTTTCAAAATTACCTAAACCACACTCTTCAGAGACAGAAACGGAGTCCTCTGTCAAGTAAAGTACAAATTTGTCCATAGTCTAAGAAAATATAGGGTTTATCTCTTTAATTAAAAAGGCAGTAATAATTAATGCCCATAATCATAGTTTCAGGTGCCCTTAGCTCGGAAGTTTTTTTTTTTTTTTTTTCACTCTACATGGTCATTACATAAACTAGTGGCAATCTAGAAGGCTCTGGTAAGACTTGAGTTCAAAGGGCACAGAAGCAAGTATATTGTGAGGCTTTTTGCTTTATCTTGAGTATAATATTATTGCTTTGGACAAAGCATCTTTTTCATCTTCCATAATCAATGAAATTAGATAAGACTTTCTTAGCTTATAAGAAATCTAGATGCTCATTTCATTCAATTGCTCTTCCAAAATTTGCTTAACTGAGAAGTAATACTGCTTACACATTTTAGATGTTCTATTTCCTTAGCCACACAATGCCATAAATCAGGTTTAACTCCACAACATTTTTCTCAATTTTTTCAATGTGATCATTGTCTCAATTAAAGTGTTTCCATGCTCTCGTTCTTCCTAGTTACATCACAACTTTCCCTCTCAAATGTTTGTGATTATTTATTGATCATCTGTATGTAATGTCTAGCTAATACTAGTATTTACAAAATACATTACAAATACTACACTAGGGATTTGGTCTGCATATTATAATTGAATTATTAAACAAGTATTTGCATCATTCCTATTAATATTTCAATTTTGGTGGGTCTCACTAAAAAGTCTACAATAGCCAATTATTTTTTATCTTAGTTTGTGGATGACAGAAGCATTTTTGAAGAAAAATGACAACTTTTGGTATTGATCCACTTTGTCCTTATTTGAGAAAGAGTCTCCTTTTCACCTGCAGTGCGTTTCAGGATAGCTGGCTCTTAAGATGCTTTGCTTAATAAAACAAACCTAAATACATTTGAAACTGAGTCATTTTATCACTTGGTCATAGTTAGGATTCTATTGCTGTATTAAACATCATGACCAAAAGCAAGCTGGAGAAGAAGGGATTTATTTCATCTTACAGTTTGTAGTACACCATCCAGAGAAGTCAGAGTAGGAAATCAAGGCAGGAACTGATGCAGAGGGCATGGAAGAATGCTACTTATTGCTTTGTTTGGTGCTTATTTAGTCTACTTTCTTATAGCTCAAGGATCACCTGGCCTGGGGAGGTATCTTTTCCAGTCCGCTGGGCTCTCTCATGTTAATCATCAATCAAGAAAATACCCACAAGATTTGTCAACAGACCAATCTGATGGAAGCATTTTCTCTATTGAGTCATCTGCCCAGATGACTCAAGCTAGTTTTACATTGTGAAAACACTAACATCTTCACCCTTCTTTACGTAATGAAATTAACTGTAGTCTTATAAGTAACATTATATTTTCAGTTATTGAGCTTATATTGTACTCTGAGTGTTAAATAGTACACTGTAATTACTAATCTATATCGTGTTATACATGTGTCAATTAAAATATCTGCCTTCTCTAATCTCTCAGGAATAGTTAAATAATCAGTGTCATTTTAATGTCATGTTTTTAGTAGCTGATAATCTCATAATTACTATTCAATTTGCATTTATTTTTAAATGACTGGCTCAATAAGTGAATTAATTAGCATCTTAAATATTTATTTAGATCATTTTAACTGAAATTTAGTTATTTTAAAATCAATTACACGTTAAAAAATAAATAATGTGAAGTTACTAAAATTATGTATAATATATTTAGATTTTGTACTGTAATTATTAAATAACAGTTTAGAAATAAACCAGTTGTGAAAAGATCACATATGCAAAACTATGAAATGATATAATCTAAAACAATCTCAAATGATTAGCATAGTAGTTTTAAGATTTAGTATTCTAAAATTATTTTTATATGTAATAGGTAAATTCTAATGAAATAAATGAACATTTAATTATAGTGAAATATCAAGATATTAAATATATACAACTGAAACAGACAGAAGATGAGATAGTTAAGAACAGTATTCACCAGTGAACAAGTTTTATGGAAGAGAAAACTTACCACAGTGTCAAACAATGAGCAAAGCACTGTTGCTAGTATTTTTACAGAAGTTTAGTGAATATTGGAAATGGAATCATCTGAGCCATATTCATCCTTTCTTAGCCAATTAGCTGATGGGGAAACTTTATCTCAGTAGCAAAACTAATATATATTTAATTTGATTATGTGGAGTAATGAAAATTTAATTTTGAATCAATCATATACTGCTTCCTATTCTTTAATATAGTGCACATGTATTCATAGTATATATTATAGATAGGCAGCAATAAATTCACAAACCACAATGATGTGCCGCTATTACTCGGCCCACATAATTCAGCTAATAAGAGTGAAGTTCTGTATGTAGAAAACATGGGCAGCAGTAGGAAGCTAACTGAAAGTTAAAGATTTTCATTCAGAAGGATTGCGTTTGAATGGATACATTTTGGTTCTTCCAGATGGTTCTTTTTTCTTAGGCTATGCTACATTATTTTAAAAATAAATTTACAAAATTATTAGAATTTTTTTCTTTTTAAATGTGCGTTTATAAGTATGTGCTAGTGAGTTCAGTTTTTTTTTTTCTTATTTTACTCACTGTTGAAATGACTTGACACATAGTAATTACTCAAGGATTAACTTGGTGTGAATAAGTGAAGTAGGAATTTAATCTCACTGATTTTTACATGTCTTTCAATAGAACATCATTATAGAATCACAACAGTTTCTACAAGAAAGTCATGATTTATTTTTGTACTGGAGTAGATGTCTATTGAATATCAACCAAATATAAGTGAGAAAATACTACTTAATAAATTCAACAGATTTTTTTGTCTTGAATAACTGAACACTTAAGGCTTTAAGTTTGTACTGTTCACTAACTAGACTATGGGATTATTTTAGTAAATCCTCTTTAACCTTTCTAAGAAAATAGGATGTTCTCTCTCTAAGCTTGGACAGATAAACATAATACTGGCATGGTATGTAGTCATCTTCTAGTTAAACCTTTATATTTTCCTTTCAGCTTTCCCTTCTTTCCTTCATTTAATTTCAAGAGACAGGTTCCTCTACACAGTCCCAGAAAGTCTATGAACTCGCCATCCTCAATTGTTTCCAAAATGTATTATGTACAAGCCTTTGTGACTGGACTTGGCTCTGGGTGCATTTTATTAGGTTTGCTGTTAAAAAAAAATCCATGGCAGGATAAAGATCTTGATACTCAAAGAACAGCATTCAGTGTACAAAGGAAAGTAGCAGAAATAAAAAAAAAGGTGAAAGTCTCACTTGTATCATGAGAGATGTACAGTGAGGAGGTAATTTGCAACCAAGATACACCTTGATAGAATTCTATGTACTTTGACATTTAAATGCGAAAGCAACATAGTTCCTGCCATTTGGTGTCATCTAAATGCATCTATAGCTAGAATGTCACAATATTCTCTAATAAATCACAACAATTTAGGACAAAAAGGCAACAGTGGTCACATTTTTTCCTGTCTTCGTTTATGCTTTTACCTTCACGTACAGTAACCAAGGTCAACACAAGGAACAAGCTTATTTCAGACTCTGAAATGTGGCAATTTAAGCACCAAATAGTTTGAGAGCACTGGAAAAAATGTGAGAAGATAGAAAAAAATGAAAAATTCCATAGATAAAGTAGAACAGCTCCAAGCAGATTAGTGGCATGAGTAAAGGAGATGATACTACAGCCCACAGATAGGCCACACATAAAGACAGAAAGAGGGACATTTTACAATATGCCAAGTAAGAAAATACCAAGTGAGGACAGTTTTCAATAGGAAGACTTATTAGGCCATCAGTAACACTGGAAAATTTCAGGCATTATTAACCGTCAATGAAGGGAAAAGGTAGCTACAATTAACTATCATGTCACAATTCTTCAAATGATAATCATGAAGAATCAAACATGAAGCAAGGGGACTATGGGTTTAAGTGCAATGTGGACTACAGGGTGAGACCCTGTCTGAAAAAGAAAAAACAGAGGCAGAAGATAGAGAGAAACATGTATGGAGAGGGAAGGAAGAGAAAGAAAGAATAAGGTTGAGGGACAGGAAAGAAGAGTAGAGTGCGTGGGATAATGCTCTTGTACCCTATAAAAATTTGTCACTTGTATTGGTTTAATAAAATGCTGATTGACAAGGCAGGAAGTATATGTAGGGTGACCAGAGTAGGAGAATTCTGAGAAAAGGAAAGGCTCAGTATGCAGTCACTAGCCAGATGAAGAGGAAGTAAGATGAAAATGCTCCATTGATAAAAGGTACCCAAGCCACATGGCTAACATAGACAATAATTATGGGTTAATTTTAGTTGTAAGAGCTAGTTGATAATAAGCCTGAGCTAATAAGTCTATTAGTTTATAGTTAATATAAACCTCTGAGTGTTTTGCTGGGACTGAATGGCTGCAGAACATTGCAGGACAGAAAATTCTGTCTACAGGAAAGAAGGATGGAGAGAGAAAGAAAGGGAGAGGAAGAGAGGAGGAGAGAGGGCAAGAGATATGGAGAAAGAGGATTCTTTCCAGTGATTGTGAAAATATGAGTTAATTCCTTGTCCTTTACAACCAAGGGCAATATTTAAAGTTTCACATGAAGACATAAGTGACTGCCTCTTATAGCACATTTCTTATCTCATGAGAGCTCTCTCTGAAGCAGCTATGCTGAAAATTATCTATTCCGAGAACAAGTTAAACCATGTGGGATTCTTCTGTTCTTTGACTGAACATGTTTTTCATGATTAAAGCTGATTAGGTAAGTCACATTTTTTCATATTGGAAATGCTGTTCTACCCAGTGGATCATGTAACAAAAGAACTACAAGAATTATTTGATGAGGCTTTGTTTTAAATATGTGTCAAAAATACAATTAAACCTTTTGTATTATAAGAAATATTGGGTCTATTAACAGTGAACTCTTTCAAGCTTTTCTGCTCAGGTCTGTAAAAGGAAAGAGCGACTTGTTGGTTTCCGGACACCCAGGTAGCTTAGACCTGAAATAATCACAAAGAAACTGTATTAATTAAATCATTGCTTGGTTCATTAGCTCTGTTTGCTAGAATAAAGCATATCTCATTTAAGAGAGGCTTCCTGACTCAGCTTTAGCTAATTTTGCAGGTCCGTTAAGAGGCTCTGCCACCAAACATTTAAATACTGTTTATGAGTGGTTGACAGCATGAGTCTTGGTTGTGGCATAGATCTTGAAACTCCACAGAGTTGTGAAAATAAACATGGCTCTTGCTAGCACCTTCACCATGAAGCTAGACTCTCAGAAAGCTAAGGAGTGGGGAAGATCAAGTCAGCAAAGCCATGGCTGTAATAATAGCCATATCATTAGCAAATTAAAGACTCATATGTTCAGAAAAAGAAAAATATACAGTAAAGATAGATTCAGATGAAGAAAACCTCTAAATGGTTTACAGTGCATTTAAAAATATATGTAGGCTTGGGAGACAAAAGAAAAAGGATAAAGTCTTTTTTAAAAAAGGGAGATTTGGGTGTTGCGACACACATCTTTAATCCCAGCACTTAGGAGGCAGAGGCAGGCATATCTCTGTGAATTCAAGGACAGCCTGTCCTACAGAATGAGTTCCAGGACAGTGAAAGATACATATGGAAACCCTGTCTCAATAAACCAAAAATTAAAAATAAAGTTAAAAAAATAGAGTTTAAAGTATAGTCACAGAAATTTGGAAAATACAAAGAGAAACTGGATACTATATGCTATCTATTGTCTTTGAATGTTTTGATGGCTGAGAAATGAAAAACAGCTTCAAAAAGATATTTGTTTATAAGTGCTGCTGGATTAATCTAACATATAAGTTTTAAAAATGCTTTGACTCAAAATGGAAGTCAAAGTATATTTTACATTGGAGAAGAAGTTTTGCTTTTGTTTCCACAGGAAAAGAGAGGCTATGGATTTATTCTGTATTCAGAAAAAATCAGGTTTGATCAAGAAATACCCCATGAGAAATCTCCAATTGGAACAGATGGTCCAGATGTCTGTGTTCTAAATCTAGAACAGCTTCAAGACTGTTGGCTGAGATGATCAAGCCTCAGAGATTATCAGCACCACCAATTAACAGGAAGTAGCCTAGAAAAAGATGCCCACATTCTCAAAAATTGATTATGGATGTTTTCTTTGTTTAAAGTATTGGTTGCAAGTAGTTATGGATAATGGTCAGGAAGAAAACAAAGGAGATTAGATTCAGAGTTATTGTTTTGACAAAAGGGTTGGGGGAAGTGCTATGGGACAATGGTCTTATAACCTGTCAGTTATATTGTTTTAATTAAATGTTGATTGGCCAGAAGCCAGGCAGGAAGTATAGGCGGAATGACCAGGCAGGACGCAGATGTGGGACAAAGAGAACAGGAGCATTCTGGGAAGAGGAAAGGCTCTGTCTTCTGTCATCATCCAGATACAGAAGGAAAAAGATGAGAATGCCTCTCTGATAAAAGGTACTAAGCCTCATGACTGACATAGATAAGAATTATGGGTTAATTTAAGATGTAAGAGTTAATAAGAAGCCTGAGGTCATCAGCCAACCAATTTATAAATAATGTAGACCTCTGTTGTGTTTCTTTTGAACTAAATGGCTGTGGGACTGGGTGGAATAGTAGCCTCTGGCAACATATACCCTTTGTTGTTTCTTCATTACACTATTATTTCCTCTACTATATGGTAATCTGCTGCATCTTACCAATCATTATTCTGTTCCTATTAATATAAAACACCCTGCTCTAACTAGAAAGAAAAGTACATATTAACAAACAAAAAGGTTAGTTAGCTAAATTGTACCACAAAAATAATTTTACATCAGTTTAAAAGATCTCTACATGCTCATTTTCAAAAAGAAAATACTCTTATTTTTTTCCTTCCCCTAAAATTACTGTTGATAGCTAGTCATACTTGGAAACCTAGTTTCAAGGCTTCCCCATTACAAACCTCAAATATCAAAATTATGGAGAAGATTGTAGCTCAGAGGAATAGTAGTTGCCTAGTATGATCAAGGACAAAAAGGTCACACACATACTTACAAATACAAATAGACATTCAGAAACACATACATACACACACCCTGGACACATGCACACATATACTTTATTACAAATAACAGATGCACAGAGACTCAGTCACACAGAGATCTCATACACACAGACAGACATGCACAAAAACATAAACAAAAACACAGAGATATTCATAGATCACAGAAACACACAGAGACCTGGGATGTGTGCATGATACTAGTCCTCACCATAACTCTTCATTTAGCTTTCATGATATTATTATTATTATTATTTCAGATCAACAAGCAGATTACTCTCCCAGGTACATTTTTATTTCTCATCTTCAAGATATGTCTTTAAACAAATAGAATATGTACCATCCACTTTATTGCTTTATATCTTTTCATCTAAAATTACAGACCCTTAATATTATTATGTTTTTCTAGTTTGACTGTATCTGGGCTTGCTGGGTTTTGTAATAAGAATCAAATTTTGAAAATGAGACTCCCCCCTTTTCTTTTCCTCCTGAGCTGGATTTTAATTTCCTACATGGTAAAGAGACAAGAAAATCAAATAGACCGTGAGAAGATAAATGCACATCCTGTCTTTTTTCTTGAGTAGAATTATCTCTCTTTATATGTGATTAGGGGTGGGAAATGTCATTAACCCTTAAAGTAAATTGTCAGACACTCATGTGTGCCCTGCCACTACGGAAATGACATCAGAGTGCCCAAAATAACAAATTCCTAATGTTCCCTCACAGATTTTCTTACAGTCTCCATGGATATTTCTGAGTCTCTTATTACATCTTGGCTCATAAAAGATTCACAAGGTGCATGGGAAGCACTTGAAATCTTTCTCATATTAATGCTGGCATTCTGGATGATCTTGGATGGTGATATACAGAGAACTGTATTGTATTACTGTAATACAATAATGGCAGACAACAATGCTAATGCAACTTGATGAATGGACACCAAACCCCCATATTATATTATAAGTTGGGTAAAACAACAGCGATAAGATGTGATGGATGAGATCCATATTATTAGATCTATGTTTGCGTGTAAGAGAATGTCTCTGCACATTCACACTAAACTGAATATATTGGACATCAGCACTATCACAATTTTTCGGTCTATGCATTCATACAAATTGCCCTCTTAATATTTATTACATGTATTTATACTTATATGTGTATACGTATATATGCATGCCATAGTGTATGTGTAGAAATTAGAGGATTTTTCTCCTATCATGTGGATCTTAGTAATTGAATTAGGACTTTTCAGGTTTGGCAGTAAGTTTCATTTTAGATGACTTTCTGGGATATATTTAGAAGGAACCCTCAATTCTGTGATTGGTTTCTTTCTGTATTAATATCTGCTTATAGTTCTCTTAACTGAATCTAGATGCTTCTGTTGAAGTTTCGGAGTTTTTTGTAAAAATTTAAGAGCAAATATTTTTATTGAGTATTGTTGAGTAAGAATGTACAGATACATTTATCATACAATCATCCTCCCATCTTTTACTTTCTGAACTTTTTATTTATATTAACACCTCACATGTTTTTAAAAGTCCTTGACCAATCTTTTCATTTGGCCAATTACAGTCTGTGTACAACAAACCTGCTCTTCTTTTCTGAGTTAGAAGTTTTCAATACCTTCATCTTTTCCTCTTGCCTTTTAAATGTATTCAAAATGATTGTGTTTGATGCCCAGTCCATCCTCCAACTACTTCACTTTTATTAATTTATTAAGTATTATGTTTATGTTCCCTATCTCCATCTCAAGGCCAACCCATCTCACTTAGTTTTGTTAGATTAATTTTTTGCACTTATTTTTAGTGCTTTTCTTATTACAACAGAGAGGATTTTACTAAGTATCTAAGGTCTGTCTCAATTTTTTCATTATTCTGCCCCAACTTCCTGAATGCCAGGACTCCAGGACACTTTCACTATGACTGGATAATAATCAACTTCCCTATGTTTTGCAATAAAGTAATACAGGATCTCTCACCAGACAGTCTTTATATTCAACAAATTAGAAATCAACTTTTTATCTTAGAATCAATACCCTTCACATTATTTGACTTTCCAAATCATCTACTGTATTAATTGGACACCAAATTCCCCCCATTTTGTGTGCTATCTCTTCAGCTATTTTGTTTTTCCAGCATTTCAGTAGCCTTCTGTGAAATGCTACTTGTCCCATAACCTTCACTAGAATAATTATTTTCTTTTCTCCTTCATATTGATATAAAATATCATTAGCTCTTATTTGCTTTCTGTTGTTTATCTTAGGCTGTCTTCTATTCTGTAGTTTTCATGATGATGCTTATAGCATTTTTACTCAGTAACTTGTAAAGGGTAATGAATGGATCATATTAATAAGTGGTATGGATTTGAGCTCACAAGTATGGTGAGTAGCTATGGAATTTTGTTAATGTAAATATATATTTTATACATAAACTTTTAGAACAAAGAATTTTATTAACACTTCTGAAGATGGAGTTTTGAATAAATGACTTTATATGTCTCACTTCACTACAACAAAATTGGCTGCAAAAACTGGAATACACCCCCTCTCTCTGTGTGAAGGTTGGTGTGGAATGAAGGTGTTGTTATTGTTATTTTGCTGTTTGGTTGCTTTTTTTATTTTGTTCTGAAACCTTTGTCATTTATAACTCGACTAATATGCTTGCTAGCAGACAAACATAGCAATGGTGTGTCAAATTAAAAAATCAGACTCATATATGAATTTCACTTTGTCAGAAACAAGGGATTCATACTCACAGGATGATAGAGTCTTTCAAACTACATGATAATATCTTGATTCTTTTATCTTTGTTGAAGATACTGGCTGGGCAAGTTTATAATTTCCTTCCTTACCACCAACATTAGGAAGAACAAGGCTCAGCATGAGTTACACGATAGTGGCCTCAAATTCTAATGAACTGCTGCAATCTGCTTCTCTGAAAATATCTTTTAAATAATAGTAACAATTTATTCACTGATATACTGTGTCTTGATGGAGGTTTCTTCACTCTCTTAATAGGAACATTTCTTATGATAGTACTCTTACTGAAGACATTTCCTCAGGAAGAATATTTAATCTTGAACAACGACTCATTTAATTGTGCTGAGAATAAATTGGCAGTGAATTTATTTGTGCAATGACACCTTACAGATCTTCAGTCACTAGGGAACAATCCACTAACATACAGTGTCACAGTCAGTCTGCATTTTTAGATGTGAATTCAAGCAACAGCTAGTGCTTATTCTCTCCAATGTCACACCTGGGAGGGAAATTGTTCAATTATATTTCCATCAAACAGACTAAAATTTCAAATGAAGCTGCATATTTTTTCTATATCTAATATTAAGATGCAAATGAAATAAGTTCATATCTATATAACACCTGCCTCATTCTTTCTACTATTTTGTAAGGCATTTATATTAAAATTTGCTTTCTTTAGATTCAAGCTGTACCTGTTTGGGAAAATTCGTTACTTACAAAATCACTTCAAAAAGTCATAAATACCAAACCAAAGAAATTTATGTTTTATATACAATATCTATTTCTTAAGAAATTCAAAACATTTTATCCAAATATATCCATAATCCTCCCAATTATGAATAAAATGTGTTTTAGCCCTCCCTTTCCTTAAGGAATGACAAAACTATCTACCATGAAACAAATGACAAGGGAAATTGTCCCAGTGTTCTAACTGCATAATTTCCATTTTCACCCCATTGAAACGAAACCCTTGACAGTCAGGTTCAGTTAATTGATGGTGACACTGTACATATAAAATCTTTGTCTCCACTGAGCTCTTTATCTTCAGCTAAAATATCACATTAAGACTTAATCTAACTCCTCTCCTTATTCTCTTCCTTCTGGTTCTCTGTCAGTCATGACAGAAGGAGAAGAAGGAAGGAGAGGAAGCATGGATAGCTGGGACTGGTGGTGAGTCTCAGAGGAATAAAGATGGCTTAGGACTTGTTTGTCCAAGAAAGCAGCAGTAGGACTCGGAATCCCAAAGTAGACGAAGCAAAGCCAGCTACGGCCTTGCGTGTGTCAGGGATGTAGGTTCCTTTGAAAAAAAAATGCTGTTAATATCAGCTAAAATTTCTAAAGAAAGACAGCAACTCTCTACCTCTTAAAGAACTAAGCTAATGCATTTAAGATTTATACAGAAATCAAAGAGAGCAGGAAATCCAACAAAGTCCATATGACAACCATCTATGAAAAGGTCAAGCATCAGCCGATGCATGTGATGGTCTTGTTGGCCAGTCGTCTGAGCCTAAAAGCTCAAGCCAGTTCCAGTTTCTGCCTTAAAAATCATATGAATGGAAACTAGAAAGGAACAATTTCTGAAAGTTCCCTCTGGACTCTATGTGAAGCTTTACACACATGCAGTTGAACACACACACATATAACATCTCCACACATATGAATGTGCACAGTCATCCATACATATATAATTCACGTAGATGCTCTTAGAAAGTTCAACACAGAAAGCACAGGAAGACACCTAGGCTTTCACAGCCAACAGACAACAACAGTCATTATATAGTAGATTATGGGCATGTATACAAAAGCCAATTTATATAGCTTCTCAATCACATTACAGGAGAGTATTATATATGTGTCTTTATGTATATATATAATAAAATAATAACTGTAAAATATTAATGAATTGAATAACATTAAAATCAGAATTTTCATGAAAGAAATACATTAAGATAGTAAAATTCTCAAGAGGAGATATTTCTGTTCCCCACACATTCAAATGCAGATAATCTGTAGGATAGCTCTAAGCCAATAAGGAAAAAAATGGGGTGAAATGAGGTACCTGAACAAATAAAAGCTATTTTAGCAAGGAAAGTTTATGACTCACCAATAAACCTTTATTAAAAAGTTTCTAGTGTATTAGACCCACTGCAAGTGTTCCTAAAACTAAAATAATTTACAAATTTAACTGTTTCAAAAACTGAATAGTGTTTTGAAGTGTGTATTCTAGTTGTAAAGCTGAATAGGAAATAATCCTTTGCACCATAATGATAAGTACCACAACTGAAACTCACATTTAATTGTCATTTTAGTATATCAAACTATTTTTAAAATCCTTTCATTTTCTAATAATTTTTAATTCTATAAAAATACCAGTAACTACTGAATGAACTTCATTAGGAGAATATATAAATAATTCACTGTATATTTACATAAATTATACTGCACAGTGTAAAGCAACAAGCCATAGGTAAGTGCAGTAATGAAAATTAATGTCATACTCATTATAAAAAGCAATAAGAAAGAGGTGAAAATAGTATAGTATTTATTGTATGGCTACAATAATTACTGTTTCAAATATAGGAAAATTAATACATAACTTATTACTATAGCTGTAATCCAGTAGCAAAGAATGAGAATTTCATGACTACAGTATTATTGTTTCTTAGGGGGTTAACTGAATGTAAGTATTAAAATCAGTAATCTAGGGTTAAGACAAACCCTAAATTACACATCTAACTTTTGTTAAAGAAAAATAAGCATGAATGATTGAATTTTGATTATCCAGGGAAAAAATGAAGATGGAATTAACTTAGGAAACCATGACTCAATAGATATTATGCTCATTTTGTTAGAATTTCTTGAATTATTAGTACAAACTTCTGAATGTTTCCAAGATTTCTATGAGAACAGAATGAGCATTTACATAATGATGCTTATTTTCATACACATGAATACATCTATCAGAGCTGACAGTTTCTGCTCAGTTTCCAGCAATGTGTCAGCTAGGCATAGTCAGGGCACCATAGGTTAACATCTTACTCAAAATCTCGGGGCAATTTCAGGGGACAGAAAACATCGTCATTACTGTCAGCCTTTAAAATATTCCTGGGAGAGTTGTCACTGGTACCAAGGTCTCAGATTAGAAAATTATTCTCTCCATTGGGGGTGCTCTTGAAAGTGATACCAGAAATAATAGGTTGATTAAGACAGACAAAGGGATACATGTTAACGAACCTATGTGAGCGTTCAAATCTAAGATCATCACCAATGTATCAACACATCATTGCCATACCAAGCCTCAGAAAACAGAAAGTTTGATATCTACTTGAAGTGCATAGGAAGGAAGACATTCAGATCAAACGATTAGTTTATGCATGGTTTTCAAATTAATTTTCATTTTATAAATCTGGACTTTGCATTCAATCACTATAGCACAGGAAAATTATGGTTAAAAAATCAACTAAAATTAATATTTTTTCTTTACATTCATGACTAAAACCCAAGAACTTCAGATGATTAGCTCTGAGAACTTGTGGTTATTGTTTAAAGTTTTATACATTAATGTGAAGAATTCATTTTGTAGTACTCACTGTTCCATTCACAAGGCAAAATAGTTACAACAGTTAACAGATGTTTCTAGCTGCTTATACTCATAAGTGCTTTGCTAATCCACTTCAGTGAAATGGCATTATCTGTAATCATATCAGTGGGCATCTGAAAACACACTAACAGAAACACCTTCCTCTTGATAAAAGCAGACAGGAGTCCCTTTGCAGTATTCCCTGCTATTGGAGAGTCAGGTGTGTGGCACTCACATCTAGATCAGAAGAGGGAAAACAGATGGTTTTTCCTTTGTCTGAAGTGCACTCCCATAGCTTTCAAAGATCTAGGGAAAGCTTAATTAGGTTTCTTTTTAATTTCCTTTCCTCTGAAAGAAAAAGGAGAATGATTAAAAGTCAAAAAATCAAGTTGTTTGTTTTGATGAAAACATAATGATTTCCTGAGAACATTTCATTCTGGTTTTCTTTTTCTATAGTGTATAACAAAGAAGTTAGAGAATATTAAGAATAATCCAGAATGACTTATGTGTGTAATTTTCTTCACAAAATTCAATTTCTATATATGAACATTTCTTTATCAAGCAAAAATATTATTTGATTGTGCTTTATAATTGATTACTAGAAAGTCTTATCAAAGTATATCTTAACTCTTCAAATCACTTGAAAATACATTATTGTGTAAAGTGTGTATATGTATGCCATGATACAGCTCTAACTCTGAAGCTCTCATTAATGAAGTCAGAATAAAACTGAACATGGTAGATCCTGTGATCTGACAATGCCTACATTGAGAGGCTGAGGGAAGAAAATTATAATCAATCTCAGTTCAGTCTGGGCAGAGAATGAGTTTCTATTTCAAAGAAACAAGTAAACCAAGTTGACAAGAGAAGCTATTTTACTTTTCATGTGGACAATAAGTAAAGTTTCAATAACTTCTATCAGGAAAATAAATTATATATTTATTTTACATATACATACACATATATATTGAAAAACTGTGTATATTATTTTTCGGTTCAACAAAACCATTGGAACTATTGCTGTCATTTCATATATATATTCGATAAGTCAGTTTTGTAAGTGGCACTTACATTTATATCACTATAAACAGAAATTTTAAATTTTATGTGTATTTAGATTGTTGAGAAAATATTGATGCTATAGAATTGATATTAAAAATATGTGTGTGCTTGCTGAGACCATGTGCATTCTTGGGTACCATCTCGAGCACCACACACATCTCCCACAATGATACATAAATACAATGCACACATGAAGTACAGTTCTAAACATAGCAACTTCTGCCTGAATTTGATGGTCAAAATGGGATAACAATTAAAATATCTTTTCTAAATAGTTCTATAAAACTATTATGAGATCAAAAATATTTAGGCAATTTTCAATCATTTATAGCTTGATTACTAATGTTGAAATAAGCACAACTTTGAAGAATTTTGATGTCAGTTGGATAATTTTTAATATATTTTATAACTTAATAGAATTCTTCATGCTAATTTTATTTTTGTAAGTAGGACATTTTAAATATGAGTGTCTTGCCTAGTTTGTTATTGGCTTCATAAAAGATAAAAACATTTGGGAAGAATTGACAATTGAGAAAATTCCTCCATAATATTTGCCTGTAGGAAACTTGATAGTGATTTTTCTCGATTACTAATTGATGTGAGAGGGCCCAGACCTTTGTGTTTGGGCAGGCGGTCCTGGATGTTTAAGATAACAGGCTTAACAAGTCACAGGGATGGAAGAGAGTAATCAGCACTCCCCTATGACATCTGTATCTGTCCCTACCTCTAGGTTATTGCCCAACTTCAGGAGACAGGAGATGGTTGTGGCAGACATGAACATTGGTTTGGGGAATGATAGTAGAAGGGTTTTAGAATTTTGGGTTATGAAAACCAATGAGTACTCAGATTTTAATGTCCTAGCCAATGAGAGCTTTGAACAATAAGACAGCTGAGGACAAGGCAGACAAAGGTAGCATAGTTTGCAAAATTTCAGAAGTAAATACTCTATTATAGTGTTGAGTGATGATTTGAGTTAAACTCTAGTGTCTGGTGAGCAGCAGCTGAAGAGGCTACTGATAAAAAGAGATCAGAACCATTGAAGTCAAACTTTTGCTCTTATGATTGATATTGGATAGTTAGAGCTGAGAAGTCAGTGGTAATTAAGAAGAAACAAGCTTTCTTTAGATTAAACCATTTGCTTAAGGGTATTTATAGAGAAACTGTTGTCCAGAGATAGTAAAGCTTGAGGCCAAACTATGTAATGTGTAAGAGTCACCCAGATTGTACTGATTTTGGAGACATAAAGGGGTCAGGAAGAGCAATTGAGGTTTGGCACCAAGAGAAGTTAGAAGAGGCTATTGGGAAATATGCAGACTCAGTTAAAGTAAAATCCACCGGATTAATGGAGTAATGGAGCCAAGTTGAGGTTTGGCATCATGTGACAAGATCAGTTTGTAAAAAGCATCCAGGAAAGGCTATTAGTGAAATTTCAGCCAATTTCAGCAGTAGAATCCAGCAGTTTGCTGATGTTGGTACCATGAAACCACCACTAAGACCAGCAGGTATAATATGGATCCATTCTGAGACCACAAGGCAAGGTGTGTGTACTGTACATAGCAGTCATAAAAGTGAGACTATCTAAGCAATTGGCACTCAGAGGACCATGTATGATCCCATCCATTGAATTTTGAGTTATTTATACTGTTGCAGTTTGGTGTTGCTTTGTTCAGACTATAAGTATGTATTGATGATACCTTTTGTTAGTTAAAAAAATATTTAACTTATTTTGATTTTACAGGTTCCTACCCCAAATGAAATGACTTTGGAATTTTAAAGAGTTTTTTTTTTTTATGCTTTATAGGGAATCAACTTTTAAAGTGTTTGAGTGTTTGAAGACTGGGAATTTTATAAGACAGAAAGTTATGTAAGTAAAAAGGGGATGGATCTGGGAAGAGTTGGGGGTTATATATCATCAAAACATATTCTATGCAATTCTCAAAAAACTAATAAAAATATATAGTGCCAGGAAGTGCAGAAGTATTAACTCTGGGTGATTTCTTGCTATTGCATAGTTTTACTGGCACAGCCACATCTACCAATATTTTATACCCAGTTAGTTTGTACTTTTATGGCAATACTAATTCTCAATGATTTAGGTAGCTTATATAGTCTATAAGGTTGAAATATTAATTATAAGCAATATTTGAGAAAAAAGTGAAGCTCTTATGTAGATCCATAAATTTGTGTGCCATGGCTTCTATTTTTCAAAGAAAATTCTCTATTACATGTGTATTAGCTATTGAAGAGAAAAAGCCACCTCCAACTCAGTGTCTTAAGACAATAACCTATTATTTTTTCTCAAGAGTATGCATTTCTTTTAAGATTTTTTATATTGTCAGAGGAGCATTATTGTGTACTCAACCTCAGATGTGGGTTGTGTAGCTGTCTCTCTTCACATAACAGTTTAGGGATCAGCATTTTTTGTACAGGACTGAGACAGTATAGCAGTTATTTCAATAATAACACACCACATACTATATCTATTACATAGCCTCAAAACTTCTGGTCTTCTAAACACAGTCCAAAATCCCAATACATCTTAGAGTTAGGAAATTTATAAAACACAAAGCATCCTTAGATCTGAGACCATTGTTTTCAACCTTAGTTTGGGTCTTTGCATTCTGAACTAAAACAATCAATAACATGACATGATAATACTAAAGACACAATACAAGCAATCATACCTCAGCAGTAACCAGCAGATCTTAAATGAACTTAAGTCTAACTCAACAATAGGAAAATCATGCCTGACACTTGAAACCTAACCAACTACCAGGACTAGAGAAGTCATGGATCTTATAGGAGAACTTACAATCATTAATTTACTTAGCAATTCTAGTCCCTACCACATCCTATGTAGTTGTTCAAACACAGAGATAAGAGAAGTCCTCACACCCCATCAA
The DNA here is from genome assembly GCF_950005125.1 of Chionomys nivalis. NCBI lineage: Eukaryota > Metazoa > Chordata > Mammalia > Rodentia > Cricetidae > Chionomys > Chionomys nivalis. The sequence continues at coordinate 2,036,803 of NC_080099.1, read as the reverse complement.
GAAACTTCTCTTTGTAATAGAGAGAAATAATTCCAGAAAACAACAACCAATTAAAATGCAGAGTTATGGAGTCCAGTTAACAGGAACCACTACAAATAACTCCTGTAGTTAAGGCTCAGAGGATATTGTGGGAAAGAGGCCATGAAGATTAAAAGAGCCATAGGATCAGAAAGTTTCCTATGAAACAATATCTCCTATTAACATAATGTCAGAAGCCTATACCCCAAAACTCATCAACATGACTACTTAAACAAAAGCTGAACAAAGACAGCAATAGATATGCTAACATGGTTGTGAAAAATTCAGTCAGATCAATTCTACACACAGAAAGTTCAGAGTGGGAGAAATATTCCTTCCCCTAGAAGAGTACACCATTTGCTTACTCAATTCTAACTGGTCAACCATGAAAACATACCTACAACTAATGTTACACAGATTGAGTGGGTTATATTTAGAAATACATATGTGTGTGTGTATACACACACATAAATTTGTACATGTAACAACTATTACAGAAAAAAGCCATGAATTTAAAAGAGAGCAAAAAGTTGTTTGTGGGAGGTCTTTATCATAGGAAAGAGACAGTAAAATGATGTAACTATATTATAATCTCCAAAATAGAAGAAATAAAAAATAAATCACTCATGATCATGGACATAGGTCAGATAGTGTATTTGAGCACAATGTTGCAGCTGTTACCATGAGGGCCAAAGAAAAGATATAAAATATTTGATCTCTTACCATCGGGACATTTCTGGTTATGAATATGGTTCCTGAAGTTTAGGCATCTTGATTTGTGGTAATTCAGACTAATAGCATATCCAACAGAAAACAGGTCAGCTGAGTATTTCCACAACCTAATCTGAGCAATTCTGCCCTTCAGCAAATGTATAGTCGTACATTCTCTAATTAGCAAATCAGGTTTTTGCTATTGTTTTCTCATTCTTGAAATCTAAATCAAGCTGTCTATCTTGTGGGAGGAAGGATATGGAGCAATTGTCAGGAAAACATACAAACACACAAAGAAAAATACTGAACTAGGAAAACCAAATAATGTAACAAGGTGTCATCTGAATTTTAACTTACCTTTTTGATTATTTTTCTATTTTAAAGTTATACTATTTATCATTCAACTAAAATATTAACAAAAGAACAAAATAAAGGACCATGCTTAATTCCAGAAGTGTAGCAGTACCTACCAGGCTTAGTGTAATAAGAAAATGACAAATGTACAAAGGATGGCATGCCAGGCAAGCAAGGGCAACGTCTAAAATCAATAAGTACTTGCCACATTCTAACAAGGAGATTGTATTGATTTTTCAGACTTTAGTCTGTTTCCAATTGGAAGCTTCCCATTTGCCATGTATCTGCCAGTATATACTGATGCATAGAGACAATATTAAATTGTCCATCTATCAACTAAGTGCTATTCAAATATGATGATTAAAAATAACTATGCTTGTTCTCTATAGCACCATCTCTTTCTCAGCTACTGGCTGAGATTTTCATATCACAGTGTATTTTTATTAATAACTTCTCAGAATTTTATAACTTAAAGTTTTTTCCTCTTATTAGTACAAATCATTATACAATATATTAAATAAAATTAGTTATCATCTTATCTTCCTGTGTTGTATGTTTGATAGTACATTGGACGAATGGAATCACTAAAGTGCCTACCACACAAGCATAAGGACCTAAGTCTTGATCTTCATCCACCATGTAAAAGGAGGTCTCAGTGGCTCCTCTCTATATCCTCAGCATTATAGGTCATTGGACATAGAGACATGCAGATACCTGCTTTGTTTGAAACCTCATTCTAGCTGAATCAATGAGCTGCACCTTGCATAAGGTATCCTGTCTCAAAGAAACGTGGAGGAAAATTGAGGAAGACAACAGGTATCAACCATGCGCCTACACATGCACAAACATGGGCAAATGCATAATAAACACAAATCTACTACACACAAAACTGCAGGCACTATTGAACTACATAAAAAGTATTTTTCCTGCTGAAGTTGGTTTGGAGGTAGGTTTGTAGAATTAGCCTAAAAAATGGCAGATAATCATTTGCAAATAAACAGAAATTCTATTATAAAAATGACATTAACATATCAGACAACAGAAAAATAGCTTTTTGGAATAATAGGCATGTGCACTTCTCAGTGCCAGTAAGGAACTAGGGTCCCTCTTGTTCTTTGTGGTGGTGCCATTAAATCTTTTTTCTATCTCATCTCCAGTCATTTGTGACTCTCCCAACTGTAGAAGCTCAAAGCTGCCACACTAGGCTGGTACCCAGGTAGAAAACGTTTATACTCCTTCCTTGTCCTCCATTCCAGTCTCTTCAGAATTACCCTTAGTCTAGATGTAACTCCTTGCTTAAGGCCTTTTCCAACCCACCTACATTTTCCTGGTACTTGGTCTTTAGGTGCAAGCACAGGTTTCACCTGTTGAGAGAAATTCACGAGCATCTGCTTAAGGGGTACCAAGGATTCACTAAGATATGAAATGGAGAAACACACTCACAAATACGGGATATGGTAAATTCAGTTGCAGAGTCCTTGGAAAACTGGGGACTGATCACAGGCTGTTTCACACTTCTGACTCTGTCTTCACTACCCAAGAGAGAGAGAGAGAGATTCCATCCCTCCTTCCATATAAGTTCTCACAGGCAGAGTTCTGCCTCCAGCCTTTTTAGCATTTCCTTCTAGCCTATCTCCATTTCTTTGTGACTCCCTGCTGACCTGAAGAGCAGCTGTGTAGCAGGAATCCCATAACTAACACATGGGGCTGGGATTCAGAACTGCTCTCTACCAGAGATTTCAGTGTTACCAGACTTGGCTGTGATTCAGGGACTCCACAGCTGCAAAACTTGGCTGTGACCCAGACTGGGCTACAGCAGACAAAGGAGGAAGAACCCACCCAGCAAATCAAGCCCTGATATTTTCACCAGGGAGCACGATGAATGTGACAGCATCGGATTACAAGGTCCTAGTACAAAAGCATAAACATGTAAAGAAAGATATCTGCCTCCTCCCTAAGCCAGAAACTATACTGTTTTAGGTCCAAGGGGGGAAAAAAAAAAACAATTTAGTCAAAGAACAAGAAAAAAGGCTTCAAAATAGCAATTATAAATATGGTCAAATATCTTAAAGATTTGAATAAATGCATTAATGGGGACCATGATAACACTAAAGTAGAATGAAATAATGAAAAAGTTCAAGACATTAAAGTAGAATTTTTAAAAAGGAATCAAATTACTAAAGAAAGTGAAATTAAAATAAAACTTGAAATTAAAATCTCAGGATGTCAAGAAAAACCTCAGAGTTATAACTCTGTAATAACCTAAAAATATGGAAAAGTAAATATAAATATCACCCAATTATAAATATTGCATCTTACAATAGGGAGCTGGATTTGCAAGAGAGAATGATATAAGAGTGGCCCAAATGTTATTGGTGTAACCAACCTCTCTTTGCTTGGATTTCCAGAACCCATGCATGACACTGCCTATATGCCCAAGAACTGAGACTAGATTGTTCATAGGCCTAGTAGAAAATCTTCTACCATTCTTCTCATTTAAAAAAAAAGTAGTAAAATGTCTCACAGTGACAAAATGTTATCTGTAGAGAGCTGATTAACATTCAACATGTGTGAGACAAGCTTCCTGAAATCCATAAGTTATAAAGAGATTTATATATAAAAATTGTACTGACAATGAGTACAATTCAGCCCTAAATGTGAATTCTTTGTCATATTCCTCCACCCAAGGTTTAGGGAATCTATGTAGAAAAGAAGTTGGAAATATTGCAAGAGCCAGAGGAGGGGGATAAGGCTAAGGAAAGATATCCCTCAAGACACAATATGAAATTATGGAGACAGCGACAGCATGTACATGACTTGCTCAGGGCAAAACAGGTAAAATGTTAGCATTGACAAGGGGAAGTGGACCCAAAGTTCCACCTATTACCAGCGTGAAAGGCAATATCTGTTTTCTTTGATGGATTGTTGCTGGGCTTACCATCATATTTCAAGGAAGGTTTCACATCAAGTGGGGAGCTGGCCTCCATATTGTTGTGCATATTTTTGTTTGCTTTTGCTTTTCATATTATTGCTTCTGTTTATTTTTTATTTTTATTATTTGTTTTGAATTTCTTTTTTGTTTTTGTTTCTGTTCTTTTTGTGAAAGATTATGAAAGAAGGAAGAGAGAGATTATGAAATTGGGTGTGTCTGTAGGATTATTTTGTAATAAGATATTGAACTATATGGCTACAAGGCACTATTCACTATGTTTTGTCAAATTCCCCTGAATATTGGACAAATTCGCAACCTCATCAGCTTGGTATTTTTGGTAAGACTGGATGGAAGAAGACAAAGGAAGAAATTCCTTATCCATTAGAAGCAATGTGTCCACATAGGTTGACAATATTTGTACCACTTTAAATGCTATTGTGATTAGTTGGGATCAGAAAGGTACCTTATTCTGCTCAAAACACTGCCATGTATTTCTATAAAATATTTTTTCTTATTTCTTTCCAAGTTACATGTTCTCTGCTGTTCAATACATAAACAACAAAACCATTTTAAAAGATAGACAATAGTGATAGAAAGATTCAGATACCCAGCAGATAGATAACAAATAAACTACAAATCATAGTTATAGGGAGAAAGATGGATATAGGACAAGAAGTAGAAAATTAAAATTCAAATTTGCTCTATGCATGCACTATTCTGAAAATAAGTCTCTTTCCATTCCTTAATGTGATATTGAAATGTCTTGCAAATCTTTATGCACATGTATAAACAGATTTCTTAATTTATTATTAAAGTTTCAATATTGCTGTTTACATAAAACATCAATGTTGTAATTTGTTTCTGTTGACTAAAATCTTCAGGAAAATACATTAAACAAAATGAAAATATCTACAATTTTGCATTGTTTTTACTATCCAAGAAGGTAAGAAAAAAGTCCAAGAAGACTTTCTCCCACAGCAGCAACAGGTAACAGCAGAGGCTACAGACCAAGGGAAAGGAAATAATTTGACACAGTATGATGATACAGGAGAGTACATGATCTTTAGAGAAAAATGAAGAACAGAGCCTTTGACTCCAAACACCATTCACATGAAGGATAAGTACATCTAAACCATGGAATATGTTAGTCCTTTCTTGAACATGTAAAGTTATCACTGAGGGAAAAAAGGAGGCTTGAAGTTTTAGAAGTAAAAATACAAGTAAACAAGGAAAAACACTACCAACAAACTGACTCTAGATGAATAAGTCATAATGTAATGGGAAAAACAACATCAAAATCCAAGATGACCTCTCTGTCCAAATATCACTAGTCCCATAAAAATGTCTCTAAGAAGAATGATCTAGAAAATAATCATTCTTCTTAGGAGCCTTAACGAAACAAAAACCTTAAATATATTATCAACATATTCAATTAACTTTTAAAAATACATGGATATACTTGAAAAGTTGACAATGAATGAGAAAAAGAAGTCAATTCAATATGTGACAATAAAATTCAATATAAAGATCAAATTGCTGAAGAAAAACCAAACTGTAATTGCTGGGGGAATTCATTCTGCCAATAGCTTTGGGGTGCAGGCCCTAAAACATGGCTTCTTGTTTGTAGACCTGATCTCTTTAAAGGAGAGAGAAAAGTCAGGCTGCCTTACTTAGTCTTCAGAGCTCAAGAGTGCATGCAATACTTCTCTAAGTACCCCAAAGCTATTGAAGGAATGAATTCCCACAACACTGAAATAATGCTGGAAATGAAAATATGAAGTAAGTCAAACTTAAAAACACAGATTTGTAAGTCAGTAAAATAATAGGATCATAATAAAAGTTCAATGATACATGTGGTGTGTGTGTGTGTGTGTGTGTGCGTGTGTGTAGGAAACAGGAGAGAATGAGATCTTGGATATTATGAAACACCACATATTCAAATCATAGGGAAAGAAGAAAATATGAAACCAAATGCAAAGAAAATAGTTTTCAAAAAGCCAACAGAAAATCAAGTGGACAGGATGAGAAATAAACTCCAAGATACTTTATAGTTAAACACATGAATCAGAGTATTAAAGGTTGCATACACAAGAACTTCACAAGACCATTCTATCAAAATTCCAGTATAGTTGGGGAAGATAATCTTCAGGCTCTATTCTTATGGAGAAATTTAAAAGATGGCCACTGGTAAATTTGCAGTGCTCCAGAAGATTGCGCCATACACATGTGAATAGTACTGACCAGACTTAAAAACAATTTAAAAAAAAAATGATGAACAAATTGTTGGGACTGGGTCTTATTGGGAAGATTTCTGAATCATTAAAGCCAGAAATGGGGCTATGATTATGTTTTGTTGCATACATGTATGAAGTTCTTGGAAATAAAGAAAAGTTATTAAATAGAAAGATAGACTTAATTTTAACTAAGATGGAGACAAATATGTAAAATAAAATTTATCTTATAAAAGGATTTGTGATAATGTTACTTGCTTTCAGGGACTGTAGTAAAAGATTGTTTGTTCATTTCCTGGCTACCCAGACCCAATTAAATACACAGAACCTATATTAATTGCAACATATTTGGCCAGTAACTCTAGTGTATTCCTAGCTAGCTCTTACATCTTGAACTAACCCATTTCTATCAATCACAACAGTATTGTTCCTAAGGTTCAGGCATTTCCTCCTCCTTTGGGAGCTACATCGTATCTCTGTGACTCTGCCTACTCTTCTAGCCTGGAATATTCTGCCCTGTCATAGGCCAAAGCAGGTTTATTCTTCAACCATAAAAGCAACAGATATACATAAAACATCCCACATCATGGTACTGTATTCCACTTTGTTATTCTATATAACAATAAATGTTTTGCTGATATATCTCATTTATTTATTAAGATGTAAATTTATGATTTTAAAGAATTCATATTTTTTAACAGCAGGATAATTGCAATAAAAGCAAATAAAAATTCCCAACATTGTTTACTACATTATTGTTATAGAAATAATTTAAGATCATAAACATTATTATTTATCTCCATATATTTATTTGTGGTTTTTACCATTGTTTAATTTATATACATTCCTGTGAGTTAAAACAAGTGTAAAATTAATGGCAAAAAAAGTCTTCTGTAAGATAATATCTTCCTTTCATAACCAGGAAGCTGTATACATAAAATTGCAACAATATGGTTACCTAAACAAGACCTGAAAATAAATGAAACCAGCAATTGGCATGCCAGTATGAATGTAAAAATCTCACAAGTCCACACTTCTAGATGAACAATCACTGGTGATTGATTGACTTAGAAAGAGGAAGCATTGGTCTTTTCCAGGGATGAACACTGATTCAATTCCAAGTGACCAGGCCTAAATACATATAAGCAACTCTGGGTTGCCTCAGTTGGTTGTATTTGTGAATTTTTATGATGATAATAATGAAAGAGGCTGTGACTTTGAGGACCTCACCCTTACGAGGATGGAACATAAAGAGGAGTTGGAAGATGGGAAGGACAGAAATGAGGTGAATACAATAATTATATTCAAAATTCTCAAAACATAAAAACAAACCACAATATTTATTCAAGTGATATAAAATGTTTATAAATAAATCTAGTATTTCTTTCAATAGATAAAGGAATACATTCCTTCATACTACTGAGTCAACAAGATTTATAATTTTGTAAATTTGATGTAAATGAAAATGCACATTTGATTTGGTGTGACAAATATTTTCTGATAACTAATAGTATATAAAATGGAATCAATAAATAAAATGATTGTTTCTCCAAAATATTAGAGATAACATAAGTATAATATTTATTTAAATTAATTTAGCAAATTTGTAAATAAAAGTGAGTTGGTTTTTACTATACCTTAAGTACACACACACACACACATTTAATTTTTAGAAGTAGTTGGCTTTGGCATTTGTGTTTGAGTTATTGGCATTCAGACAGAATTACGACGACTTAAAAGAGGAATCCCACACAGTTTTTCTGCCATTTATTGATTATCCTTCAGCTTATAAAGAGCTTGTAAGGTTAAAGCATTTAAAGATTTTTCACAAGCATTGATCAATTTTTTGTAATGCTGAAAGCAAGCAAACATAAATCTGGTTCAGGTAAAATATACAATAAGCATTCCTGTTAAAATACTAGATCAGAGCAATTTCTGGAACTTTTTCATTATCAGTAAGATGTACAGTTTGTAAACTTTTAGCATATATAGATTAATTCTATTTAATTATTAATTGTTATGATTGCTTGATTGTTTATGATTAATTTGGTCAAAAGTAAACATATGACTATATTCCAGAGATAATATTTTGATTGTTAAGTTTGTGTTTAAATTAATGTAATCCTTTAAATTCCTATATAGATAATTCATGAACATAATATCACTGTCTCTTTCTTTTTCTCTATTTCTGGCTCTATCTTACATGTCTTCATGTTATTTGTCTATATACTGTGAATACATGAACTACTCTTTTTTTATTATTGTTTTTTTCGAGACAGGGTTTCTCTGTAGCTTTTTTTGATTCCTGTCCTGGAACTAGCTCTTGTAGACCAGGCTGGCCTCGAACTCACAGAGATCCACCTGCCTCTGCCTCCTGAGTACTGGGATTAAAGGTGTGCCCACCACCTCCCGGCTACATTAACTACTCTTATCTTCCTCTATATTTTCTGAAGCATTAAAACAATGAGTCCTAATTAAGCAGAAATATATGAATCTATCATGTCACAATATACATGTATAAATGTAAGATTTTATATATTGTATTGCTGTAATATATATACATATATATTTCAAAATATTTTATTCACAAAAGTTTATAATCTTATGTGTTATGCATTTTGTGTAAAATTAATTTTAGTGTAATCATTTTTGCTACATGGTGATTTATGTGATGTTTAAATGAAACAACAACTATTATTAAACAGGTTTAAGATTGTCAAAAGCATCACGATCACAGTTTTGTTTAGAGATAAGTTGTTAAGCCAAATTTCTTTAATAAATTGAAGCATCCTTTAGTTTTCTGAAGGAATATGTTATAAACTATCTTCTATTACAAATAGCTTAGTACGAGTTTTCTAAAACTGGGTGAGACCCATTAGGTAATTTATTAAGGAAAAAGAAGAAACGCAATATATATGTTTGCAAATTATGTACAAAGTTGATAACAGGTAAGGATATCATCCTGGAAGCATCCATCTTCTCTATTCTGTAAGCCTACTGTATAAGACAAGCCTCTGGGTGTTTATGTCTGTGCTTCTATGTGACTCAAGTACAATCTTGTAATGTAAGCATTTGGCTATTCCTCCACCCATGTTTACTGTACTCCTATCTTGTGTCATAAATTATCTGTTATTTCTGTTTTAATGTTAATACCACCTCATGACACGGATAGTAAATGAAATATAGACTACAAGCAAATTTAGATAACAGTTTTTAATGGTAGATATCCTATAAACTGTTGAATATTAGTTTACTTTATTTGGGGAAGATAATTTCTGCTTATGCTAGTATGAGTTATTCTTATGTAATAGAATTAAGATGCAAAAAATAAACATTTGATAACAATTTTCATAACTTCTTAGACATTATGATACAATGTCCGAAATAATTAAAATTATAGATGAATTAGAGTTTTCACATATTATGAAGATTCAAAATATAAAGTGGTTCATATTCTGGGAAAATCTGTTTTTTTTTTTTCTACTGATTCAGCATGCAAAGCTGACCATATTTCACCATGGCCAGTATGCCATAACATTGTTCTGAAATGCTTTGCACTCCTTATTGTAGAGATTTAATTACCACCTTAGTTTAGAGTTTTAGTTATTTTATTATGCCAAAATACAGTTTACTGTATATTAATGTTAAGGTACATTTGTGTAAGTTTATTTACATTATGGATGACAAACAATTTTAATCTGACTCTTTAATAAGATGAGAGTCTCTGCTTTATCATACATATAATATAAATCAGTATCATTAGCACATATCAATGGGGTACCACTTGTAAAATAAATCAGGAATTTAATCCATTTATAATAACTACAAAATACCTAGAAAAAAATCTAATGAATGAATTATGAAACTTCCATGCTATGAAAACTATAAAGCATGTATAAGCAAAACTGAAGAATAAAACTGAAAATCTCAATCTGCTTAAATTCAAAATCATTTACAAAGTTATGATAATTAACTATTCAATTATTTCAGATATTTACAATAAATGATAACCTGACATATTGATCATTTACATAAATGATAACCTGATTATTGAAAAAGAGAGAGCCAACAAAGAAGTCTTCCCACTTGGGGCTGACTGAATGCAAAGGAACCATTAGTTCACATTGGAGGAAGACTCATTCTTCAGTGGGTAGAAAGAGCAAATTAGATAGGCCCATGCAAAAGAATAACATGAAATGTTTACCTCATCCCGTACATAAAAATCAATTACATAAAAACCAAAGACTCAAGTATGATGCCTGAAATGCTGCTATTACCAATGGGACCAGAAGCATGTGCTGAATGTCACTGACCTCGACAATTTGTGAATGTATCCTAAGAAGTTACAGGAAGTAAGAAAACATATAGATATACTAGATTAAACCAAAATGTAAGCATTCTCTATGGTTAAGAAAACAATCAATATAGTGGGAAGACAGCTTAGAGAACAATAAAAATTACTGCAAATTATGCCTCTGTTATGGTATAGTAACCACAATATAACAGAAACTCATAACTGTTAAAAATTGACAATAAAAATTCATATATTCCTAAAGGGTACAAAAATAGGCAACATTACATTCAACCTTACTGACCATTTTTGGACTGTAGACAGAAATCAAACTGTGACACCTTCTCATCAGATTTAAAAGGCTACCTTTATAAAGGAAAATTTACATGTTGTCGAGGGTAAGTTTTTGGCATTGTTACTGAGAAGGCAAACTAATTCATGTATTACGGAAAGCGATGCAGAGCTTCTTCTACAAAGATTACACTTATTGTAACAGCCAACAAACACGCGACTAGGATGTATCCACAGGAAATGAAATCTGAGATTCTTAATTATCAGATAGAGTTAAATCTGACAGTGGTAATCACAACAGCCAAAGTTTGTAATTGACTTTGTAATTGACCTAATTTGGATGAAGGGATAAAGAACTATAGTGTGCTCATACACACACACACATTTTATTGAGCAACAAATATGAAAACTTATCATCTGGACAGCAGGGATAAACTAGATATGGAGAATACACATCTATTTTTAGCTACATAGATGATCCAGTTATAGAGAGGGAAATATCATCAGATATAAACTCTATGTTAAACACTATGTTAAACACAGTATCTCTAATAAGGATGAAGATAATATTTATATTTAGTACTTAACTGGGGAGGGAATGGAAGAGGAGTTATGAGGAGAAGTAAGTTCCACTGTTTCTTTGTGTGTTGGAACAGTGTAATTATTAATTATCAATAACTAATTACATATTTGTAAATAACTAGAAAAGAGTTTTCCACATGTATGCACACCATGGAAATTATAAAGTGAGGTGATGAGCATACTAACTTCATGGTTACTTCACCATTAAGAGCTTACATTGTATATCACACATGTGTGCACTATATATAATTATCATATAATTTATAATAACGATAAAATAAAACAAATTTTAATATGCTTTAACACATAACATTCATTTTATGCGTTAGTAAGATTCTATGGCAAAATGTATAGAAAATCATAGTTCTGCACACATTACTTAACCTGGTAATAACACATTTCAAGCAAAAAAAAATAGGCTGTTTTGTGATAGTATTACAATTGGGAGTTAGGGTTTATATTGTAGCAACAAAACACTATGATCAAAAAACTAGTTGTGGAGGAAAGGGTTTATTTAACTTACCCGCGTCCAGATCATAGTCTGTCATTGGAGGAATTCAGATCCAGAACTCAAGGAAGGGAGGAACCTGGAGACAGGAGCTGATGCAGAGTAGTTCTGTTATCTTGTCAATCACAGTTGATTCTTTAAACCCAATGGTCCTGATAGAGTCTTTAAGTTTCCTCCGAATCTTCACAAGCCAGGCCGCCATCCTTTTACTGTTCTTAACATTCTTATCTTCCAAGTTCCCACAGAACTCTTAACACTCAATGGTCTTTCTAGCCCAAAATTCCAGAGTACTTCCACAATCCTCCCTCAAACATGGTCACATCTGTCACACAGCAACAACCGACTTTTCTGGTACCAAGTTGTCTTCAGGTTTCTATTGCTGAGATGCAACACTGGATCAAAAAGCTAGTTGGGAAGGAAAAAGTTCCCTCAGTTACCATTTCCCCATCATAGACCGTTACTGAAAAAAGTCAGAACTCAAGGAGGGGAGGAACCTGCTGACAGGAACTGATACAGAATTTATGAAAGAGAGACGCTCACTGGTTACCTTCCCCTTCTTATTCACCCTTTCTAATAGAACCCAAACTATCAGCTCAGCAATGGCACCACCCACCATTGGCTGGGCCCTCCCCCTTTGATTACCAATCTAGAAAATGACTTACAGTTGGATCTCATTGCAGGTCTTTCCTCAACTGAGGCTCCTTCCACTTTGATGACTCACTTGTGTCAAGTTGATACAGAAATCCAGCCCATTCAGTAGCATTCATTTAGGCAAAAGGGCTCTACAGTCATTAGGAACTGACAGTGAAGGTTGGCAATATTTAAGAATAATTTTCTTTGTGACATCCAGTCCATTTCTCTTTCCCTATCTTGAAAAACTAAACAAAAGCTCACTCAAATTTATTAAAAGCTTTTACTTTCATTTAAAAATAGCTTGCATTTTCTTGGTGTACGTGTGTGTAGGGGTCTCTGTGTATACACATGGCCAACAATGTGGAGAACAACTCCTGGGAGTAGATTCATCCCTTCCATCATGTTGGTCCCAGACATTGAATTCGGTGTTTACCTGAAGTGTTCATTGTGCTTACTAATTACTTCGGTTAGGAAACTGTCTGATTGTATAAGCAATGTTTAAGAAGTGTGCTATAAAGATATTTTCTTCCCAAAGATTTCAAAACTCAAGCTTTGAGAAAGGATGATTTTTAACCATTATTGCCATATCTGTATTCATATAGGAGAATTTAAAAATATAGAAGACTATATCCACTATTAAGTTCATGTTGTTCTTTACTTTATGATAGTTGCTAAACTTTGTTTTCCCTTATAATAATGCCAAAAGGTAGTGCTATTTGAAAGCTAGAAGTTTTTTATTTGATCTCATACTGACTATACTATTTTGGAGAATAAACAGACAATTGAAAAACATGCAAAGAACAAAATTAAAAATTGAAAACATAACAGCATGCCTACAAAACACTCAACACTCAAATGTGCCCAATAAATAACATATCTAAATACTTAAATGTATTTGTGGGTAAATGAATGATTTTATTACACAGATCAGTTCCAACTATGAAAGTTTGGAATACTGACCCATTACTGTACAAAGTATTCTATGAGAGTTTCTTTCCTTTTTTTTTTTTTTTTTTTTTTTTTATTTTTCAAGACAGGGTTTCTCCGTAGCTTTTGGTTCCTGTCCTGGAACTAGCTCTTGTAAACCAGGCTGGCCTCGAATTCACAGAGATCCGCCTGCCTCTGCCTCCTGAGTGCTGGGATTAATGGCGTGCGCCAGCACCGCCCGGCTTCTATGAGAGTTTCTGTAGGCTATATTAGCAAGTGTAAGCCACTACTCTACTTCTTTTCCCAAAACTGGCTGTAGATAATCTTATACAACTAAAAATGTTTTGATGTTGCCTTCTGGAGTGGTCTGGATGAAAATTCCTCCCCATAGAATCATAAAGACAAGCATTATTGGAGATGTGATCTTGTTGGAGTAGGTGTGACCTTATTGAAGGAAGTGTGTCACTAGGGGTGGGCTTTGAGGTTTCAGAAGCTCAAACCAGGCATAGGGGCTCACTGTCTCTTCCAGATTCTAGCAAATACAGAGGCAGAACTCTCAACTCCTTCTTCAGTACTGTGTCTGTCTGCATGCCACCATGCTTCCAACCATGATAATAATGGACTAAACTTCTAAACTGTAAGCCTGCCCAATTAAATGTCTTCCTTTATAAGAGTTTCCATGGTCATGGTGTCTCTTCACAGCAATAAAACCCTAACTAAGACACTGTCATTAGGGGTCAACTTATTACTATGTATCTTTATTTGTATTTTAAATTGTATATAAGTTAATACATGTACAGATAAGCTATGATATTGTATATCAATTGAGATAATATCAGTGTTTAAATGTAATATCCTTGAGATAATATCAGTGACTAAATACATATAGAGTTTATATATAGGTACATATAGAGTTTATATATATGTATGTGTGTGTATAATTAGATATATACCTTTTGCCAGTTCTTTAGAAAATTTTGACTATTACAAATGTCATCTTCCATGTTCATTATTAAACAGAAAAAACTATATGATATATATGTATTTATAAACTAATATTAAGGCTCCGGGTTCTAGCCACTTCATCACCCTCTCCGTCGCCTCGGCCGCTGCCCTCGCTCGCCATGCTCTCTGCCCGCGTCCCGCTCGCCACCATCACCGACCAGCAGCAGCTGAGGGTGTCGCCGCTGAAGCGACTCAACCTGTCCGAGAAGGAGAACACGCCCCCGAGTCTCAGCGGGACCCGCATCCTGGCGAGCAAGGCTGCGAGGAGAATCTTGTTGGACCTGGCCGAACCGGAACGTAAAGAATCTACTAAGCCCAGCGTTGAGGACGAGCCCTTACTGAGAGAAAATCCCCGCCGCTTCGTGGTCTTTCCCATCGAATACCATGATATCTGGCAGATGTACAAGAAAGCCGAGGCCTCCTTCTGGACAGCTGAGGAGTTGGACCTCTCCAAGGATATTCAACACTGGGAAGCGCTGAAACCTGACGAGAGACATTTTATATCTCACGTCCTGGCTTTCTTTGCGGCGAGTGATGGCATAGTCAATGAAAACCTGGTGGAGCGCTTTAGCCAAGAAGTTCAGGTTACAGAGGCTCGCTGTTTCTATGGCTTCCAAATTGCCATGGAAAACATACATTCTGAAATGTACAGTCTCCTCATCGACACTTACATTAAAGATTCCAAAGAGAGGGAATATCTCTTCAATGCTATTGAGACAATGCCTTGTGTGAAAAAGAAGGCCGACTGGGCCCTGCGTTGGATTGGGGACAAAGAAGCTACCTATGGAGAACGAGTTGTGGCCTTTGCTGCTGTGGAAGGGATCTTCTTTGGCTCTTTTGCGTCAATATTCTGGCTCAAGAAACTGGGACTGATGCCTGGCCTTACGTTTTCCAACGAGCTTATTAGCAGAGATGAGGGTTTACACTGTGACTTTGCCTGCCTGATGTTCAGGCACCTGGTACACAAGCCGTCGGAGCAAAGAGTACAAGAAATCATTATCAACGCAGTGAGGATAGAGCAGGAGTTTCTCACGGAGGCCCTGCCTGTGAAGCTCATCGGGATGAACTGCACCCTGATGAAGCAGTACATCGAATTTGTGGCGGACAGGCTCATGCTGGAGCTAGGGTTCAGCAAGATTTTCAAAGTAGAAAATCCATTTGACTTCATGGAAAATATTTCACTAGAAGGGAAGACAAACTTCTTTGAGAAGCGAGTGGGCGAGTATCAAAGGATGGGGGTGATGTCAAATTCAGCAGAGAATTCTTTCACCTTGGATGCTGACTTCTGAGTAAACTGCCTGCTCTTTGCTGATTGTTCTCCCCTTGTCATAAAAAATCAGCAAAAGCAATCAACTGGCTACACCATGAATTGTCAGTTAACCGGTATCTAAGAACTGGGTAGCTACCTCAGTTGGTCCCTTTTAGCTAGTTGTGTCACTAGAAGAAGGATGTTAAAGGTACTCGGATTCTTAGGGGAGATTCTGCCCTTGGCTTCTGTGGCCCCAAGCACCAACAGACCCAGGCTCTAAGAGGCGACCCTCCAGCAAACAGGATTCATTCAGCATTTGTTGCCACAAGACTGTTTAAAAGATGTGAGCCTCATTCATTGCTTCCCGTGGACTCTAGCGTTTACTAAGTTTGTAAATAAAACTAGCACTTTGCACACAAACATAGTACTGTCAAGGGGGAAAGCCTGCTTTATTTGGTTTCTACATCAAGCACTAAGTAGTGTTTTGTAAGTAGTTTTGCCAAGCTTAATTCTTCAGTGAATTAATTGAGATGCTTCATCAGCGTTGAAGTCAGTCCTGTGCAATCTAGGCATTAGCCTGCTGGTGCTATTCATGTACAGGGTGTGTGTGTGAGACCCCATACATCAGAGCATCTCTGCTTCACCCAACCTCCAACTTTGAGTCACGAGAGACTTCGGCATGATTTGGAACACTTGCTGGCTGGCCCAGGCCCAGTCTTCATTTTTGTGAAAAGCAGTATATTTTTTTTCCAAGTTATTCTTTGCCTCATTTCTAGTTAGTGCAGTCTTAAAAAGGCTTTGTAGTTAGGATTTCCATGCACCAGTCTTAATTTTTGTCAGTGGTAAAGCTAGGGCTGAAGTCAGCTTTCCTAAAAGATACAGATTTTTGAGTGTGTGAACAGGTACTGTTGAAATTTGATCCACTTATTAGCCCTGACTAGGCTTAGAACTTGCTGTGCAGACTAGGTCAGCCTCTTAAACTTACCTCTGTCTCCCAAACAATGGGATTAGGGTTTGTGCCACAATGCCCGGCTTTACCTGGTGAATTTCTACTAAACACCTGAAACCGTACTGTGTGGGCTGTTAATGTGTGTTCAGTTCAGATTGTAGGCTGAAATATAGACAGTAGATGCACCTAACGGCCAGTGCGAATTAGTCTGCTCTGTGCATTGGTCTGTTTTCGTGTTTAGGGAACAAAATTCACCTAGTGAGTTTGGGGATAGGGGTACATACGTGAAGCTGTCTTAAAACCCAAAACAATGAAAGCAAATGTATTGGTTGCTGGAGTAATTCACATTGGTCTCTGGCCTTCTTACTAGCTGATGCTATTGTGTTTTAGCAGTTTGACCCCCGATTTTTCTTTATTGTAAAATTTCCCATATTTCTGTAATATGAGACCCTTTGTACCTTTTAAATTATTGTTACCGAAAATTAATAAACTGAAGTCTTGCGTGTCAAAAATAAATAAATAAATAAACTAATATTAAATTGCTTTATTTTTATGAAAATTTTATTTAGACATTGTTTTGCACAAAATGAATCGTAGAAGTTGTACATCTAAGAAAAGAAAGATGAATGACATAATGATCCATAAATGGCTATCAGAATAGTAGTTCCTGGATAAAAGGCTGTGGGAAATACATGTATCTAAGTAACGAAGCTCATTTGAGCCTGCATTCTATCCATAAACGTTGGTCTCTCTCTATATATATATTTTTTTGGAAAATACAATTCTCATTGTGTAATCATTAACTAGCCTATGGCTACTAGAATAATTCAAATATATATTACTTAATTATTATTTGATATTATAAAATCTAGGTAATCAGCCAATTATACCCAAACTCGCCTCGAACTCATATCCTCCTACATTGGTCTCCCAAGCATTAATAAGCACATATACTATCGATCTTGTGAGAAAGCTAGACATTTTTAATTGATAATTCACAAATCCTTTTATAAGAAAACATGTGAGGACAGCATCTCAAGAATCATCTGCTGCCAGGGGCCATGACTGGAACTATGGCCTTGCCACAGCCCTGGTCTGTGTTGATCCCATGGTTCCAGTTACTACCGAAAACACTGAGGATGTAGTTGCACAGAGTTGGTGGTGTCCATCACTAGAAAGAACACCCCTTCTGTCCCTTACCAACTGCAGTGTTTGAGAGACCAGGTCCTTGCCAGGGCAGTGTGGTAGCCTACATGTGACTCAGTTTCCATCTGGAGTCATTCCTGACTTAAAGAAGTCATTTGAGTCTTAGTTTGCCTGCTCTACCTGCATCCTTGAGGACTGTGAGAAAGTTCTGATTAAGCCCAAAAGAAAGAGCATTTTTGCCCAGATGAAAGAATACATTATGTACTGGTTTTGTGGGAGCCTAGCCAGTTTGGATGCTCACCTTCCTAGACCTGGATGGAGGGGGGAGGACCTTGGACTGCCCACAGGGCAGGGAACCCTGACTGCTCTTTGGCCTGGAGAGGGAGAGGGAAGAGGAGTAGGGCGTGGGGAGTGGGGGAAGGGAAAAGGGAGGCAGGGAGGAGGCGGAAATTTTTAATTAAAAAAATTAATAAAAAAAAAATTTTGAGCTGGGGTGTATCATTAGTTGAATGAGATAATGCTTGAGCTTCCTCCCAAGGACAGTGCGGGGAGACGGTTAGCTGACTGTTCTGGCCTTTGTTCTGTCTTTTGCCTGTAATTAGTAGATGTGCTGGCTGAGAAATAACCTAGGGGCTGTTTGACATTGACCTTCAGTCCTTCTGGTCTACCCTATGCTTCTGTCTTCATTTCTCTTAATCTAGCATTCCTCAGCGCCCCCTCCCAGGTAAATCCAGCCGATTCATGGCAGAGCTGGCTATGACAGGCCAGCAAGTTGTGCTGTGACTATGGATAGGGATGAGGGTGGACCAGCCCTGAAGTCATGAGAGCGGCATAGCCAGCCCCATGGTCTGTCATGTGGTGTGGGCAAATGATACCCCTCCCCTGTCCCTTGTCTCTTCCTCTTGACCCCTCGCCAGCTACTGCAGGCAGGAAAAGCTGGACTTGGGGTCCCAAGCATGGGAGAGCTGATCCTGCCTCTCATTGGATGCAGCACTCATGAGAGTGGATTCTATGCCTCCCCTGGGCAGCAGACTCCATCAAAGGGGTGCAGGTGATCTAACAAAGCAAACACATATGGGAGATCTGGCCCCACTCCTAATCTGCCCTGCGGTGGAGTGGGTGAGGGAGAATGTAGAGAGTGGGAGAGCTTGAGAGTAGGAGACTTGGCACTCTGCCCTTGCCCCACTAGTAGCAGCCCTAGGCACTACAACAGAGCAGACCCTGCGGTTAGGATGCAAGTCAGCCAAGCCTGTAGCACACATGTGAGAGAACTGCTGGTGAGCCTTCCTTTGTATGCCACGGGATGGCAAGGGTGAGGGAAATATACCCCCTCCACCCCTTGCCACCTGCAGCGGGAAGAAGAGCTGGCTTTGGTGGGGTGGGGGGGGGGGAGCGTTAAAACGACAGATCTGGCCCTGTCCCTCTTAGAAAGTGCAGCAAAACAGATAACAGGCCCTGCATCTCACCTGGGCAAAATAGTAAAGCTGGCCCTGGTGGTGTGAATGTACGTGAGTCTGCCCCGACATCATGAGAACAGGAGAACTGCCTCCACTCCTTGCTCCCTGCTTCATTTGGTAAGCTACCTGGGGCACTGCTGCAGAACTTGCCCAGGTGGTGATGATGAGGGAAAGTTGGTGGGCAGATCAACCCAGCAAACCCCCAGGTCAAGAACTAGGTATGAGGGTGCTCACCCCAACATCTACTTCCTCTATGAACTGCTGAAACGTGTGAAGGGGCTGGACCTTTAGACCCCAAACTACATGTCTTCCATGACAAAGGGCAGCGATATGCTATCCAAGAGGAGTCTCAGAGAGAGCCCAGTATCAACAGTGTAGCAGAAGCCAGAGATCTCAAAACAGACCAATGACTCATTGCAATGAACACTTACATCAAGATGTATGGACTAAAGGATATATATGCTGTGTGACTCACTGGACCACGCGACAGCTTCCATGTAGAGATTTATGTTGTGGATGATGTTTTGATTTTGTTCTCATTTTTAAATTTTTTATTTTGCTTATAAATTTTGCAAGTGCAGGGGATGAAACCACAGAGGGAAGGAAAAATGAGATGTGAAATTCACAAGGAATCAATTAAAAAGTAGTAAAAAAGAAATACCTATTATTAAATATAACTGTCCATCAAGGAAAAAATAATAGTCTTATCAAATATTTGAATATTATCATTGAAGATAAATTAGGTTTATTGTGCATTTCAAAGTAATGGGATTTGATATTTAAGAATAGAAAGACATTCAAAATCGTCTAAATTCAACAGACAAAGATATGCAGAAAGTAATTCATAGTTTCCCTTGTACAAAAGTACTATCAATAGATAAAATGGAAATCGGTTAAGTGATAATCATGATATTTAATTGGAGATAGCATATTTAGAGAGACATTCTTATAATCAAAAACAGGCTTTTGTAGGAAAAAATAGATCAAAATAATACACTACATAATATCCCTAATTCATACAATTTTCACAATTGCTATGTAAAAAATATTTAATATTTAACTCATAATCTATCTTTTGTCATGATTTTAAAATAAATATTAATCAATCTTTGTAAAATACTGCTACTTTATATAATGGATGAATACTGCACTTGGAAAACATTCTGCAGAATTGTTTCAGAGTTTCTTATAACTGTAACTAATTGTTACATTATATTTTTCCTACTATGTTGTACAAAATGATGTCACTGAGATGATTATACTTTAATGTTTGGTCTCAATATTTTCTCTCTAACTTTCTGCAATGCTGAACACTAAGTATTGATTTCCATCAGAAAAGCTTTTTGAGCTCTTCTGACAAAGATTTTTTTTTCTTCTTCACTGTTTTCTTTTTTCTCTACCTTTTTCTCCCATTCTTTTTCTAACAAATTTTTGACAATATAATATCTAGGTAAAGTCTACATGTACATAAATCCCTGGAACATTTCTCATAAAAAAACCTATAGACAAATTGGTTTAGCATGAATAAAGTTTCATGCTATAAACACAGCCACACACACACATACACACACAGCCTGTAGATTCTCTCTTATTCCCATCTAAATCAAGTCAGTCAGAAACTGGAGCTGGAACACAGATTCTCTTTTCTACCCTCCAGTCTCTGGGTTTACTACATATCCCACAGATTAAGGACGACTCTTTATGCACTCATCACCTTAAGAAACATTATTGTTGTATCTACTGGACAAATTCTATGAGTTTAACTTTAAATTTCAACCATAGTCATGGTCTGGCCTGTTGTCTTAGCTGCTTGTTAGACATCAGCAGCAATAATCCTGCAGCATTGCATGTATACTGAAATATTTATTATAGTGTACATGTAAGTTTTGTTTCTGATTAATCAATAGCAATAGTGACAACTTTATTATAAGATGCTGTAACAATGAAGCTAATTTTCTGATTCTTTCTATAAGTAATAGTTCTATTTGTCCTTCAAAAATTTCATACGTTTATGTATTTGACTACATCTGTTCAGGGCTATTTTCTTCCAATTTCCTCTTAATGCCTCGATTCTGTATTTCTCTCTACTTCATTTCTTTATTTTTAAAATATTTTTCTAATAACCCCTGAAACAAATTAGTGCAATTTGCATGCACATGCATGTCGGTCCATCCATTGGTGTCAGGCAACCTAACAGAAGGACGAGAGTTGTGATAAATACAAATTTATAGGTATAAACATAAACATTTAGAAAGCAGTTTGACAGCATGACCATTGAGTAAATTAATAACTCTAGGTTCCCCTCAAGCACCTGTCATCTACCCAATCATGGGCTTCCTATTATGTTTACAGTATCAGGTCTCATAAACTAAACAAAAAGTGATTGGTTATCTTAAAACTGTCACAGCACTATTACAAAGTAGTCATATCTTGACAAGCAAGTTGGTATTGTAGCTTTCAGGGTTCAGCCCTGAAAAGACGACGGCTATCTTTTCTTTACCAGAAACATGAAATACTAGCACCTTCTGGCACTATGTAATCTAGACATCAGACAGAGAGTTTTCTGCTCAATTTGAAGTTTATTTCTCTATTCTCTGCTTCCAAAGTGAATTGTGTCTTCATCAATAAGGTCCCACCAAGTAGCTATGGGCCATGTTCTTCCAGTTCACTACAGTACTCACACCAAGTGTTTATGGAACAACCAAGAGCAATTTAAATACCCTATATTGTTTTGAATGTTTCTCTAGCCTCTAGATCTAATAATCAATAAAGAGGTAAACATTGACTGGTAGTGAGATTCTCATTTTATACTCCATATTGCCCACCTATGCAAGGTGCATCTATTCAAACCCATTGAGGAGCAGAAGGAGGGAGAACATGAACAAGGAAGTCAGGACCACGAGGGGTGCACCCACTCACTGAGACAGTGGGGCTGATCTATTGGGAGCTCACCAAGGCCAGCTGGACTGTGACTGAAAAAGCATGGGATAAAAACGGACTCTCTGAACATGGCAGACAATGAGAGCTGATGAGAGGTCAAGGACAATGGCAGGGGATTTTGATCCTACTTCATGTTCTGGCTTTGTGGGAGCCTAGCCAGTTTGGATCTTCACCTTCCTAGACCTGGATGGATGGGGGAGGACCTTGGACTTTCCACAGGGCAGGGAACCCTGACTGCTCTTGGGACTGGAGAGGGAGGAGAAGAGGAGTGGGGGGAGGGGGAGAAGGGCGGGAGGAGGGGGAGGGAAATGGGAGGCCGGGAGGAGGCGGAAAATTTTTTTTCAAAACAAAACAAAAAAAAAAAAAGAAGACATTTGTTGCCAAAGACTGAATTTAAAATAAATAAAAAATAAAAAGAATTCCTAATAACGAAAAAAAATATTATTTTAAATTAACTTCCAAATTTATCATCACTATAAATCAAGATTTTGGATTTAGAAAATCCATCTATTCTCATCTACTTTATCAGACATTCATATATCAAAATCTTTAAAATATATGGCTATTGAATATCACTAATCTTACTCTACACTTTAAGAACTAGTTAAGACAGTCAGTGGGTACCTAAGAAAATCATTGGTTTGTATGTGATTACATGTAGAATTTCTAGGACTGAATATCATTTCCAGCTCATAAAGTAGTATGATTTAATTGATAATGTATTCAAATAAATTCCTTGTTGAATTAATTTAATTAAAATATTATGTGATGTATGCTTTGAATGTTTTAATATAATGCTCAAACAACACATTTTATATGTTCAAAGGCCACTTGGGCTGACAAACTATTGGAGGCCTCTATTTTTATTTGTTAAAGTTAAAGTGACCCTAATATTTTTGCAAGCTATTATTGAAAATGATTGTTTAGCAGATCAAAGAGTTAAGTTAAAATAACTGAATGTACATGTGCTTTGTATATTAATACACAGTTTTATAAACAAACTTGAAGTTTACCAGTCTTTTTTAGTAAAGAGAAAACAAGTAAATTTAAGTAAGTTAGAAACAAAATTGTATTCTAAAATGTTTATTAAGAAATATTCTCTTTAAACATGCTCATGATATACAAGCTTAATTTTAACAATCAACTGCTATGTCATTACACTGAAATTCATTACAATTCAAGGGACAATGCATACTTTCTTTTTCAATGTAGACTAATGAAAAATACTTCTAAATTAATTAAGACACAGACAGTTGTATCTTATTGTTTATCCTTTCAGCAATCCGCTCATAAAACACAAGGATTAAGCACTATTTGTATGCCCAAACAGGTTGTGCATAAGTTAACTTGCTTTGCTTTGTAATAAGATTCCCAAGAAAGGTGATCAATGCACCCTAGAGAAATTAATCTTGCTCTGACTTAAATTTCCATGCAACCTTCCTTAATTCCTACAGCTCTTGTTTTCTAAAGAACTTCTTCTACAAAATAAAGATTATATATTAAACAATACACACCAATTATATTGAATCGTGATGTCTTCAGCAGAAAAGCCTTTCGACTATGATTTTCAAGTGTTTAATCTACAGTCTGTGTTTTCTGTTTTTATTGAAAATTCACAATTAGTGTTACTTAATAGATTATTTCAACTTAAATAAAGACAACATACACCAGGTATCTTAGAGAGGAAATATGCACATTATTCTTTTAGTTACAATATACATAGAAAAATTTTCTCATAATATCTTAATTGATACCATAATCTGTGTGTGTGTGTGTGTGTGTGTGTGTGTGTGTGGTTTTAGAGAACTCAACTCTGTTGACTGTTAGGTTTAATTTTTCCCCTTTGCCCCTGAGTGTTTACATGCGTTTGTATTCATGTGCATGCATGTGTGTACCTGCTACAGGGTCACTGTTTAATTTTTCCATAATTTCAGTCTTGTAAGTTTAGACAGGGACTCTCACTAATCATGTGTACCATTCTTCTAGGGCGTGGCAAGCAAAATTATGGGATCCTCCTACCTATATCTCCTCAGCACTAGATAATAAGGTATATGCCATTGAACTGATTTTTTTCAAGTGATGCCTGAAAAAAAAACCCTTAAGTCCTTATTTTTTCATTGTGCTTTGCAGATTGAACCTTATCTGTAGTCTCTTGAGGAGATTGAACCATATCTGTAGTCTCTTGAGGAGTAGATTCTTAAAATGCCTACTTAGCATTTTCTGTTCATTCAAATATTTCTAATCTGATGGCTTTTTCTTGAGGCAAATGATTAAGATGTTCATGTGTCAAAGGCTTCATAATCAATGTTTTAGTGTATAATCACCCTGATGATTATTTATAATAACAAATTGACACAATCTAGTGTTGTAAGAAGGCTGCTTGGCTGCTTGTTCATTTCCCGGCCACCCAGACTCCCGAAATAACCACACAGAAAGTATTTTAATTAAATTACTGTTTGGGCCATTAGATCTAGCTTCTTATTGGCTAACTCTTATATCTTAATTCAACCCATTTATGGTAATCTGTGTATCACCACAATGCTATGACTTATCAAGTAAAGTTTTGGTGTCTGTCTCCGATGGGGCTACATGTCCTCTCCCTGATTCTGCCTTTTTTATCCCAGCTTCAGTTTAGTTTTCCCTGCCTAGTTCTACTCTCCCAACCCATCTACCAAAAGCAGATTCGTTATTCATTAAACTAATAAAAGCAACACACATACAAAAGGACTTCCCACACGATTTTCCCTTGTCTGTTTAAATAAAAAGGAAGGTTTTAACTTTAACATAATAAAACTACATATACTAAAACAGGTATTAAGCAAGATTATAATTAGAATATTTATATATACTTTATATTTTGTCATAACTAAGGAAAACTATACCTATAACTATCTATTCTTCAACTCCATCAAAGACACCAGAAGAATATAATATAACATAAGTAAACAAGAAGCACATTGTAAGCAACTTTCAAAACTCTTAGAAATGACAGAGACATCTCCCTGCCTGAATGGTCACCTAAAGGTCTTTGTGTGTGTGTGATTTTATTCACAGACTATTTTTATTCATTCATCCACCTGCTCGTTCCTCTGACAATGTTTAAGGAATACAGTAGGCACCAGAGGGAAAAGATTCAATGTGGCTCTAACTCTTTTTTATTGTGTCTAAAAATCCTCCTTTAATTTAATTTAATTTTTAATTTCTTTGAAAAGGATTCAGAGATTAAAACTATACTCAGTTCCCAGCTACACTGAGAGTCAAAAAGGGTAATTATGCAAAATGTCTCAACAAAGTAACATATCTAACAATGTCACTAAAGTCAGCACAACAGGGGAATCCAGTCGGTTCCATGAAAAATGAGTTTCAGCCTCTTCAAGTCTTGCAGATGAATATCCATGTGAATATTTTTAAGTCAGAGTATATTTATATTATTTACAGAATTAATGCTAATCAGGGTTGTATAGAGAGCAGGCAAAGTCCATTGGTTTCTAAAACCATTTTTTCTTTATTTTTATTGAGCTCTATATTTTTCTCTGCTCTCCTCTCTTCCTCTCCTCTCCCTTTCCACTCTCTTCCAAGGTTCCCATGTTCCCAATTTACTCAGGAGATCTTGTCTTTTTCTAGTTCCCATGTGGATTAGATATATGTAAGTTTCTCTTAGGGTCTTCATTGTTGTCTGCGTTCTCTGAGATTGTGGTTTGTAGTCTGGTTTTCTTTGCTTTATGTTGAAAACTATCTAAGAGTGAGTACATGTGATAACTGTCTTTCTGTGTCTGGGTTACCTCACTCAAAATAATGTTTTCTAGCTCCATCTATTTTCCTGCAAACTTCAAGATGTCATTATTTTTTTTCTGCTGTGTAGTACTCCATTGTGTAAATGTACCACATTTTTCCTTATCCATTCTTCAGTCGAGGGGCATTTAGGTTGTTTCCAAATTCTGTATATGACAAACAATGCTTCTATAAATATAGTTGAGCACATGCCGTTGTGTGTGGCACGATTGAGCATCCTTTGGATATATACCCAAAAGTGGTATTACTGGGTCTTGAAGAAGGTTGCTTTCTAATTTTCTGAGAAGTCGCCACATTGGCATCCAAAGGGGCTGTACCAGCATGCAGGAGTGTTCCGTTTTTCCCACAACCTCTCCAGCATAAGTGTTAATCAGTGTTTTTGATCTTGGTCATTCTTACAGGTCTCCTGTGCCAATACATTCAAGTGTGCTTCCCACTTTCTCTTCTGTAAGGGTCAGTGTGGCTGGCTTTATGTTGAGGTTTTTGATCCATTGGGACTTGAGTTTTGTGCATGGTGATAAATATGGATCTATTTTTATTCTTCTACATGTTCCATTTTATTTTCTTATCTCTTTCTTTACTATGGATAAAATATAGTCATCTATCCCAAATTCCTGTTTCTGTGACTAGCCTACAAGGACAGACTCCAGCCTGGAATTGTAAACTAAAATACTGCTATATCCCTTGGACTACTTGTTCCATGGTATTTTATCACAACAACATCAATGAATTTAAAACTATAATTGGTAATGATAAGTAGAGCCATTGCTGTGGTAGACTTGATCATGTAAACCTTAAGATTTTGAAAACGTTTTGTGGGAGAATTTGGAAGAGTTGGGAAGCTTGGTGTAGACATGTTATTGAATACTGGAAGCAGAGCTTAGGGCAACTGGGGTAGAGGCTATTCCTCTGTTATTTTGGACAAGAATCTGGTTTCATTCTGTTTGAGTCCTAAAGACATGAGAGGTATTATGTTTGAAACTGAGAGACTGGATTTTCTTTGCAAAGGAAATTTTAAGGAAAAGACTATCGAGGCTAGTCCTGGAGAAGCAGCTGCAGCCAATAAAAAGATTAGTGACACTGTAGAGAAAACTCGGGTACTGGGAAAATAAAAATACTGTCTTTACCTCAAAACGTTATTCCTTGGAGGAGGCTCAATTTCGTGGAGACCAAAATTTATTTAGAGGAAAAACAGCTAGCAGCAAGGGTTTCCTGTTCCCCGTAAAACACAATAATGATTGAAACCTGAAACTGTGAGTGGAAATAACCCTTTCTCACCTAGCTGCTTTTGTCAGTCATCAGGACACACGGTTATTTGGGTGATATATCAATACTAATTTCTAAAATAAATATCAACATTTTCTTTCTTGTCTTCACATACATACTTTATTCATTTACACCTCACTTTTTTGCTTTATCTACTTTCAAAACATTATTTTTTACTCCTTTCCCAACCCATTCTCCGTACTCACTGCTGGAAATCAGTTATGAAACTATTCATGAAAATTCATGAGTTCTAAGTGCTTTACCTGTAAATAGTTACAAAGACATAGTTAGGAAAGTCAATGAATAAAATGGTTTAACAAAACAATGAAAACTGTTTTGAGAAAAATAATTTACTCACACAAGGCATTAAGGAGTCAAATAGAAATATGAGCTGCCCCTCAGAAGCAAAAAATATTCATCACAAATCTATGGTAAAATAATTTTCAAATTTTCTCAGATACATACAAAAACAGATGATAGAAAATACAGGAAATTATTTTTCTGTTTTGTTTCATTCTATAAGTTACTTTTCCTAGAGACATGGAGAAAGCAAGAATATAAAATTTTGTAAAACTATACATTTTACTTTTCTTCTTAGAAGTACAACTTTGAAAAAAATTATTTTTCATTATACTATCCAGAAGAGACAGATAAAACATGCATAAATTCTCTCAGTTGGTTTTTCCCTTTGGTGATAAAGGTTTTAAAGTAGAAAGTTTATGCTTTGAAGTTCCAAAGAGTATCTATATGCTGTGGGATTGTAAAAAAAAAAAAAAAAAAGCTGTGTTCATTTCCATGGTCATTTTCATAATGAATAACACTGATTTTAATGTTAATGTTTTAATTATGCATGACTTTTTGTAACATTTTCATATGAAACATATTTTGCTTAATCAAACTTTTAATATGAGATATTTTTTGTCATGCTTAGTCTATATACTGATGTATAAGCAATTATGAATTAAGTGTAAATGCTAAGTCCATAAATATAAACTATCTTCTTCTGTGAATTTAGTGTGTGCGTGTGTGTGTGATATGTGGAACCCATATTGGATATACAGAGGCTAGAACAGGACATAAAATATTGTCATGCATTACTCTTTGCCTTATTTACTTGAGAAAGGAGTTCTTACTGAACCTGGAGCTCGTGGACAACAAACCCTGGTGATCCTTGTCTATTGCACTATGGGGAGTAGAGGGATGATCAGATCAAGCATTTAACACGTAGTGTATGCATTCAGATCCTGAAGCTTTTAGACTAAGTGCCCTTACTCACTTAGCTACCTTCACAAACCATCCTTGTCCCTCCATTTTCTTAGAGCCCAAAGTTTTTAGTTATTAGACACTATATGTGACTGATATGAAAAGTCACTTTGTCCAGATAGCCCAGGTAACTGCCATCAATTAACCATGAGATGCCGGAGCCAAAGAGATACCTGTTGAGTAAAACGTCTAACAAAGAGTTGAACCAGTTGAAGAGAAAGAAATATGTTGCAGTCAACAAAGCTATAAGGAGTTGAAGATCTGAAAAACACTTTGACATCAGAAATAAAGATGCAGAGTTTGGAGTTTGCCCAACTGGTTTTTGTTCTTGCTTTGATCCAGTATTTGCTCACTATGCTTCTTCTCCTGTGTTTTGGAATGGTAATGTTTAGCTAGTGTCATTATATGTTGTAAGTATATGATCTGCTTTTTGAATTTGATTTTTAAAGGTGTTTAAAGTGAAGAGTTTACACATGAATTTCAGAAATGTCTTTGAAGTTTGGATTTTTAAACATTATTGAGACTAATACAGGACTTTTGAAGTTGGACCATATACATTTTGTGTTATGATATCATTGCAAATTTCTGGTGGGTGGGAAATGACATGTGGTTGTTTTAAAGAAAATATTCTCTGAAAGGAGTGTCACTATTAGGAGGTGTGGTTTTGTTGAATAGTAAAAGGATGAATACTCTAGGAATTTCTTTGGAATAAAGAACAGATTTTTTTTTAAAAAAGTAATCAATTATCACATCTCAATATTTAAAATGAAATGCTTTTTCTTTCTTTGTTTACAAAGTCCTCAGGAAAACTAATACACTGAAGTTCTCAGCAAATGCTATAGAGACAACTAGATATGTTGTGCATGTAAAGAAGCTCCATCTTTTAATTGTTATCACTTGCAATAACTAAGAGTAAATATACAGTATAGTCATAGACAATGTGATGATATATTAGTTCATTACTCCTTAATAAATACCTTATCCACAGATTTGGCATCCTGGTATAGTAACTTTCATCTCATAATAAAGCATCTTGGTAAAAACTTCCAATGGGAAATGAAGTCTTCAAGGTCAATACACAAAACACGTGACCTACCAGTGAGAATGGGAGTGATAGTTGAAGTCATTTTCACGGAGACAGAGGGAGACTGAGTGTGATTAACAGTTCCATGCTGAGAAGTAGCAAGACCAAGGAAGCTGGCACATTCTCTTCCTTTCATTTTAAGTCCTCTTGCCAGGCAGTGAAGGAATTCATCTCTTCCTGACTTCTCCCAACTGAGAAACACTAGAAGAGCTGAGAATTTTTCAGGTGACATGAAAACTCAGGCTGTCATTGCATTTTTCAAGTCTTCATTATGCTTTCAATGTGGAACCTAAGTGTTAATGAAATTCCTGGAGCCTCACTGCATCTGTTGATTGGATTTCTGCACATTGTGAGCATCATTGAATTCCATGTAATGTGGAATGAGATGCCGTGTTCCGCATTTGAGAGTTTGAATTGAGCACCTACTATGTTATAGCTTTTTAGCTACTTTAGATATAGCTCTTTCTTCCTGATAATATTGTAAGAACTAAAGGACCTGGATAATTATCAAGGAAAAAAATAGTGATTTTAATAACGATCCACAAGTTTCCCTGCATCCAAGATTTATATAAGATCTATAAACTTAATATATGTATATGTGTACATTAGATATATATTTTAATAATACATAATCATTGAAAGAATATAATATGTAGAAATGCAAATTCACCTGAAATCTCATACAGTAGATGATATATAATTTAATATGTAATAAAGGATATAATATACTACCTTTATATAATATGCTGAAGAGACAGCTCAGTGGTTAAGAGCACTGCCTATTCTTCCAAAGTCTTGAGTTTGTTTCCCAGCAACCCCATGTTGTCTCACAACCATCTGTAATGAGATCTGGTGCCATCTCGAAGAGACGGGATCAGTCAGTCATCCTCATCAACACAGACCATGAAACCCAGTATGGACAAGTTCAACAGAACTACCATATACGGGCTACGAGCGCATACTTCAGCATTGCCAGGGCATAAATGTAAACTTTCAAATTCCTTTGTAAAAGGACCACCATGTTTATCAACAGTGTAGAACTGACCCATATATGCACACTAACCATAGCCACAGATTTTATTTGCCTGTGCTTCCAAATATTTGGTCATAGTTTAAAAGTTTCAAAAATAATTTATATGTTTATTGTCAGTGATCAGTTTCCTTTTGAAAGACATTTGTTTCACATAATGAAATCAAACAACTCTGTGATGTCGTCTCCTAGCCAAGTAAGGGCCACCACCCCCTCTGTGTGCCCATGCTTCTCTGTGTACAGACGAGAAACAGAATGCCATCTTTACAGAAACTGGAGCTGGTGTTGATTCTTTTCTAGCTTTCCACATTAGCTGTAGAAATGTGCAACGTGACAAAGCAGGGTTTTAAGCTCCATCATGAAGTTTAAATATTTCATGTGCTCTGGAGAGATGACACGAAGTGATGCGAGCTGCTCTCCTTTGATGGTAGGAAGGATGAAAGTGTTTATGGTTTCTCATAGACACTTGGTAAGATCTGAGAATATTTGCCAGGATGTACCTGGTAAATAAATCAGTTCATCCTACATCAGAAGTTCTGCAGACAGATGGTCATTTAGTATTCAGGGTTCGACTGGGAAGAGGTAAGAATGAAGATGAAGACAGAGAAGAAAATATCATATTAGTATGTATCTTATACTACAGTAAATTCGACAAACACAGCCAGTCGTATTTCACTTATGAGATCGAAATTGCATGATAGTCTTTTGTATTTATGATTGGGGAATATTTTAATTTATCAAAAGCATATGGAATCTATAATTTAGAATAAGATTTGTTTTATTATTCTCTTTTACTAGAACACAAAAATTAAGAAAATTATACACATAGCTTGAAATTTTAATAAAAATAAAACAAGTCACAAACAAATAATTTAAACAAACTCAAGCATAATAATTTTGTATGTGTTTGCACTTAATATGTTCTTGAATATATTTTATTTGTAAATTATAGTAAATTATTATTTATTATAATTTTCATTTTTTTTCAAAACTGATCATATGTGTGCATGAGTGACTATGTGTCAGTTATTGCATGTGGAAGCACATTTTGACGCAATCCAGAGAAGTCACTTGATCCCCTGGAGCTTGAGTTACAGGCAGTTTTGAACCTCTGATGTGGTTTCTGGGACCCAAACTTGAGTTTTCTGTAAAACCAGTCTGCAGTGAATGATGAATTCAGCCCTGGTGTTTAGCTTTGAAAGCTATTTGCTTACTGCCTAATAAGTAACTATTTAGTGGAATTCATCAGTACAGATGTGAAATACAGACATTCTGTGTACTGCTTTGGGGAAGGACACTTAGACTCAAGGATAACCATAAATTCACACTCCTCAGAAAGGGACCGCTTGTGGGAGAGAGCACCATCTGTCATAATATGGATTGGTTTATTCTTTTCCCACTGATATGGAGGTATGTAGTGTAACCTGCTTAGAAACTTGACATGGTAAATTTACTTGCTTAGATGTATTAGATATAAATAATTATATGTGAGGCATTTTACTATGTAAAGTTAATCAGAACATGGCTGGAAAAGGAAGAGTAAGCTATGAAACGCTCATTTTTCCAAATCTTATCCTCTTGGACACCCTCTGGAAAGAATTACAAATGATTATGAAATGCAATATAAAATTAAGTGTATGTGATGAGTGAATTCTAGCATTTCCTTTTTCCTTGATGGTGACTTCTCAGATATTATTCATAATCTTCAAAATTCCAAAACTTAATGGAAAGCTGTTGCTTTTATCATTTTAATCAGGATAACTTACACCACATAATGTGCAGTTTAGGTCCTGAGACCACAGAGACTACAATAGTACGATGTCAAAATTAAATTTCATGTTTATCCAAAACATATGTTTATCTCTACATACACAAGTTCCACTCAAATCCAAAATAGACTTATAATTTCTATTATAATTAAATTTCTTGTCAGATCATTGTCAATTAAAATTTGCACAAATAATTATTAAATTTGCTAGTAGATTTAAGACATGAACTTTTACAGTAGGCATTTTGAATATATTAGTTTTATCACATTTTTGATTTTGATGAAAGGTTCTTAGTAAATATTGACTTCTCAAACCTATTAATGTTCCTGGCAGCTTGCATAATTAGGTAATACTCATTTAATTCTTTAATCTGAGAGTAAAGAAAAACACCTGAGATTGTCCAAACAGCACAAATTGGGCTCCATTAGATTAACAAAAGAGAGTGAATATGAAAACATACATTTGTGTGGGTTAGGAGAGAATAGATTTAAGAGATTTGGGGGGAGAAAAGCAATTGTGATCAAACCACATTGCATTTAATAGCAAAATAATTAGTAGAATAGTTTTATAACATTTAAAATATACAGAAAAATGTTTCATTATTTATATCTGAGGCAATTTTGTGTTGATCAAAGACTCAGCAAGTCTTTAGTTTTAAAATCTACTCTAAGGCTTAATCTTGTTTAGATTCAAAGATTAAGCAAAGGAAATATGCTCTTTGTTCTCCAATGAATTTACTCAGTCTAAGAAGAATCAATGTTCATAAAATTAATAAAAATAAAAATGTAGTTCTGATTTCTATTTCTCATTTGTCTAATAGATGCAGAGATGATATTAACTAACCTAAATTGGGCATGAAATAAGTATCTATGACTACTGAGCCCATCTACTGTTCCTTCAAAAATTATAATCATCCTGGTAGGAACAAAAAAAAGGATATTCTAAAGAGAAATATGTATTCTCTTACTGACTTAAAGACTGCTGAGACAGGAGACTTCAAGGAATTGGAAATTCCCCCAAAATCTTGTGCTTATAGAAGTGAAAAACTGGAAATAAGTGCAAGTAAGAGGAGAAGTCTGTCTTTCAGGAAGAAATTACACACAGTTCACTGTAGCACAACTAATAAAAATCCAGAGAAATAAATTGGAGTTCAACCTGAAGGTCAAAAAAGCAAAACAGTTTTTACCTCTACCTCAGTCCAAATGGTGATCCTGTCTCCAGGACTCAGAATGAGACTATGCATGAGAGCTGTCTCCTCCCATATTATACTCCTTTCTCGTGCTGGGATTAAAGTCATGCACCACTACTTCTTGATTTTTATGGCATACTATTGTGGCTACTTGAATTAAAGTGTGTGTCACCACTGCCTTGTCTGCAAGACTGATCAGTGCGGCTTTTTTGTTCTCAGATCTTCAGGCAAGCTTTATTTATTAAAATACAAATGAAATATCAGTACAATCCAGACAAGTTATTGAACAACTTGCAAGATATACCAGAATTCAGATATGTCATGTCCATATTGTATAGAATCATACTTTGACCAGGACTGATTTATCCTGCATTTTCCTGTTTAAATCTAAATCTCAAAGACTTGGAAATAGCTAGTATATGTTGCTTGATTCTGTTATTAACATGACCACACTGAATAAAACTCCACCACTTGCTTTCCAACATCCTCCTTTGCTTCTGAAGTTGACACATTGAGGATAGATGGACATGCCTGGGAGGTTTTGGATGCCAGGAACTGGACTTTGATCTGTAAACCTCAAGTAACACTACTGCATTTCATGTCTACCTGTTTTTGTATATTGATGAAATTTAAATACCTTGGTAAATTGGGAATCTTTCATTCCTCAAAATACATTTAGGGCAGAACAGTATAATACAATAGTGTATATACCTTTATTTATTTACAAGGAGAAAACAGATTTTTGCAAAGTGTTTTGGGGGATTGGTATGTATTTTCATTCCTACCCCAAAGAAATTCATGTTTAAATTGCAAGAAACTGTAAATATATCTGCGCAGCCTGAATTTTGAATATGGAATCAGTTCAAACACATGGCCTATTGAAGGAAATTTTGCCAGGTAGGGTCTGTAGAAAGAACTTGTAGAAGAAGAAAATACCATGCCTTTGAATGTAGGGAGAAAGCATTAACACCCATACACACAGACATACACAATCAAATACACATACATACAGATGCACACATTCACATAACAAGTACACACAGTGAGAGACATTTTAGATATACATATATATATATATATATAGTATATGCATATATGGATCACAAACACACGTGCACCCTACATCACAACATCTTAGTTAAGTTCCTATTGCAATTGTACAGATCATGATTGAAAGCAACTTCGTGAGGACAGAGTTAGCTTCATCTTTCAATATATACACTGAGTAGAATCTAAACAGGAACTCAATAAGAGACCCAAGATTGGCCACACTTACTGTTTTCCTTCACCAGATTTACTCAGCTTGATATCTTATACACCTAATACCATATATACAGAATTTATTAAAATTTATTGAATACCACAATTCATTAATGCAAAGACAGGTAGATAAAAGTTAAGTAAATAGAACCTGAACAATGGACAAAAGTACTTAAACTAAACTTGAACAAAAAATATAGAGCAAAAAAAGTAATGACAAGAGTGGACAACCTTAAAAAATGGAAGCTAATATGTAGAATACATGAAGAGCTGCAAACAACAAACCAAACCAATATCCTTTCAAAAACCTGACATTTAGTATGTGTATCAATGAGTTAATTGTACAGAAGTTCTCAAGAGAACAAATACCAATGGTGAATAAATATTTAAAATGTTGTGCACCATCCTTAGCCAATGAAGAAATGTACATTAAAACTACCTTGATATTCCATTCCAGTACAGGTAGAGTGGTCACCACCAGGAAAGAAGCGCCTATAAATGCTTTATGTGTGTGGGGAGACAGGAACCTTTATTCAGTGTCTTTGGAAGCATAGAATTGTGTGGCAACTGTAGAAACTAGTGTGAAGGTTTCTATAAACAAAACAATACCAAAAGCCCTAAAAATAGAATTTTATAACACTTGCCTATAGCACTCCTTGGAATATATCCAAGGGGCCCAATATCCTACTTGAGGGAAATTTGAATACCCATATTCACTGAGGCTGTTCACATTACCTAGTAAATGGAGTCAGGCTAGATGTCTATTTACTTTATTTTCTTATAAACTTCATGATTTTTATTCAGAAGGTTTCACAGAATCTCCTTTCACTATTCCTGTTGTGCTCAGAGCAGAAGGAAGACCCACTCATTGCATGTCTTAATGATTAAAGTCCTCCATTTCTTCAGGACTTTTGAACTTTATTCCTCTATATCTTTGCTACTCTATAATCCCTTTCCCTATTTATTGGCGACAGACCCATATCTATAAAAGTCAAGACTTTCCCCATGATCTTTACTTCCTCTTTTGCTGTGGGACAATGGTCTTGTACCCTATAAAGATTTTTCAGTTGTATTGTTTTAATAAAACACTGATTGAACAGTAGCCAGGCAGGAAATATAGGTGGGGCGACCAGGCAGGAAGTCTAGGTGAGGAAATGA
Organism: Chionomys nivalis; assembly: GCF_950005125.1. Classification (NCBI taxonomy): domain Eukaryota; kingdom Metazoa; phylum Chordata; class Mammalia; order Rodentia; family Cricetidae; genus Chionomys; species Chionomys nivalis. The sequence continues at coordinate 2,000,768 of NC_080099.1, read as the reverse complement.
GAACAGGAGAATTCTGGGAAGAGGAAATACTGAGTCTATAGTACTCATCCAGATACAGAGGAAGCAAGAGGAGAATGCCTTACTGATAAAAGGTACCAAGCCACATAGCTAACACAGAGAAGAATTATGGATTAATCTAAATTATAAGATTTAATAAGAAGCCTGAGCTAATGGGGCAATTAGTTTATGATTAATGTAAACCTCTATGTGTTTCTTTGGGACTGAATGGCTGTGGGACCAGGTGGGACAGAATCTTAGGCAACACTCTTTGTCTTGTGTGGTTCTCTATTTTTGTAAAGAGATACCATGACCAATTCAACTTATAGAAAAAAATTAATATAACTGGGGCTTCCTTACTATGTCAGAGGATTGATCTAGTATCACCATGGCAGGAAGCATGGCAAAGACATGCAAGATTGGTGGTGGAGCAGTAGCTGAGAGATTTTATCTTCTGTGCAATATAGAAAACAAAGAGAAATCAAGACTGGGCCTGTGTTGGGCTTTACAACTTTAAATCAGAATCCCCAGTGGCATACCTTCTCCAACAAAGACACACTTCCTCATTCTTCCTAAACAGTGTACCAACTAGGAACCAAATATTCAAACATGAACCTATGGGAAACAATTTAATTTATACAACCACACATTTCCACAAGCATTTCATTATTACCTTGTCACCAAAATACCAGTTGGAACACAGCCTTGGAGACTGCCCCCAGTAGTAACACAAGGTATGATATTGTGTGGTTTTTTTTTTTTTCAGTTTCTTCTCTCTATAAACCATCTTAGATTTATCTGAAGATTCCCTTTCATAACTGATTTCTCTGCCCGAGTTATACTTCACTACAATAGCTTAAGCTTTCAGACATAAAAAAAAATCCCTTCTCTTCTCTAATTAAGCCTGACACAAATTCTCAGTCTCCCATAACATATGTAGGGAACACAAGGCAGTCTGGTAAAAAATCTCAATGCTGAGAGTATTTCCAGCAGGTTAGCGTTATTGTTTGAGATAACTTCATTACACGTCCAGCCCCTGAGGTTTGTGAAAGGAGCTAGGTCATATTTTTTAAAAGTGCATTTCAAAGAGACTGAAAATTTGAATTGCTGTTACTCTTGATTCTAGTCTCAGAAAGGCACTAACCAAAAACCGAAGGATTCGTCACACTAGCAATTGCATCTCATTGTGTCTCTATCCAAATTCTTCACTCTACCTTCTCATTAGCAACTATTTGCCCAAACACTGTACCGAGCTTGCCTTCCACATACCAGTTTTTCAGCCTAGTTTTTCACCTGCTATGAGTTGTCAGGATTAACTCTTCCCTTTCAGCACGTGCATCCTGCGTCTTGAAAATCTTCCTCACCTGTCTATCCTCGCACTTTCTTGATATACACATCTGCAGTTGCCTAGAAAAGTATTTCTCAGTGGAAGCCATCAGAGTGCAAGAAGTTGGTAGAAATAACAACTACAACATCATTTTCCTGTACTTGAAAACCCTATAGGAACGAGGAGAAATACTTTAAGGAGCTTATCTGGTTCTGAGAATCTAAACACATGGGGTTTTGTTGGTCTGAACCCAACCAGGCCTACACCCACCTCTTTCTGTGTGGTTTGCACTGTCAACTCACTGATATGAGGAAACAAAAGCAACATCTTACCTTGGTAAGTTCATCATTGCAAATTCTACACTATTAAATGCATTGTAAACTCTCTGAGTCATATTTTATTGCAGATGCTTTCCTAATTTGTTAATTTTAAACTTTATTACCACAATTACAACATTAGTAAGAATTTCTACTTTTCTCATTTCGTTATTTTGTATTACCATTCATCTTTTAAAATTCATCCATACTCACAAAAATAATTGAAATAAAGATAAAACAATAAAAATTGTGCTTAAAAAATATAGTATTTATCAACATATTAGTCTGTCTTTAGTTTCTAGCTGACAACTTTGATGTTGTTTCCTTCACAAATGTACCCTTAGGCCCATGGAATTGAACACTTGCTACTGAGTTGATGGCTCTGTAGGAGAGATTATGGAACCTACAAAAGTTGGAGCTTAGCAGGAAGAAGTATACTATTGGTCTCAGGCTTTGAGGTTTCATGACCTCAGTTCACTTCCTGCTTCCTCTGCTTCCTGTCTGTGTGATGAGCCAGATCCCTGCTCTTGCCACAGTTATGTCTTCCCATCGTGATAAACTATATCCCTCTATGTCAAAACAAATTCTCACTTCCTTGAGTTGATTTTGGTCATGGTATATTATAACAGCCACAGAAAAAAAATAGCTCTTGCAATCACCTTGCTAGAAAATATCTCTTTTTATTGCATCAATATAGGAAAAAGATTGAGTTAACGAATTTGTATGAAGAGAGTCAGAACTTTAAGAAAAGCATTTTCAAAACAGGAAAAAAAACCAAATACACATAATCAATCAATCAAACAAACAAAAAACCAAAGCCAAACAAATAAAAGATGCATTAGGTTTTAGTTTCAACTCTTTTCCCAGTAGTAATTGTGAGAAACTGAACATCTATGCTGTCTTCAAACTCTCAGAAGCATTTATCCTGAACTCTCATGCACTGGTCAACAGAACAATCCTTATCTCTTGTACTGGTTGGCATGTCTCATGCCCTGGTTGGTGTGCTCCATGCACTGATTAGTATGCCTCATGCTCTTGTAGGCATGTATGTTCTGCATTTTGCATGTATTTTGTTTTTTGTTTATTTGTTTGTTTGTTTTTTGCTTTTCCTTTGTTAATGAATGGTCATCACCATTTTCACAACAGTTAAGCAAGTGAGAAGCACATATTGTAACTGCTGTGATTACGCTTTAACATGGATTTTAGACCCAAGAAACTATTATATTTTTTGTGACAAAGAATTTAGTTTAAGAAAACAAAATAAAATAAATGTTATATCATTGATTTTAAAAGGGAATATGCTCACAAATATCCAAGGGGCAGGCAAATATTAAAACATCCAGAATTCCAAAGGATATTAGTAAAAGAAGTAAATGTACTGTGACTATATTGTAAATTTTCTTTTTTTATGACATAACATTAAATACAAACAACACATTTACTGATAACAGAGAAGAGAAACATATTTCACAAGATGTTTTAGTTTTATATTCTTGACAGTTTACATGAAAAACTTATACAATGTTCACTGATAAAATTGTAAATGGTCTTTCCATATATGTGTATAGATTGAGTCAAATATCCTGTTTGGTTTCTTTGTAATTGTGAAACATCAAAAGGAGGAAAAAGCAGTCAGAAAAGAAAAGTACAACAGCTTCTATCCTTGCAGTTACCCATTCTCACAGGGACAAACAGGGTTTCAGACACATTCATCACCTGTGTGCTGAGAAGAGAGACAGTAGGCCAGCCTAAGCATCTTCCTTTAGTTCACTGGGGTGCTACTTACAAAAATGCCTGCATCCTACTTTGACGTAAGAGACTGAGAAATGCAGTTGCAGTATGAAGGATTTCATTTCCCATATGGTTAAAAAATAAATTTTACTACAAAGGATTAACATAACTTAAATAATCTAATATGTATCCCTATTGACCACAATATGTTAACTGTGTTACATTTTGCATTTTAAAATATAAAATTGTATAAATGTAAGTAAGCTATGAAACAAATTGTGTGCACATGTCTTCTGTACAGAAACCCCGAAAATAAATATGCAGGTCTGCCTTTAGTGTTTATCCCTAGAGAGCTGGGATTTATAAGATATTCAAAATTTTGTTATTTAAATTTTATGACATGTTTGTCTTTCAATTTATTCTCTGAGAATGTTTACTTGTAGTTCATTTTTTTCAGGATAAAAAGACATTATATATGCTCTTAATTTTCTCAGGAGTTAGTTAAGATAAAACACATGTAGTTCACACATAAAAAATTTCTAATACGTTTTCAATACTCGGCTTGCTCACATGACTTTTCTTCTTTAGTCTTTCCATGTGATGGTGTATACTCAAAAAGCCTGAGATTCTTTTAAGAAACCCTCAAAAGGCCTTTTCAAATTACCATATTTACATATTGCTGAATTCTGCTTGCTAGTTTCTGAATGCTTGGGATTTAAAGGCTTTTAGGTTTATACACACAACTTGTGATGAAAGTGGCTAATTGTGTTTCTTATGTACTTGTTTTCTTCTTTTTTTCCCTCCTCTAGCTGAAAGTTCTTGGTTTTATATTGAACTCCATCCCTTCTGGCCTTCTCCACTCATTTTCAAATACTCACAACTTACTGTATCATTCTTTTATTCTACTAATGCATATATATGGCCACATTTTTAGCCTAGAAGCAACTTGGACATGGTGCAAGGCAGAGGTATCAGGTTTGCCACAAGTTTAAGGCTAGCCTGGGCTAGTTTCTAGTCTACAGTATGACACTGGCTGAAAAACAAAGCCAAAATGAAACGAGACCCCTCCCTCGATTATGTAATTGCATCTTGTACATAGATCACGTTTCTTTTAATTTTTCTCTGAGTGATTACTTGTGTGCCAAGACAACTGTTTATTTTCTGTAATATGATAATCAAACCAATATTTTTGTTATGATATTGTTATTAAGCAGCTTAAATTGTGTTAGTAATCCATACAAACGCTCCATATATACAAAAGTATATATATAAAAGAGCTCATTCCTTACTCTGTAACTGGTTTTCTTTGCGAAACTACCATTCTTTTTAATACTTTCTGCACATAAAATAGAGGAAAAACTGTTTGTACATAAAATACAATTTATTTGGCACATTTAAAAGACTATTTCTCATAACATTCTTGACTTATGAAATCTTAACAATTCACAATTGCAATTTCAGTCCTAAATTTTAGTTTTACTATATATTATGACGTTGGCTCTCATAGACACTCAGAATATATTTGTTAGATGTGTAAATATACTTTAGACTTATTTTTAAAATATACTTAACATTTGTGAGATAGAATGGTGGAGAGAATTCTGAAAATATGTTTGACAACGTTGTTCAACATGTTAAATGGAGTCAGTAAGCTAAAATTTAATAATTCCAGACATTAAGTTGTCATTTTTTTTTTTGCACATCACATTAACTTATCAAAATGTGGAGACAATGTGTCATATTTTCCTCCATCATAACCAAATGATACTAAGAAATTGTGATTGATTGGCATGATTGTCTTACCAGTAATATTTCATTATATTTTTAGGATCAATAGCAGAGAACAAAAGAAATTGTTCCAGTTTTTCTCCAATCTCGACGATGTCTGAGATCTTCAAACTGTCAACCTTCTTGTTTTATTTAAAGCACAGAAGATATACAGACTCATAGGTGAAAGATGAACTATGAATTTCCATGACAGGATATAGTCAAGAATTTCAGAAAATGCAGGGATTAAAAGATGGAAATAAATATTTATAAACATGAACTCAAAAAACTGTGTCCACAGAATTCTGAAGAAAAAAGTTTCTACTCAGTGTTTTCATCTTTGTAAAGTGAGACTGTTACTTGATGCTTAAATTTATGAATGAAAATTTCTCCACTTCTGTATACTCCCTAGTTTTTTGTTTTGTTTAGAAATTTTTATAAACATTTTGTAAAAACTGATTGTTCTAGAACTTTTCTTCTTATTAAAGATATCCCTTTTCTTTCAATTCAATCAATGACCTAATTAAAATACCAATTTGGACTAGATATTAAGATTATAAATTGGCTTTTGCTTATGTGTTAACAATGAATACAATCTTTACGGAGTTTACATGGCCAAGTCAATAGTTTTTTCTAGATATCAACAATAAACATGCAGGGATGGAGATTGTGTACATGCTCATATTCACAATAGCTTTGAAGAAAATAAAACATCTAGGAATAAACCTAGCCAAGAAAGGGAAGAACTTTTACAATGAAAGGCAAACCTCTGGAAAAAAAATGATAAAGTCACTAGAATATGGAAGAAATTCCACGCAAATGGATTGGTAGAATCAACATTGTGTAAATGAACATTTTAAAGATTAAATGCACCCCCTCATTCAAACTTCTTATCTTATTTTGTGCAGTAATAGAAAATAAACAAACATACAACAAACTATCCATGTTTGAAATATAAATAAAACATCACTAAAATTTCCCAATTCAAATTATGGGTTTTTTGTTTTGTTTTGTTTTGTTTTGTTATTATGCCAAGGTCTGCACCATCTGTTTATCTCAATTCAAAACTGTACAATATTATAGATGCTAACAGTTAAAGTGAGGATTTTGGTCTCCCCAAGCTCAGTACAATCATGAACCCTTGTCTACATCCCTGTCTTAGTTTCTTTTCCATTTGCTGCAATAAAATATCCTAGCAAAATTAATTAAGTGGAGATAGGGTTTATTTATATTTCACAGTCTAAGCACAATTGATCTTGGTGAGAAGTCAAGACAGCACAGGATTAAAGCCTCTGTTCATATTATTTCTGTGTTTACAAGAAAAGAGCAAAGTGGTCATTATGCCATTGAGTTCTTATCCACTTACATATCACAATATCCCCTGCCTAGGACATCGGACCGCCAACCTCTTCATAGTTTTTCGCATCTCGGTTAACAAAACAGGGCTATTATCCTCTAAATTCATCTTCAGGTGATTCCAACTTCTGTCAAATTGAGGGATCTTACCAACTATCACAACTTTTATGCATTACAGAAGTTACCAAAGCAATAAAATGTTTTCAATAGAAAACATATGTAATTGAATTTACATATCAAACATTATTTTTATATGTTAATCCTATAATGTTCTATAATAAATACTCTGTGCATTTTTGGAGTCTAAAAAAAAGAAAATTTACAAGATTATACAATAACAAGTTTATGACCTTGAATGAAGGAGATTATGGAAACTTGTAGGAAAAACTTTTCTAACATCATCCCGCCAGTAATTTACAGAGATTTTGTTTAGTTCAAATGCAGTCAAATAGATGACAAAAATAAGGATAAACTATAGAATTTATCTTTAACAAATGAGGTCATTGAGTAAAAGAGAAAACATTGCTTTTAGTGAACAATCAGACATCAAAGATAACTCAAACAATTGCAGTGAATACAGAGAAAGCCCACAGAGGAATATCCAATAAGAAAAATAAACAGAATTGAAAATACTCCATAATTTTCCTCATAAAATTCACTCATGAAGCTTTTGTGTACAGCAGAGATTATTTTCTGAGTTAACATTCACCTTAACAAAGTGATAAGCCGGGCAATGGTGGCGCACGCCTTTAATCCCAGCACTCGGGAGGCAGAGGCAAGCGGATCTCTGTGAGTTCGAGACCAGCCCGGTCTACAAGAGCTAGTTCCAGGACAGGCTCCAAAGCCACAGAGAAACCCTGTCTCGAAAAACCAAAAAAAAAAAAAAAACAAAGTGATAAATATTTGAAGATATATATGTGAATATCCAGAATTAAACACACTATTTTAAAGTGTATCAAAAGTAATATATTAAGCCATAAATGTATAGAATTTTGAGTTTATAAATTATTTAAAAATAAACCTAATATTTTAAATATCTAAATTAAATATATTGCAAATAAACAGTTTACCCAGTAATCTTTGATAAAGGATTCTTTTCAGTAGAAAGCAAACCTTGATCACGAAAGTAACAAAATATAATGAGGATAGCTTATGCTTGTCATCCGGCACCACAAAGTCTGAGGCAGGAAGAAATCAATAATGTCATGACCAACTGACTCAAATAAGAGAATAAAAAAGGAGAAAAAAATGAAAAGGTTAAAAAAAGTCTTAGATGATTAGAAGAAGGAGATGTAACAATCAGTTCCACCTTGTCTCAGAACAGTTCACTGGTGATTGGAACTGGGCTGTTTTCAGTTTGGTTTTTGCAATACTGGTGATCAAACCTACAGAGGTACACTGCATACTGTAGTGTATACATATAGACATATAAAGGAAACAAATCAAAGCTACAAAAGTAAACTAGATTTTACCAAAATTTCTTAAGATATAAACAGGAGTGGTATTAATGTGTCTTTAAAATCCCCAATTTTCTAAGAAACTGCCATACTGATTTCCAAAATGGCTGCACAAGTTTTCATTCCCATTAGCAATGGGGTAGTGTTCTCCTTGCTCCACATTCTCTCCAGCATAAGATGTTATTTGTGTTTTTGATCTTAGTCTTTCTGCCAGGTATAAGTAAGATGGAATCTCAGAGTTGTTTTGATTTTTATTTCCCTGATGGCTAAGTATATTGAACATTTCTTTAAGTGTTTCTGTCGAGAGTTCTCTGTTTAGGTCTGTACCCCATTTTTTAATTGAAGTATTTGGTTTTTAAAGACTCATTGATACCACTCTTGACGGGGAAAATACTGAAAAAGAGGACTGAAAGGATTGTGCTTTTTCAGGTCAGGTAGAAAACTGATAAAATAAAATAAATAAATAAGAAATAAACAAGAAACTAATTTCATTGTACTGTGAAGAGATGCCAAACTATGGGTTTAATGAGAACAGTTTGTTCAGTTGCTAGAGAAAAGTAACAAAAGCAGAATCATATATAATAATCTGTTTGAAAGTAATCATTGTTGTGGAATATTAGTTGAAGATGTGTTACATTCATTTATGCTGTGGAATATTTGTGTAATGATACAGATGTGCTGCATTCTTTTATGTTGCATTTTTAACTCTGTAAAGCTATGTTACGTTTTCTGTCTAAAACACTTGATTAATCTAATAAAGAACTGAATGACCAACAGCTCAGCAGGGGAGAGAAATAGGCAGGGCTGGTATGCAGAAAATATAAATAAAAGAGAAAAGATGACGGAGCATGCAAAGAAGAGGAGGATGCCATGAACCAGGGACACAACTATAGAGTCAACTATGAAAAAAGAGATAAAGAAAGGTCTATAGAACAGAGAAAGGTAAAATCCCAGAGGCAAAACATAGATGGGAAAATTTCTACCAAAGCTGGCTAGAAATAAGTCAAGCTAAGGCCAGGTATTCATAAATAAACAAAAGTCACTGTGTATTTATTTGGGAGCTGTGTCCCCAAAGAACAATACAGACAAATGAGAGCCCAGATGCTGTAGAGTTGGATCAGCAGTAAAGATGACATCCTGGCTCTTGAAGAGGACTTAGGTTGGGTACACAGCATCACATTATGGTTCACAAATATTTGAAATGCCAGTTTCAGGATTTTCAATAACCTCTTTAGTAATGTGATACCCATGCACACATGGAAACAATCACTCATATATACTAAATTAAATAAATGAATCTTTCAAACTGGAAATATTAAAGAGCCCAAATAATTGTAAACATCCTGTAATAAAAAGCCAGCACATCTCCTTTGATAGATGATTCATGTCTCAGGCAATGTATAGTCCAATATCAAATAAATCAGAGATACATGAGCAATCTTATTCATTAAGTAAAATGTTGCATTTTCTTTTAAACTGGACATCAAAGCCAAGGAATTAAAAAAGACTGTGCATCATTTTGGAAAGTGACCTATGAAAAAAGAAAACAGAGTGTTTTCAATCAAATGATGAGATTATATTATATAACAAATATGATTTGGAAGTGAAACGAGAATGCTGGGTGTCAACCCTGAAGCAGGGCTGGGGATCAGGAATAATGTGAGCAGAAAGGCAAGGTTAACCAAAAGTAGGAATGTATGTCCTTGGGAACCCTGATGTTCTGTAAAGTAATTAAGAAAGGCTGAGTTTTCTAAAAGTAAGCTGCCTCAACTGACCATGGGAGAAATAAGTGACAAGATCAAGAAGTTTTATGAAACTAAAACAATAGTAATACATTAGAAACACTGAATCAATCACACACCAAACGCTTAATTACATGGTTATACTAAAATAAAAAATAAAATATACAATGATCTTTAATAAGATATTCAGACAAATAGTCACTTTTGTTAGGGATTAAGTTGTCAGAGATTTTCTCTTGGGTAAAGACAGTGTCATGGATATATGGAGCTCACATGGTAGAGGCAAAGAACCAGTATCCCTAAGTTGTCTTCTGGTTTTCATGTATGAGTTGTGGCATATACCACATTGACAGGAGGGCATTCACATACAATAATTAATTAGTTAGTTAACTAATTAAGTGTTTTAAAAGTCATGGTTTAGAGAAGGGATTACATATCAGTCATGTCTCTATTAAAGGAAAATAAGTTGTAAGTGAGTAACTGCAATTTATGTCAACACTGACTCTTCTGTTTTTGAAATAATGAAAATAGTCCCATCCAGATGGCTGTATTAGCTTCCTTCTCTTTAGCTGTGATTAAATGTCATGGCCAAGGCAATTTACAAAACAAAAGGTTATTTTGATTCCATCATGGTAGCAGTAGTCTGATATTGGGGAAAATGCTGAGAGATCAGACAGACAAAGAAGCAAAAACACAGCCACATTACCTCTCAACTTTCCAGCCAAAAAGAGACTGAGTTCCTGTTTCTTCCCACCTTATCACTTCCTCTCTCACAGTCACATCACTTCCTGTCTGTCTGCACAGACCTCCAGATCTCTATGGTTAGCTAGTGGCTAGATCTGCCCTCTGATCTTCAGGTAAGCTTTTTTATACAAAGAAGATACCACCACACACTACTACCTGACCATCTGTGGCAGCTTGCTAGCCGCAACTACATCCATAATTTAGCAAGAAAATGCTATATATATATATATATATATATATATATATATATATATTTCCTTGTCAAAACAGAAATATTTATTACAATAAACATATGTATAACTTTAGATGGTTTCAACCTATTTTCTAGTTACTACAGAATTAAATCATGTTTCTATATTCTCATGACGTAGATATTTCAGAATGAAGTCTTTGTCCTTTAAAACTTGGTATATTATACTAATAGTCTTAGTTAAATTAAATGCAGATGGCTATAATGCCTTTAACAATAGAATAAAAACACAATCAATGAAACAAAATTAGATGAGTTTAAACAACATTCTTCAAAACCTTAACATTCAAGAATTTCTTTGAAAAAAAATCCTTTTTTAAATTTGCATTTTTTGTCTGTGTCTCAAAATAAAATTAGTGATAATAGCAGAACTTCTGGTGAAATTTTTCATGAATAAAAGAAATTACTGTTGAAATGCCCTTTTATTAACTCTTATTTACTCAGTAAAGAGATTTTTACTATGAATGCCCACAACATCTACAATCCATTCATGTGTATGCCAAGTTGTTTATCTATTGCTTATCAGATATGGGGTAGCTACTATTGTATTCTGAGCATGTTACAGAACCTATTATCTCTTCAAGGTCTTTTATTTCAGGATTTATCTCTGTGTTAGACATATATACTCTCATTTTTACTGTCATATTTATCTACTTCAGTGACACCCAGAAAAGCTAAAATTGAAGACTTACCTGTCTAAAATTTAAAAACATATTGAGTATTTTAGATAATATTTTTTCTCCTAAGTGGTATTGTGCTTTCTAAAAGCATTTTGCTTACAATATATGGCTATTATAATTTTTTTCTAAAATCATATTTTCAGAAAGCTTATGATAGAGAATATGCTAGTTTCAAAAATCAATGTGCTGAAGATATGTTGATGAATAGATTATTGTTTTTATTAGACAGTCTGAAATGTACTTAAAATTAACCCCTTCCATATCAACTCCATGTCTGGCAATGCCTACCATTCCCATTAATTTTAGTCTTGCCACAGTGCTTTATTTGGAGGTGAAAAAAAAAAAACAGCAAATTACTTTGCTTGCTCTGTTTAATTGAGCCAACCTGTGTCTAAGTTCTTACCTTGCTTCTCCAGTACTTTTCACCCATGCTGTCCATAGAGGCATATGTGTACTTTAGTTACGAAAGGATCCATTCTCAAAGGGATTTGTAGTAGGAGCTGCGGGCTGCGTTCCTGCCACCTGGCTCCCAGCCACTGACTAGCTTTACCCAAAATAACAACACACAAACTGTATTCATATTAGCACTGCTTGGCCCATTTCTATTATTGTGTGTAGCACCACAAGGTGGTGACTTATCTTGTCTAACCAATATTTAGTAATCTGTGTAGCACCAGTCTTACCGGGAAAGATTCAGCATGTCTGACCTGGTGGCTTGCTTCATCGCATCTGCCCTGGAGAGGATAGGCATGGCGTCTGCCTCACTTTCTCTTCCTCCCAGCATTCTGTTGTCTACTCCACCTATCTAAATTCTGCCCTATCAGGCCAAGCAGTTTTTTTTATTAGATTCACTTACATCAGGAATCAAATTTCATTATTACCCAGCTGTCAAGATCTTGACATATGCCCTCACTTTTTTTTTAAAATGCCCAACATTTTTTTCCCCACAGTTCTGGTCTCCTTCTTACAGCACTTTACTGACTAAAGAAACACACTGATCCTGCCTTCAGTTTACTTTTGGCCTCACACTCTCTTTGACTGCTTTTTGACACACACATACAATGTGCAATTTCTGCCATCTATTTGATGTTATATAATAAAAATGGATGCAAATCTGACATAAAGATGTGAATATGAATTGGAGTAATGTTTTCTGCTTAGATAATGAGTAGTAACATGTTGCAAGTTTTAATCATTAATTAATATCATATGTTTTAAGATAACAGATGATACTATCCAAGGTTTAATTGAGAAAATAATTGTGTGGTATTTCTTTCTCTAATGTTTGTTAATCTCTGAACCATGAATTATACTATTAATATACAATTATGATGCCTCCTAAGGTTCACTGATACAAAACAAATATCTACTCAATGGGTTTTTTGCTTGTGTATATAAATGGGATCAACTGTAGGTACATGTCCATGCAGTTGTGTGTCTCTGTATTTCTGTGGAGCCCAGAGAATTTTGCCAAATGTTTTCCTCAATCACTCCTCACCTTATTGTTAGAAACATGTTCTCTCAGTGAGCTGAACTGCCCAGTGAGTAGAGTGAGCAATTAAGTTCCTCATGTGCCTAGCTTTACAATGTTAAGGACACTCTTGGACAAGCCAACTGCCAAAAAGGTACTCATACTAACAGCGTTGCCTGGAATGGGCAGTGGCTTGCCAAAATGCCTAAAAAGGTTTAGAACACCTGAGATTTCTAAGACATTCCTCCATGGGATAATCTGCCTGAAAGTTGTACAATGAAAACCAGGTTTCCATCTTTCATGATCCATCTTCTATCCCATCCTGAGTATTTGGTGATATACCTATATTTGTGTCATTTCTGCTTCAGTAAGTAAAGTCTCACTCATAATCACATAAGAACCCATATAGATGTTATTGGTTCACCAAGTTATACTTGACTGGTATCCTTCTTGTAATCTGCTATTGATTCTCTGTCTGGTGAGAGCAAACATTTGTCCATATCTTCCCAGGAATAGTATTACACAAAGTCATCCAATAAATACTATTTTATAAATAGTAACTATATCAGAACCACATGATAAAGGTTAAATATTTAAATACTGAAATAAGTGTTACAGTCAGGCAGTGGTGGCACACAACTTTAATCCCAGCACTTGGGAGGCAGAGGCAGGTGAATCTCAGTGAGTTCGAGGCCAACCTGGTCTTCAAGCGCTAGTTCCAGGACAGGCACTAAAGCTACAGAGAAACCCTGTCTTGAAAGCTCCCCCCAACAAAACAAAACAAAAACAAAAACAAAAAAAAAAAAAGAAAGAAAGAAAAAAGTTTTATTTTCTTAACACCTCTCTCTAATAGAGAGACAAACCAAACATTAGAATAAGGTTGTGGCTGGCGAAATGGATCCACACTGACTGCATTTCCAAAGACCTGAGTTTGATTTCCATTAGTCACATGTTGGCCCACAACTCCAGTCTCACAGGATCCAATTTCCTCTTCTAGCCTCAATACATGTGGTGTACGTATATGTGTGGGGACAAAGCATCCATACGCAATTTTTTTCTAATGAGAAGGTTCTGGGCCGGGGTGGCACATGCTTTTAATCGCAGTGCTTGGGATACAGAGGCAGGAGGAATTCTATGAGTTTTGATACCAGCCTGATCTATAAGAGTTAGTTTCAGGACAGCTAGGGCTGTTACACAGAGAAACCCTGTCTCAAAAACACAAAACAAAAGTTAAAAAATGAATAGTCATATTTTTCTTTTGATTTATTTATCTAATTATTCTTTATCAATAAATATGTGGAGTCAGATATCAGGGTAAGAACCTAAGAGATGAGAGAAGCAGAAGATTAGCCACCAGTGACTTCCTATCTCTTGCGTTCCTCCATTGAAAACTGTTCAATCCCTCCTTACTACTTTCTGTCTCCTATCAGTTCACAGTCCTCCAAAACTGTGGTTAATTTTGGCCAGCTAGTGGTCAGTCAGCTCTGCTCGCTGACTCAAAGTAAGCTTTATTGTCAGAATAAAATAAAAATATCAACATTCTTTTTTTTGCAGTAAAATCTTAATTTACAGAGTTCATTACCTTTCTAAAAAAAACTACATATGTTATACATAAGTATATTTTTTGAAATGCCCTTATCCAAGCCATAAAGTTAAGGTAAAACATTGTATTTGAAGAAAAGACAGAGTGAGGCAAAAATTATAAAGTGTCGTATAGGACTTGTTTCATACTAGTTTAATTATACTATGAATGAAATCATTTTGATCCTTCAAAGTCCTCAGGTATATAAGTATGCATTCAATACACCAGGAAAAATAGTTAAAAGCTTCCATAACTTTTTATAGAATCCCATCTCATAATAGCACATACAACCTTTGGTCTGCCTTTATGTTTCTTTTAGTTAAAGTTTATTTTTAAATGAGCTCAGTAAAAATTTTAAATATTGCTAAAGTTAAGTTATACTGGATTCTTTTATGTGTGCTTTGAAAATAGTGATGAGTAGAACAAAGGCAGGAAGTCAGGAATATTTTAACTAGATATATTAAACAATGAATGAGAAGGTGGGCATATATCTACTCATCCATGTATACACCTTCTATCTTAAACTTGCTGTTGTTATAGTTACATTATTGGTTCATTCAATAATGTCAAAAGAAATACATTAACATAATCTTGTTATATTAGTCATGTATTAAGGCATTTTATTCATTTATTTGTATATTCAATGCATTATTATACTCAAAGAGTTTGAAAATAATATGAGTTTAAATTTTTATCATGAATAAGCTTATTTCTTCTCTTTACTTTCTTCAAATCTTCCAGTATACTCATCCCAGCTTGCCTTCAAACTCATGACCTCTTTTTTTATTTCACAAATTATTATTTTGTGTTTCTATGTATATGTAAATACATATGTATTATTAAATAAATTCTTTAATCCATATTACGCTACCTTCATGTCTTCAGAGATGACAATTTGGCACTGATCAACCAATTGGTACACTCTTCCCTGGGCAAAATCACCTTTACAGCTCCCAGATTTATTTGGTTGCCTGCAGTTCTCTGCATAGGACTGAGGTTTCTTAGCATGCAATCTGGCAAGTTAATTTTTCTTTACATTGTTCAGTTTTTGTTTGCTTGGTTATGCTGATGAGACTTTACAGGTTAAGCTTCTTATTACAATGAGACATAATCTCATCCCAAACCTACAGATTCTCGGAATCTTAAAATGACTTCATACCCTCTTCTAGAGCATTCCTTGAGTCTTTCTTAGGTGCTGTGGTATTTTGTAGCTGTATCCCCTAGGACTGTGCTGCAAAATCCTGCATTTTTGTTGGTTGTGATTTTTTTTTTTTTTGAATTTTTGAGACAGGATTTCTCTATAGCTTTGGAGCCTGTCCTGGAACTAGGTCTGTAGACCAAGCTGGCCTCAGACTCACAGAGATCCTCCTGCCTCTGCCTCTTGAGTGCTGGGATGAAAGGTATGTGCCACCACCACCTGGCTGGTTGTGATTGTGGTTTTCTTAAGAAATGTAAAAGATATCTTCTAACGATTATATTTCTCCAAAGGAGTGAATTCAGTTACAATGAATGTATATTTGCATAAATTCACTAAAATTACAATTACCTTCAAAGCAGTACAGGGAAAGTTATTTTTCAAAAAATATGATGTGTAAATTTAAATGAGCATAAATTTTCTTCTCAAGGGGCTTAAAGAGTATAGAATTACTATATATTTGACTAATCACATTGCATCATGACTGTGGCGAAAACACCAAAACACATACATTTTCCTCAATGGCACAAGTTCTTATAGATAAACAGATAGCATTATCATATGTATGTATATGTATATATATATATCAACATTTATAGATATGTCATGATATATTGCATGTAACATTATATATATACACCAAACTATATATTTCATAAGACACACACATATATAATCACGTGTACATATACAACTTTGGGAAAGAATTACTGCTTCCTATGCACACTTGAAAGTTCAGTGATGTGCCTTGTTAATGGGGCAGTTTTGCAATGCAAGCATAATTGCTGGAGATGATAGAAACGACAGCTGGCTACGCATATGTGATCCTATGAAAGAAAAGATTTTGACAGGTGTCATCGATAGAATGCAATGAATAAATTTTAATAATTAAAATGATGAATACAATGGTCCTAAGTTAGATAAAAATATTTCTACTGACTAAAAATCTGAGCATTCTATCTATCCCAGAGCTGCCATATGTACAAACTAACCAAAGAATTATTCAGTTTGATAAAATGCTGCAAGTAATTTGTTGCTTTATGAGTTTTAAAAAATATTTTGATACTTATTTAAATACCTAAAATACATTTGTGTTTTCTGACTTTATATTACAATTCATAAATTTTATTGAATGATATGCTGCTTTAAATTATTTATAATTTTCCTTAACTAATAAGTAAATCATTGATACTGTATTAAATGACCCTTGTGCTGGATAGAAGACTCATTAAGGAAAAGTTTCTGACACATAAACCTGACAACCTGACCTTGATCCATATATATGATATGATATATGATATATAATAAATATAATATAATATAATAATATATATAGAGAGATGTAACCTCTGGATGTTATCCTATGATCTCCCAAGGCATGCCTTATTGTGTGCTCACCAAACACATACACTCATGAGGCCCATTATTTTTTGTTAATTTGGAGTCAAGTGAGAAGAGTGGACCTCCGTTTAAGGAATTGCCTCCATCAGATGTTTGTGAGAGTAACCATGGATGCATGTAGGCCCAGTTCATTAAGAGGCACCCCTACAGGGCTGATATTTCTGAGGTGTACAAAAGCAGTGAGTTTCCTTCCTCTAATTTCCCTGCCTCCAGGTTCCTTGCTTGAGTTCCTGCTTTTGCCTCCTATGATTGTAGACTGTAACTTGTTAGAAAATAAGATCTTTCCCTCCCCAGGTTTTTTTGTGTTTGGTGTTTATCACAGCAATAGACACACATTAGACACAGAGAGAGAGAGAGAGAGAGAGAGAGAGAGAGACAGAGACAGAGACAGAGACAGAGAGACAGAGAGACAGAGAGACAGAGAGAGAGACAGAGACAGACAGAGACAGACAGAGACAGAGAGAGTCATTGAAATTGAATTGGAAGAGAATGACAAAAGATAACATTCTTGGATTACCATGCACTTTAATTTTTTAGGCTCGTTGTTCTTAGTACTGACTCTCATTTTACTGCATTACCATAAAGCATGCTCAATAATGACACAAGGAAGTTCCAGCAATTTCCTTGTGGTTCAGCATGTAAATTTGTCCTTATATTTTCACTCAGCTAATTTCTTTACAAATGGTTCTTCCAATTAGATATGGAAATTTTTCCTCAGAGTTATCTGCTTACCTTTTGTAGAACATGGCAATTGTTACAAAGGCAAGAATAGTGTGTTCCAGATGGATTTTTTTTTTATAGAGTGGTATCTCTTTGATGGAAAAGAGAGATAGCAATTCATTTAAAGTAAACATCTTAGGTAAAATAGCAGTGAATGATTTCTTAAATTTGCAGCACAGGAAATGTAACATGATGTGGATAACTTAGTGTTTGGAGTTATAACTTTCTTTTATTGGTTAAAAGTGGTTGGATAACATAAAGTAAATTAAAATCACATAAAAATAAGAAACTAACGTATTTCTGCAAAATCCCAGATAAGTCAAAACACTGAAATATATATATATATATAAATGTGTATTTCTTTTTAACCACGATGTGTTTTAAAAAGACATATTCTGAAGTAGGTTTTATTTGACATGTATTCTAATTCAGCATTATTTTATCCAGAAAAACAAGATATTTCAGAGATGTATTCATGATAAAAATGTATTCATCAATGCTTCACTGTTGAGTTAAGAAGTGGTCATATTCAAATACAAGGGTTAATTACTTTCCCTTATGTCTAATTTATCAATTATACAGTATAATTTAATTGCTCTTCATTTAAATGAAGTTCTATAACTTAGAACATGTAGTTCAAACAGTGATATTTACACCAATAGTAGAAAAAAGATTTTGCATTTAGGACACATGCTAGCCCAATGAAGTAACAATTGAAATAAATCTAATATATGTAAAATGTAATGTATAAAAATAATTGAGAAAATTGAAAGTTTTTTATTTTTTCTAATTTGAGCCAATAAAAAAGATTTTATTTTTCATGGTTGAAAATGTGAGTAGAAATAAGAAAAGTACGTAAAAACGCAGTCCATGCAACAGAATATCTGAAAACATTTGCAGTGTGAGTATAATGGAGATATTCCACTAACAGCAAAATGTTGTATTAAAGTGATACTGTTTAGAAGAATGTACATAACAGCTAGGTGCTGAAGATGATTGATACTAGGCTTTAAAAAATAAGTAGAAGAAGAAGAACAGATTCGCTTCCTTCTAAATATAGAAATCACTAATGTCATCCATGATCAAAACAATACACTTGTTATTAATATGACAATGTTATTTGTAAATGTACTATTTGTTAGCTACGAAGTCCTTTTTCTTTAATGGAACTCAACTCCTGGAAACTCCCTGCATAGGATGCTTTAATTGCATTAATGAGAAATAGAGGAATCTATCAGAGAACAAAGCATAGGAAGGAAGGCCCCTGGAGTGGACGTCATCATGGTAAAGGAGTTGGAGGCAGATACAATAGGCTCAGGGGCTGAGGCACTTCTCAGACTCTTCAGAGAGATAAGGGAACATGAAGTGATTCCCATGGAATGGAAGCACTCAATCATAATTCCTATATACAAAAAGGACAGACTGGACTTTTCAAATTGGTGTTTAATTCATTCTACCATAGCAGTAAAATCTCCATTTTTCTGCAAAGGAACAAGGGCAAAACAGAGGAAATTCTAGCAGAGACCCAGTATGGATTCAGAGCTAAAAGGAACACAATTGATCTGATCTTCATTTTGAGGCAACTGGCAGAAAAATACAAAGAATTTGGAAAAGACTTATATATCTGTTACACTGACTTCAGGAAGTCATTCAATAACATTTGGATAAAAAAAAACTTTAGTAAACAATGAGGTTCTACAGGTACCCAGAGAAAAATCATAAAAATACTAGAAAAATGCCTATAAAGATATCTTTCTGCCGGGCGGTGGTGGCGCACGCCTTTAATCCCAGCACTTGGGAGGCAGAGGCAGGCGGATCTCTGTGAGTTCGAGACCAGCCTGGTCTACAAGAGCTAGTTCCAGGACAGGCTCCAAAACTACAGAGAAACCCTGTCTCGAAAAACAAAAAACAAACAAACAAACAAAAAAAAAAAACAAAGATATCTTTCTATCAATCAAAGTCTGTGAAGAACTAAGCGATCAGTTTAAGACAATCATATGTGTGTCAGGGATGTGTCCTCTCACCATTACTCTTTAATATATTCCTGGAATTAATAACAGCAACATCCCTGAAGGATGAGTAGATAGGTGTGCAGATGCGTGGTGTGCAAATCAATAACTAGTGTCTCACCAACAATACAGCACTACTTGCTGAAAGTCCAAATGAGCTGCAGGCCATAGTAAATAGAGTGGTGGAAGTCAGTGAAAACCTTGAAATGAAAGCAAATATTGAGAAGACTGAGATACAACACATGGGAAGGGCACACAAAGATTTCAACATTGTAATAATGAATCTGAACCTCAAGCAAATAATCAACTTTGTCTATCAGGGAGGAAACCTCAGTTTAAAGGAGGGAACTATTTCAGATGTCAAGAGGCAAATAGGGATAGTGAGGACTGTACTCCAGGCACTAGGAAAGGTTTGGTCAGCAAGAGAAATCATGACAAAAACAAAATGACCACTATATGAGATACTTGTCTTGAACTACCTTCTTTGTAACTCCCAAACCTGGACAATGAAATGCTCCTCAGAACAGCGGCTGAAAATCTTTGAGATGACATGTCTCAGGAGGATTCTAGGTGTCACACAAAGAGACAGCCTGCGCAATGATAGCGTTAAGAAATGCATCCATCTACAGAAGAAAGTAAACTAAAGAATAAGACAACGGTGCTTGAGATAATTTGGCCATGCTATGAGAATAAATGATGAACAGATACCTGAAGATAGCACTGCTGGGAAGAGTACATATAATAAGACAGAGAGGAAGGCCCAAAAAAACACTGCATAGACAGCCTAAAGGAAGAATGGAACCTTGGGTATGACAATAACACAAGCATTTAGAATTGCCCAGGATAGGAACAACTGGAGACCCGCCATCATCAGGCTGCCCATGCATGTTTTAGCATTGCTGGGATATAAAGGATGCTAAATAATGATGATGATGATGATTGTTTATAAGACCTAGAGTTATATGTGATTACATTATTGTTCTTACTACTGTAAGCTTGTTGAAAAGACAATTAGAACCTGTCCATGCTGTGTCTTTCTACAATCATTTTTCATTAAGTCTTTGCACAAAAGAAAATAATAACAAAATAAGAATAACCTAGAAAATGAAAATAAAATAGTTGAGGGTGACTTGAGAAAGGTGTGAATGGAAAACCCACAGATGAATACAAATGTGGTTCTTGTTCCTGACGCAGTCACTTTCTGAGGAGAGTGTGAGCACAGAAAATGCTTGACTCAGATAATGATGGAGTTCTTACCTAATAAACAAGTGTTGCAATCTGAATGGAAGAGGTCTATAGAAGAATATCAGACATCACCTGAAAGATATCAACACAAACACTTTAGAAGAACACAGAAACAATTAGTAAAGCTATAGAATAATTAAAAATGTATGATCAAATATATATATTGGTGCCTAATTTTCCCTTGCATAACTGGCAATCATTCTGAAGTAAAAGAAAGTAATTCTAAAAATAATTGTGAGTGAGTAGCCAAAATTAGAAGATATTGTAACCATAATCACTGGGTCTCATCAAACAAAAATCGCTCAAGAAAAAACAGTACCATTTGTTTATTTATTAAATAAATGTTTCTCCTTATTTCATCTTACCCACAGGTTAGCACATGAGAAAAAAATAAACCTCTTTATTCTCTGTTGTAAAAAATTGATTTAGATACAGAAACAAAACATAAAATATAAAAATATAAAAGCATCCAACATAATTTCCTGAAATTAGTATCTCTTAAAATTTAAGCAATTACTTTAATTCATTAATAATTCACAGAAAGAATCAATGTAAATATAAAATGATAAACTGATCGAATAAATTTCTTCCTATGCAACATAAATTAATACTGACATGAGTGGTGTTGATTGGAGATGTTCCCAGTGTGTGGAAAACTCTATGCATCTCACAGCTATCAGGGTTCTGATCCTAGCAAACAGTGCAGAGCCGCAGGGTGTTTCAGGGTGCAGGGTGTCATCCTCCACAGCATTCCATTTAATCCAAATGTTAGGGAAAATGGGATTGAAAGATCCCAACTTAGATGGTACCATATGGGCTGGATCATTTTTGTTAAGTTGATATAAATTAGGATGCCCGGGAAGGAGTAACCTTACCTGGAGATTGTCTCCATCAGCATGGCACTTGGACGTGTGTGTGAAGCATTTAACAACTGGCATTTGGTGAAGGAGGGCTCAGGTGACTGTAGGCATTGTCACCCCTGGGAAGGTAAGACTAAGCAGTGTGAGTAAGGTCACTGAGCAAACCAGGGTATGGTGCCAAGTTAGCAATAGTGTTCCTCCATCATCTTTACTTCAGTCCCTGCCTCTAGGTTTAGAGGTTTTTGTGCTCCTCGCCTGATTTCCCTTGATGACAGTCTGTAAGCTGTAAGCAGAAATAACAAACCATCTCTTTCCCAGGTTGTTTTAGGTCAGTGCTTTATCACAGGGACAGGACAGAAATCTTGATTGAGACTGGAGTACTGCTCTGAAGGACAAGACTATGTTGTTTCATAGGAGGATTGTGGAAGCATTTGAAATTTGGAGCTGTTTTAGCAACAGTGTTAGATCTCATCAGCAATAATCATATTATAACATGTTTAAAATACCATTGTTGTGAGAAGTTCTCTACTCCTAACTGGACATGAAAATGAGATGCTGTGCTCCCTGTCATTCCTACTAAACATGATCAGTTTTACAGCAATCTCACAGCATATGCTTAAAAGATACTTCTAAAATTGCTCAATTAGCACTAAAATTTCAAGGTAATGTGGTCATCAAAGAAGAAAATTAACTTACTTGCCAATATAATGTTTACATGTTATTTTACAAACATACTTAAAGCACAATAAAATTGAACTTTCAAAAATTAAACTGTTGTGACTGAGGTTGATGTTACTTTGAAGTAATTTTGATGACTGATAGCCTACTGTCTCAGTGACAGTCAGTTTGAAATCAATTATTCAAGTCTTTGTAGTTGCAAATATTAAGTTAATATTTTAATAGTCACCAAAGAAATGAACTCTACATAAATTTACCGATTTCCAAATTTGTCAATGATGATCAACTCAAAAAAAAGTGCCGTTTTATAAGCAGCGTTTGAACTGTTTTTCCCCTTCTTTTCACAGTTTAATCTGTCTACCTAATACTTTTGAAATCCACTAGCAACAAGTGCAATCTTGCATATTTCAGCTATAGCCAACTGTTGTTCAATTATTATGATCCAATGTCAAATCTTGACTCTATTAAGATTTATTCATTCTACACTGGAACTGGGCTTCACGATGTTTCATGTTGATTGCCTGTGATTGTATAGTGGTCTCCATCAGTTGTAAAGACAATTTTCCCTGATGAGGGGTGGAGTCATAAGTTTCTATAGATATAAAGACAAATATTTATAGATTGTTGTTAGGGGTTAGGCTGGTTTAGTGAATTAGTCATTGTAGAATCTCCTGCAATGAGCAACATTTCACTGGCACTGACCTGTTATCTAGGTTTAGAGTATTAGGCATGATTTGCATCTTGTTGAGTGTATCTAAATCCAATTGAGGAATTATAGGTTACCACCAAGATATATATGCCATTACTGCACCCACACGGTTATCATGCTTTGCTCATCATTCATCTTAATCATAGGCAGCATACCTGGGTTGGGGGTTTGGTTGCCTCCCTCCTTTGGAAGCATGCACAGTGCCTTTCTGATACCATGCTTTTTTTTTGAACCATAATATCTATCCCTCATTATTTAATGAAAATCCCCAATCCTTAAAGGAGCATATTAAACTTTGTCAATAATATCATATTTTCTAACACTGGCTATGATTAGGCAAATTACATTAGTTTTTTTTGTTTGTTTTTGTTTCTGTTTTAATTTTAAATGCCATATTTACTTTAATTTATACATCAAAATATATTTTAGAATATTTTCAAGTATTATATATCCATGTAGTCAGGATATATTTTATGAGAGAAGAATAAAATTTAAAAAATTCTTTTTGATGAATACTGGTCTTATGTTTCATAACCATATGAAAACCCATTATAAAAAACAAATATGTGGTCCAGCAGTAGTGGTGCACACATTTAATCCTAGCACTCAGGAAAAGGAATCAGGTGGATCTCTTTGAGTTTGAGTCCAGCATGGTCTACAGAGATAGTTCCAGGACATCTAAGACTGATATACAGGGACACTCTGTCTCTAAAAACATAAACAAACAAACAAAAGAAAACATGTCCTTATAGAGTCCTTTAGAGTATAAGAGTGTGAGATACAATCTAATGCAACCACTAAGTGAATTCAGGACCTCATGTAAGGCAGTCTCTGCTTTTCAGCTATGCACATGCACATAAAACTGCACAACCAAGGCAGTACTCTTCTTACATGGAAAATCCCCAGAGCCTTATATTTAACAATGTTCTGTGTATTATTGACAAACACAAGAGCATTACATGTGTTTTTAACATTGGTGAGATAGTCTTAAAATGGTAAGCAACATGATGCTGTAAATGCAGAGAAATTTTAGTATTTGGAGATTTGATCTGCCTGATTTAAGAAAAAAAAGGGAAGTATGAACAAGCCAGAGTATCTGATGTGTCATGTTTATTTTTTGTTTTGTTTTTGAGATTACAATATAAATACAACATTTCCACCTTTCCTTTCCTCACTCCAAACTCTCACATATGCCCCTCCTTTCTTCCTGTCAGGTTGGTGGTCTCTGTTCTTTTTCAAACATTTTTATTGTGCATGTATGCACATGTGTGCATATACACAAACACTCATAAGCTCTCTCTCTCTCTCTCTTTCTATATATATATATATATATATATATATATTCCAATACAAATGAACTATTTTATACATGTGTCATAGTTTCTATTTACAACCCAACTATGCTATGTAACTAGTATGCATTGCACACCACTCCTCAGAAGTCATAATTAACAAGAGACCCTTATTTTGCTGCTGCTTAGCAGAAAATCCAGATTATCTCCTTTGAAATGACTCACTCTCCCAAACTAATAGTTGAAGATAATTAATGAACACAAAGGACCTGAATTACTATAGGAAAACATTAAACAAGTTGGAATGCAGACCACAGACTGACTGTCAATACTCTTTCTGGAAGAACTTACTCCTTTTGTGGATTACTCCCTTGTGCTCTCGTGGGTTCACATTGCTGCTAAGCAAGTCTGTGCGAGTGAGGAGTGGGAGTTGAAATCGTGAGGAATCTAGATCAGCATTTTAAGGAAATATAAGTTTAGATGTGTGTGAGGATGACTCCAACATAAGCTCTAATTGTTCTTAATAATAAATACCTGGAGTCAGATATAGGGGTGAAAGCTGAGAGATCAGAGAAGCAGAGCTGACAGCCACTAGAGTTCATACCTCTACCAATGTTCAGAGCAAAGGGAATCCTGTCTTCTGTATCCTCAGACTGCACTGCTTCCTCAGACTGCTGCCTCAGATTGATTGCTTCCTCAGACTGCACTCAGCTCCTGTCTCCTTCCGCCTTATATTCCTCTCTGCCCAGTCATAACACTCCCGTCTCCACCTGCCTAGTGCTGGGATTAAAGGCATGTAATCTCAACTGCTGGAATCACCTTTGTGTGAACTCTGTTTCTTTTTTAGTCTGGATCAATCTAACATAATCCATGGTTGCCTTGGTCTCCTAGAGATTCATCTGCCTCTCTCTCCAGAGTCCTGGAATTAAAGGTGTGGCCACCATTGCCTTACCTCTAGTGGTTTAGCTCTGCACTCTGATCTTCAGGCAATCTTTATTTGTTAGATCATTAATAAAATATCACTACAGATGACACTGGTATGTAAGCACAGATGTCCTTGAAATGATGAATGTCATTTAAAAGGACAAAGTAATGTTAGGATTTATTGCAGAACAAAAAGACAGATTTCAACATTTGGTAATCAGCTATTCGCACAGCGAATTTCTATTGTAGACTACACAAGACAAAAATTACTCTTCAAAATAAACTAGAAAAATTTTGGAAATGATTATAGAATCCATATGTCTAGATTATAGAACAACTTACAACAAAATTGGGCAATTGCAAAACCAATGCTGTTGAAATCTTACACATGAGTAAATATTTTCACTGACAGCTTGAATTTAGCTATCATGGAACGCTGGCAATTTGTAATGTTTTAACCAAGGCAATACTTGTAAAAAAATAAAAGGAAATGGACAAAGGGTGTTGTTGAAATGTCCATTTCCATAAAGGATATCACATCTGAAGAAAACGAGAGGTTTATGACATTGTCATTCGTAAGTGTGTATTATAATTGTGTTTATATAAAGTACAAATTACAACTTCTGAGAAATGTTTATAAATCTCCTCGTATTACCATGACTCATGATTAATTTCTAAAAGCTTCTTGTGAAAATAGTGTGTAGTTTCACATGTATCTATAATGAATAGCATTCTTAAATGTATGACACATAGTTGTTAATAAAATGTGTTACCTTTAGATTTACTACAATAGAAATGTAAGAACCTAAATAAAAATTCAATATTGAAATATTTAAGAATACAAAAAGGATCTGAAATGATTTCAAAATGTTTTAATTAAGAAACTGGGGTAATGAATAAAGGCTGCTTTGGGCCTGATAGAGCAGAACTTAGGTAGGCGAGAAAACAGAACTGAATGCTGGGAGTAAGAAGGGCAGAGTGAGAGATGCCATGGATCTTCTGCCTGAGACAGACGCCGATTAGAATCTTGCCAGTAAACCACAGTCACGTGGTGATACACAGATTAATAGAAATGGGTTAAATTAAGATGTAAGAATTAGCCAATAAGAAACTAGAGCTAACAGGCCAAGCAGTGCTTTAAAGGAAAAAAAAAAAAAAACTTGTTATCCTGGCAATTCAATTTAATCAAATTTCAATTTGTTGGCTATTTTTACAATGACGAATTGTGAAAGAGTCCTGCAGCTGATGAGTCTATTTGTGATGGACATATGTGGGAAGCAGATTACGGATGAAACTCTTAGCCGTAGTTGGTACACATTTATCTTACATCTACTGTGGACTAGAGTAAAACTATTCTGTCAGTATCTAGGTTTTAAAAGATATGTTTAATTTTAAAACTTTAAAAAGTATCTCCATATCTTTTTTTCTGTATAGAAAAATATTACTTTAAATTTAAATTTTTTCAGTTGTTCGTTGAAAAATATGTGCATGTATGCAATGTATCCTGATTATATCCATTGTACACTATTTTTTCCAACTCCTTCAGAACAATCACTTCAGATGTGTACCCAATTTCAAGTCTCCCTCTTTTTGTTTTTTTAAACCCATTGAGTCCAACTAGTATGTTTTCTGTGTGCATGGGTATGGGTTCCTCCACTGTGACATTGATAACCTGCCAATTGCCTAACCTCCCAAAAGTGATTTTTCCTGTTCTAGAAGTCTTCAAATATCAAAAGCTCCCAAGTTAGTTGAAGGGACTCATGAGCCACTCCCTTCAACCTTGATGTGAAGACATAAGTTACAAACAATCCCACACCAGAATTATGGATAATAAAAGAGTTATTGGTTCAAGGGGAAAAGTTACAGATCACTGTCCTAGACAACAGTCCTCTTAGCGAACAGGAATAGAGTGTAGCAGCCAGAAGCAGGAGCTTGCAGCAGGAGCCTGCAGCAAGAGAGCAGGGGCACAGTTACAGCTGCTTTTATAGTATTAGAGATCACACCCAAGTGGGCTGTATCTTAAAGACTATTGGCTGAAGGAGCAGAATATGCTCCCACAGCATTGATGGATTTTTAAAACTGGTTTTATTTTGTGCAAGTGCTTGTGTCAGGTAAATACAGATGTTGTGAGTTCATATATGTAACAGGCATGTCAGGTTCAAAGGACAACATTTCACAGCACATTTTCTTATCTCCCAGATCTCATAATCTCAATGACCCTCTTCTGAAATATTCCTTAAACTTTGTGGGTAAGCGTTGATAATTATGTCTCGACTGTGGCTAGACATTCATAGTCATTCTTTTCAGCACTTTAGGAGTTATTAGCCTCTGTGTTAATTATTACCCAAAACATTTCTAACTTTGGTTGAGAGCAAGACAAATATATGGCTATGAATGTAAATACTTAAGGGATTTTGACAACTTGACCATTTAAAACAGCATTAAACATTCTCTGTTGGGATCTATGAATTACCTACCCACGGGTACCATGCATGAATTCCTTCCTCTGGGACAATGCTTAAGTCCAATCAAGAGAGTAACTGGCTATCACAATAGTTGGTCATGCTGATTTTGCACCAGTAGGCACATCTTGCATGGCTGGCTGGTACAGTAGCATGGAGGCCCCAGCATTGGGTAAGATCATTGATGTCTTCTTCCTACCTTCAGCCTGCATAACACCTTCCAAAACTTTGAAATCTAGCCAACTGGGAATTTCTTGTTCCTTTAAATAATGACTTCTCTGTATCCCTCATTCACAGTGCATGTTATCTTCAGCAACAAGGTCTTTCTTCTTGTTCTTTTTTTTTAAGTTTTAATTTCAAAATTACAATGAACTCAAGATGTTATACTCAGTCTTACATTTTAAAGAAAAAGTAAAAGTGAAATTAGAAAAATTTTACAACTCATGTATAGTTGTAACTAGAAGCATTCTCTATTCCACTGGTCCCCCTGAACCAGATTGATTCTCTCTGCGCACCAGTTTCCCACAACCACTTATTAAAATAATCACTCTGGGGCTTAATATTTGTAACAGTTATCTGGCCAAGACCTTAGGCTATTACCGGTTAGCTCTTTCTATGAATTAACCCATATCTACTAGTTTCTATTTTACAATGGGACTTGTGGCTCACATTTTGCTTCTTGGATAGCTCCATGGCATCTTCCCAATTCTGTCTTCTCTCCCTCTGTATCTTTGTTTGGACTTCCCACCTAGCAATATTTTGTCTGGCTATTGGCTGAAACTGCTTTATTTATCAACCAATAGGAGAAACATATAGTCACAGCATACAGAATGACAAAGATATCCCACATCACATAGTCTCAGGATAAAGCACATAAACAGCTAGCCCCATGATTTCTGATTCATGGCATTTGATCTACTGTGATATATACTCTAGTTGAAGTATTTCAAGCCATTTTGGAACTGAATTTCCAAACTGAGTATAATAATTCACAGTCCTTTCTGCATGATGAGAAAATGTTGCAAATCATAATTTTTATATTAGGTTGACATTTCTTTTTAACTAGATAAAACATTCAGGTATGGGAAGGGCTCAAAAGGCCCAAATCAGAGTACTAAAAGGTAAAACTCGTTTTAGGCAGTAGTGTGGTGATTCCCCCACATCTTTACCATTGGGAAAAATCAATCCACAATCATACAAGAATGAAACTTAGTTCATCCTGACTTTATTGTAATCAGTGCTGGAATGGGACTTGTACAGCCTCTTCCAAATCATTTTACTTTACACATATTTAAGCACAGCATAATTTTTGAAAAATATCCTAATAGAATAATTAACTCAGTTTCCAGTGTACAACAATTTAAAACATGTTTACATTAATATTCCTTACAAAGTACATTTTGTCTCTTTCACAAGAATGAATACTGTTGACTCAGAGACAGTACCCAAGATTTAGTGTCTAGGAAGTTCTAATGAGCTAATCATAACACCTGTGTGTGTCATGCGTAGCCTGTCCCTAATAATATATAAGTCTCTCAGTTGTTGGAAAGCACAAGTGGTGTCACTCATAAGAGTGGAATTTCTGGTCTAAAAACAATTCTCAAAATTTAGGGGAAAAGAACTTCAATAAGTGAAAGCATACATTCTGGGAGATGGGGACCAAGCGTATCTCATCAGATACTAAAGGTTCACCAGGGTATAAAACTAAATCATTCTTATCATTCCAGGAAGAGCAGCTTTGCACCTCATTCCACTGAAGAGGTAAACTGTCTAACTTCCCTGGTTTCTCCAGTGTTTATCTGCATGCACAAGGCCTTTGTGCCCTTTACACAGAGGTGCTCATGCCTTTAATTCCTGCACTCACACTGAGGAGGCAGAGGCAGGTATATCTCTGTGAGTCCAAGGTCAGCTGTGTCTACACAGCCTGTTCCAGGACAGCCAGGTCTTCACAGAAAGACCCTTTATTAACACAACAAACACACACGCAAATAACAATAAGGTTAAAGCTTTTTGGGAGAGAGGGAGTCATTTTCTTAGTGATGAAGTCTCATGTAAGTGCCCAGATGCCAGGAACTAACTGTCTCCCATGAAAATAATCCTAACTAAATTCACTGGGCCCCAAATTCAAAACAACAAACAAAAGACATGAAAATATGAGTGTGCTTGTTGGAATTAGAGATTTTCTGAGACTGTGATAAGTAGCAGTTCCCAGGTTATATGTATGTAAAATTGTCAAATCGTATTAAAAACTCAATCAAATAGTCACTCTAGAGAATGAGTATCTACTTCTCTTCAAAGTTTGATCACACTGAAATTTGTTAAAAATGTTTGTTTTGTTTTTAATCATGTGTATGTATGTTTGGGTGAGGTATATATGCATGTGACTGCAAGTATGCTCAAGGAATCAAAGAGGACATAGAATTCTTGGAGATGAAGGTACATATGGTTGTGATTCCCATGACAGGGATATTGGAAACCCAGCTCCAGTCTCCTGCGAGAACTGTTTAATCAAAGATAAGATGTAACCAAATAGCCATATCTCCATCTCCCAGAAATATAGTTTTAAAAGCATGTCCATGTCAAATTCTCAGCTGAATACTATGGTCAAAGGTGATTAAATCTTTGTTCTACAAAGAACATTGTATTTTAAAGAATATGATGATCCAATAGGAAAATACAGCCCCGAATAATAGATGCTAGAGGGACGTGAGTATAAAACGTTCATTGTGGTTCCTGTGTAAATGGCAAAGACTGCATACTGGAACTTTTATCAGCAAATAATGATCCTCTAAAGGGAGTAGTAGTTTCCATATATGGATTAAACTGGTTTCCTGAAATCTATGCTTTAAGTTTTAAAATATAATTCCATAAGAATGGAAGCCTTACATATTTAACTCATTTTCATTCTAACGTATTTTTAAAATAGACATTATACTTGTTTTCTATGTGTTTAATATTATTTCTCCACACAGAAGAGAATATTTTGTGGAAACCATTTATCTGCTCCCATTGGGAGACATATTCATCAGTTAACCAGCCCATAGAACAAAAACAGTAAGGGAAGCAGCTGGAAGGCCTTATGATAGTGTTATATAGATTTGGTTAGGAAAATATTCATATCCAATTAATTTACATGCTTTAAAAAGGCAAGGGGTAGAAATTTCTGGGTCATATTTCCCTATATGTACTATGGTTGGTGTTTTCTGATCAAGATTTTATTGTTTCAACATACACCAACATATTCAAGTAATTCTAAGCTTCTGTATTTCTACATGCTTTAAGACAATTGGGTGTTCTCTTATTTTCCCCTCTGTTTGCAGGTGAGTGAATCTATCTATTTGATCAAGGTTATCTTTACAGTTTGGAAAAATGATAGCAGTCCAATTCCCATCCCACATGTTATGTTTTCTGTGCACGAGAGGTTTTTTGTTGTTTTGTTTCTTTTTTTTTTCATGATTTTTCTGTCTGCTCTGCTACCACACGAGAATTACATCGATGGATCACTGCTGTATCCATCCACCAAAAACAGTAATTTCCACATTGTGTTTACTCAGTTTTTGTCTATTTTCTACTTTCCTTTTATAAAGGAACTGAATACTTTATGTAAAATCCTGAGCCAGATAACAAGTTCTTCCATTCTCTTTTCCTCCATGCCCTGTTTTCAAGGGTTAGTTAGGATCTGTCTTCTTCCAAGGATAAAGCTAATGTGACATAGAAAAGTTGTTTTTGGAACTGTGAATATTACAGTGACATGCAGAGCAAACATGGTATATAAAGTTGGTTGCAAACTTCCTAGGGACATCATTTACCTAATTGTATATGAGGTCTGAGGGAGAGCATAACTCATGAGCATTGAATATCAAACCAAAAATGGAGTGGAATGTTATTTTATTTTAATAAATAAATCTTGCCTGAAGACCAAAGGCAAAGCTAAAGCCACTAGAGGTCAGGCAATGGTGACCCACACATTTAATCCCAGGATTTGGGAGATAGAGACAGAGTCAGATCTATCTCTGTGCAATGGTTGTAAACTATGAAAAATAATAATAAAGCATGTGGGTGGGGAAGGACAGGCAGGCTGAAAGGATCTTTGGCTGGTGGACAGCTAGAGGGCCATGTTGATATTCATAGCATGTTGGTCTGTGTTTCCACCAAGAGCCATGTCTTGGTCAATAGTCCTGATACAACTGGGAGCTATGCTGATGTACATGGTCATGTTCCTACCCAAGGTCATCCAAATGTCCATGGCCTATGCCACCTCCTGAGGTCATATCTCTCTCCATGGGCTGTGGTGCCACATGGGACTATGTTTATATGGATGGCCTGTGTGGCCACCTAGAGTTATCTAGATGTCTGTGACTCATCTGTGATCTGTGCTGTTGCCTAAGGTCATGTTGGTGTCTTTGTTGGTGTCTGTGACCCATTTTTCCCTATGCTGATGCCCATGGTCTGTGATGCCTCTGGAAACTAGGTGGAAGTCCTTGGAGTGTGTTGATGTTGGCTATCATGTAGATGTTCTTGGTCTGTGATGTTGCCAGAAACCATGTAGAGGCCCAGGATCCATGTTCCTGTTGTCTTTGAAGGGCAAGGAAGGTCCATTTTTAGTGACACTGATGACTGCAGATACACAGTTGAGAAGGAGGGACATAGAAGGCTTCTGTGACAACCCCTAACCCCACCCCAATATCCCCCACCAAAGGTAATAGCATAAAAAGAAAAACATCAAAGAGAACTCTTAAAAATTGTGATAAGACCTAGTACTCTTGAGGCAGAGACAGGTGGACCTCTGTGAGTTCAAAGCCAGCCTGGTCTAAAAGACTTAGTTCTAGGACAAACACCAAAGCTACACAGAGAAACCCTGTCTCGAAAAACAACAAAAATTGTGATAAGAACGTTGAAGTGTAGCTCTCCATAGTTAAGGGCTTCTGGCAGGAGTACTGGTGGAGAAGGACCCTGGAAGTTTGACCTGCTCTAGTGAGTATATGGACAACAGAAATTCGGCTTCTTTTTCCTTTGGTTTTGTTTCTCTTTGTTCTTTTTTTTGTTCAGGGGGTTGGAAGTGACAAGGGGAGTGGGCAGACATGAGGGCCAGAGAAGTAAATATGATCAGGTGCATGTTGTGAAACTCCCAAATGATCAATAAAAATGTTATTGGGAAATAAATAAGAAATGGACTTTCAATGACAGAAAACCGGAAAAGCAATTAGTTTAAACTGATTATACACCCTTACAAAGGACTAGCTAAAATAAAATGAGAAAATATTTATCAAAATATTATCAAAAAGATTTTGCAAAACTCTGCTTCAAAAACAACCTAATATGTTTTACTTGCAATAGATACATGGTAATTGAGCAAAGTTATAAAGTGTAGTATGATGTTTCAATAAATGTACACATTACTTAATGATCACATCAAGATAATATACATACTTATTATCATAAACATTCATTTCTTTGGAAAAATATTCAAACACCTCTTGTCATCATCACACAAGGCCCACCTTGAGGACCACGCCTGGCTTATTCTATTCTTAATTGTGTGCTTGTGTGTGAACGCACACACACACATGTCTATAGGCATGCATGAGTGCAGAAGCTAATGAAGGCCAAAAGAGTGCACTGAATTAGCTTGATCTGAAGTTAAAAGTGGTTGTTATCCACATGGAATGAAAGCTAGAAATTGAATGCAGATTGTATGAAAAAGCAATGTGTCTTCTTACCTGCTGAGTCATCTCTCCAAACCCAGAGATGAACATTTAAATGTTAAATAAAAGTCATGATAACAGTACTTCATTTGCTGTCAAATACAACAAATAATTCAATAAGGAAGACTCATCAAAGTCATACAATCATGAGAGATAAACAGAAATGTCAGCAACTGAAATGTAAATGATAGGAGTATATTACAGGATATTTATGTCTTCGCAAATATATGAGAAATGCCCCAAAATTAAAAATAATCCATCATCTGAAAAATTACACATGCCTTAGTAAATGTCCACTGCCTTATTATTTTATAAGAGCATAATAATTAGAGAAAAATAGCATTAATGAATAATAGTTTATATCTGTCATTGTTCAGGTAAAAAACAAATTTTTAAAAAATTTTTAAAACTGATGGTAATTATGTATTTTTGCTTCTTAACATGGGTCCAAGAATTCCAAAGACTGTCTATGTGTTCTGGGTTTAATCATATCAAAAACATGCAAATCCTGTACTAATAGTTATTTATTTATACATTTTTTTTGAGACAAGGTCTCAATATGTAGTTTTGTTTGCCCTTACTCTCTACCAAGTTGGCATCAAACTCAAAGAGGTCAGCCTGTCTCTCTCTCCAGAGTGCTGGGATAAAGGGCATTCACCACCACTGTGCAGTGCCTGTACTAATCTTAATTGTTCAGAGTTATGTAGCTATTTGTAGTATAACTGAATTTGACCTTCAAATAAACGTACCCTACATGAAAATTACACTATGCAACACATGAATGTTATATGTTATAATTTACATGGTATTAACTTCTAATGTGAATCTAGCCATAGGTTTGGTTAAAAATACTTGCTGATTATACTTGGCCCTATTTTTTAATCCCTAGAATTAACTGTTATTTTAAAAGACTGAATAATTTCATAAGTAGCACTGAGTTGCATCATTGAGTTATGCATTCTCTTATTTTCAAATAAAAATTGAATAAATCACATGTATAAAATGTGAATTTAAATCCTGAACCATATACACATAATTAATACTAAATTGTTCTTTTTGCTTTAGCAAAAAAAGGACTTCAAACCTGGAGATATAAACACAATCGCATTATAGTACTTATAACCTAAACAATACTATTACTAGTATAGAAATACAATTTACTGAAATGTTATCCACTGTATAAAATAATGCATCTATCAGTTTGTGTTGGTTGGATGAATAAAATTTTGTCATGTGAAAATAAAATGATTTTCAGAAAGTAACTAATCTTGATCTTCTTTCTCAAACAATATTGATATAGATCCATAAATCTCAAATTTCTAGGAGGTTATAAATACTCTCATCACTCTCTAACATGCAACTTGAATGCACCAGGAGGTGGTCCCTTCACTAACCAGCACATGGCCCATCACACAACAAAACCCTCTCTCAGAACCTTCCCCATTTACTTTTTCTTTATTCTACTCAGTCTGACATCTGTGTTCTCTGTTTTAGAAATTAGTGGGCATGTCTACGTGAAGATACTGACTTGACATTCATTATACAATAAAAGAAGGCAAAGGAAAAAAAAAAGAACTCAGAAAAGTCAACTCTTGACCGCTCAAGAGGCTAACAATAAGAGGCAACAAGGCATTCGGAAGACCTCAGAGACTCGACGATAGCCTTCAAGGGCCAAATTTTCTTGACGTGGAAGAGAAAAGCAGCTGAACTGCAAAATACTGGCAAAAAGCAAGTATTTAAAAAATTTAAAGTATACTTTATTAAGTATACTTCCATGTCTTGTATTGTTTTGTCATGTATTTACATTAACTATTACAGAAATATTTATTCTAAAGGGCAGTCGGGAAGTTTTTGCTAGTTTTTGCTTTTTCTTGTTTTCTTTCCATTTGAGTGGATAAATTGATCAGTATCTTTGCTGAATGAAAATACATCATGGCAAGAAAACCAAATTCAGACGGAAAATTAAATTTTCATGAGGACCAAAGATATAGCCAGAAACCCATTTGCATAGGAGCAGTGGAGTAACACTGATTTCTGCCACCACTTACAGCCTTTTGCATATCCAGGGGAAATTACGGGGACTGACAGACTATCAACCTACACAAAGCCTCAGTGGAGAATAAAAGCTTGGTTGGCTTTGCACATCCTGTGTCAGGGCACACAACCTGGAACTGCTTAAAAAGACGTCTGTTGTCGGCGTAAGTGTATATGTAATCTTCCCATGCTTTCAACACCATCTTCCAAATGCAATTGAATACTGAAGTGGCCATGAATTAGTTGAATAGATTGAGAAATCACCTCTGTGCTTTTAGACTGGGAGGGAAAACATTGCAACCTAAAAAGCATTATGGATGCAGTATGGAGTCTTTTGAGTTGCATTTTATCAATTTGTGTGACTCGGAATACAGCGATATATAAATGTTAGTAGTCACTAAGCACATGTAAGCAGGTGCAGTGTGCTTTGCCAGAGGAGAGCTGACACTTTTATGAGATCTCTCAGCTGGAATGGCAAAGGAGCATGGGAGGAGAAAGGGGGAAACACCTGTCACCCACTCATTTTATTTTCCAATCATAGTATCTTGAAGGGAAAGAAATTGCATTAAAATGAAATATCTACCACGACTGAGATGGAGGCATTGTATCCTCGCTGTTTGCATCCATTACTTCCATACTGAGAGAATTTTAAATGCAGCGTAATATGTCTCACAAGGATGTATTAAGAGGAGTGTGTGTTCGGTGGAGGCAAATTCTTTGCATATTGCATGTGATAAACCAAAATCTGAAATTATGTTTTATACTTTGTGTGAGAGAATGAGAATATTTTAATTGAGTCTCATTTACTTTCTTGGTATACCTTTTGATAACAGTGAGGAATGGGGACAACAATGTAAGATTCCAGGAAAAAATAAATACATTGAATAAATGACCCCTGAACCAATCTATCAATGACTGAATCAATCAGTCTGTCAAGTTGGGAAAAATTATAAGCCATAGAGGAAGAAATCTTGTAAAAGAGACTGAAACTAGTAGTTGCTTACAAAAGATTATTAATTGTAAAATAAATTTGTAAGATATCAGAAAGTATAAATGTCTTCAGATTTAAAAGATCTGCTAAAAATCAGTTTGTGCAGGAGAAAGAAAATTACTTCTAAGAGGATGAATTTGGAAGCAGGTATAAAAACACATATATGAGTTATATATTTTACATGGGATCTAGAAGAAAGCCCTTCTTGAAATGCATGGGGAAAGTGCTGGTGGTGGCACTCAGAGTTAGATTGTTGAAGGGAGATGAATAAAAACATCAGAACTGACCTTTACTTCTGTTACAGCCATCAAACAGGCTATTATTAATCCAAACAATATTATTAAGGGCTTAGTGAGTGTGCCCCTTTATCAGGTATGAACAAAACTTCGTAATTTCCTTTGGTATCTATGGTAAAATTAGTGATTTTCATCAGACAAACAAACAAACAAAAAAAAAGAATATGACTTTAAAATGAAATAACTTCATGGTGTAGCAAATACCTGTGAAATTTCTAGATCAACTGAGAAAAAGTTATCTATTCCCAAATACTCTTCCACCTTTCAGCTCTTTAGAGTTATAGCTTATACCTTTCTTCTCCAGAGTATTTCACTTGAAAGTGAATTGAACAACTTAAACTACTGCCTAGCCCTTTCTCAAGCCATGAAAGGTGTTTCAGTGGAATCAGAGCAGAAGAAAGAAGTCAGGAGGAAGGAGAGAAGGCAAGAGTTTCAAGATGAAGGGCAGCTTCTTCGAGACCTCTTGGAAGACTTTGGTGGAGCGAAAACAAGATCAAGAGGTGGCTAAACTAGCCGTCCCTCCAACACCTTTATAACATCGAGGTGTGGCTAAACTAGCCGTCCCTCCAACACCTTTATAACCTCGAGATGTGGCTAAACTAGCCGTCCCTCCAACACCTTTATAACCTCGAGATGTGGCTAAACTAGCCGTCCCTCCAACACCTTTATAAGCTTGACATGCTCAGTCAGGCCTTGATAAAAAGCAATCTTTGTGAACAATGTATGCACCTTTATGAAAAATGGAAAATTCTTCCCCTGTGTCTTATCATGATCTGTAGAGAAATATCACTTTATGATTCAATAAAAAGCATGTCTATAATTTATGTTTCCCACTGTTTTCAAAATGTTAAATTATTGATAAAATTTCAAATTAAATATTTTAGTAATTTATAAGTCTATAATAAAATGCAGTGTTACTGACAAAAAGACGTCGTCAATTTTAAGGAAAGTAGGGAAGGGTAAATGAGAGGATTTGTTGGGAGGAAAGGGGAGGGATAAATATAATAATATTTCAAAAAAGTTTGTGTGTTTCTATGTGTAGAAAAATATATAAATAAGAAAATGTCAGGGTGGGGAGATTACAATATGTAAAATAAAGCTCCACTTAATCTAGTGATTACCCAAGAGTAAGAAAACAGATTGTCTCTGTATGTAAGTGGTAGGGGCGACAACGTTAGAAAGGGGAGGGAAGAAGAGAAAAAAACAGAGCTGCCTGAGAATGATCTGTCAACTCTATTCGCTGAACACTCACAAGTTGGGTGATGGCCCAGTGATACATGGCCCTTCAGTTTAGAAGAATCTTATGAGTTTTTTATGGCAGAACTGATGTACTGTCACTAATTGTCCATCTAAACCAACTGATGTGTTTAAAAGTAAAATTATACATTTATTCACAATGTAAAAACGTCTATCACTCTCTTTAGGCAAAGATTATATACTATAAAACATATTTTGTTCTGTATATTCATTGCAAATAGTATTTGCTTTTATAAGAATATTTGTATGTAACGTTCTTAGACCACGTACTCTAATCTCACCTAGATCCACTTTCCCCCTTAATTCTGGTGCCATCAGTTCCCTTTGCATTTCATTTCGTTTGTATGGTTTCATTTCTACCTCAATGTCATGTATGTATGCATTATTTTTTTTTCACCTTTGTAACACCCGGGATAGACAAAGGACAGAAGGCATGCATGAGTGTTTTCTAGGTCTACCTTAACTCATTTAGCAAGATGTCTACTTGCTGCATTAATTTTCCAGCAGATTACATCATTCTTCAGGTATGAATAGAAAGAAGTATTTCCATGTTTAATTATCTTTTCCTCAGTTGACTGACACCTAGGTTGATTCCATAACTTAATTTTTATAAATGTCTTTAACTGCATTTATTCAAGCATTTATGCTAATGTGTTGCAAAGGAATCTTAATAAAGCATTTGGGTTTATTAGAACTTTCATCTTATTGTTGTCAAGTGTTTTTTCTTTACATAAAAATTACATTCTATATTATTAACACTTTTGTTTAGAATTACTTTCAAATGATGAGGTAAATGTTTATATTTGCCATTTGTTTTTGATGTTTTTTTTTTCTGACTTCATTTTCCATTGTTCTGGTGAAATACTCAGATAAAAGCACATAAGAGGGAAAGAGTTTAATCTATTTCATAATTGCAGGATATAGTTCATCAGGGTGGGAATCTCAGGAGGGGCCTCAATGCAGCTAATTACACACATAGTCAGGGAATGAATAAATGTGTGCATGCAACTGCTCAGCTCACTGTGTCATAGGACACAAACCAAGGGAATGGTGCCACCCAAAGTGAGTAGACTTCCAGCCACAATTACAGTAACCAGGTTAATCACACACAGGCATGGCCATAGGAAGACCTGATCTAGTCAACCCATCTTTAAGACTCTCTTATTATGTGATTCAAGATTGCTTCAAGTCGACAACTAGAACCGCCCCCCCCCCCCCCATTGCAATGTTCTTTGTTATTTGGAAGACAAGTTTGCATCTGGTGTATCTTCCTCATTCCCTAAAGGGCTTTATCTAACATTTCTCATAGAGCAGGCTGATTGTGTTGAACTTCCTAACTATATTTGGAAAAGGTATTTCATGTTTACTTAAAGGAAATACAATAGGCATGTCATCAAGGTTTATCTTTCTTTTAAAGAATCAAAACACATCATTTTATATTTATCTTTTAGTTTTGTACAAAAAATAGGACTAGACTATATATCTTTTCTTCCTAGATGATGTCTCTTTTTCTACATGACTTTAAGTTCTCCTCTATAAACTTATTGGAATAAACTTGATTATGATACACCCTAGGATTACCTTTTTACATTGTACATTTTGTTTAAATTTCTTATATTTTAGTGTCATTGATCTTTTATAATAGCCAAATTTATACTCTTACTTCTTAGCTGAATTTTTCTCAAAAAATTTCTCTGCTGCCCTGTTTCTGAAACTATCATTCCATGCCCATTAGCCTCCTTGGTTTGTTCAAAGTTTATTGATGCACTGATCATTTTTCACACCTGTTCTTGGTGTTTCATTTGGAAATATCTATTGCTGTTCGGTGAAGTCTCTTCTTATTTTTTTCCCCTCACACATCTAGCATAGCAACAATTTCAAGATCATGCAGTAATACCATCTCACTCACCAATAGTAGATTAATTCTCAGAAAATTCACTTTTTAATAGCTCCCATGCTCCTGCTCATATTTTGGATGCGGAGGCTCCAGCGGAACGTCTAATGCATTTGTCCTCTCATACAGCATGTGTCAAGCCTAGCTCACTGTTAAGTGATTGATAAATGCCTTCTCTAAGGAACATGCTGTACTTTTCTTCATGCTTGGTAAATTTTGATTGAAGGCCAGGCATTTTGAATATCACCTTGTTGGGTACTAGATAATTTTATCACTATAAACATTTGAACTTTGTACTAGTATATAAGTAATTAAGAACCATGTGATTCTGACAGACTATTTTTTTAAAAGT
This sequence comes from Chionomys nivalis, assembly GCF_950005125.1. Lineage (NCBI taxonomy): Eukaryota > Metazoa > Chordata > Mammalia > Rodentia > Cricetidae > Chionomys > Chionomys nivalis. Next base: position 1,960,323 of record NC_080099.1, on the reverse strand, counting down.
TTGATGAGTGACATCAAAGTATTAATCAACTGAGAACAGGATGTAGTGGTTTCCTCTGTATAAGTACATTCTCTCCTAGAGGGAACAGGAAAGTTAATGAAAGTTAAGAAGTAAATACACCTCACAATTCCAGAATAGACAGAATTTACAAGACTCACAGAAATTCTCTGTAAGATTATCAAAACAGCAAACAATTGCTTAGGAAAGGAAAAAGTCCTACCAGACCACTTCCTACAAGTCATTCAGGTTTCTCCGGGGATGCAGTCTGGATAATTCATTGTCTGTAATGTTGTGGGGTTTTAGATGATGTGTTTACCTTTGATTCATTCATACTTCCCAAGTAACATTTCATCCACATTAATTTGCCAATTCATTAAGCTTGATTTGATAGAAATCCTTAATATTTTCTGTAATCAGTAATCTATCTGGGTTAAATAGATATTTTCTCATGTCTCCTCTGGAAAGGTTGTTCTCACTGACTGAAGAAAGACATTTCTGTACTTGTTAAATTCACTTAATTATTTTATACTGCTGAATTTTGGGTCATTTATCTAGACAAGTCTCCTGGCCATGTGTCCTATGGTGAATTGTACTATACTGCTAGTAATTTTGAGATTTTTCTTCTTGTACCCTTCACTTTACTGTGATTCATCAAGCAGAATACTGGCCAGTTGGATTCCCCTGTGAACACTAATGGTTCTCTCTGTGGAGCACCATGCTATGTGTGGTCTATCCTAAGAACTCTAAAATAACTCCTTCTTAAAATCTCAGCTTCATGTTATCAATTCAGAGAGACTTGATACTCTCACAAAACTTTTTCTCCGCTTGGGAATGGTAATAACTACACAGAGATTCCATGCACTTTTAGGTAAATCTGGGGTTATCCTATAGCATGCAGTCTGTGAAGGGGAGCTGTTCCTGTACAACCACTCTTCCGTTTCTGTGGTTTTCCTAGATTTTCTGTGTGCAGCAAAGACTTTCACAAGAGTCCTTCAGGGAAGAAGAACAGGTTGGAGAAATGGCATGTGAAAGAATTCCAAGGGGATGAGGAAATTGAGCAGACACAATAATGTGAGCTATCTCTAGAAGATTGCAAAATCCTGGAACAAGCTTTTCTCTGGGCACCTGGAAGAAGGGGAAAACTGATGCCCCCTTGACTCTAAGGCCCATGCTGAAGTTCAAATACTCCGAAGTGAGCAGAAATTTGGTAACTTGATTACACATATAAATTACCTAGCAAGATTTATAATATCTACAAAAGATGAGCATTCCTCTGTGTCTACACCACAGCGGTTCTCAGCTTGTCTTCCTTGTAGGATGATTCGAAGGGGTTACTGTGTCTAATGAGTTGAAACTGTCAAGATGCACAGTTCTTCTGCTTTCTCGTTTTATCTCATTTCAGCCATTAAAGCAAATGCAATTCCCAGTACTCTGTCTTGCCCAGAAGCATAATTGACCAATATATTTCTAAATGATAAAAAAATATAGTGGAATCAAGACTGTTTTCTTTCCAGTAGAGCAATTAATTTATGAAATTAATCAAGTTAGTTAACCTCGTTTCCTTTTAAATACTCTCCAAATGATATTGGCTGCAATATTCTAGGTCATTGTAGGAGAATAGCCTGTTTAAGCAAAATGTTTGCTTCATAATCAGCACCTTGTAACTGGGTGTTGTAAGAGCTCATGAAGGGAAGAAACTGTGCTATGTGTCCCAGAGCCAGTGATGCCACCTGAGAAAGATGGGCAGAAAGTGATGGCTGATTCCCAGGAGCACTGCCACCAGGCAATTACATAAATTCATTTGCTGGGAGCCACAGTCTGGCCTCATTCTGGAGAGCTGTGGAACCTGATTGAGTCAGCATCTACACTATACCCTGTCTCCTAGAGTCACATTAGCCAAAGCTCAAGATTGATGTTCAAATTGAAAATGCCTTTCAACCTGTTACAATGACAAATAGACCCAACAATAAAACAGTACTACTATTTATTCACAATACTCACTCTCTGGCACCTCCATATACAGACAAATTATCAGAGCATTCTTTGATAATATTAAACAATAGAAGGAATGTAGAAAATACAAATATTTACTAGCATCACACTAAAACAACAAGACATCTGACTCCAGGAAATGAATTTACATCTACCACTGCAGAAGGCTAATTTTTATATCTCAGTGTTTCCTCCCTGAATGTTGTCCATACTGGAACTGAAAATTCTCAATTCCTATTTTAATTTCTTTTTTGGATGACAAAACATACTTATTTACATTGTTTAATTAGGTAAATGATGCTTCAAATAAATTGCAGTAAAATTTTCTGGAACTGTAATTTATTATTGCTGTTGATTTTTAAAAAATGTTCTTTCCATACATTTATTTAGGTCCGTGGTTCAGTGTCTTTCTTTCTGGATGAATACACCTGGCAAAAATTTAACTATACTCTTAAGTACTGAAAATTGCCATAAGGTCTCAAAAATTAATAGTAATCATGAATAAAGACAAAAAGAAAATATATCTGTTATAATAATGATAAAATTTTATGAAAAAGAGGCAAAATCCCTAGTAAACATTGCTGGCTCACAAACATGTCATTCTATTGCCAATATTCTTGGTTAGTTTCTACAGGAAACCAAAATCCTATTTGAATAATCAGCAATAGGATTTAAGTCATGATACAAAATTGGAAACCATTCCTGACACCATTATTGAATCCAAGAACCTGTGACTTGACAAGCTATACACAGGGGAGAGCATATTATTATTCTGCTAAAGGGTTATAGTAATGGAACCAACTTATAACTTCTGGTTATATACATGTATTATTGGATCAATCAACCATCTTCAGAGAAGCTTCCTGAATGGATGGAAACTAACTTGGTGGCTCACTTGTCTCTATTCATTTTCATGCCTCTGTAGTGCTCCATTTCAGAGTCATGCCTTTATCCTTCCTCCACAGAACTTTCCATAAAATGCTGATCACTCCCATTCATACTAGTGTGTCTTTTCATTATCATTACCTGGTGTAGGACAATTCTGTATTCTATCAATTATGTTTTAAATAAATACTGATTGGCCAGTAGCTAGGCAGGAAGTATAGGTGGGACAACCAGACAGGAAGTGGAGGGGGGGCATTGAGAACAGGAATATTCTGGGAAGAAGGAAGCTCTTTCTGCAATCCTGTCCAGACACTGAAGAAGTAGGATGTGGCCTGCCCCGCTAAAAAAGGTACTGAGCCATGTGGCTAACATAGGTAAGAATAATGGGTTAATATAATTTACAAGAGCTAATAAGAAGCCTGAGCTAATGGCCCAATCAGTTTATAACTTATGGAGACCTCTGTGTGATTTTCTTTGGGACTTGCCAGCTGGGGGAACTGGGCGGGACAGAAACTCTAACAAGCCAGCTCCTTATGTTATAGTAACCAATAAGATCTTTGCAGAAAACACAAAAAGAAATTTGCATATCAGGCATATTTATCACTTAAGTTTCAGTACCTCCTCCTATTGACTTGCTTGCTTCCCACTCATGTTCACACCATCCCAGGCAGTAACAATGTCCTTACAGTCATGGAAATTGATTTTACTAAGTTAACCCATAGACTTTAAGTTCATGAAGTCTATAGATTCCAATCTACTACATCTTGATTAATCTCTGACCAACAAAACTGCTAATGGATGTTCTCGACATTAAGAATGTGTTTTATGCTTTCTTTGGGCTTCAAGGATCTCTACTTGTAATAAACACCTACAGTTCTGAAAATTCTGACTACAAGAAGTGATAGGTTTTCTCATTTGTGGAATTTTATTTGCATTTGTACTTCACTTTTCACCTCTAAAAAAAAGCAGTTAATAGAACTTTGTTCTCTATAAGCATAAAATTTGTCTTAATTTAAATGAAAGCCTTTATCAGAAGTGACAGACATAAAGAATTTGCCCTGTTGTATGGTTTTAAGCTCTTTTCTATTGAATGTTACAGAAATAGTTTACTACATAGATTAAAAGTGTCTTCCTGTTCTTAAGCCCTGTCTTCTTCCCGATTTGTAAGGCAGTGGCTTTATTTTCCAGAGATGTTGCTCTTGATTTCAGTGAATGCTTAACAATACTAGTGTTCCTTCTTCACTGCTATGCAATGATGCTGTGTCTGCCTTCTACTGAAATCCTTATACACCCTTCCTATCAAGACTAAAGCTTTAGTTATTCTGCTATACAAACCACCATTGCAAATTTTCTTCATTTTCAGTGTATATTTCCAACACACCTCTATTTTGTGCCCCACTGTATAGCTTCTAAGAATTAATCTTAGGACAGCAAGCTTGATAGCAAGTGTCTCGATCCAGCTGAGCCATCTCACCACCATATTTCAAATTCTTTAACAATCTTTGCCAAAGCTATGTAAAGCATCTAGCATAGCCTAGTATTTAAAAGGAAAGTCATGCTATTAAAACATAAATTGATCTATGCAGGAACAAAGTATCTTTATCTACCTATTCTTATTTTAAATCTTCAGCAAATATTTGAATATAAAACAATTGTTAGATATTTTGATTTACATAATCAAAACAGTCATTACTGTACTGCCTACTCAAGACGGGTGCATACTTCCTGCAATACACATATAATAGTCATTCAATGATTAATATGAAAACTACAATTTCATTTCCTTTTAGTAAATAGACTTTATCTGATTAGCTGTACTAAAACATTAACACCCTTTACTATTATCATTAATATTTCTATTTCTTTCTGTTACCCACAGTCCAGTCAAGCACAATGTATAAAACAATAGAAAGAAAGTGTTCATGTGACCAACACAGATACAAATCCTGGCTTCACTGATTTGACTATTTAGTCTTGGAGAATTTGTGTATTTATTATTCCACATCTGAATGAATATATATATATATATATATATATATATATACATACATATATGTATGTATATGTGTGTGTGTGTGTGTGAAATATGTAAAAATGGGAACCTTTGCAGGAATTTGTTCATCTTCCTTTCTACTTTTGCTTCTGTAACAAATAACACTTTATTTTTTTCAGTTAATTAGTATGATCTTTACTTAGTTTAACTCAGAGCAGACGTAATCTGTACAAAACTGGGTGTCCATTAGTATAACTTCTGCTGGATGGTCAAATTTAAAGAACTTTTATTCAAAAGTGCCAGAAGTAATCAATAAAAACCTACTATTTCAAAATCAATAGCTTCTGTGAAGCTACAATAACACCTAAATATGAGGAAGACTTGAAAATAAAGAATTGGTTCATTGAAAAGTTAATTGAGCTTCAAATGTAGAATTACAAAAATGTGCTTTTTACAAAAATGCAGTCACTGGAATTGCCAACACTGTGAGAATTTCTTTAAAAGAGAATTTTTTTATTTCCAAAATAATAAACCTGTGACATTTTGCAGGTCCTCATAAGCTGTGCTATCTTCCAAAGGTCTTTGCACAGAAATCGATAGTTGGGAATAAGTTCTGCTGTATTTTATTTCAGGCATTGATATTGAAAACTATGGATTAATACTCAAACATTTTGTTAATGCTCTGCTCCATAAATAATGGTTTTTTAGTTTATTTGTACAATATATATATATATATATATATATGCCTTTAAGGCTTTTAGTGTAACCTTTTCTGCTTGAGCTTTTCTTGAGAGAAGCAGCATCTCTAAGCCAGACATAGCTTCCATGACGCTTTGATGCTATGTGTCAAATCTCATCACTGGCTGTGAGGAATGACATTTCTCTTGAAAGCCCCTAGCAATGGCAGTGTGAGCATTTGGTGGGCATTTCACACAACGCAAGCAGTTCCTGCAGCAGCACAGTTCTTTTAAGGCTTCTGCAAAGTTGACCAGAGGTGCCATTATTTTCAGTATGCCATCCCAGATAAGAGGAGTACTCCGCTAGACAAGTCTGAGTTGGATTCTCTTAGCCAGTATTTTATAATTGCTTTGAAACCCAGTTGTAGCCATTTGCTTTTTGAATAAGTATTAGAAATATTTGTGTATGTTTCCAAGTGTGAATCAATAGGAAATACTTTTTTCTAATTTATTTCTTTGTTTTTCTTTTTTTGTTTATTTGCTTGTTTCGTGAGACAGGGTTTCTCTGCGTAGCTTTGAAACCTGTCCTGTCATTCACTTTGTAGACCAGGCTGGCCTCAAAATCACAGAGATCTGCCTGACTCTGCCTCTCAAATTCTGGAATTAAAGGCATGTGTACCCATCGTCCGACTTATACATTATTATTATTTTTAATCCGTTTTACAATCCCATGATAGTTCTCTCTCTTTCCACCTGCCGCACACCGGGCCCCCATGTCTGTGCTTTGTCGCTGGCACCCAGTTCGCGAGCTTCAAGCAAGGAGGCTGGAGGTTAAAATACACAGAAACACACAGACAGAAAGACAGCGACACGGGTCATCCTTGAATTCCCCAAGAATGCCCCCTTTGTTGTGTTCAGGGGCAGATTATATAGAGATAGCCATGACCCAGCCAAACCCACCACAAACCCACCAGAAACCACTCTCCTGCCATCAGGAACTCCTGAAGGTCTAGTGCTCAGAGCAGCTGTAGGCACTCAGATCAGGGGATTACAAGAAATTCAGGATCTGGGATCTCATTGCTCCCAACATCCACCCCTCCTTGTCTCCCCACTCCAGAAAACTTTCCCTCCATTCCTACCTGGGTAGGGGTTATGATTGGGAGTCAACAAAGTCTGGCACATTAAGTTGGAGCAGGACCAAGACCCAACATAGAGAATAGGCTCTGCTGGGATTCTATACTCGATAGGAAAATCTTAAACCCTGTCTTACAAATTAAATAGTATGTTAAAAACACCTCCTTCATAATTCCACAATGCTCTCATCACAATTTTACTTGAAATTTGCATGGGTATCATTAATAATTAGAGTTAGAATAGTTTAAAATATCTAGTCAAACCTATAGCTTTCTGAATGAGATAGTGGAATATTTACACGAAATTACCTAGAATTAGATCATTAATTTGATTTTGTTAAAGCATACTGAGAGGTAATTTGAGACTCCAAAACTTTCCTACTTTTGTATCCAAACTGGATTGGGACTAGAAAGCCAGGAAAGATTTTGTGAATTAGAGTGTATAAGTCCCCAGGCAAGAACATCATTTTTTTATTCCCTCAGGACATTTGCTCAGGGTACTGATGGACACATAATAAGTGTTACTATGTATATATAGGATGGATTTATTGCATTAAGAACTTGCCATGTGAAGAGAGGCTCTTTTCTGCCTCTGAAACAATCGCAAAAATATCTCTAATTGAACCAGGACCGTTAGGTGCTAGATAAAGTTAAAGATGGTGATATAATGTCACTTACTTACGAAATTTCAGTAAAACATGTTGTCTTCTAAGAAAGCTATAAAATAGCATGAAATATTTAAATATATTTGTGATATTTCATGATATAAACCTTTGAAGCAATCATTTAATGAACACTGATAGAGATGTCAAAAATTTTAACAATTTACACATTACCATTTTATTTCATAAACAACTCGAATCCCATTACTCATTCGTTATTCTCTTATTTTATGATTCTCCTGTTACAAATTTACTATATGAATTAAGATGCAGTATGGTGTTGTTTGTGCACAGTTAACACTGTGTAAAACTGGAGTTCCAGTGGGAAGATGAAACTACCAGCTGATTGTACCAGAATTAACACATAATCCTAAAGAAAATAGCAAATCAGTTGAATCAAAAATTTAAAGAATGTTACTACTTACTCAAGATAATTCACCACAGGCAAGTAGCAATATGATAGAAAAAGTAAACGTAGATTAGGTTATCATTGGCTTAAGTACACAAAACGTGTAAGAACAGTCATTTCTATGTGTCTTTGAAAACAAGTTTACTCTGGCTTAGACACATGTATATTTCCCTACATGTCCTCTTCAGCCTTATGAGCATAGAGAAAGAAAAACTCTGAGTTACCTTGTCAGCACTCTCTGTCATCAAGTTATAATTTCTTACCTTTTGAGGGATATGTTGAGAGATCCATCTCTGTATGAACAATAGAGTGGAGGTTAAATCTAGCTAAAGGCAGGTCGTTACTGTTATCTTTAAGCTATTTTTGAAGAATATTTTTCTAATAATTTTTTGTCTTTAAATAAGCTGATATGTTGGGGGCTGTGATGAATTGGAAACCTAAGTGAAAGCTCACATACCCTTCCCCAGTATTCTGGCTGTTATCAATGAAGGTTTTCCAGTCAACCAGCCAGTCAGGCTGCTTTCGTATCAGTCCCACTATTTTGAGCATTTCATAGACACATTGCAGAGGCAACACTGCAATCAGAATTGCTTGTGCCAAATCACAACAAGGTTTGGTGAATTCCTGATTATCCTATAGCCATTTCTACCAGGTCAGAGGGGATCCTTTCTCCTGTCACTTCTGTGACACACCTGTCGTTGAGGCAAATATAGCCTTAGGACTGTTGTGATTGTGTCTTTTGAACAGCTGTTTGGCTAACGAGATGATTGCCACTGTGGGCCGGGTTCTGGGTCTGGCGCTTGTTCCAGGGAGTCAACTGATGCTGAGCTTTCTTGGGATTGCCCCGGCTGTGGTGGCTCTTACAGGGCTGTGGCCCCCAAGACAGCCAGAATCGCCACCAGTCAGACGACTGCTATGACTAGCACTGCTTATAATTTTCACCAGGGCATTTTTCAGTTTGACCTCCTTTTATAAAAACAGTTGGCGCATGCGGTTCGTTGCTCCCTTTCCTTTCAGTTAGGTTTGTGACATGCCCGTGTCAGTCCAAACCCTTGGACTAATTATATAGAAAAGGGGGAGATGTTGGGAGCTGGTGAGGACTGCAGACCCAGACCCTGAATTTCCTATAAACAACTTGTTTTCCTCTGCTCTGAGCAGCCTGCAGCTGCTCTGAGAATGAGACCCTGATGGCGGGGTAATAGGTTCTGATGGGTCTGCAGCTGAAAGATCCTGAGAGCTGGGGCATGGCCAGAGCCTATATAGGTTGCCCCTGAGCTTAATAAAGTTGAAATTCTTGTATCAAGTATGACCCATGTCTCTATGTCTCTGTCACTCTGTGTCTCTCTGTGTGAGTGTATATGCTTCTAAGTCTCCAGGTCAGTTCCCAGCTTGTGTATCCTGTTGTGTAGTGAAGGGCTACAGGGCCAGTAGTTTTACAGACTGGTTTTTACACATGATAATCAAAAGGTATATTCCTGGAATATAGATCATAGAGATAACAAACTGCACTCTAATTGGATTTAAAATCCACTCAACAAGTCATGCCAGATACTAAAAACCTAACCAACTGTCGGGGCAAGTGTAATCATGGATCTTACAGGACAACCTAAAACCATCACTTTACCAAACAAACATAATCATCAACTATGTTCAAAATATTTGCCCTTATATTTGGAGATTAGTATAATCCTAGTCCCTCATTAAAGAAACTTTTTTTTTTCAACAGTTGGGACAGTTTAAGAAAACTTCAAATACCTAAAATGAGGAGATGTAGAGCCTGGTCCCACTGAGGCAGTATAACATTCCTGTACCATCCTGTATTTAATGTTTTGGGAATATTTCTGAAGAAGATTTCTCTCTCCTTCTCCTCCTCCTCCTTCTCCTCTTCCTCCTTCTCCTCCTTCTCCTCTTCCTCCTCCTCCTTCTTCTCTTTCTCCTTCTTCTTCTTTTTTTTTAGTTCTTCAAGACAGGGTTTTTCTGTAGCTTTGGAGCCTGTCCTGGAACTAGCTCTTATAGACCAGGCTATCCTTGAACTCACAGAGATCCACCTGCCTCTGCCTCCCAAGCTGAAGAAGATTTCAAAGGTTGAAATAGTAGATATCACAGACTGTCCAAGCATGGGCTGAACAAGAATGACACAAAGGACATGATAAAGTAGATGGGGGCAAACACATTGTCCTCCAAACAATTCAAAGAATTCTGAGAGAAGAAAAAAGTATCTTCTCCAGAGAAGAGCACACCAATTTGTTTTCCAATACAAAATGGTCAGTACATACATATAAATAACATTATTCAGACTGAGCATGTGATTTTTACGAAAATATATGTATGTGCATATAATCATATAATAACAATTAATGAAAAATAAAGGCAATGAATTTGAAAGAGAGCAAGGGGATACATGGGAGGGTTTAGAAGGAGGAAAAGGATGTAAGAAGTGTAAGTATATTTAGTCTGAAAATACTTTTAAAAAAACAGGTTTGTTGACCAAGGTTTCTGTCCTACCCAGTAACATAGTCGTTCAGTCCCAAAGAAATTCACAATGGTCTACAGTAATTATAAACTGATTGGCCTAGTAGCTCAGGCTTTTATTTACTCTTATTACTTATAATAATTCTTCTCTGTGTTAGCCTCGTGGCTTCAACCTTTTTCAGCAAGGCAGTCACATCTTGCTTTCTCTGCGTCTGACTTCCTCTGTCACTGGGTGATGACAGCAGACTGACTGTTCCTCTTTCCAGAATTCTCCTGTTCTCATTGCCCTCTTCTACTTCCTGCCTGGTCATCTTGCCTACATTTCCTTCCTGGTTACTGGCCAATCAGTGTTTATTTAAAATACAATTGACAGGGTATAGACCATTGTCCCACAGCATAGGTTAACAAAACAGGTTGAGTATGCAGCAGGACAGTTGTTTAAGTCTTGAGTGGCCTCAATGTATATTATTAACTCTGCCTGTGAGGTCTATCAAAAATACCAGCTCTTAGAATGTAAAGAGATATTTTTGTTATAATGCATTTCCACAATTTTGAATCCTAAAACAATAAGGAACGGTGGTGATGAAAATGAGAGGGCTGTGAAAGCCTGGAACCAAAAAAATATATAAGCTTATTTAGGGAAATTCCAAAGCACCAGAGGTCTCTAGGACCAGAACCTTTAACACTGGGAATCAAGGGCTGGGAATCCTAACATCCTAGGCAGGTATCTACAACAATTGCCTCTGTGGGACCGAGTGTCACAGAATCTTACCTCTATGAAAGCTATAATAATAAAAGGTAGAATATTTTGCTCTATACTCTTGTCTGTGAATGCCATTCAGCTTCCAGAATCAATGAATTATAACAGTTCTCAAGGTCAAGGATTCGCTGTTGGTTGAAGCTAGCAGCATTATGCTTCCAACTGAAGTACACAGAGTCATGTCTCTTCATTCCCAAGCCTAGAAGAGTAGACACCTTAACTTGGGATTTGGAGGTGTATCTTATTGGTCTACAAGTCTACCCACAAGGTTCAAGAACCCAAAATGGCTGCAAAAAAGTGATTCTCCTCGCTTTTAAAAACAGAGTTTTTAATATGAAGAACCAGCATAATTTTTACTTATCTTTCATGCATGCTATCTGGGTGCAGCAAAGAAACCCAGGTCAATAGAAGTAATTTACCCAGTATTAATGGAATATAAGAACAATAATCTGTCAGTAGAAAGGAAAAGAAAAAGTAACAAACATGATTTGAAGCTCTTCTGGATATCACTATCATCAAATAAGTGAAGTAGACTAAACCTCTGAAACATTTCCTATTAGAAACTTGTAACTGAACCTCAATAAGGAACTCCTTATCTCCTAAATGCATGGAAACTATTGGGTCCTTTCTATCCTTTAGTTGTCTTATTGAGGAAAACTGAAGAACCCCAACTTGATTCAACTCTTGGCTTAAATTTGGGATATCTTATTAAATGACTCTTGGAACAACTTTGAGCTGCCCTTGTGATTCCATTCTTAAAGTTTTCCTTGTTAATCTCTACATCAAAATCTTAGTTACCATTAGTCTATCTTCAGACCCCTATTTATAAGTTATTATGGTGTGTTTTATCTTCTCTTTAGGCTATTCTTCACAGCACAAACAGGAAAGCATTGTTTAAAAAAAAGAAAACTCTCTGCATGTAAAGGTAGGAAAGAACAAGGCTGGCTTCCCTGGCAGGGCACAGAACACCTGGCAAGATTTGTGCCTGAGGCAGAAGCCAAGGTAAGCAGACAGAATCCTGGCCATCATGGTCAACAAGTTTGAATGAGAAAATCTATCAATAATTCAGTCTCACCTTCTTCATGAGTGAATTCTTTAAAAAAGTGGGATTTTTTTTGTCTTTTTTGAAACATGTTACCAGCATCCTTGACAGGTATTTGTCTACATACCAACCAGATAACTAAAAAAGGCAAGTAAACAACCACATAGAAATACCAGATAAAAGACAATCAGCTTTTCATGAAGTTTAAGGTGAAAAGGATACACCTAAAAGCACATCTTTGCCTTTTAAATTAAATCTTAGATAAAACAACTGAAAATATACACCTTCTGTGGAGAAAGTGAAATACAGAGTTTTTAATATGAAGAACCAGCATAATTTTTACTTATCTTTCATGCATGCTTTAGGCTATAAATTGATATGGCTTTATCTATGATTTTAAAAATTCATGACTCAATTTTGAGGGAACTGAATAGCTAGTATCTATAAAATGACACTCATCACTGTTCAGAGATATTTTTATAACATTTTGATCACAAATCTAAGGTAAGGAACTCTTACTTCTTAATTCCATAAATTTGTTTGTCTCTGTGATAAATTGATGTTGAGCTTTCTGTCAAAATTTCATAAAAATACATCTGAGTGCTTTTCAGAATAGGTTTAAAGTCATAAAATATACACCATAGAAAATATGAGTTATCTAACAGCAATATTAATGGGAAGGAAGCATTTATAATTAGAGAAAATATAGAGTCACAGCTTGGCAAATGACAGACTTATGAAAGTTAACTGTCTCTTCATGTTTAGGAGTGCTCAAAAAAGAACTTTGTGTGTCCTCCCCACAACAGCCAGTCATGGGAAGTCTTCTTGAGGTTCTAGAGAGGAGACAACAAAATACATGCAGTTGTTTAGTGTGTCCTGCACTCACCTTTTCTTTTATTGCCTTTAGACAGGTTCTTTGAGAGTATGAGGAAACAGCACAAGCCTAGAACATTAACATAAGAAAAACAGATAAATGTCATGGTGACATGGGAAGGATGTGATATTGTTAGCAATACCAGTGTTGAAACTGAGTTTGGAGATAATATTCCTGATGGAGGAAGGCCATTGGATAATAGAGAAACTGCCTTGGCCCATTTGATAGGCCAGCCTTTAGGTGGGTGGAGTAAACAGAACAGAATGCTGGGAGAAAGAGGAAGTGAGCTCAGACTCGATAGCTCTCCTCTCTGGGGCAGACGCGATGAAGCTCTGACCCAGGATGGACGTAGGCTAGAATCTTCCCAGTAAGCACACCTTGGGGTGCTACACACATTAATAGAAATAGGTAATCAAGATGTAAGAATTAGCCATTAAGAAGCTAGAGCTAATGGGCCAGGCAGTGTTTAAATGAATACAATTCGTGTGTTGTTGTTTCGGGGCATAAGCTAGCCAGGCAGCCAGGAGCCGGGCTGTGGGAAGAGGCCCACAGCTCCCTCAACACATTCACAAGAAAAACATGTTTGAAAATAAATATTAGGAGAGAAAAATTGGAAAATAAGAATCTCATAGAATTAAAAAACTTTGGGTAGAAAAAAGTGATTTAAAAAGAACTTTACTGTAAAGGTATATTTAGGACAACAGTTTGAGCTGAATAGTTGAACTTCTTAATGCTAGTCATGAGCTTTAATGCTGATAATCAATACAACTGTGGCTGAGAAAGTTCTATGAGCCAATGTGTAAACAGTTATTCTAGAATGAAAAAGAACTGTGCGTGTTATAAGATTCTCCTTCCTTTCCTGTGGAATTTTTGTTTCACACTGATGCCTTCACTTTCAAAAGAGATGACTGGCCTAATGTTAAGATGCAGTCATGTGTTCTTCCAACTACATCATCCCAAGATCTGAATCTCAGTTAGTTTACAGAGCTTCCCTGAACTAAAAGTAAAGGTATTATGCAGATACTCATGATGTGTCAGTGAACCAGCAGCATGCTGCAAGGATCGTGTAGGATGGGGATCTTTTTCTACACTACCATGGCGACTTCTTTGGCAAGTGTCTACTTTGATTTCAGTTGTCTTTCATGTGATGCTCATTCATTAGGGATTTTAGGTATGGGCTTATTAGAAAACACCCTTTTAAAACTTGTCTTCCATTGGTTAGTCCATCAGGAAATTTTGAGGGCAAAGCTGATGAACTCAACAGTAGGATAGAACAGTGTGTACCCAGGGAAAGAAGAAGACCTTTGTATGATTCACACTTATTGGTTAGTCTTGCTAGAAATAAAGGGACAATAGAGCACACAGGATTCATAGCAGACCACACCAGTCACTGTCAAGCTATCTAGGTAAGTCAGCTAACCTCATCTAGTCCCATTTCCTCTAGAGTCACTCAAAAATCCTGTGCCTACCTAACCTTGTTTTCTCCAGTCTCCCTGCCATTCTCTTTCCCCTAGACATTGACAAGATAGCATCCAGCTGGAACAAAATAAGGAACTCATTTCCACCTCACATTTCTCCTGCATTCAGTTCATTCCAAAGACCTAAGCCTGCCTGACTTGTAGGGATTTCCACCTCCTCTTAGCCCCTTTTATGCTTGTCATATCCCTACAAGGGACTTTCTGAACACTTTATTTTGCAGACGAGAAAGAACATACTGCACTTGTTTTTAATGGGTCTGGGCAACTATTTCAGCAAAACCTCTTTGAGTCCCATCTATTTCCTTAAAATTTTCTTTCTTCCTTTTTTTCTTGTAGATCAGGCTGTCCTCAAACTCACAGAGATCCACCTGCCTCTGCGTCCTGAGTGCTGAGATTAAAGGCATGTGCCACCACTGCCTGATCCCCCCCCCCCTTTTTTTTGAGTATTACTGAATAAGATTTCATTGAGTATGAGTTACATTTTCATCAATTATTTATTTGTTGAAGGACATTTACATTATTTAGAGACATTTAGAGACTTTTTTCCATCCTTTTAGCTCTAGGTTGTGCCATTGTTCATGCTGATAACTGTTACTTGGAAGCACCAAAAAGAAAGAAAGAAGAAAGAAAGAAAGAAAGAAAGAAAGAAAGAAAGAAAGAAAGAAAGAAAGAAAATACAATTTTCTCATCCAATCTGCTAGATTATGTATACTAGTGAAGGAATTAAGGCTCTTAATATGCATTTCATATTGAATATGTGTATAAAATGCTGCCATTTGGTGACTTAATTGACATTTCCTTACTAAAGTGAATAGAAAAGATAAGAACATGGTTGAGCAAGTACCTCTGGAGTACAATAGTAAAGCCTTTGGTCATATTTCAAGGAGTTATATAGCTAGGTAATATGATAAATTTCATTTCAGAATTTTTTAGAAGAATGACATACCAAAGAAAATACTGAAAATGGATCAGGGAAAGGGCCTATTCAATACAAACACACACACACACACCCCACCACCACCACCACACCAACATGATGAAGGAAACAAAAGACCACTATGCTGCAATTTTAATAGACAATAAAGGAAGAGACCAAAAGATAGAAACTCCTCCAATGCTCACGGATTGTGAGATTTAGCATTGAAAAAGTTCATCCTATCAAGGGTTATCTGTAGACTCAATGCACTCCCAAGCAAAATGCCATGCCATTCATTTACATAAATAGAAATAATCACAAAATTAATATGGAGGCACAATATTCTATGATAATCAAAGTAAGCCTGAACAACCACCACAAAAATCTTCTCAGGATACACCATCCTTGATTTCTAACTATATTACAAAGCCATAGAGATAGAAAACTCATGGTATTGACTTGCACAAAAATAGACCCACATATAAGCCTACATCACACTGGCACTTGATGTTTGAAAATGGGCCCACAATTTATATTGGATAAAAGACTTCATTTTCACCTAACAGTAACATGACACATGGATTTCTATGGATAGAAAAGTGAACTATATCCTAACTTTAAAATCATCTTCATTAGTCCCCTAAATGTCAGTGAAAGATGAGATTCAGTTGTTGGTTGGAGATTATAAAACCAGTTACTGGTTGCTTAAATATGACACTAAAATCTAAAATTGGAATATATTTTTCACTTTAAAAATTTTTGAAATTTAGTAGAAAAAATTTGTTTTAAGAAATCACATGTAATTATTTTTTATTAGTGGAAAACCTTTCCACACATTGTAGTGAAAATAAAAAACTTTGTTTGAAAGCCAAAAGTAACCATTTTCACCAAAATAATACCAAAAATATTATTTGTGCCTTCACCTTCTAAGGAAGAGTTTATTTGTGCACTGAAAGTCTTTATCTTTCACCTTGTTCCACTGTAGAAAATTTCTATAACTCATTGCAATATTTATAAACATTACAAAAATACATGTTTTCCTCTGTGATTCTGTGTATCTCGTTAGTCCCCTACATGTCTCGGGGTGAATAAATATCTTAATGATCAAATAACTTTTGTGTGTAAGTATGAGAACAGAGATTGAATTCCCAGAACCTATGAAGACTCCTGGCGATGTGGTGCCCTTATGAACAATCCTTGCTCTCTAGTGGTTGAGACAGGAGATAGGGAGAGCAAAGTTCGCTATCTATTCTATCTGATAAAGACAGGTTTGGGTACACAGAGAGTCAACAATTTAGTAAATAAAACAGAGAGTGAACAAAAAAAAATGCATCCAACCTTAAGTCCTGACCTTCACAGAGAGAGTTATACACATGTACTGACATACATGAACATCAACACACTTGTGCACCCATAAACATGTGAATGTGACTCACATATAGATACACGAAAATAAAACAAAATAAAGTCACATTTTAAGAAAGCCACATTTTTCTCTGCATTCACACAACAGAAAGTCTCCAAGATGGTTTTATACTTGCAGAACATGGTCTGCATATACATGTCCACCCTTAGTGTGACCACTAGTAATGTTTCAGTGGAGAAGCTACAGTTTCTCCATTAGCTGTGGGAATTAGATCAGACAGGCAGTGATTTAGCTACATACAGGGAAAACACTTTCAACCTACGCTCCTGATCGAGGCGATTTAGAAAGTTTCTCGATAAATTACAACTGATGGCTATGATTTCCAGTAGCATAAAAATAGTTTGATTTCAGGTTTGATATGCTACTCAAGTGATTCCCTTGGAGGGTTTAATATTGATTTAGCCTGAAGTGGTTGCTATTCTGAACACTGTTTTATTAAAACTGAATGCTTCCCCTGTCAGACTCAATAATTTTAATCAAAACTTTTATTCTTCCTAATCATATATGTGTGTATATGAATGTGTGTATATAGTTTTGAAACTGGAAGCTTTATCACGTAAAATAGTAACAGTAATATGCTCAGAAATTCCCTCTACTTAAAAAATTATATTGTTAAGAAAGAGGCATTAAATATTAATGATAAATTATATGAAACCCTATTTTTAAAAACACAATTCTTTTTACAGGTGGGATTTGCTTTGAATTAAATTAGATGATATCAGAATATTTTATTTGAGAATCTTCTAAAAACAGTTTCAGAGTACTCAATGATAAGGAAGAGAAAAAACATTACCTGGCAGGAAAAGCATGCCTGTAATGGTACCTCTTCTCACCTCATCTACTATAACAAAATATGTCAAAGAAACAGGAAAAGTAAAAATAAAATGAAATTGGAATAGTAATAATTAAAATTAAGTTCGTTCCTCTTCTCACCTCCTCTACTATAACAAAATATGTCAAAGAAACAGGAAAAATAAAAATAAAATGAAATTGGAATAGTAATAATTAAAATTAAGTTCTTTTGTTCATAAATAAGAATATTTGGTGCTTTCTTTCAGTAATACAATGAAGAACCTTAGTTATTCCTTTTAAAGAAAATGTAATTTGAAAGTATAGCTTTTATTAACTTGGACTTTGAAATCATGAAGTATATCAAATCTCACAATGCAGGTGAAACAAACTCATCTGAAATCTGGAACCTGTTGGCACTTGCCCGACACCGGTACTTGATAAGCTGATGTAGGTGACCACAGTTTAAAGGCAGCTTGGTGTATTAGTGAGTTCCATGCTAACCTGTGATGCCTAGAAAGAACCAGTCTAAGAAAGTAAAAACAAATAAATAAAAGGCGCTAACAATTGTAGGAGGTGGGAGGAATTGGGGAGAGGAAAATGGTATAATTTGTATTTCAATTTAAAATACATTCATAATATTTAAAAGAAAGAGAAAGCCAACTTCGGCTTTATTTTATCTATCTTTTCTGAGGTACAGTGCTGGCCTAAGGTGACATTTCAAAGGCCAGCGTTTATTTTGTAATTCTTAACTTCATAACAAAGCATGCAATAGCATATCATAGCTGATAGGTTTTCTAGTAATTGTATGTGGTTACTTCACGGTAATTCTATCAAGGGGAGGCTATGTTAAGGCTACTTCATGTTTACCGACACACTTAGAAAGTTTAATTACTCCTCTTTGATGAAACAAATGGTAGAAATTCAAAATGAAAAGTTCTCTTGGATGCAGACTTCATGGTTTCTTGACCTTGAATTTTAAAAAAAAGTGTGTGCTATGTGTGCATACGTGTATGGGTGGTACATGTGTGCATACATGTTCATGTGTATTTCCTTATATACAGATGCATGGAGACTCAAATATCAATGCTGTATATTTCCTCAGTCACTTATCAAATTAATTTTGAACCTGGGTTTCTAGTTCTGCCACTATTTTCCATCTTCTGTACCCAACTGATGTCACGTAACATCAGATGCCTGTTCTGGCAGGCAGGGATTGTGTGAGGTTCTCTTAGATGAAGATGAGGGAAAAGATGGCTGTGGTCATTGTCCAGATAGAGACATTTTAAAGACGTATCTTTCCTAAAGTACACTCCATTTACACAACCCCTTTAACTCTCAGTAGGATGTGATCATCAAAAGGCTCATTAGTAAACACCTAAGTGTGTGGCCATCTTTCTAAAGGCTCTCTTGACTGGGCCTGCCCTGAGCAAGGGCTTGAGAAAGTATTCCTGGGTTTGTTTCAAACACTAAATGCTGAAGTCTGTCACTGCATGGATGGCCTTTGTGCACCGGGAACCTTATTAGCACATTTTATTCATGCACCATCAAAGAGTAGCAAGCACAAATCAGGGCCAGAGGCACCTTCCACTGGGCTGCTCTTTTGTGATGAAAAGCAGTTTTATGTCTAGAATATTTCACACAGAGTTTTGACCACAGCATCATGCTTGGAATATCATTTTATTTGTCTACTTTTCATATATTCATTGCAAATATCTACTTCCTCCTTATCTCTTTACCCTGCTCATGAAAGTGAAACATATCTTCTATATTCAGTGTAAAATCAGGACAAATACATAATCAGGACACCAACAGTTTAATTTTGTCTCAGTTATGGGCTGGTGGTATCATGTGTTAGGCAATTTCTTTCATGTTTCTGTACTTGACATGGCCATGAAACATTTTAGTTCTTGAGTAAGATGAGACTTGCTGGGGAATATTATTTTCAGGTGCATGAATTTATGCTGCATTTGTTTAACTCTGTGAGGCTGTGGTTACTGTGCCTGTCTAAAGTACCTGAAGGTCCTAATAAAGAGTTGAATGGCCAATAGTGAGGCAGGAGCAAGGATAGGCAGAGCTAGCAGGCAGGGAGTGTAAGAAAAGGGGCAGGGAATCTGGGAGAAGAAAAAGAGGAGCAAGAGAACAACGAGAGGAGGGCGTTAGACGCTAGCTACCCAGCTACATACAGCAAGCCACGAGGAAAGAAGGAAAAAAAGGCATATAGAAAAAGATAAAAGGCCAGAGGCAAAAGGTAGTTAATATTATTTAAGACGAGAAAAGCTGGCAAAAAACAGGCCAAGCTAAGGCCAGGCATTTATAAGAAAAGCTGGCAAGAAACAAGCCCAGTTAAGGCCAGACATTGATAAGCAATAATAAACCTCCATGTGTTTTATTTGGGAGCTGTGTGATGGGCCCCTCCAAAAGACAAAAGAATAAAACATCACACCTCAGAGACTAGAGTCAGCCTTGAGAGTCATGGGAGAAAATTACTGAAGAAAAATCTGGTTGATTGATTGATTGATCGATTGATTGATAGGAAGCCAGAAATCTTTCCTGTTCCACTGTGGGCGTATCACTATTCCTCTCCCCTCCTATGATATCATCAGCTCTTCTGTCTTGGCCACTTTCAAATTGCCATCTAAAATGAGGAATTGTAGTACATGAGCAAAAGAAAATTTCTCACATGGTACTTGGTATTTGCTAGACTACATTTTGTACGAATCTACCCACACTTCTATGCGGTTTGTTTTCATTGCAGTACCTTTATCTTATGGGAACCATTCATAGGGGCTGCGGATGCACCTTGGTGGCAGCGTGCTAGTCTCACACGCCAGAGGCCGCAAGTCCAGTGTCTAGCAAATAAACTATCACTATCAACAACAGAAAAGTATATTTGTAGAGAGGCATGATGTCTCTAGCTTGTAATCACAACACTTAGGCAAGGTTGCTATCAGTTCCATCTTAAGCTGAGTTGATAGTGAATTCTAAGATAGCCTGGACTACAAAATGAAAGTTTCTTTTAATGAACCAAAATTACAATGAATGAAAAAATATTAAATGGAGTGGAAAATAGAACGAATATTCTGTAATTACTTGTTTCCTTAGCATCTTGAACTCAGATTCTAAGTAAATATCTGAAGCCTTTATCTGAAATATTTTCCTGGTATCTACTTATTATCAGTTTATCTTTCTATTTGTCTATACGAATGTAATTTCAGGATTCATTTATATCTTCATTGTTCATTCTAATATCACATCATCAGTACATTTGAATATATAAATCTACCTTATTTTTTCTGATGTCTCTGTTTTTATTTCATTATGTTGCTACACTTCAGTAAATTTCCTACTGGAATACTGATGTGTTCTACCTTGGGTACAGTTTATTTTTGGTCAGTTTGACATACTTATATGTAGATATCCATATTAGAAAATATGTAGACAAATAATATCTGAATCAATATAACAGGTATCTCCATTTTTCTCTATCCATATGATAGACAATAAGATTTTTAAAAATTTCAGAAGCTCTGCCAAATGGCTGAAAGTTATAGTCACAACAGAGATTTGCATTTCCCTGATCGTTAAGGAAGTTGAGCATGACCTTAAGTGTCTTTTGGCCATTTGAACTTTTTCTGTTGAGAATTCTCTCTTCAGCTCAGTGCCCCATTTTATAATTGGGTTGATTAGCCTTTTACGGTCTAGTTTCTTGAGTTCTTTATATATTTTCGAGATCAGACCTTTGTCAGTTGCGGGGTTGTTGAAGATCTTCTCCCAGTCAGTGGGTTGCCTTTTTGTCTTAGTGACAGTGTCCTTTGCTTTACAGAAGCTTCTCAGTCTCAGGAGGTCCCATTTATTCAATGAGGTCCTTAATGTCTGTGCTGCTGGGGTTATACATAGGAAGTGTTCTCCTGTGCCCATGTGTTGTAGAGTACTTCCCACTTTCTCTTCTATCAGGTTCAGTGTGTTGGGACTGATTTTGAGGTCTTTAATCCATTTGGACTTGAGTTTTGTGCATGGTGATAGATATGGATCTATTTTCATTCTTCTACAGATTGGCATCCAGTTTTGCCAGCACAACAACAGAGATGTAGACTCCATCATTGGTAAACATCAATAGTTTCTGTTTCTGAACTACTGCATTTAAACTCCCATTTTGCAATTCAGTGCATGAATGTTTCTAGGGAAGATTTCTAAACATTCTTGCTATGGTTTTCTCACATATTGAATAGATAATATTGTAATATTAATACATAATATAATAATTTAATAATGCCTTTCTAGTAGATTGTTTTAAGTATTTAAAAAATCATCTTATGAAAATGTTTAGAGTATTCTGCAGTATATAGAGAGTTCTCAGTTAATTTTAACAACAGCTGCAATATAGCCTTTGTCCACTGTGGATCCATACTATACCCCAACAGACTATCCAGTCATACCTAATGTCTGTGTGTGAGTCATGAATATACCTTCATACTGTTAAGTAATAGTTTTGGTTTACAGCCTGGGGCTTTATCAGGTTTTATATGAAGTTGTACATCCATGGTTTGCGAACCATGGGAGCATATGGCGCCTAATTAAGCTTGATAAAGATAAAGGATGACTGTTTAAGAGGTCAGTTTGCACCCTCTGGAGGGTACACAACTTCATAAACACAGGAAAGGTGTACCTCCCGAGACGAGGCAGTCAGCGATGGTGATGTTCAGTTGGCCTGTGGCTGCCAGAAGAATCTAACATGCTGGCATTGCTCCTAAGCCGCAGTTGTAGAAATATGGCAATGATTCCATCACTGACACCACAATGAAATATTGATACAGTAATTAGTTTTCTGTACCATATGTTCTGATTTTTGCATATAGTTATTATGCAGCCAGGATTCCTAGGCAGATGATTAGGAGAGCAGGAGTCTCGACACGATGTGATGGTTTTGCTTAGTGAGTTCTCCAACACGAACCGAAGAGATGCAGGTTGATTTCTGACAGCACCAATAGTCATCCTTGATGGAATAGATGGGCTCACAAAAATATATATATATATACAAACCTGGCAAGGATAAAGCAAATAGAATAACCTTTAATCTGTTCTGCTTTCTTCACACTCAGCCTTATCTTCAGCATACTTGATGACTGTTATGATGGGTAGAGAGCACCAACTTCCTGGAGTCAAGCAAGATTTCAGCACAAATATAAAGGACAGTCACAATCATTCTCTCCATCTGTGCTACAGTAATGACTTTCCTTCTCACTAATAGTTGACAACGTAATTGTGTGATAGACTGTAAAATATCACGAAACCCTAGAATTGCTGCTTTCTTTTTGTGCTGCATCTCTTGACTGACACACAGTAAGTAAGGAGCAGAAGCACTCTCCACAGCCAGCAGATTGAACAGCATTACTCCCAAGAAAAAGCAAAGAAATGGAAAAACAAACCTAGGAGTGATTTAGCAAAAGAAGGCATTTAAAAAGAGGGGTGAATATTTTTTACCCTCTGAAATATCTCCATCTTTATAATCTGTTGCATCTATCACTACTAGGGGCCCATTCACAGTATATTATTATCTAGGAAAGCAAATGCCAGATTAAACTCTCTGAGGTTGATTTTTGTCTTTTTTCTCTAAGAAATGTTGAATTACAGACAATTTTTTTCACAGTTGCGATGTTAAAGCTATTTAATTTGTGATAGTAAGAATTTCGGAGGACTTCATTCCTTCAGAGGAGGCTTAGTATCCAACATAGGTATTAAGTTTATGAATTATTTGGGTTCCATTTTGACCTTTTTATTTGTTTTTTATAATTCATTAGCTCTCTACTACAAAGAAGTTGCAAATAAAAACACAACACAGAAATTAACCAGACTCCATCAATATCTATACATCTCATTCAATTTCTAAACTGTTAGAATGTATTTATATATATATAACAGTTATCATGACATTATTAGAGACACCTGAATTCTCTTTAGTGAAAGGCAGATGAGGACAGACAGGTACAACAGATTGAGATACTAGGCTGGGGAGAGAGAGGAAGGGAGCAATGAGTACATCACGGGTGTTTTCCCTCCTGAGGGACACTCAGGGTCTTGTGGTTTGACCTCTATCATGCTTCATCCTGGTGATCCTGTGGCTGCTTCTCCACAGACACACGTCTGTTATACTTTAAGGTAAGACATCTTTTTGCTTACTACAAGGACTCAAAGAATGTCCTGCTATTTTTTTTTTTTTATGTTAAATGGAGAGGTTCAGGTCGAAAGAAAAACTGTTACTGGTTTCAAACATAGCACAACTACACACACACACACACACCTTACCATTGTAAAATAGTGATTATTTATTAGTTCCTAGTCTCCAGGGGTTAATGAGCCTCACATATTCAGCTGAGGTCTCAATTGGTTCTTTCTAGGAAGTGACTGGTGCTGTGAAGAATTATGAGGCTCAATTGTAGCAGAACACATTTCCTTCTTTCGTTAGACTGTCAAAAGTAATCATTTTCCTATAGCAGTAATATTTATAATATTATATTATTTTAAAGTCAGTCAAGAAGAGAGAATGAGTCAATTATAAATGGAGAATATTTTATTAGGTAATATAAATACAGAAGTGATATCTTACCATCTTTTTTTTTTTTTTTTTTAGCTTGGTACCAGGCTTCACCTTTACCCCATAAAGAGTTGATAGCTACATAGAGCTACACTAGGAAGTGGGCAGTTTACAGTATTATAACATGGCAGCTTTCTAAGACAGTCATAGAAATTCGAGAAGGAATACCTATGATATAATGGCAACATGCATCATTATGAAGAGTAGATATGAGACACAGTGAGGAAATAAACTACATTACAGTGAGATACATCTGCTCCTGGCAGCACCAATCTACTTCAAAAGAATAATGGGCATCGAAGAGGGTGGATTTTGTTAGCCATTTGGACAAGAAACTGCTCTTGCCTGAGCTATTTGACTGGACTTTCAGGACCCACAAAAAACTGACTGCTGAAGCTGCATATAAAAGATGAGACAGTCCTTAAGGGTTCCTGCTTCATGGA
Organism: Chionomys nivalis; assembly: GCF_950005125.1. Lineage (NCBI taxonomy): Eukaryota > Metazoa > Chordata > Mammalia > Rodentia > Cricetidae > Chionomys > Chionomys nivalis. The sequence continues at coordinate 1,935,777 of NC_080099.1, read as the reverse complement.
AAAGTTTGCTGGATACTATGAGCCTGTAGGCTAAATATGGATGCCCCAACTATACAGAAGAACCTTGGGTGACTGTCCAGGCAGCAACATTTTCTGAATACACATATTCATCTCTGATGTGATGGTGTTCCGCAGAGGGTGTTCTGATGGGATGCTCTTCCACAAGGGTCCTCTGGTGGGATGGTGTTCCCTGGAGGGTCCTCTGGTGTAATGGTGTTTCCCGGAGAGTCCTCTGATGTGATGGTGTTCCTCAGAGGATCCTCTGGTGGGTTGGTGTTCCCCAGAGAGTCCTCTGATGTGATGGTGTTCCCCAGAGAGTCCTCTGGTGAGATGGTGTTCCGCAGAAGGTGTTCTGATGTGATGGTGTTCCCCAGAGAGTCCTGTGCTGTGTTGGTACTCCACAGAGGGTCCTCTGGTTTGATAATTCTTTAGAAAGAAACAAGTGTTGTTATCAGAGGAGGAAAAGAGGACGCAAATTCTGATTCCAGAAGTGTGAGAATCCAGCAGGGAGATTAGGTGAAAGGCAGGAAAACAGTCATCTAATGTGGCCAAATCTGCTGGACCATTGTTCTTAGACTTCAGACTCCAAAATTCCAATAAATAAATATCACATGATTTATATATTTTTTATAGCCTAAGCTAACAAATATGTTGCCACATGCCCACTAATACATTGCAATCAGGTTTTAGGTTAAGATTTCTTCACTGTTTTTGCATAAACTGCTAAACTGAATTTTAGATGTCATTTAATATCAATCTGTAGACTTAAACAATTTAGGGAATCATTTTTTTAAAAGCTTTTTTTTTCTAATCAAGGAAAACTTCTGCTTTATAGAACAATTTACATTGAACATATTTTCCCCTGCATGCATCAAAATGTGAAAGTGAGCGAGAGACTTAATTTCCCTCCAGAAGGCTGGATTCAGTAGAGTTCTCCTAAAAGAGGATGTGTGTGCCGCATGTAAAATTGTTTCATCTGCATCGCTATGTCAGCTGCAGATTTAAATGACAAAAGGAGCGATAAACAAACTATGAGTAATTGGAATCAAAGGAAGAGGAACCAGGGCGCAGAAGACTACTCAACAAGATTTACAGAGATGAACGCGAGCAGAACCCACTCAGAAAAAGCATTTATTTTCAGGATATACAACTCAAATGGAGTCAATAATTATTTGGGGAAACAACTAGCTTGAATGGATGGATTAGGTAGTAAAATGTAAAGTAACAAGTGATTTATCGTGCCACTGACGAGGCCTCATTTGTGTGTGTGTCCATTTATCTATTTCTTCTCATTGCATTAAGTACATGCCCACTGCCTAAGCTGAGTACAAGACTTAGGAGTGTGTGCGCAAATGGATATCATCTGAGTTTTAATAACCAGGCAGTGGGGTTTCTTAATGCATTCTTATAAACAAGTGTGTTTTGTGCTCACTTTCTTAAATATAAGGAGACAAACCATAGACAATAGATATGGAAACAGACTGGAAATTTCTGTTAAAGGTGCTCCTGGTGACTTCTCAATGCCATCTCAAGATTTTAGTAAGTTTTATTGAGCAAGTCTCAAAAAATTCTTTTCTGTGCCCTTTTGTGGGGGTAAATTTGTGTAGGTGATGTAGAGGGGGTTTCATGCACACCATAATCTTCCTCAATTACTCTTTGCTTGTTGAGCCAGGCTCTCCCACTTAACCTAAAGCTCAACAATTCAGCTAATATGGCTGGTCAGAAAGATCTGGTTTCTGCGGGTCTCCATCCCTCCCTTCCCAGTGCTGCGTTTATAGGTGCATTCTATGTCCAGGCTGGGGTCAGAATACAGACCCATGATCATTCTTCTGTAGGAGACACCTCACACAGAGACATATTTTTAGTTCTGTGTTCTAATATTCTTACTTGGAAAAATACTTGTCATTAGCTAAAATCCTTATATGCTGTGGAAATTAGGGGATACAGCAAGGACTTCAAGTGCACAATACTAAAACTTACATATCCCCTTTCTTCACAAATACGTTCATCACACCTTGCAAACATGGACTCACGGCACACACTTGTCATTTCCTTGTCCCTTCTGCTCTGGGGATGCTTTCTTCCTTTGTTATAGATATCACAAGCTTGGAGAATTTTCTAACCGCATCTATTCGCTATCCTCAGGAGAGGGGAAGAAAAATTGCATCTCTTAAGAGAAGAAAAACTGATTTAATCGCATCAGACTGTATTCATAGAGTTCATAGGTTATTTTCAGCAAAACATGAAGGAAGTTACCGCTTCCTGCGAGGCAGCTTCCTGCCAATCAAAAGTAGTTTATCTAGATACACAGTTCCTAAACTTTGTAAGTCCTTCTCAGAAACATTAACAGAAATATACACTTTTCCTAAAATAACAGAGCACTAAAAAGAATAAATCTATCTTTCAAATCGATTATACTAACTCCAAGGAGCCTAAAAATTGAAGTTAAGAACGAATGGTTCAGCGAACTAATCTGGAATTTGTCATGCTAAGAGCCTATGATGTGATGCTGTGGATAAGAACCATGCCCCATAAAACCACGCCGTTTTGAAACATGAAAAAAGAGAAACAAAGTGTAAAGTCCTCGAGAGTAACCAGTTTAGGATCCTGTCATGCTTCTCAAATCTGTAAGAGTTGTAAGGCACAAGGTTCCTAGAGCATTGTTTGGATATGATCTGATATTTTGAGAATCTATATCAATGTGAAATTAGATAACTTAGTGCTAGGGAAATGGAATTCTGGTGCATTTCCTACCTGAATGAAAAAATCAATTCAATAATAATAATAAAAAAAGATACTTCCATGAACAGATGTTGATCAAAGACAGAACATTTAGAAAACTACCGTTCATTTAATTATTAAAAAATAAAATAAGGAAAAATTACATGTGCGGATTATTAGCACAATTAATGATGCAAGTGTATAGGGTTTAAAGATTTTGATTCAGGTTGAGAGATGAGAACCAATAATAGGTTTGGGCAATGTGGCAAGTTTTAATGGCCACACTGTCTTCAGAAATTCCAGATCTGAGTCAATATAATTATAACCCTGATTATTAATACATCATTCATAAAGGAATAGAAAACAGATTATGTGATGCTTACTGCTATTTAAAAGTTCTGCATATCAGCCTCCTATGTGTCATATAGTTGATAATACCTCCTATGTGACATATAATTGATAATAATTTTCTTCTTTTATATAGGTTGTCTCATTATTCTGGGGTTCTTTTCCTTTATCATCTAGAAAAGCTTTTTAATTTAATGCAAACACAAAGAAAATTCATTAAATATGAACAAGGGCATTTTATTCACCCATAGAGAAAAATGAAATTATAACATTTACAAGAAAGTGTACCTATCATTGTTAAGAAAACTAATCCCTACTCAGTAAAACAAACAACTACATGAGCAGCATGTTGTCTTTCATATTTAGATTCTAAAACTCAAACACTACAGGGTGTGTGTGTGTGTGTGTGTGTGTGTGTGTGTGAGAGAGAGAGAGAGAGAGAGAGAGAGAGAGAGAGAGAGAGAGAGAGAGAGAACCAAGGCTAAAAGAGGAGAAGACTAATTTTAAAAGAAAGAGGTAATAAAATACACATGGTATGAAAGTCAATTGCAAGGCAATTTAGGAAGATTGTCAGGAGAAAGACAGAGATGGTAGGAACCAGTATGTGATAAAAATAAATAAAACATAATGTAAGAAAAGGCTACAGAGAAACCCATTACCCCCTATAATAATTTTAAAGAAACTAATAAAAGTTAACTAATTTGAGCATAAACATCAGATAATACAGTAAGGTAAAAAGCAAAAATAAGATATTATAATATGTATACATATATATATATATAAATTATTGCAAAAGTCATTCCAAGTTTTAAATATGATAAATTGCACACATGCAATCACTCAAACACATGTGTGCACACACACATTTTTGTTCGGATATCCAATGCTCTTTTATAATTAGCCATGCTACAACACTGATAGTTTGCATCCCCAGTCAGGTGGATTATGTCTGATACTTTACTAACCTAGTATATTTTTCTGGCTTGATTCCAGCTAATGTGTATTTTTCTTCCTGAGTAAAAGTTATCTCTTTATATAACTGTAAGCAAAATAAATTGATTCATGGGCATTTTAACAGGAATGAGATCACTACATGACGAATGACATCCACGGATGCCCAAATCATTTCTAAAATTCTTCCACATCATTATTCCTCATGATTGCCAGACAGCTGTCACAGTTGCATTAAATGTAAAAGGATATCTTTATACTTTCAGACACAGAGTTTCTGGTGACACATACTTTCCCAATATTATAGCACTGAAAGAGAGAAAACAAGGAAAAAAATCGAGAAAATTTTAATTCTCTTAAACCTTAAGTAATGATAAAGTTCTTTAATGTGTTAAGTTTTAATGCCCTCTTTAATAATGGATTCTGCTCTTATAGCAACTTTAATAGACTATTATATTTAAAATTGTAGTTGCCAAAATATAAATTAATTTTATTGACAATTCTATTTTACAGAATATAAAACAATGGTTGATATTAAGATGGTTTAGTAATATGATTATATCTTAAAATAAAAGACACTAAGACTATCTGTCCAGTGGAAAAGTGAAAATAAAAGATTATCATATTTTTTCACTATCATATGATCTAAACATGACCAGAAACAAATTAGTTGCATATTTCTAGAGTGATCTTATTTCTGAACAATGAGCCCTCGAGAAGAATATGGCAGACAATACTGCCCACTTTCATTTTTGCTTGTTACTATGATAGTTTACAGTCTGATAGCATCAGTCCTGATATAAAATACTCCCATTTTATATATTTATATATTTATTTGTATCCAGAGGTTAGCAGGTAGAAGTCCTAGCTACTAGAGAACAACTAATGTCACCAAAAAGATTACATTTTTATATGATATACCTAAACTAGTAAGAGTACCTAGCAGAAACTTCATGATTGTCTGGGGAGGGTGTTTACACACACACACACACACGTACACACAGAGAGAGAAAGAGAGAGAGAGAGACATAGCACACACACCACTGTTTTATGAATGATATGTGTAAGTCTGTGTATGTGTTACTAATTTTCTTCTTTGATGATTTCACACGTGTATAATTCACTCTGGCTACTCTTATCTCCTACACTGTCTGATTCGCATCTTATCTCTGTCAACCTGCCCTTGTCTTAGAAGTCCTTTCCTTTCTCACATTCATGTCTCCTAGTTTTGACTGAAGAATTTAACCCAGGGCATCTGTATGACTATTTCTTTTTTTTTTTTTGGTTTTATTTTTTGGTTTTTCGAGACAGGGTTTCTCTGTGGCTTTGGAGCCTGTCCTGGAACTAGCTCTGTAGACCAGGCTGGTCTCAAACTCACAGAGATCCGCCTGCCTCTGCCTCTCGAGTGCTGGGATTAAAGGCGTGCGCCACCATCGCCCGGCTTGTATGACTATTTCAAACTATCCAGTAGATCCTGTTCCTCTGTGTGAAAACCTGTGCATTCTCTATGTTCATTAGGGTAAAAGTTCATCAGAAGATAAAGATAGAGCTATCATACAACATGTTCTACCACTTATGGGTATATATGAAATTTGTAAGTAAACGTGTGGAACTGGAAAAATTAGACTGAGTTAGGTACTCTAAGGACTGAAGGAAAACACCTCATATTCTTTGTCATATGTGAACTCTCAATTCTAGTCTTTAGATTTGATATTTAACTTGGAATACTTGTGGAAATAAGGAAAGTAGAAGGGGGCTCTTGTGACAGGGAATGCCTGAAGGGAATATGAATAATCAAATAGGTGATATGAAAGGAGGGGGCAAATTTTGTGGTAATGATGGCAAGGTACAATCAAAGCCATTCTGCAACTGCTGTATGGAAACCTACTGTTTAATGAGTTCATTAAATATATATGTAGGTTAAAAAGAAAGTAAATGCAATGCATAACAAGATAATGTTGTACTAAAAAGCATAGGTCTCTATATCTTCTAGGAAAACATCCAAGTGACAAATGTGGGACACCTTCCTATGAGCTGTTGGTTTGGAAGGTACCAAACACCTTCCAACTAATGCTGCTTCTTATTGTTCTTCTCGATTGTTCATTGGAGTATGTTAGAAGACCCTATTGCTGAATACACTGTGTTACTCTGTCAGAATCTTCCTCCTTCTTAGGGACCTTTTGAAGTATTGAAATGCGGTGTGCAGGACTCCGGGGAAAACAAAAACAAAAGCATCAAACATCTTAGCCAGCTGTGAATCTTCCAAACTACAATGCTAAACTGCTCAGCAAGATGTGCTGACTTGTGCAACAGTGGCATAATTCCTATAGTCATGAGAGACCATTCTCTGGTTCGATTGAGTCTGCTCAACAAAAGGGAGTTTGGATCCAGTACTGTTTATCTTGGGCAGAAAGACATGACTCAGAGGGTCGTAAGTCCCACGAAAGATGAACACTTACTATAGTCTCATTACAGTTGTTTAGTTGAAGAGACATGGAAGCAAGATGCCTTCTAAATATTTGTACTTATCCACACAGACAAATGCTACTTAACTAGAGAAGCATTCTTTGCAATGAACTGCACTGAGTGTGCTGAGTGCAGAGACTCTTAGTTGTTCACGGTGCAGAGAAAAAGTGACAGTCCGAATGCTCCTCTCTAAACAGAAAACACATCTCCAGGGTTGGCTTTTGTGTTACTTTTCGGTCAGAGCATCCTAGGAGGATATCCACTAGTTGAACATCATGCACGAACTTGAAGACCTGAACAGAGTAAACACTGCACAATGATGCCATATTTTTCTCTAGAGTGCGAGTATGAGAGCTGGAGTTCGTCTGTTAGATGGGAAGAAATTATTCCCTAGGAGAGATTGTCAAAGGCTCTCAAGACACCAATCATGCTGTATGCATGCTCCTATCTTGCTATGCAAAACCCTACATAGGTTATGGGGCCTCTACTGCTAGTTATTACATATTACAAACTGAGTTTAAAAAGTGTCTACATATACCCTCTGACCTAAGAACATATACAAATTTTAAAAGGTACTTTTTGTGATTTTTACCATTTTACTTAAATAAATGATCATCTGTCTTAGTAGTTATAGCCATTCAGAACCTCTTTCAAATGTCCTTCTATGTTCCATAAGCACTTTGATTATGTGAGAGCAATCCAAGCAAAAGTATCAGTAGGATGACATTTTTTGTTTTGTTTTGTTTTGTTTTGTTTTTGTTTTTCGAGACAGGGTTTCTCTGTGGTTTTGGAGCCTGTCCTGGAACTAGCTCTTGTAGACCAGGCTGGTCTTGAACTCACAGAGATCCGCCTGCCTCTGCCTCCCGAGTGCTGGGATTAAAGGCGTGCGCCACCACCGCCGGGCAGTAGGATGACATTTTTAAACATGATTGCTGAAAATAATGTTTCCCTTATAATAACCATGGAGATCTAGTGGGAGGAATAGGTTTGTCAACAGTTACGTGTTAGTGGGTGACAGTCCTTTGTAAAAATTTGTATAAGGTAAGACTTTTTTCTCTATATTTGTGAATTTTATATCACAGGTATAATTAGTATTTAATTCTACAGACTGATTAACTTATTCTACACAAAGCTCATTGGAGTGTTAATCTTCTCAGTGTTTGCATATTTAACAAGATTTCCTTGATCCTCGTTTTTTAAAACCAGAACGAGCGACAGCTTTATAGGTTTTCATTCACTTCAAGTAATAATTCCTATGCAAAATAGATAGTATTTTAAACTACATGAAATTTTGAACTTAAACAGTAATTTTATCAAAATGGATATCTAAGAACATCTGAAAAGTTTGGCAAAAACAGAAATACATCATTTTTATGAACACACTGTTGTGTTCTTCCTAAGTAGATAAAATTATGAATATGGGGATCCCCTACTAATGTATAAGTTTTATCAATCTTTAAACATATTCATCAACATATTTTGAGTACCTAACCATTTGCAATATAAATAACTGCTATGTCTATGGACATTTGAACTTTAAAAATATTAGGAAATTTTACTACAAATAGTTCAATGTATATTTCTAGTGGATTCTTTTTATACCCTGAAAAACTTTCAAAGTCTGTTGGGTCAGTTTATACAAACTGGACATTACTTTTGATATCTTCCTAATTATACATTAAACTAAACTAAATGGCAATATAAATAGAGATCTTATAGAATTCCCATATAGTTCTTCTTCCAGGAAACAAAATTTTAAAGGCAATGTAAACTAGAACAGAATAATTGGTAATTATCTTGGGCACCCATATAAAACATGATTTTTGCAGTCAACTGTCTTTATTATACTTTCTCCATCCCTGTTATCATTTCACATTCTTTTTACAAGGGATAAAGATACACACTCACACATACACACACACACACACGCTCATTCACCAAATCAGATGAATTAACAGCTGTAACAGAGAAGTGAATAACCATTGATGTATCTTTTATCATTAAGTCAGATCAGTAATCAGAAACTCTCTTGGACAGTCTGGAGAGCTACAAATATCAGGGCATTCAGCCATGCTCAATTCAGAGGACTTTAAGTAGCCTCTCAAATCTTGTGCCACATTGGCATAATAGAAGGATGACTGTTATCATAGTCTTTCTGTAAGCACTCAACAGAAGTACACCAGTCACTTCTCAATTGACTGATTTTTTTTTTGACTTGGAATATGATTTTTTTTTAGTTGAGATGTTCCTCAAGTGAATATTAGAAAGCTCAAGGCAAGCAAAAATGCCTCCAGAAAGCATATCTTGAGCGATGTCTTTCCCATCCAAAGGGGAAGCTGTGATTATTATATGCATTGTGTTTATTGTTGTGTGTACCAGCCCGAGGTTCACTATCTTCCAACAACCAAAACAAAGTATTCATTCACAACAATACATTTCTTTTCACTTTTCTTTTCTTTATACAAATCTTGTAATGAAAATAGATTTTGTGGCCAGATGAGCTGGTCTGTATATATTTATTCCTATTCAGTCTGCCAAACCTAACTATAATTTTTGGGAAAATCCATGATTCAGGAAGAGGTATCTCTAAAGGGATGAAGGGCAGGGAGGGGAGCAGAGAAAAATGTAGAGCTCATTAAAAATCAACAAAAAAAAGAGATGAAGGGAATCAAGTGGTTTTCAGATCTTAGAACTAGAAAAACAGAGCAATACCAGGACATACCTCTTCTCCCACATGAACTCATGAAATAGAAACAAGATTGGCCATTAGAATTTGACACAGCACCTAACAGAATGCACCACAAAGATGTGACTTCCTACATTAACAAAATTAGAGAAGTTGAATGCTACCTCAAGTGAACATTAGTGACCTCAAGCCAAGTAAAATTGCCTCCAAATAGCATGTCTCTAGCAATGCCTTTGCCATCCAAAGACCCTGGAATAGACAGCTTCTCTGCTAAGAGCAGCTGGGATTTAACCTAAAAGGCAGTTTAGAAATAATTTTAGTTTCTACTCTGGCTAAACGAAACATATAAATTAATTAAGTAGCATTTGAGACACAAATTACATACATTATGATATCTCCTAAAATTTTAAGCTGTAACTACTGATAAAACCTGAGAGAGAACTGATCATTTATCCCACTGGTCTATTTGTACATTTGTACTTACATTAATTACATTTTATATGTGGGCAAATACCACACTTTCAATCAATAATTCATAAAGTACAGCAATATAAGATGAATGATGGATGATAGGTGAATAAATATGTTAGATGATGGTGATGAAGATAGATAGATAGATAGATAGATAGATAGATAGATAGATAGATGATAGATAGATAGATAGATAGATAGATAGATAGATAGATAGATAGATTAGATAGATGATGGATGGATGGATGGATGGATGGATGGATGGATGGATGGATGAATGGGTAGAGATAGATGGAGAGAGTCAGATACATAGGTAGATAGATGATGATAGAGAGATGGATAGATAATAATGTAATGATATTAATAGATGATGTTTATATACAGAGATGTATGATAAATAGATGATAAATGTTATACATACATATAAATACATATGTGTGTACCAATGTAGACTGAAACAAGTAGAATAGAAGCACATGTGAAAATATATAAAATAGAGAGATGGTTCTATGGATGACGAAAAAATAACACATAAGCTCATGGAAAGAGTGGATTTGAGATTTGGCATTATGTAAATGTAACATTTAGAAAAAAACAGCTAAAGAAGGATTAAATAGAGAAAAATATGATTAAAGATGATGAGTATGAGGACAATTTTTAATGTCAAACTGTCATTACAGTAAGAAAAATAATGAAACTTGAAGGTTAATATTCAGGAGGATGCTTATATGTTTTTCTTTGGGTTCACCTTCTTATTTAGCTTCTCTAGGATCATGAATTATAGTCTCAATGTCCTTTATTTATGGCTAGAAACCAAATATGAGTGAGTACATCCCATGTTCCTCTTTTTGGGTCTGGCTTACCTCACTCAGGATAGTGTTTTCTATTTCCGTCCATTTGTATGCAAAATTTAAGAAGTCATTGTTTTTTACTGCTGAGTAGTACTCTAGACCCACATTGGAGCACAGGACTGAAATCTCAAGGTCCAAATCAGGAGTAGAAGGAGAGAGAGCACGAGCAAGGAACTCAGGAACGCGAGGGAGGCACCCACACACTGAGATAATGGGGATGTTCTATTGGAAACTCACCAAGGCCAGCTGGCCCGGGTCTGAAAAAGCATGGGATAAAACCGGACTCGCTGAACATAGCGGACAATGAGGACTACTGAGAAGTCAAGAACAATGGCAATGGGTTTTTGATCCTACTGCAAGTACTGGCTTTGTGGGAGCCTAGGCAGTTTGGATGCTCGCCTTACTAGACCTGGATGGAAGTGGGTGGTCCTTGGACTTCCCACAGGGCAGGGAACCCTGATTGCTCTTTGGGCTGACTAGGGAGGGGGACTTGATGGGGGAGGGGGGGAAATAGGAGGCGGTGGCGGGGAAGAGGCAGAAATCTTTAAGAAACTTGAAACCTCAATAATTATTAAGATATTCAGTATTCCACTTTGCGGTTACCTAAAATGATATACCCCACCTTATTACCTACTGCTACACTAAAAATCCATCTCTCTGTCTTTCTTTCCTAATACTTGAAGGTGGTTAAAAAACTACACAAATTAAATTCCTTATCATTTTATAAAGTAAAAGAGAGGCTACATCTGATGGTGAAATATTCTCCATCCAGTTAAAAGTTTATTATGAGGTATTTTGTAAAGCTTGCATTTTAGAAAACATCGAATGATTCTACACATAACTTGGCTAAATTAAAAAGATTTCAGACTGTCTAACATAAATAAATAAATGAACAGCCAACCCAGACACAGGCTGTAAATATAGAAGATCCTGTGCTTTGTAGACGCTGAGAAAATGTGTAATTTCCTCATTTGACAAAAGATGTTTGAAGATGTTGTTTCAGATAATATATAAAAGTATTTTGGATTCTTTTCACCCTGGACATTTAATGGAGAAATGAAAAAGAAATTCGTGGCTCTGATGCTTGCCAAATGACTTAGGAGGTCAATATGCTATATAAATAAGGTATCTCTGATTGAGAAAGCGAGGACTGCTGAACTCTCAGATGGGTATCCATCCCTTGTCCATTTCTTTCCCTGCTGACTCCACACCTCCTCTTTGGGACCTGAACCCTGCTGAAGCTGGACTTCAGTAGTCATATACAGGTTTCAATTTGCTTTTTACCTTTGGTGAAACATTCACATCCACAAGGAATATTGATGGATAGGGAAAAGTTAACATAAATCTCTGAAAAATGACATTGAAACAAATGTTTCAATATGAAGAGGGTAAGTTACATGAAAACTTGAGGAAATTTCCACTCAGAGAAAACACGGTTGAGCAATAACGAAGAACCTTGTGCTTTGCTCCTGTAAACACGTGAGCAGAGATGACTAATGTACTTACTTAGGCTGTTGATTGAGAGCAAATGTTTACGGGTTACTGTTGCAAGATATCCAGTTACACTGTGAACCCCAAGTTTGTATTTGCACTAATTAAATAAAACTAACCTTTGGTCAGGAAGCAGAGAGCAATTAGTTGACAGAAAGTAATCTTAGAAAGCCTGAGGGAGTCTGGAAAATGGATTGAGGGATGCACAGAAATAAATAGGGAGGGACTTTGATAAGGTGGTCGGTTTTGGCATATTACTTTAACTATGTTAATATGTGTTACATTTGTTTATATTGTGGAGTATTACTTTAACCATGTAAAGTTGTGCTGCACTTGTTTATACTGCATTTGTTTTTTTTAATTTCTTTTTTGTTTGTATGTTTCTTTATAGAAGAGTAGCAGTGGATGGTTTGGATCACTCCACGTTTCTATTTTTTAACACTTGCTCACAGTAACATTCCTTTATGGTTTCTAATTTGGGTTCTAAAAATACAGCAGCTGCGAGGATTTATATACAAATATATGTATGAACATGTGTTTTCATTTCTCTGGGATAAAGGCCCAAGAGTGCAGTTGCTTGGCCACGTGGTTAAATGTGTAAAAACCTGTCAAACTATTACCAGAGGGGCTGTACCATTTTACATCTGCACTGTAAACACAGGAATAGCGGAATCTTTGGTATTGCTATTTTCATTTTAGTCATTCTGATAGGTGTATAGTCACATGCCATTTTTTAATAAATTTTTTCTCATACTAGAAGCTCATTCATTTGGGCTCAGTAATTCTAATCTATTTAGGCAGTATTCCAACATTAGATCCTTGTCACCTGCTTCTCCCATTTGCACAGTGGAGGTAGGATAGTAGTGCCCAGTTAGCACCATCCAGGAGATCTCACTGTTCAGGTGTTTATACTCTATCAAGTTCCTATTTCAAGAAGCATACTAGCCAGCTGGTGTGTCCTATGGAGAGGACGGTCATAACCGTGGAGGAGAGTGGTGGCTTCCAGGACTACAGTGTGTCTTCTTTGTACTGCGAGAGAGGAATCCTAGCAGATTTCTGGGAGAAATAAACTTGTACAGGCTGCCATTTCGGAGGAAATCCCAGGCAGGACCCCTGTGGTATGCTCCTAAGACTCCCTGTAGTCTTGTTTTCTTCTAGTCTTGAGTTCCTAATTAGGGCACCTTTTATTTTCAAGCTTCCAGTTTAAATCTTGAGTGCTTCTTGAGTTATCTCCAGGGTTGAAGACTGTACTACCAGAAAAATTTTACGTATTTTCTGGACTAACAACTTACTTTTTTAAACATGATCATTAAGGCTCCCATTTTGAAATTTAGCGTATAAAGAAAAATTCAACAGAAAGTAATCATATAATTAAACACATGTGGATTAGAGATGAGAATGGCTTGGGAACTAGCAATAGCGGTAGGATGGTTATACTGTGATCCTATTTTGTGTATCTTTCAAAGATAGAGTTCAAAAAATGAACTTTGTGCTTAGAAATGCCATCTAGGGTAAACAAAAGGGAACACATCAGATTTGGACAAAGCTCTTCTTGGTTGTCTTTTATTGTTTTTTCTTTCATCTCTTTACTTTTCATGAGATCTGCCACCCAGCTCCCAAATAAACCACATATAGAGTTTTATTCTTTATCATAAACACCTGACGTTGGCTCGGCTTCTTTCTAGCAAGCTTTTCTTCCCTTAAATTATCCCGTCTATCTTTCTTTGACCCTGGGCTTTTATCATTCTCTATTTCTGTATACCTTTCTTTACTTCTTTTTCCATGACTGGTTGCTTAGCTGGGTGGCTCCTCCTTTTTCTCTTCTGTAGCTATTGCCTCTCTGTCATGTTTCTCTTCTCTTTATACTCTTTGTCTTCCAGCTCTGTCAAGTCTTTCTTCTTCTGCCTTGCTATTGGCTGTTCAGATCTTTATTAGACCATCAGATGTTTTACATAGGCAAAGGATCACAGCTTCACAAACTTAAACAAATGCAACATAAGCAAAAACAGCACATCTTTGCATTCTTAAATGAACACTCCAGAGCATAGGCAAATGTAACACACCATAAAATAATATTCTACAACACAAAACAAAGCGAAGGATAAGAGCCCAAGAGAAAGCACACAGAAAAAGAAACCCACTTTTGCAAACACTCAGAAAAGGCATAAAAACACTAAACTGGAAACCATAATATATCCACAAATGACCACATAGAAAAAAATTGTCTTATCCCAATATATCATGCTGTTTAATATCAATGGTGCCTAAATTGAGAACCCTGGTCAATGCTCCTACCTACGAGATTATCACAGAGTGGGTTGAATATTAATAAAATCAATGATCAACATTTATACAATATGAGATTTATGTATAGTATCATCGCATTTCTTTGGGATTTCAATGAAATTATTATTTTAAAGATATGGTATTTAAAAATTAAAAGTTAAACACATTAAACTTATGGATATTCATGCTTATTTCTCATGGCAGTTCTTCACCCCTTGTCTTTTCTTCAAGAGACCACTGATAATCTCAAATAAAGGTATTTTGAGATCAAGAGAAATAACACAGAAAGAAGCAATATGGGAAAATTTAAAAATCAGTATAATCTTCTAACAGATTAGAAACCAACAAAACAACACACTTGTATCTAAGGAAATAATACTACTTAAAAGATGTTATGAAAATCAGTTCACTGAAAATAGAAAACAAGAACATTGATGTAGATATCACAGCATAGTTGAGGTTTATTTGTGTACTAAGGACTAGTCAGAACCTTGCTAAACTACAAAAAAAAATCCTTATATTGAAAGTAATTTTGGAGATGAATTTTAAACAGCAAAATGATATTTACCATGTTTTCAAGAAAGAAATGCTAAATCTTACTGGGAAAGACATAAGTGTCTTCATAGTCTGAAAATTTCAGAAAATAAAGATACCCAAACTAGATCATTGAGTATACAGCCAGACACATAGGGAAATGGCCTAAGCAAAGACAAGCTATGCATCCAAGGCATAATATTATTCATTATGTGATTTTGCATGCTCACATGCTCCATATGACAATAATATGCTAAGAGCTAGTTGTATCCCACATCCGCATAATCCCAGCATTCTAGAATACAAGGCACTAGTGTGAGAAGTCCAGCAAGGTCAGGTGCTGAAGAAATGGTTTAGCATCAAGAACAATTGCCCTGGAGAACCTGAGGTTGGGTCTCAGCATCCAGCTCACAAGCACCTATACCTCCAGCTCCAGGGAATCCAGCACCCTCGAGTGGTATATGTGTACACACACACACACACACACACGTAAAATATTTTAAAAATGAATATTTTGAGGAATAAAAGAGTTCAGAGTCAGATTTAACTATGTAAAACATTCTAAAATAACTTGGGCTATCTGACACCCTATTTTGAAAATCCATAATAATGATGATGATGTCCAATAATAAATCCTTCGAAGTCAGAGAGTCTGGAGGAGAGTGACTTATCTTGATGTTTTGCTGCTTGCTTATAAAACACACAGATGATCTTAGGATAAGGAGGGCATATGGTTTCCAATATGTTAAATATTGAACATGTTGGCGCTCCTTTGAGATTTCTGGGAAGCCTATCAATCTGATTCACAAAGCAGTGTAAGATATTCTTTGCCATCACTGTTGTCTGGAGTAATATAACCTGCTTAGTTACACACGATATTCAGGTCACTTTCTCCCACTAGGGTTGCCAGTAAGAGTGGAATTTAAATTAAGGAACATGTATTTTATTGCTCATAATCAATTAAATCTCTCTCTTTTTTGTTTTACCTTTAAAATAGATTGACAGTGCTCTGTAGTTTAAAAGGAGGTAATTTTTGTTCCAAGTGTTTTTGTAAAGCAGACTTCAAAATTTTAAGTGTGACACCAAAAACTATTTTTTTAAAAAAGGTTTATTTATTTATATTTTATGTTAGTGGTATTTTCCCTGCATGTATGTCAGAAACAAGGTATGTTCATGGTGGGCACAGAGGCCAGAAGGATAGAAAGAAATAATGCCCCCATGTCTATGACAGCAAAAATGATTGGGGCACCCAGGAGTCTATTCTTCAGGAGGAGAATGACCCTATTTTCCACTCTTTGGAGCTTCTCTTTCCACAGTTACAGACAACTCAAGTCCCCAACAGATTAAGGGCCTGTGTTGGCTGCAGGTTTGCATCTTGGAGAAAAATATCATGGTCATTGATAACTCCCTGCTCTGCCATCCCTTCCAGCACAGTTGTAAGCAACTGTTTGTTGTAGGAGAATTCCTTAGATTAGACATACCTCTAGTCATTCATTTTCCTTGATTGAACTGGCATTGACAAAGGAATTATGAATGGGAAAGAAATTGATCCCTATCTACTAATTTTACATCAGGAACAGAAAGTAGTTTAAGTTAATAATGCATGTTTCCTGGAATATTATGATCACTATTAGCTATGGTCATCTTTGTCATTTGGCTATAGAAAATAGCTTAAAATAATCTCTTTTAAATTTATATAAAGTGTTTTAATATGTGTGGCTTATTATCATTATTATTCATAGTTAATATTAGACTCTTTACTCTTCCCAAATAATCTGTCCCCTAATGGAGATCATAGACTTATTCATAAAGGAGCTGAGATCCACCAGCACATTGTAGGATTATATCTTTGGTTTGACTGTCTTATTTAAATCTTCCTAATACGAAGAGGAAGGCCTATTTGTCCATTTAAATAGTCAAATTACTTCATGTGTTTATAAAAAAATTCAAAAGTTCTTAGTATTTGATATTAATGAATTTATGCATTAATCACTTTGTTCTAAAGTAGCTATACTACTTCTCTTAAAACATTTATGTTCTCAGTTCTCCCCAAGACACCTACTTTAAATTGAATACATTTTTTCTGTATGTTTGTGGGGTGTGTGTGCCTATGTGTGTTTGTGTGTGTCATCATATATGTGGGCAAATGCCTGTAGAGATGAGATGACAGGTTGAGGCTGGGGATTTCCCTCAATTGCTCACCACCCGTCTAGCAAGCCACCTTGCACTAGGGAACCCTTGCCTCCCATGCACTCTGAATAGACTTGCCCTGCCCAGAATTTATGTTGTGTTGAAATCCACATTCCAGTACTCAGTCTTGTGGCTAAAATATTTAACTCACTGAGCCATCTTCCCAGACCATAAATTGAATAGTGCTATTCAAATTACTACTGCATAAATATAACTACAGATTATATGTATATATAAATTCAGGTAATCCCTTCACTTTGAGATAATTTAAGTAAATCCAAGTTACAGATGGCCTTTTACTCAATATAATAAAAAAATAATCAAATGAAAGTCTGCTAAAAAAAACACCAATGAGGTCATTATTGTTCATAAAATGAACAAATGGCATAGTCAATAAACTCACAGCAATACAAACTCTAGGGAACTTCTACTCTATTCCAGACATATTAAAAATAACAACAAAAAGGGGAAAAAACAAAATGTTTAGCAATTGTTTACTTTTGAAAACTAAATTTGGACAAACACTGAAAATTGCCCAGTTTTGTTGACTATATTCCTTGCAAATTGCATAGAATACAGGCTACAGGAGATGTATTTGCTACAACAGCATTTTCAGGGCTAGATATTAACAGGAATATTCAGATATCCACAGGAGAAAAGTTAAGCCTGCTGTTCCAGATGGCAGGCTATTGGGACTACTGCTTCTATTAAAAAAAAAAAAAAATTCTACCACCAGGCTGAAAAGCAAATAAAAAATGGCCTTATGAATCTTCATGAATCAAAGCAAATTTATTTCTCTAGTAAAACTTATCTAGGTAAGACAACCATGAATGAAACCCAGTAAAACAAAAGCAGTGGGCCACATCTAAAACTGGGGAGTCAGGCCACAATCGGGGAGCTGTCTATGGAACATTGGGAGTCTTTCCTCAGTCCTAAATGTTTTATTTGCTTTTACAAACACTTTGTTATTGAGAATCACCAAATGCGGACATTTGAGAAGTATCAAATGGACTAGAAAGGGCATTTATAAGAAATTTGCTTAGTACTCAAACCTGATGTCCTCAAAGGGGACAAATGCAGAAAGAAAAAACTCTTGAAGGCAGTAAGTTTATGGAAGGTGAAATACGAGTTATTAAATCCTGCCACACACACCGCGCCCCCGTGTCTGTGCTCTGTGCGCTGACACCCAGTTACCGAGCTCTGGGCAAGGGGCTGGAGGTTAAAATACACAGACACAGACACAGAGAGACAGCGACACGGGTCATCCTTGAGTTTCCCAAGAATGCTCCCTTTATTGTGTTCAGGGGCAGATTATATAGAGACAGCCATGCCCCAGCCAAATCCACCAGAAACCACTCTCCTGCCATCAGGAACTCCTGAAGGTCTCGTGCTCAGAGCAGCTGTAGGCACTCAGCTCAGGGGATTACAAGAAATTTAGGATCTAGGGTCTCACTGCTCCCAACAGGTGGGTGCTTTTTTATGGTTTATGTTGCCCATTCTGGTTCTTAGGAGGGTGGTGGCTGTGTGTCACCTGGTAAGGAATTCCCCTGGGGTCACCCAAGGTGGGACCACTGGGGTTTCCATGTAAAATGTGTTTCTAGGTATTGAAAGCTGACACTAAGGAAAGGAGATGGGTAGGAGGCAGCAGGGTGAGAAGATCCACAGGAGGGGAGCAGGGTATCCATCAGGATCTACTTAGTCCTGTGAGAATGGGGTGAGAGAATGAAGAGAGGAAGAAGCAGGCTGTCTGGTACAGAGCTGGGGATGGGACTGGAGAAATCGTTTGGGAATAAACAAGGAATAAGTGGAAATCTTCAGTTAGTGTACCTTTCTCTCTGGCCAAAGTCTCAATTGTTATTTCTAAGAAGAATTAGTTCATGCTAAATCATTTAATTGGATCATGAGATAAGTCCTGAGCTATCATTACTTCATAGGTTGAATTAGTTCATTACCTGTCATTAAGTTCTTCAGCACCAAAGCTGATGTACATAATATGCATCTGTCAATAAGTTTCCCAATAGTATTTCAGTCCAAATTGAAAGAGCATATTTGTCTCTTCATTATATGTGGAGAGGAAAAGATTTTACTTGGATCAAATATATTTGAGCAACACTATTTATACAAATGCTAAAATCTAATCATCCACCTTGAACCAACCCATTGTGTTCATTTTACCTATGCAAATATTTAAGGACAGTGATTACGAGTGCATATACAATATTTCATAAACTCTCAAATGCATCAAACATAATCAATATTTTATGTGCTTCCAAATCAGATATAGGAACCCCAACAAATGCAGCAAAGTCCTTACAACATTCATTCTAAATCCATCTTCATTGAGGTACCTGCTGAGCAGGAAGAAGGATCAGATTCCGACAGAATTTGGAACATTTACTTATAGAAGTATCTATAGTGGCAGAGCCCCCTCCCACTCTTGTGATAGTTATTGATCATACTGTAGTTGCTTGAATGAGGAATATTATCAATAGTTTTCAGCATCTGATTATTGATCCCTATTTGATATCACTGTTTTGGACATTTAGCTAGTGCAGCCTTGCTGGAGGAAGTATGTCACCAACGGTAGGCTTTGAAAGTTAATATCCCCCTGTCACTTCTATTTGGTCTGTTTTCTGACTGACTTCAAGATATGAGCTCTCAGCTACCTGCTCCAGCCTCCATACCTGCTGAGTGATTTCGCACTGTCTTTGCCATTATGGACATTGAAGAAGTTCAAATAAGCTGCCTTTTGTAACTTTCCTTGTCCATGGTGTTTTATAATAACAACAGAAACGTAACTGATACACATACACAGCAAAAAATTATCTACTCTTTACAGTAATTACTTGAAGCCTCAGTCAATGTGCTAAACTGTCTTCAGTCCTTCTTGTTAAAGAAAAATGAATGTTCACTCAGATGATGGGCATGAGCACACCTGCCTGGACTCATCAGATCATATATATATATATATATATATATATATATATATATATATATATACATATATATTAACTTTTAGCTTAGTTTTTCTATGGGACACCTGAGTGTAAGTGTGGATCTCTGATTCTTGTGCTGCTCTTAGTACTCTTTTCTTTGTGTTGGTTCTCCTTGTCCAAAAAGGGGGTTTACTTTATCCTATAAATTTTGTTAAGTTTGGTTGTTATCTCTTAGAAGACTGTTCTTTTATAAGGAGAGAGAGAAAGGGAGTGAATCTGAGGGGTGGGTGGAGAGGAACTGGGGAAATAGAGCCAGGGTAAACTATAATAAGGAAATATTGGAGAGGAAACTATATTCACAGTATATGGTAAGAGGAAAAAAACCTATTTTCAAAAGGGAAAAGAATAAAAACATAAAAATAAAGTGTGAAATTAGGGAAGGGTAAAGGCATATGGGAACTTAATTTAAGATTAATTATACATTAAGATGAAGCTTAATTAAGCTAGCCTAATAAAAGAAGACCTGAAAGATAAAATTAAGAAAGTCTCCCAGAAGGCAAGGATAAAATTCAATATAAGGAAAATTATTAGATATTGGTAAATGATGGTGATGATCAATTGCGAATGGTTGATAATTTCTTAATAAGAATCACTATGAAATAAAAAATGATAGTAAAAAAAGTTCAAACTTAAAATATAAAACTAACAGAATTCATACTGAATTAGGCATTCCCAGATTTCAAAACCCTGTTGGGTGTAATTGAAAGAAAACCTCCTTACAAGATTTCTGAGCATAGCAGAAAATATCATTTCTGAATATTTAAAGAGAAATCCTACCACAAAGGAAAATGTTGATATTGTTAGTAACTTACCAGCAAGAGCATAGACAATATAGTGAAAATTTATCTTTAAACCAAGAGACCAATTATCACATACTCAAATAATTAACCTAAAATAATCTAGTAATCCAGAAACTTTATCATATGCCCTTCATAAAGGGTCATCTTAAAATTTAAAGAATTTGAAATATCGCAGGACACTGTAGTAATGGAAGAATAGTATTAAGTCACTAAGAACAAAGAGAACCACTTGTTTGATAGCCTCAAAATTAAGTTATTCCAATAATGCAATCAATAAATTATAAAAGCATAGGCATCTAAATTGTCATTTATATACTTTTTTCCTCAGTTCAAGTCATAAACCCATTACAAAAATATTAGAAATTCAAAAACTACCCCAACTACTTTGAAATAGCTTGAAATTTAAATCAGAGCATTGTAGCAATATGGAAAGGGCTTATTATTTTAAATTCCTTATTCTTATGCACTTATTCAAATAGCTACTAAGGTCATTTGACAAGGTGCAATTCTAAGTCACAAATTTTAAAGTGTTTCCTAATATGTGCTGACTCCATATGTGTATAAAATCTTTGGAGAGTCACAGATTATAGAAGCTTACTCTTCTCTGTGCCCTAACCTACTTTACAAACACAATTTATGACATTAATTTTCTTTTATTTCCAAATTTCAGAATTAATAAAACTCATTATCATTCTTTGAATGAAATATAGCCTGCATAGGCTCAAGTATTTGGAAACTTGGTCTCATTTGCTAGCATTGTTTTGGGGAAGTTGTTGTTGGAAGGGATATGTCACTGTGAGTGAGCTTTGAGAGTTTATAGCATTGCCCCCTTCCAGTTCACTCTCTCTATAGATTTAGGGTTGAGGTTTAGTTGGTGATTGTGCTCCTTTCTGTTTAAGCTGCAATACTTCTCCAGTAATTAGGGATTCTAGTTGGAGCTTTAAAAACGTTAATGCTGAGGGTGGATGATACAGATTGTGAAGAATCAGCTCAAGAGGCTTCAGAGGGAAGCACAGTTTTAACTACTTGAGAATAGTCCAATGTTATCAGAAAATAAGGATTCCCTTCTGTCCAAGATCTAAGAACTTGACTGAGCTAAATTTAAAAAAAAAAAAAAAAAACTAATTTCTTTGGTGCGGGAAATTTCAAGGCTACTGTCTTAGTTGTGTTTCTTTTTCTATGAAGAAACACCAAGGCCACAACAACTCTTAAAATGAAAACATTTAGTTCTTACTGGCTTACATTTTCAGAGGATTACTTCTTTATCAACCTGTTTGGAGACATAACAGCATGCATGCAGACCTAGTGCTGGAGAAGTAGCTGAGTTCTACACACATAAAAATAAGACAGTGGGCCTGGCTTGAGCATCTGAAACATGAAAGCCCATTCCCAGTAGAACTCGTCTGTTGACAGAGGTTTCTGTCCTGCCTGGTTCTGCAGCCGTTCAGTCCCAAAGAAACACAGAGGGGCCTACATTAATTATAAACTGGTTGGCCTTTTAGGTCAGGCTTCTTATTAACTAATTCATACATCTTAAATTAGTCCATGATTCTTGCCTGTATTAACCATGTGGCTTGGTACCTTTTATCAGTGAGGCATTCTCATATTGTTTCCTCTGTGACTGAGGCTTTCATCTTTCCAGAATTCTTTTATTCTGGTCACCCCAACCATACTTTCTGTCTGGTTATCTGACCTATACTTCTCACCTGGTTACTAACCAATTAGCATTTTATTAAACCAATACAAGTGACAAATTATTACATGCTACAAGATTATTGTCCCACAGCACACTTCCTCCAAGAAAACCACACATGCACCAACAAGGCCACAGCTCCTAATAGTGCCACTCTCTCTTGTGACTAAGCATTCAAATCTATGAGTCTATGGGAGCCATTCTTATTCAAACCACAGCAGCTAAATAATGTTGAGACTAAAATGGTTATTATTGATTTCCTTTATGCAGATCAGGGTGAAAATGAGCAAGTGGAATAGAAAGAATTTTTTTTAATGTCTGGTATAGAGAGAAAAATAACACTAGGTAACTTTATATTGCAATAAAATCTTATTTTATAAAACAAAATATAATTGTTAAGAAGAACAGTTAAGGAAAGACCCCATGATTTTTACTGGGCAAAAATGAAGGTTTTCCCACTGGCAGTACTTCACCTAACCAAGCTCTAACTTGACAAAGAGCACCTAAAGAATTTCCTGCTCCTTAAAGTTTCAACAAGCTGCTGCTGATGTAGAAGGGAGTGAGAGTCCATCACAAACTGACACTCAGATGTGTCAATGTTACCCACATAGGACTGGCTTATAGGCCTTAAAAATACCTTACTAATGAGGGGGTTGTGGGTGCCGCCTCTGCGGTTTCAAGAGTTTTGAAGGTCAGACAAATTCTGGCAGTGCTTGGGTAGCTCTAAGAAGACAGCATGAGAGCCCCAGAGGCTATAAGGGGTCATTGCATGAAGTCATGAAAGCAGAGTCTGGGTTGCATTGGTGACTCCAGTATTCTGGAGATGTCAGAAATGTGACACATATTCCAAGGATGATTGAAGACAGGAAACAGAACTAGCTCATGGGAGCAATATATACTACAGGCAGCAAAGCTGGAGGATCACAGCTGTCTAAGTTAACATGGATCATATAGCTAAAAGATTTGCAGTTTGTCTAGCTGGTATTTGGACCTTCTTTGCTCCAGTGTTTCCTCCGTATGCCCACTTCCTCCCTTTTGGGATGGGAATGTCTAGTCTGAGCCATTTTATGTTGGATAAGTGATCTGCTTTTAAAAATTATCTTACAGAATATCACAGTTAAGAAAATATCTTGTTGGTAGTGGTAGTGTGTATGTGATTACAGAGCATCTGCTGTATGGTCAATTCTGATGTTTCTAAAGCAATTAGTAGCCAATGAAATGTAATGAAAAACCAATGCAAACACAGATGTTCTTTCTTCTCTATATAAATTCAGAAACTTTGATATTTTATTATGCTAAAACATTAAAAGTTGAGATAGTATCAATCATCCAAAAGAATTAGAAATTAATATAATTAGATAAAACAATCCTCAAAATCTGCTTTTGTTTTATAGATATATGCATATAAATTTTGTGCTAACACAAAGAGCTCTTTTTTTTTTTTCAACTTTTCTACTACAAAGGCAAAAGTTGAATGCAAATTTTCTTCTAAATTTTGGATACTTTCTTTCCAGGCTCACATACTTTAAAATTATATATCTGACACCTCACACTGTGGCATCTCAAAATTCAAACATGTATTTTATACTCAAGCACAAGGATTTTGGCAATGTGGTCAGGGTTATATTACCAGGACTTATTAGTTATACTTTGTTTGACTGATAATGATGGTGTACTTGTGCAATCTGGAATCAGCAGAGCCAATACAAAGTCTTTCTTTGAGTCAGAAAAATTATAATTATATGGTCTGTATTCCAAGAAAACTAGATATTTTTAAACATAAGTAGAAAAATTAGCTTAAATAATTATAAGTCAGGGTATCTTCCTTTGTAAAAGTTTTTCTTTTGCTTCAAATTTCTTGGCCAGAATATGACACACTTTCTTTTAAAATGTGGAACACAGTAATTCAAGTTCTTGAATTATTCTTTTTTAGATATATCACTAACCGCTGGAAATATATATTTTTATTTATTTATTTATTTATTTATTTATTTATTTATTAAAGATTTCTGCCTCCTCCCCGCCACCGCCTCCCATTTCCCTCCCCCTTCCCCGATCAAGTTCCCCTCCCTTGTCAGCCCACAGAGCAATCAGGGTTCCCTGCCCTGTGGGAAGTCCAAGGACCCCCCCACCTCCATCCAGGTCTAGTAAGGTGAGCATCCAAACTGCCTAGGCTTCCACAAAGCCAGTATGTGTAGTAGGATCAAAAACCCATTGCCATTGTTCTTGAGTTCTCAGTAGTCCTCATTGTCCTCTATGTTCTTTAATCTTTTTTCACTTTAGGATTTATCAGCCTTTATGAGGATCAAGTCATCAACTTGAAAAAGATTGGGGTAACATAGTTAATCAATAACAGTATGGCTTACTTAATGTACTGGGCACATTCAGAGAAGTCAACATTAGGCACGTTTTCAGGAGCCCGTAACTCATCAGAAAAAGAAAGCTTATACTCTGGTGTGTTGAGGGCCTTTCTTCAATGCAACTGTGGAAGGAAGAATGAATGTCATTTCCTGCGTTTGTCAAAAAAAAAATCTGAACAATATTAAAAACCAAAGAGAATAAAATAGATATTCTCACTGAAGCCCAGCTGCTGGAGATTCAGCTGTTGAGGTAGGGCCTATAGGTGAAGGTTTTGAGGAAAACTTATAGTATCAGTTAAGTTACAAAATAATAATTAGAACAAGTGAAATATATACAAGATATTGAAAAAATACCCTATAGGACATGGTGATGAATTAAAAATAGGAATTAGTTGAAATATCTATTAATATAATTAAGAAATAGGTTGTGATACAAGTTATCATTCTACAGACAGCTGGAGCAGCCTCTGTACTTTAGAGTCTTCTTGCCTAAGTTTTCCTCTCTGATAGTAATGTACTGAAATTTTCTGACTGTTATTTTTGTACAAATCCATCAGAATATCAATCTCATAAAGAAATGGTAGTTCTTAAGAATCATAACGCGACCTTCTGACAAGGTAGGACTAGGTTTCATTAATTTCAGAAATGTAAGAATAATGCCAAGTTTTCTAAAAGCATCAGATCTTCCACAATTTGCTTTAACTCCTAGGCTAACTAAATATATGCACATACATTCTGATTTTTCACTTCCAAGGTTACCAGAAAAATTGTTCTTTCCTTATTTTGATTTAAGCATTTAGTTTTGTAGATAATTGTTTGTTTATTTTACTCTAACTTTGATACCTCCTATATAATATGAATACCACTCATCATTCATTTTGAGGAAGTGACCAATTTTCTTTTTATAAATAAATTTTGACAATATTTCAACATTTTTAATAGTTCTTTGTGCATAAATTAGATAAAACCCAAGATGTATAAAAACCTATCACCAAAGATAAAGTATAAGGCACTTCTACTTTATAAAATGATATTCTTTAATATTTGCCCTCTACATACCCCAATATCACAGTATGTGCACATACACACACACACACACACACATACACACACAAATACACACACATACATACACAGATACACACACATGGATACACACATATACACACAAGGATATATTCATACATTCATACACATACACAGACACATATACATACAGAGATATACACATTTACACAAATGCACACACATAGAAAAAGATAGTTAGGATGGCATCTGCAAAGTTTTTCATCTGTTGTTCAAGCTACTGCCTTTTATTTTCTGACTTCTGTAATGTGAAATTGACATCTGACACGCCATCCTTTCTATGCCCTTGTCCAGAAGCTGGAGCACACAGACTATTCACCACTGGAAAAACCCTCAGCCTCAGAGATTTTTGCCAGATCCCTAATCTGCTGTCTTTTTCCTTCCTGACAGCATGAATGAAGGGAAAGCTAATTGTGCTGTAAGTCAAAACACAAAAAATAACTTATGAGAGCTAAATCACCACTCTGGATTACAGGATAGAGTTTTTTCCTTATTATTATTGGCGTTGAATTATTCAGTGGTCCCCATTAGCACTATGACATGGATATTTTTATATTTAGAATTCTTCATTGACTGCATCAGCAACTTTCTTTGAACACCTGGCAAGTTGATTATGCACAGATTCAGAAATTATTAAAATTAGTGACCAAGATAAAGTGATAAAAGCTTATACTACTTTTCAAAATGAGGTCCAAATAACTTGTCATCGCACTGAGTTTTCTCCTTATTAGAATTTCTGAGTTTTCTCCTTATTAGAATTTCTTGCTAATATGAAAATAATTAGTCACCACTACCATCAAATAAAAGTTAAGACTATCCTTAATTCTATAAGAGTCGTTCCTTAAACCATTTGGTTTTTTATAATCTGATATCTTATAATCTGATCTTTTTATCACAAATAACCATTTTTCTTCTCTTAATTTTATTTTGTCAAGCAGTTGGAAATTAACTCTCAACTCTTTTTGTTGAAGCATATGGTTTTCTTCATATATCTGCACTATAATTTCAGTTGGGCACCTCTGTTTGACATTCTTTTACAAAATTGTTGGTATTTTTCAATAATGTTTCAGATATAAAATGATTACTATTTGACAGAGTTAAACTTTTGTTTCCTATATTTTTCAAAATTTCTTTTCCCCAATGACAACAATATTCATGTATAGACGTTATATATCTTTGTAAGTACACTTATTTTCAATTATTTATTTTATTAGTGATAAAATGGAAATTAGTATAAAATTTCCCTAAATCTCTGTTTAAATTTTGAAACTATAGCTTATATTCACTTTATAAGATATCTACATACTGAAAGAATTACTAGAATATTAAAAGTGATTTTCTGTTTACTACTAAATTATGAAGTGATGAGAAGTTTTATATGTCAAAAAAATCTCATCTGCATTTTTAAATTTTCCACACTTTACAAGCATTTCTAAAGGTTTAAACAAAGTATATTATTATTACTTTATTCTATATCTTATAAATTAAAAATCTATAATAAAGAAAATTTCCAAATATATTCTCATATCATATACTTGTGCATAAAGGTTAAGAAAACTAAATTCTTTAATATGTTATACAATTATGATATTAATTCTATGTCTTTTTTAATATCAAAGTTTGCCATTATTCAATTTGGGGGCCATTTCTAGGCATCTTTTCACAACCGTTTGAAGACTTAAGATAAAACAAACCAACTAGATCTAAGGGTTCACAAGTTCATACACTTTAAGAAAGAATCCTATTTTAATTTTGAAGTGCTTTCTTATTCTCTCATTCCACTCATGCTCTTTCCTGCAATTAGGAATAATTTTTGAGTTAACTTTTATTTTTAAAGGTTAAATTTTAAAGATTTCAATTCATCATACATGTGTTTATTATAATAATAATAGCTTTATATAAAAAGATTCGTAAACCTCAGATACTAGGTTTAAGGGATCTTTCAGTGTTTTATAGATAAAGAATTTAAAAGGGCATTGCTTGTTTAATTATATTTCAAATCCTTTAAAAAATTCCTTTAATTTTCATAAATTTGAGATTTATTGAAATATAATTTATCTTTATATATAATATCTTTATCACTCCTCTGATCATTGTTTCAAAGTTGTATTTCAATAATTTATTGGGAAAAGGTAAAAGATCTAAGCAATAATTTGAATATATCTTTTGCCTCCATTTGAACCTACTCTGAACTCATTCTAAAAAGTCTAAATTTAGTCTTTAATGTGTGTAGATATCTCCATCAACACATTGCTTTATTCTAATTGGTTGATTGAACTTTTAACATATGCCATATGCAAATAATACTTGAGCAAAATTCAGGAAAGTTTGTATAATTGAGTACAGTAAAATTTCAGGATATATTTCATCATTTAATAAAAAGGCACGGTAAAATACCTGTACCGCCTGCCTGCACTATGTGACAGTAGGGCACTACTCCTATATTGCGGTGCCTGCACTACAGGGCCATTCGCTAGCTGGGCAAGGGCCTGGAGATTTAAACGCACATAGACACACAGACAGAGACACGGGTCATCCTTGAAACAGGAATGCCCCCTTTATTGTGTCCAGGGGTAGCTTATGTTGGGATCATTAACTGATAGCTAGGCCCCAGCCAAACCTACCAGAAACCACTCCCCTGCTATTGGGAACTCCTGAGGGTCTCGTGCTCAGAGCAGCAGCAAGCATAACACGTTGTTTACAAGAAATTCAAGATCTGGGGTTTCACAGCCCCCAACAAGTATAGAAAGAATAATTATATTTTGTCATGACTAAAATATTACAAGAAAAAATATGTTGTTACCTTATGAAGTATTCCACTTGATTTATAATCTTTATTATCATAGCCATTATGATCATAAGATTGCTTATTTAGAGTCACATGGTGAATATTTATGTATGATAGTTGAGTGCAATTGAAAATTATTTTAAATAAGCCATTGTAAAGTGTATTATCCTAGGATGTACTTAGTAGCAGTTTAGAACGTTAGTCTTTTAACAATACACGATTTGAACAAAACATGGAGAAATATGTGAATTATCTTCTAGCCTACTTGCATAAGCAATTATATATTTGTTAGTATTTATCATTAAAATTAAGCATATTTTAATGTAGCTAATACCTATGAAACTCAAAAACTTTACCATGAATAACATCAATACCATGTTAACTCAACAAAATTTTCTAATTTATATATTTATAAATCAAATGAACCTATTTCCACTATAAGTTTTCAGAAAATTGTTGTATGTATAATAATTTTCTATTGGCCAGCAGGTGTCATCATTGCAGGTGCGAGGCAGAGAGATGCAACCCGTGGTTGCACAAACTGTGTGGCTGTGGTTCAATGGTAGAAATAGCTTAAATACTAACAAATATACTGACAAATTAAGAGCAATTAAATAAATTCCACATAAGAAGGTTTAGGTGGAACGTAGATCTTTCAGGGAGTCACAAGCGAAGGATTTAGTGTTGCCTGTATCACTCAGAGTCAGAGATGAATTATTAAGAGTTTTAGCTACTTATTCTGTTACTACCTCTGAAATGCCAACAAATGCTCAATAACCAAATGGATATAAAGAATGTAAGTGGAAATTTATAGGGATGATCTTAAATAAATTAAATAAACAGTAGTGTCTTAAAGCATGCATTCACCATTTGTTAGGGAGATGGTAAAAAAAATGGGCTTCAAGCAAATTGGTTTCAGTCTCAGTGGTCCTTGAAGATAGACTGCAGTTACAATGGAGGTGCTATTAGAGAGAGGAGGGTAAAGTCCAAGAACAGCAAGGAAGGGAAAAGGATTTGAGGCTTCCCAAGTTTAATCTCCATGAGGGCTATTATGCTGATACACAGAGTCAAGCTCTTTATAATAATACACCTTGTCCCTAAGTTATATAGCAGCCTTAAATGCTTTGGACAGGATTCAAGAACCAGAATGCAGAATTGAATCATTTGTTAAGGTTAAACAAGGCCCAAGATAACCCTTTAGTGACTTATTTCAAAGATTAGCTAAAACTGTACAAATAGAAGTAACAGATTCAGAAGCTAGATGTTTCCTTATACCTTTGGAAATTTCTTCTCCTACCCAGAGGTTTTAAAAATGCCAAATTAAAATGAAAAGATACTCCGGCCTTTAAAGGTTAGATCAACACTAGTGGATGAATGGATCCTGCATACAGTAAACATTAAGACATTGACTCTAATACTGAGACTTAGGTAAGAGAAGAAATTTCCAAAGGTATGAGGAGACATCAACATGCCAAATATTTTAATTGTGGTAGACTAGGACATCTGAGAATGGATTTAAGACAAAGTGTTCCTAGAAATGTCTTCTCTGAGAATGACAAAAATAGAAGGTCTCACTCTTCTGGATTAAGTAGAAGATGTGACAATAGCCAACATTGGACCAATGAATGCAGAACAACAAGAGACAAACAAGGCAACCCATTACAATTGGGAAAATCCTTGAGGGGCCTCTCACAGGCCCCCAGGTCAAACATGATCTAGTCATTCCCAGTTACTGTGGAGAACATTTCTCTCCCCCAAAAATCCAGTGCCTGTTATAAAGAAACATATTGCTCTAGATGATGGACTAAACATAGAGGACAAATCAAAAATTCCAATAGAAATTAAGATATGAATATTTTGGCTGACTTCTATTAGAGATCAAAGACCAAAACTGAGAGTATGGATAAATAACATTGTAATCAAAGGATTACTGTACACAAGTATGAATGTATCTATTATTACTTCAAATATGAATTTCAGAAAAGCCCTACTAACTACTCAGAGACCATTGGCAATTATACCTGATAATAATCTTGAAGCTTAACCATCATTTCAGTTTTATAGAATCCCATAGAAAGAACATTGCCTGCACAACACTGAAATTAATTCTAGAAGACAACACCCCCTCTCTCAAAAAAGTTTTTCCTCAGAGTTAGGGACATGTATTAGGTGTTGGTTATAAATGGTATAGGGTTGGGGGAGTGGAAATTAAGTAGACTCAGGGATTTCTTTTGAAAAAAATATAAAAAGGAATTAGATGGGTTAAAAGGTAGATTAGTGTAAGCTTACTCACACTAATAATAATAGTGAGTAATAGTGAGAACACTTGCGAGCTATTATGTATAGACAATTTACATTGGTATAGATTCTTGTATATTGATACAAATTCAAATTATATTTGTTATATTGAATATGCTCCTATTTCTGTTTACAATATTTGTGCACCTATGCAAAGTTATTTTGTCATATTGTATTCATGCATGCTTCTAACTCTCCTTAAGATATTTTGTATATTGATGAAATTTTAGGATATATTTATTATATTGAACTATACATTTCCACCTCTGATCAAGATACTTATACATTGTTTACATTTTGAGGTCATTGTTCTCAGTTGTTTTTCAGCTGTTGAAAGATTGTTTAATATTTTAACATAAAGCCTTAGTCTTTAAACTATATAGGTATTAAGATTTATAGGTCAATATTCATCCACGTTTGTCATACTTATAGTTAGACTAATCAGATTCTTTAGATGCGTAAAGATTGTATTCCACATAGACAGATAATCTTCAATCACTTCAAATAATTGTTGGATATGGCATTTAAATAGCTAAGGATTCTGTTGATGTGAGACACTATTGTTTCTGGCAGCACCAATCTATTCCTGAGAGAATATTGGGCACTGAAGACTCTCCACTTGGAGCTTGTGTTCTTCTTGGCAAAACTGGCCTTTTGGCAAAGAACTGCCCCTGCCCCAAACAATGACAAAATGTATAGTGTACAGACTGGAAAACCAGGAAGAAGAAGAAGAAGAAGAAGAAGAAGAAGAAGAAGAAGAAGAAGAAGAAGAAGAAGAAGAGGAGGAGGAGGAGGAGGAGGAGGAGGAGGAGGAGGAGGAGGAGGAGGAGGAGGAGGAGGAGGAGGAGGAGGAGGAGGAGGAGGAGGAGGAGGAGGAGGAGGAGAGGAAGAAGAAGAAGAAGAAGAAGAAGAAGAAGAAGAAGAAGAAGAAGAAGAAGAAGAAGAAGAAGAAGAAGAAGAACTTCCAAACCTTGCCAATGCAGGGTAGGAAGGTTTTGAAAATTTTCCTGCCTCTGAAAATGGTCTGTCAGTCACTCTTGGCCTTAACCAAAGTTGGTTGCCCCAACTTTGCAAATGAGACTTTGGATGATTGCTCAGGTAGCAGATTGTCTCTATTATTTCCTGTACCTTTTGGGAGTTACTTGGTTACACTTCCTATTTACTCAGATAACATTATTTACCTTTTCAGGGCTTTGATGGGGTTGAGGACTTGTTAGTTATAGTTACTTTTCTTTCATGACTTAGCCATGCTATTTCTAATATAAGACTTAGACTCCTTAGGATAGTATAACTATTGAAACATTTAGCATATGTTTCTTTCTTGATATTGTTTATGCTAGATGTAATTCTAATTTTTATGCTTGATATTTGTTTTTATTGTATATAGTTTTGTATTGAATTTGGAATTCTCTTATTTAGACAAAAGGGGGAGGTGCTGTGGGAACTCCTTCAGTCAATAGTCTTTAAGATACCAGACCACTTTGGGCATGGTCTCATAAATGCAGACTTAAAGTGTGTATGGACCTCATGGCTGCTGGACTTGGTTCCAGTTCCCAGCACATGTAGAGGACTGCAGATCACCACCCTTTCTGTGAGTTTACCCCTATCAAATAAACCTTTATTATACTCCATTCTGGGCTGGTGTGGGACTATTTAATATAAATTGCAACAATTCATCAGGATTCCAAAGAAACAGGAGTGCTGCATGAACATAGGAAGGCAAAAAAAAATGAAATATGCAACCATGAAGTGAAAGCTTACTCTCAGAGATGGGAGATTTAATGAAAAGGCTAGATTAAAGCCTAAAAAGAAAAGAAAGATCCCAGTGTGCCAGAGGAAAGAGAAGTCCCTTAACATCCTTCCTGCTTATTCTTCCAGTGCAATATACAACTGGGTTCAAATAATCACACCAATATTGATACTAAATTCATCAATTTTTCCATGCCAGCCAAGCTAGTTTGATGCACTCAGTGATGGACTGCTCTAAATACAGTCACAGGAACATTGTTCCACACATGAACACACTAGGAATAAGAGTATTAACAAAATCCCTTAATGAAAAACACAGAAACAGTGCTAAGCTTCAGGATTTTCATTAACAAGTTTATTCATTGGGAAGAAATCAGACCTGTCAATTAGATACAACACATATAACTCTCAGAAAATCTAGCAAGAGAGTCTAAAGAAAAATTTGTCTATTATTTACAAAAGTATTTGCTAGGGAAAGTAGTTTGTTTGTTATAAATACATGTAAAACACTAGAATGGTGATGTAGCATGAATTTTGTCATAAAACACATGGAAAATAATTTCATTAGTATGTACAGTCACAACTTGTCTCTAATGGTCATGCCCAAACTCAGGACCTCACAGGTAGTCCTGAGGAAAACTTTATGGCACACTAAAAGAAACCAAATTAGATAAATAAGTGAGATATATATTTCTAGAGAGGAGGGAAACTGGTGAGGAAAAGATGGAAATGGAAGAGGTGGGGGGTGTCTCAAAGACATAATGTACAATTGCGAAAGAATAAAATTCACTAACAAAATAAATGTCCAATCTTATGAATACAATAAATTTGTGATCTCTTTTAAATTAAAAGCAAAATATCAACCTTAGAGAGACTGAATGTTAGTACCAGAACCTAGTGTGGAAATGATAAAATATGGAGAAAGGATCAAGTTACAAAGTATCAGTTAAACATTAAAGTGTGATATATTCCAAAATTTCTTAAAGAGTAAAATTTAAA
This sequence comes from Chionomys nivalis, assembly GCF_950005125.1. NCBI lineage: Eukaryota > Metazoa > Chordata > Mammalia > Rodentia > Cricetidae > Chionomys > Chionomys nivalis. The sequence continues at coordinate 1,902,013 of NC_080099.1, read as the reverse complement.
TATTCTCACTTCAGAGATGTGATAAGAGGTTGAGGTGGTAGATATGTCAATTAGCTTGATTTAATCTAAGTGTGTACACACATAATGCCACCACATTGTACTTCACACATAGGTCATTTAGAAAGTGTGACTTTTCACATATCCAAAATTTCAAACTTGAAGGGCTAAATTCCAAGGCTGGGGTAAACTTATTTTGTAGTTAGCAAGAGTATAATGAAATAGGCACTAAATGTCTTGACCCAGCTCAAACAAGGTTTTAACCCATCCTTTGTGCCTGTTTTTCTTATCTCACATCCTCAGGCAGAAATTGCCTCATAGAAAGTTAATACACAAGAGTAAGGGTCTGAATAAGTTCTGTTTTGTAAACGTTACCTGCTGCTTAATGTCTTAAATTGAGGATACTCTTCCTTTTCCTATTTTGTAAATCAACTAGGAAAGTAAAAGTTGATGTATGAAACAGAATTTGAGTATTGAACACAATCAGACTCTAGAGAGCAAATTTAGAGACTCTACTTACAAATATGAAGGCAGCCAACGGTAGGAGTAGAGATATATCTGTGTCCAGGTTTCCTTCTACCTTTGTGAGGAGGTAGCATTTGTATGAACCTGGAAATAAGAGGCATCAGTTATGGGAAGTCCTGGGAGTAACTTTTTAGTACATCTAGTATGTGTGACAGCACAGTCAAGAAGGATGACAATTTCCATGAGTGACAGTGGCTCTATGAGTAGGAATTATAGTTCCAAACATGTTAGTGCAAATGAGACAAAAATACAGTTTTCCAACAAATCATCTGAATACATAATTCTTCTAGTTTATAAATTATATATATCAGCATTATATTCTTGATATAATACCAGTTAAATCTTTATATCAAAATATATAAAAAAATCCAATTTAAGACTCAATGTAGGACTAATTTTAACTTTCATGACATTGGACCATGTGATACTAGAGTACATTTTGCTTGATATTAAATAGGTGATCTTTAGAACTTTCATAATGAAAAGATAAGACTTTAAATACCTTTGCAAACTAAAATTGAAATGCTATAAAATTACCAGTAATTTTTTCAGATTATAATAAAATTGCACGTTTCTTTCCTTTCCTCCTTCCAATGCCTCCTATAACTTTGCTATTTCAATTCCATGGGCTCTTTCCCATGATATTAATATTCATATAGATATATATTCCTAAATATAGCCTGCTCAGTCTGTATAATGTTACTTGTGTGTATACTTTCGGGGTTGGCCCTTTGGCATTGAATTACCTATGGTATACTCTTTCCTGGAGAAGTCTGTTTCTCCTGACCTCAGCTTTCCCCACTTGCCTACAGTTCTTTGTGTAGACTTGAGACCTCATTGGCTGTTTTCCATCCACTTTGGTATGTAGATTGGTGTCATCCTTGTTCAGCTCATATTTTAATAGTCATGAAGATGTATCTAATAGATAAATTAGTATAGTAACATGCAAAATTATGAAAATAGTAAAGATACATGGACACATTTTTGTAAATTTTCTGATAATACTTTAACACTAACCTTTGTCAAATAAGATATAAAAGGATCTTCTCCAAAGTAATTTTTATTTTTTTCTCTTCACAGTCAAGATGTGAATATACCGACATATGTGCACAGGGGGGACAGGTGGCCATCAATGTTTAGTACATATATGTGGAATTTTTGAGACAGATAAATACAAACCAAGAGTGCAGTGCCCTCAAATAACGACTAGGAAAGTACTGATACGACATGAACGGCGAATGAGTAATGCTGTAAAGTAAATGACATAGGAAATGTTATTTCTTCTCACATATATGTTAAATATGTATTTTTAACAGTGGAATAGCATGTTAATTGGAATGAAAAATTTCTCCTGTAATGTCAAGTATTTGATCACACTGTGCCACATTGGTGGGCTGTTCAAGAGGGCTATGGTACATTGAAGAGGCGGGACCTTGCTGGAGGAAGTGTTTGGAAGGCTTTGACGCTTAGTGCCTTGGCCCCAGTTGCTGTTGTCTTTCTCTACATGAAGACACAAATACGATCAGACAGTTTCCTGAGATCTTGTTTTCTCTGCTATGTCAACAGTGCTGAATAGGCTGTCTCTCTCCTACCTTAGGAGCAAGTATGCTTTTTTCTCATCTAAGTTGCATTTCTTATCGTATTTCATCACAGGAAGAGCAAAGTAATTGATACAATTAGTTAAGACTATCCTTAAATTTATGATATAACTGAAAAAATCTGTAATTTTTATTATAATTTTTTGTTTTAAAAAAAGTACTTAGTCTATCCAAAAACTATACATTGTAAAATTTCCATTTTCCACATTTTCTTCATTGGTGTGTTTTGTGAATCAGTCAGTTAACAACACGATTTTACTGATGGTCATGAAAGGAAATCTCATGTAATCTAAATCCTCTCCTGTTCTTCATATGAAAACCCTTGACTTAGACTTTATGTTTATTGTACTGTTTCCTTGCAACGTGATTTTAGTATGTACTTCCAATAGAATTCAGGCTTCACTGACTTTGATTTTCTTAAAATTAAATGTATTTATTTATTTTACATCCAGAACAAATTTTCCTCTCCCTACTCTACTCCCCTTCCCTCCTCCAACCTACCCACAGCATTCCTCCCAATCCATTCCTCTTTGTTTCTGTTTAGAGAGGGGCAAGCCTCCCATGAGCATCAAAAATCATGGAATATCAAGTTGCCATAAGGCTAGACTAATCACCTCCTCTTGTATTAAGGTTAGGAAAGGGAATATCGTCTGAGGAATAACTTTCCCAAAGTCAGCCAAAGAATTAGGGACAAACCTTGCTTCCATTGTTAGGAGTCCCACAAATAGATCAGGCTATAAAACTGCTATATCGATATCAATATCAATATCAACATAGATATAGATATAGATATAGACATAGATATAGATAGATAGATAGATAGATAGATAGATAGATAGATAGATAGATAGATAGATAGATAGATAGCCTAGGTTGGTCACATGCAGGCTCCCTGGTTGTTGGTTCAGACTCTGTGAGTTCCTATGAATGAGGTTTGCAGTTTCTGTGGGTTTTCTTGTGATGTCCTAAAGCTCTCTGACTTCTACAATCCTTCATCCCACTTTTCAGCAGGAGTCTCTGAGCTCAGCCTGTTTGGATGTGGAGATCTGCATCTTTGTAGATCTGTGGGAGTTTCCCTTGTACAAGGTTTCTGCCTGACCTAGAAATGTTCCCCTTCTCGTCTTCTCTTTCAGTACTCCCCCCTCGATCCACTCCCTAATTGATTCCTCAAATTTCCAGCCCCATTTGCCTAACTTGGTTCCTAGCAGCTTTATTCATAATAGCCAGAATATGGAAACAACCTAGTTGCCCCTCAACCAAAAATGGATTAAGAAAATGTGGTACATTTAGACAATGGAGTATTACTCAACAGTAAAAACAATAACACCTTGAAATTTGCAGGCAAATGGATGAAACTAGAAAAAAAAAAAACAATCTGGAGTGAGATAACCCTGGTCCAGAAAGACAGACATGGTATGCCTTCACTTATAAGTGGATATAAGTTATAGAGTAAAGAAAAATTATGATACAACCCACAGTCTCACAGAGGCAAGGTAGCAAGAAAAGAAAAGCCCAAAGGGGTATACATGGACTTTGAAAATTTAAGAACAATATTACACAAATGTCAAATGAGATTTCTGATATCAACATCTTTCCCTTTAATAGTATATCAGATATTTTAATTAAATATTAATAGTATTTACATAAAATTTAGCTTGTAAAAATATAAATAACAAAATTCAAGTTTAGAACATTATGAGGATATGTATCTGATCTCAATTTTTACCCCATGCCTACTATCAAACTGAACTCTTCAAAAGGAAAATTAATTGTTCACAGCAAGTGCATTGTCTTGTTTAAGAATAATAGATACTTTTTTCTAGCACTCTGGTCAAATGAAGCAATAGTATTGACCATTATGATTGCATTATCATTCTTTGTACATTTTACTGTTCTCCTATGACTTCTTTTACTTACATGCTGAAAACTCTCACCTCTGTATATAATGGTCCAGCATTTCTCACTCTCTTTAGTTCCACATATTCACATCTGTTTATTGTATATGCAATAAGCACAGTCATCCTTATATTTCTGGAGTGTTTTTCTTGAATTCCATCACCTTTCAGGATCCCCTTTTCTTCATCATGTTCTCTTATTTGAATGCCACAAAAATCTCCCTGTATGACTCTTTTTCCACTGCAGTTTCTACAGCTCAAACTAAGGTAAAGTACCTTATTTCACAGATCTTATGAAGAATGAGATCACATTGGGTTTATACTTATCCTTCAGCATTTGAAAGGGCCATTGATGATAGGTCACACTTTCTGGAATTTCTTAACTTTCAGGGAAGGGTCCAACCTACTGGCGAGAAAAACATGAATGTGTATATTGAAATTGCTTTACCTACCTGGGGAAAAAAAGGTCTTCAGAGTTATAGAAACCTCTGAAAGTGCTTAAACTGTTCTAATCAATGCAGTTCTGAAATTTAAAGTACCGTGTTTGTATGGATTGTTGAAACTGAAAGCAGTCAAGATGATACCTTATATAGCATGAAAGAGACTGGTTCATTGGACCATATTATAGTATCCTCGGCTGTATCACTGTGGGTTTGACTTTCCTTTTGCCATTAGAATGATGGAGTTTGATGTAATTAAATCTCTCTATGCTTCTCTCACTTCTCAATCACATGAATTGAAAAATTCTTAAATCTAGGGCATGAATCATTGACTGAGCTGCATTTATTAGCACCATAGAAGTGCAAAAATCAAAACAATCTGAGATCAGTGATCTCAGAGGAACTGAAAATATTGCATAATGAAGTTTTGCCTCTGAACCATGTGAATGCTTTTTTTCTCATTTTAGTAAATTCTGTTAGACAGAAAAAAAAGAAACGCTTAACATGATCTATTTAAAATGTCAAAATAATGTGTGTTTTAGTGTGATTGAATTTCTATAGCCTTGCCATGCTTTCTCTCCTCCATTTTTATGCATGAACTGCTTATTTCCATTTCAATGACAGATATGAGGCCAGATAATAGATTGAACATATCTATTTTATCAGAGTGGTTTTTTTTATCACAAGTAAAATTGAGCTGGTTCTTTCTCAAATCATCTGTGCCTGTGAGACAATGTTTACTCATGCATTAAATGAAGGTTTCAAATCACATTATGCTTGGAATTTGTTACATGTTAAACACCAATAGTTTTCTTTCAATACGGTTATTGGCATAACACTTATGCAATAATAAAAAGCAATAAAAATTTTACAATGGTTGATTTGTACCAATAGCTCCCACCGCACAGTAGCTCTTAAATGGCAGACATAAAACTAATGAAAACAATGTCTCTGGAAGCAGCCTTATATGTAGAAGGAGTGCAGTGCTGGGAATACCATGGTTTGAGGAGTTGAACTTTATTCCTTTGGGTGAATTATGGCACCAGTAAATTCAATGAAGCTTTTCAAAATGAATTTTCTATGACTTGGCAACAGTTATAGTCATGGGGATGCTGTAAAGTAGAAGAAAAAGCATAAATAGCACATACAGATATTCAAATTGTCCTTTCAGATAGACAGAATAGTGGTTACTTCCATATTAATATTTGAAGGCTCCTGGGCCCAAATTCATACCTTTGAAGAAATGTAGTCAACAATAAATTCCTCCTGTCCTAGAAGGATTGATAAATTCTCCAACTTTCTGAATGTTTCTCATAACTGTTGAAATAATAGCTGGATAATATGGGATAGGCTAAAAGCAATGTCATCCTAGAATAGTGCATATAAAAATATTTAAGTGTGTAATTAATGAAAGGATCAGCACAGAAAAGGATAGAAATGCAATCATACACAGGTGAATATAAATGATATTATTATACCAGGATTAAGATCTTTGGAGAAATATCAACTATAGCTATAACTTTCAAATACCAGGATATATCGGAAAATTATGTGTGTCTATATAAAGCATTGGACACACATGTCACATATATGACCTATATGCATATATACACACTTTGTTATTAGTGTTTTGCATCTCACATTTTGTGTATTAGCTGGACTGTTGAAAAGGTGGTATACAAGTCATAATATATGCTGTTGATACACTGTAACCCCTTATGTTCTACGGGAATCTTGTTTAGCTAGAGCAGTTCTTTGCAAATACTCTGTTTTCAATTTCCTCAGTAAGGAAATGAGTGACACCAAGCCTGGTATTTTCAGTTGCTAATAAGAAATTTCAATAACACTATGGACAGGCATAATATTTACTTAATTTCAGAAGCATATGAACACTCACAGTTGGGTTCTCTGTTTCTACTGATAGACTTATTTCATAAGCTGTACATATTACAACAGTTTAGTTGAAAAGAATACTAATGAATCGATACCATAAAATGTCCCAGGTCCTACAGAGTCCACAATAAGAACAGAAATATAATAAGAATTTGCCAAACTGAAACTGATTTACTACTCAATTAAAGAATACTTTACTGCAATGCAAAGGGATTTCAGATACTGGTGAGTCACTTGTTTTAATTGCATTGCAAAAACCAGGGAGGTTTCTGCTTTATATAAAGCGCTTCATAATCTTTGATTTCTACAGCATGATCTTTTATTTTGAGGCAAGGACCAAGTTCCACTTCCACCATGCCTTATGTACTTTCTACAAACACAACACAGAAATGGAGACTAGGAATAATATATTGCCACATGCCAAAATTGACAGTCTTGCAAAAATCTGTACTGCTGTCACTTTGTACAACACCTGTTAAGCACTGTATTTGAGATTAAATATTATTTGAATATTTCAATGTGTAAGCATGAATTTGATGTATTATAATCACAGTCATTACATCTAGGAACTTTTCAGAGGAAGCCAAAGGCATGTCAGCTTTGACACCCACTTAGTAGAAACTGACTCACAGAGGTTTCTGAAAACATTTGATTGGCACCGAAATATGCCTAGAGAAATCCCTCATGTTGAGATTCTAACTCACAAATGATATGTATGAGAATTTGAAGAGAAGCCATCTTTTCAAGAATATGTAAATATGCATCAGCACACTTTAGTGTTCAATCCTGGAAATAATAAGAGAATTTTGACTGTTACCATAACATTAAAAGGAACAAAAGGAGATTTTTAGGAAAATTTAAAATTTGGCTCATAGTAGAAATTGTGAACATACAACAAAATTAGGAGGAAAAGATACAACTCAGGGATTGAGGTTGTACAAGTTTGTGGACCTGAGTTTATACCTATAACTGTATAAAAGCCAGGTGTAATCTTAATATTAATGAGGTTGAGACAAGATTCCTGGGACTCAGAGGCTAGCCTTCCTAACTGAACAGGCAGTTCTATGACTCAAACAGCCATGTAGCTGGTTCCTGATGAACAACACCAAAGACTGACCTCTGAGCTTCATCTGCAAACTTACACACATCTGTACAAACACATGTACTTGTATCCTCCAAAATCTTCACACATACACATACCAATTAGATATACTATTTTGCTGAATAGTTTTAAATCAACTTGACACAAGCTAAAACCATTTGAGATGAGGGATCCACAATAAAGAAAATGCTTCTGAACTGTAAGCAAGCCTATAGGGACATTTTCGTAATTAGTGGTTAAATACGGGAGAGTTTAGCTTATTGTGGCTGGTGCTATCTCTGGCCTGATGGTTCTGGCTTCTACAAGAAAGCAGGATGAGAAGTCATGAGGAGTAAGACAGTAAGCAGCACCCTTCCATAACTTCTGCATCAGCTCCTTTCTCCAGGTTTCAGTCCTGTTTGAGTTCCTGTCCTTACTTCCTTCAGTGATAGATTACAGAGTGGAAATACAAGTTAAATGACCCCCCCTTTCCCTATTTGTTTCTGTTCATGATGTTTCATGACAGAAATAGTAACCCTAACGAAGACAATGATGACATCTAATTTCACATCTGTAGAACAGTGAGGTTGAAAATTAATCTGATAGAGAACAAACTAGCAAACACATTGGGACTCAAAGACACTGAAAAAGACTTCTTTACCAAGAACTTGATATATCAGGCAGTAAGGCAGTAAGAGTGATAATTACTAAATGGGACCTAATGAATCTTTAATTAATTTTGTCTTACAACAAAAGAAGAACACTATCATTTGAGTGAAGTGGCAGGCTACAAAACAAGAAAAATTATCATTTATGCATCTCCTTAGTTTCTAGAATATACAAAGACCCCAAATACTGAATATCAATAAAACAACTTAACTAAAATTAGGACAAGGAATTAATCAGAGAGTTAACAAAAGATTAAATATAAATGATTCTGGATAATATTTTTAAATGTCCAACATCCTAGTTATCAGAAGAAAGTAAATTAAAATGTTGAACTTATTTTCTACCTTGATTAGGAATGGGTAAGAAAAAAAACGCTGGCAAGTACTCCTACCTCCTATGGATGTGAGGAGAGATGCACACTTATTCACTGCTGGTAGGAATGCAAATCAGTGTAGCCAATATGCAAATCAGTTTGCAGGATCCTCTTATAGCTATAAATAAATCCACGACATCATGCCACACTTAGGCGTATATGTAAGCACTCTATATCTTAGCATAGAAATATTTGCTCATCCATGTTCATTGCTGTCATAGTCACAATAGCCAGCAGAGATAAAACAATTTGGATTTCTATCAACTGCTGAATAGATAATTCAAATCTGGCCTATTTACACAATGTAGTGTTATTCTTCAGCTGTTAAGAAAATCAAATTGTGAAAATCACAGGAAAGTGGATGGAGCTCAAAACAATCATTCTGAGTGAGGCAATCCAGATCTAGAAAGACTAGGGTGAAACTGTTCCTCTTCTTTGTGAATGTTAGTTTCGAATCTTCAGGTAAATGTGTTCTATTTGGAATACTCATAGATATTAGAAAATACTAAGGTGGCCATTGGGTGGAAGGTAGAATTTTAAAGTCTATAAAATAGGATAAAGTGGTATTAAGTATTAAATGGGAATAACAGTTGAGGGCATATTTGATGGGAAAGAGCATTTACAGCAGCGTAGATGATAGAATATGAGAAATAACTATCACTAAAGATTTAAAAATCTACATCTGTAGAATTTTCCCAAAATGTACACTAAGCATATAAAGAGAGTTTAAATAAAGTTATTCTATAATGGGGAAACAATGCCTCTGCTAGATACCACAAGACAATAAAATGCTAGTGACAGAAATAGGTTAAAAGTGAGATCTCATAGATCCCTAAATATTATAGGCTACTGCCAATGCTCCTAGTTATCCTCCAGAATTTTATGGGTCCATCTTTATTACTGATAACATCACTTGAGTTGAACATGGAGATATTAAGCTGGTTTTTATCTGAAAATGTCTTCTTTACTTATTATCTTTTATAATCCTGGAAGGTGCTATGTAGAGTTTGAATCTGATCTGACAAATTAGGTCAGTCAGGGAAGGGCCTGACAAGACCTGTTCAGTAGTTCAATAGTTACACCAATGTCATTGGAGTAACCAATCACTGTCTCATTGGATTTAAGATTCATAGTAAAGTTGAAACCCATACTTAATTTTATCATGGCCAAGCTGCTGTGGTTAGACTGGCTGTGGGTTTTAGAAAACAACCTATTACTACACTTAATGGTAATATTAAACTGACTTCAAATGATTTACTGTTATAACCACAGACTGGTGCATCTCCAAAACCTTATCAGAGAAGCTTCTTTTTCATTAAGTATAATTAGCAGAGACCAACACTGGTTAAGGTACAGAGAATGAGAGATTGCAGGATGTTCAACTCTGATTGGAATATCATACCTTTCCTGCCAAGACTCAGGAGGTATCACTGCAAAAAGAGGTACCATAAAGACCCATAAGTGGTGGATGACTATAATCGAACTGTTTTGGACACAACAAGTCATTTGGACATATAAATTAATAGCATTTAAGATCTCACTGTTGCTGGACAATGGGAGCACACACCTTTAATCCCAGCACTTGGGAAGCAGATGATTTTCATTGAGCTCTACATTTTTCTCTGCTCCCCTCCCCACTTCAACCCTCCCTCAAGGTCCCCATGCTCCCTCCCAATTTACACAGAAGATTTTGTCTTTTTTTACTTCCCATGTAGATTATCTATTTAAGTCTCTCTTAGTGTCCTCATTGTTGTCTAAATTCTCTGGGATTATAGATTGCAGTCCGGTTTTCTTTGTTTTATGTTTAAAAACCACCTATGATGAAGTACATGTGATAATTATCTTTCTGTGTCTAGGTTACCTCACTCAAAATAATATTTTCTAGCTGCATCCATTTTCCATCAAAATTCAAGTCATCATTATTTTTTTCCTGCTGTGTAGTACTCCATTGTGAAATGTACCAAATTTACCTTATATATTCTTTGGTTGAGGGGAATTTAGGTTCTTTCCAGGTTCTGGCTATGGCAAACAATGCTTCCATGAACATAGTTGAGCACATGTCCTTGTGGCACGATTGAGCATCCTTTGGATATATACCAAAAAGTGGTATTACTGGGTCTTGAGGAAGGTTGTTTCCTACTTTTCTGAGAAATCACCACACTGACATCCAAAGGGGCTGCACCAGCTTACATTCCCACCACCAATGCAGAAGTGTTCCCTTTTCCCCACAACCTCTCCAGCATAAGTTGTTATCGGTGTTTTTGATCTTGGCCATTCTTACAGGTGTAAGATAGAATCTCAGAGTTGTTTTGATCTATTTCTCTGATGACTAAGTATGTTGAACATTTCCTTAAGTGTCTTTCAGCCATTTTAGATTCCTCTGTTGAGAGTTCTCTGTTTAGGTCTGTACTCCATTTTTTAATTTGATTATTTGTTCTTTTGATGACCAATTTCTTGAGTTCTTTGTATATTTTGGAGATCAGCCCTGTGTCTGACATAGGGTCGGTGAAAATATTTTCCCATTCTGTACCCTGTCGTTTTGTCTCGTTGATCATGTCCTTTTCTTTACAGACGCTTTTCAGTTCCAGGAGGTTTCTCTCAGTGTCTGTTCTGCTGGGGTTATATTTAGAAAGTGGCCTCCTGTGCCAATGCAGTCAAGTTTACTTCCCACTTTCGCTTCCATAAGGTTCAGTGTGGCTGGCTTTATGTTGAGTTCTTTGATCCAATTAGACTTGAGGGTTTTTTTTTCCTATTTTATTTTTTAAATTTATTTATTTATTAAAGATTTCTGCCTCCTCCCCACCACCGCCTCCCATTTCCCTCCCCCTCCCGCAATCAACTCCCCCCCCCCCAGCAGCCAGAAGAGCAGTCAGGGTTCCCTGCCTTGTGGGAAGTCCAAGGATCTCCCACCTCCTTCCAGGTCTAGTAAGGTGAGCATCCAAACAGCCTAGGCTAGGCAAAAGGACGGGAATAGAAAACACTATCCTGAGTGAGGTAAGCCAGACCCAAAATGAGGAACATGGGATGTACTCACTCATAATGGGTTTCTAGCCATAAATAGACTTGAGTTTTATGCATGGTAATAGATATGGGTCTATTTTCATTCTTCTACATGTTGATATCCAGTTATGCCAGCACCATTTGTTGAATATGCTTTCTTTTTTCCATTTGATATTTTTTTCTTCTTTGTCAAAAATCAGGTGTTTATGGGTGCGTAGATTGATTCCAGGGTCTTCTATTCGGTTCTATTGGTCCTCCTGTCTGCTCTTAAGCCAATACCAGGCTGTTTTCAGTACTGTAGCTCTGCTGCAGTCTCTGTGAGTCCATACGTGCATCAGTCCTGCCATGCCTGGAAGACACTATTGTTAAACGATATAGTATATAACTGTGACAGTTTCCCTTTATAATTGTAATTTCTTCATAAAGTCCCTATATAACATGTTTGCATTTCTAATTGTTGCATATTTGTGATTCAAAGTATATATTCCTACATCTATAATTTAAGTAATATTCTGAATCAAGCATTAATAAAGTATAACAAAAGAAAAAAGCAAATGTTATGTAATCTCTTGCTGACAAATATATTGATATAAATTTACACATAAAAATAATTTCTTTAACAAATAGAGCGTAGAAAAAAGTAGTAACAAATTTCCTTCTTGTGTTTTCTTCTTTTGTTAGTTTTTGTTTTGTTTTGTGATTTGCTTTTTTGTTGTTGTTCATTTTTTCCTTTTTTCAAGACAAGGTTTCTCTGTAGCTTTAGAGCTTGTTCTGGAACTTGCTAGTAGACTAGGTTGGCTTTGAACTTAGAGATCTGCCTTTCTCTGGATCTGCCTGTGCTGGGACTAAAGGCATGCACCACCACCACCCAGCCTTCCTTGTGTTTTTTATTTTTACTATTATTAAAGTAAAATGCTGATACACAAAAAGTATTTCCCATGTTTGGCTTACAGCAATTCTATGTATAGAACTTAAAACAAGAAGTGTCAACAACAATGACTATGATATTAATTTATATACAATATCATATATTTAAATTAATGAACATAATTTGGAATTTTGTCCCTTTCTAATACTAGAGATAAACATACCATATTTTAACATGTTTCTATTACACCCTGTTTAATATTTTAAAAATCCCAAGAACATCCCTAGTTGTAACAGGAGCTTGTATAAGTTTTGCAGTTCTCCAGCAGTAATGACTTTCATCTCAGCCACAAGTAATTATACAACAGGAGGAATTATGACAGTGGGTGGCTTACATTAAATGAGCATTCTAAATGTCAACAAGAGCGTTTTGCTGAATATTTGGGTACTAGATTGATTTCTCCTATAGCTTCTTTCCTAAAGTTTCCAGGAGCTATAATTATTAAAAATGACAAAAAATTATATGACAAAACTCCACTGTGAGTACTATTCATTAGAACATGAATTTTTTGACATACATCTGGGCTACAATTTAAGAAATGTCAGATTTTCTCTACTTAATAATTATAAGCTGCATGACTTCAAACTTAGATTTTATGCATGTCTTTAATTTCCCGATCTATAAAATTTAGGGAAGGGACAGGGTGTTAAGTGGTAAAGTGCTTCTTTGGCATGTGAGAGACTGTACATACAGTTTCCATGAGTGAAAAGAATAGGAAAAAGAAAAATAAAGGCCAAAAGTGAAGAAAGATGAAAAATTTTCACACTTAGTAAGTTTTTAGGAAATGTAAGCTTCCTATGGCAAGCCTTATTCTTAATTTCAATTCTGTTTATCAATGTATCCCACATAAGATAATGAAAAGATATCTGTTCAATATTGCCGCACACCGCGGCCCCCGTCTGCTCTGTATGTGCTAGAACCCAGTTTGTAAGCTTCGGGCAAGGGGCTGGAGGTTGAGAATACGCACGCAGAGACAGACCAACACACAGACGTTCCAACACTGGTACCAAAAAGTCCCTCTTTAATAGCACCTTGGAGGCTTAAATACCCTGTAGTCAATGGCCCACAGGTGAAAATCCTATCCTCTGATCCTCTAGCCAAAGCACAGCTTTGGCAACTTCAATTAGAAGGCACTAGCAGGAAAGAGCAGCTGAAGGCCAGGACTTAATTGATTCCAACACAATATGTATTTCTTCTTCAATTTGGAAAGTCTTTTTTTTAAATGAAGGACTAATCCAGACCTAGATGAGAGATGATATACAAGTGGTTTTGCTTTTCCTTGAGGTGAAGCCAAGATTACCAATAGTCATTTTGCCCATTCCAGGCAATATTGGTTCCTAGTTTAGAAATTCACAATACTGCAATGAGAGAAACAAATAAGTCAACATTTTTTTTCTGGGCTACTGACAGATATTGCTATTGTTCTGAAAGTGAGCATTAAGTATCCTAGCAAGTTCATTCATAATGAACTCAAGCATTATGAGTAATTCGCAGCCTTGGTGCATTATTTCATAGAAACTGAAGAACATATTTAAATTACAAAAAAATTTAAATTCATTTCAGTATAATTTTCATAAAGTTAAAATTGCCATAACTGAAAGTTTTCTTGTCAAACTCTCATAGTTATAGTCTATCTGGTAGAATATGAGAACTTAGAGTACATTTTAACTTATACATATTGGAAATGAGGTGGGGTGACGTATCTCTGTCAGACAACCTGGGTCAAGTATAAAAGAATAACTGTGAAAAGAATGGTTTTAATGAAGGTTTTGTTTGAATAAGTTAGCATTCCCAAAGGACAAGAAAAATCACTTAACATATAAATGTGTTGACATTCCTTTGGCTGAAACCCCAAACTACCAGACTCTGTGAAGCAAACACATTTGCCCACAAATTTCAAAATACACAAAGAAGACACTAATTGCAGTAACCACAATTTAAACAATCATGTGGAAATATTTCAGTGGAGAAGCTGTCAAAGAAATTTCTTTTCAGAGTTTCATGAAAATAAAACAGGGGAAAAAAAGAGATCTTTTTAAAAGCTAAATGTCTCTGTCTCAACTGTACTTAATTATTTCCAGTGCATCTGAGTTTGGTGAGGGATAATAAATGTTTTTGGAAAGATCAGGTTGAGTTTGACTATCAAAATATTCCGTCTCATCTCTTGTATTTTTAAGAGCAGTAGCTTGTATCTCTACACACACACACACACACACACACACACACACACACACACACACCCCATCTGGGGCAGAGTCTGTAGCTTATCCTGGAAAGTATTTGGATAGCTTCTTGAAACCCTGGCTTCAGTCTCCAGAACTGCATACATCAGGTGACATGGCACATGCAAAGATTCCCAGGTCTCATTGAGTCATGATGGGAGGACTGCAACTGTGTAGGTGGGAGGACCGTAGTTGCATAGGAGGGAGGACTGTAGCTTCTTAGATGGGAGGATTGCAGCTGCACAGGGAATTCGAAGCCAGCCTGGAACAACCTGTTTTAAATGGAGCGTGGGGTGCTGGAGAGATGTCGCCTACTACACACCTTGATGACCTGAGTTAAAGCCCTGGGACCTACAAGTGTAAAAAAGATAACTGTCCCCATACGGTCTTCTCACCTCTACCAATGTGCTATGCCATGTGCACACATATATGTGTACACATAAACACACTAAACAAGTAAAAGTATAGTTTAAAATATTTGTTTTTAAGAAATAGATTGCTTAAAATTTCAGTCACCAATAAAGACACATGGTACTACAAAAAACACCAAAAGGTATCTCAATTTGCACTTTAAACAGCACATATGGATTCAGAAACCTGAAGGCACAGAAAATAAATAATTGTACAATTTTGAAAATAAGTGACCAAACTTTTGACTACAGATAAGTTACTGCTGTATGATAAGAGTAAATAGATGGATCATTCAATTCATGGGAGGGAGAACTGTGATTGAAATGTAAAATGAAATTTAAAATAAATAAATAAATTTAAAAAGAATAACAGCAGAGCTGCAAATAGTCTTTTTTAATCAGAATAAGATGGATGAACTATAAATTCAAAACTCACACCTCTTTCCATTAGTTAGCTGAAGAAATGGAAAAAATCTTGTGTAATGAATTTCAGAAAGAGTCTAAGGATTGCTTAGATACAACAACATACTACTTTTTATTAGCAATTACCACAGTAGTAAGTCAATACCATCATACCCATCCTCACTTAATCTTGAAGGCCAAATATATTTTGCCATGAGGAAAGAGAATTCATAGGCCCCAGTAAAAGGGCACATATATATGGCACATAGGTTTTGCCAAGGCCATCAGGCTAAAAATATGATGCTCCAAAGACTGATCCTACTTGTGTTAGTGTGCACTGTGAAACATTTATTTGTGCACATGGCCTGATCTCACAAAACAGAATGACTTCTATAGTTCATATATGTAGGTTGGAAAGCAGTATAGAATATGTTTGCACACATACTGTGAGTCGGGGTTTCAATCCTTTATTTTCTAGAGAAACGTGTAGAGACTACCAAGATTTTTCTTGGGTTTTCCTTTCTGCAAAAAGTAGTCATTTATCTAAGCAAGCTTGGCTTGTCAGCTGGAATTCAGACAACACAGCTACTCCTGGAACCTTCACAACACTGTCACCAGCTATTCTCCTTATCTACTCCCAGCTGTAGACTTTTAGGTACTTTATTGCTGTCTCATCTTCCCAGTACCTTAGATTTATCACCTTTTAATTTTAATACAAATACAAGAGGTACTCAGGGAGATCTGATGCCTGTCACAACTTCTTATACCCTACCTGAAGGAGAACCCCCCACAAATCATAAATTATGAAGCTCACAGAACCCAATGTCAACAATTCTTATTTATATATGCTACTATGTAAACTGATATCCACATTTAAAGCAATTAATTAAATAAATAAAATAATCCAGAACATTCTGATGTGGGGACAAATGTAAAAAATATTTTTGTTCTGTGTCTTTAGATACTTCAATGGGATTTGTTCCTTCTACAATTTCAAGTAAAAGGAAAATAAGATATAAACAAAGATAGCTCTATGCTAAGAAAGATGCTAAATGATACAAGAATGGAGATATATATAGCTAATAAAACATGAGAAATAATGGGTGAATAGACAGATACTAGATAATAGGTTTAAGATAGATACATTAATATGTATGTCCTAAGTAGATATGCGGGACATGTAGAATAGATGATAAGGATAGATAGATGATAGACAGACAGACAGATCAATTGATAGATAGATGATAGATGATAGATAGATAGATAGACAGACAGACAGACAGATAGATAGATAGATATTAGGTAGATAGATAGATAGTAGACAGATATATGATAGAGATAGATAGATAGATAGATAGATAGATAGATAGATAGATAGATGATAGATAGATAGATAGATAGATAGATAGATAGATAGATAGATAGATAGACAGACATATAGATATATGGTAATAGATAGCTAAATAGATCATAGTCATATATGGAAACAGAAGTTACAATATAAAGATCTATTTAGAAAATAGACCATAAATTTACAGAAAATATTTGAATGTATTAAGATAGGATACTTAAGTAGGAAATTTTTCAACAAGGCCCAATGTTTATATTTCACAGACTTGAATTTTCAATGTGGTAAATACCTCATGAGAAATTAGAAAATCTTGGGTTAGACAAGATAATGACTACATAGCATATGCTCAAAACCTTTCATTTTCTGGTATTTTGAAAATACAAACTCCTCTTATATATCTTACAGCATAGTGCCATGTTCATGGAATAAAATATCCTTGGACTCTATTCAAATAATTCTGTATTGTATCACACTCTTGCTTCTATTTCAGATAATCAATTTTTCCACATTTTATTTACCCCATTACAATGGCTATTTTAACCTTAGTCATATATTCTTGAACAAATCTAAAATATCAAAGTCATTTTCATTCTCACACTTGTTAACTGTCCTCTTGTTCATATGAGCTACAATCATTTGTAAATTTTAGGCATAATCTGAAAAATAAAAAGGGGAAAAGTCTCTAGGCCCAGGCATAACAAAGAAACAAAAACAAAGCATAATTGTGGTGGTTTGAAAGAAAATGGTTCCCATAGGGAGTGGCACCATTAGGAGGTGTGACTTGTTGGAATGGGTGTCGCCTTTAGCAGGGAAGTGTGTCACTGTTGAGGTTGGCTTTGAAGTCATATATGCTCAAGCCATTCCCAGTGTCTCAGTTTACTTTCTGTTGTCTGCAGTTCAAAGATGTAGAATTCTCAGCTTCTTCTCCAGCACCTATCTGTCTGCTTGTCACCATGTCCCACCATGGTGATAATAGATGGAACCTCTGAACTATAAGCCACATAATTAGTTTTTGTTTATAAGGATTGCTATGGTCATGCTGTCTCTTTGCAGCAATAGAAACAATAGTTATTAGTTTTTTATAGTAAAAATATGAACTCTATTGTAACAAATCTACAAATTAAAACATCACACAACAAGATTAAGGAAGCAACTCAAACAAATGCTTGCTTGATCTAAAAACTGTTCTGTACAATAAGACTTGCCATCTGAAATTACGGTGTGTCACCTACAATTTCACTCTTTCACTGTCGGTTACTGCCTATTATGCTTTCAAACACTTATCTACCACAAAGAGAAAGACAGAGAGAGACAAACAGTAGACAGAGACAGATAAAGATAGAGAGACAAAGCAACATAAATACAAACAGAGGAGAGAGAAGTGGAGAGAAATTACATAGAAAACAGGTAGCACTACTAGATACTACTCTTCCTCTTTCTTGGTCTTCTTAAAAGTTATACTATACCTATACTTAGAGTTTTTTTGCCCAGAGACTTATTATTAACTATGGATGCTTAGCCTTCAGTTTAAGTTTGTTCCCAATTAGTGCTTATAAATTAAATTAACCAGTTTTTATTAATCTATATTCTTTCAGACGACTTTTTACTTATCCTTAATTCTGTATGCCTGACTCTCTCCATGTCTGGCTGGCATCTCTCGTATTTCTGGATTCGTCTCCAGTTTCTAGCCCTCCCTAGAAGTTCCCCTATCTCTCCTGCATAGCTATTGATCATTCAGCTCCTTATTAAACCAACCAAAAGGTTTCTTGTCAAAGACACAACTATCCACAACAATATACTAAGTGATCAGCACATGGAAAGTCTAAGGGTAAATGCAAATGACAACTCTGAATCTTGAACTCATTATACAGTGATTAAATAATCTTATAATTAAGTCATTTTGGGTAGAAAAAAACTTCATAGATGAACAATCTAATTTTGTAATTAAGTTAAATATTTTGGAGCTTAAAATAGTCTCTAAATTAAGAAATACATTAATGATGATAAAGTTTATTCTCAGGATAAATATTTTGAGTATTATTTATTTCACTTATAAGTACTATAATGATATATTCAGATAACTTTGTGAAATCTGTATGCCAATGGATATGTTTATTCCCACCTTCTATTGCTTCTCTTTGTTTTATTTGGAGTTATTCTTATAACCTATTTTCACTGAACTCTGAAATTGAGAACAGTTATGTGTAATTTAATACAATTTAAACTGAACTGTCTTAGAACTAATGCTCAGAGATTTTCTGGTGAGATGAAACGAACCACAGATCAGTAAGTTATTCAGATAACCTTGGCTTGGGTATTCAAATTCATTAATGACATATTTATAAACTCATGTGTAGACTGTATCCGTTTTGCTATACAGTTGTCATTATATATCTTGGTATGGATAAGGAACACAAAATAAAAGACTAAGTAACCAGAATAATAGAAATCAAAGCCTGCTGTGTCCATTTAATGGCATTCATCACTCTCTTCCAGCCCATACACAGCACAGCATCCCTTGCACCTCACTATTCCCACCAGACCATGCACCTCCTTGCATTCTTTAGGTTTCACTAGCTTTTTCCTGATGCTGGTATATTGCTTCATTAAAATAATAAACCTACTATTTTTATATAAAATCTCCCTTCAAAATGTAGAGTTATTTTTCTGTTAGCTTAATTAGATTGGGAGAGTCAGAAAATAATTATTTGTTTTTACAGTACGTATATTACAATTTACCGCAAGAGAAGCCAGAGCAGGGTCAGTAGAAAAAGAGAGACTTAATGGGGGCTATTGATCTGAGGGATAATGTATTGATTAAAATAGACCTTTGAATCTGAGTTGCAAAGACACACTGTGTTCTAATTGCTCTAACCTTTGGAATCCTCCAATAGATAATAGTTCTGCACAAAGGTTAGAATAGGCTTTAGGAAGAAGTTACTGAATAAAATGTAACTAATGTGATCCAAGAAACTGCACACGAACAAAATATCAAACCGTGTAGGTTTTCCTCAAGAGAAAAGGCAGGTGAGTAAAGTAAAATTAAATTAAAGTTGTGAACACCATCAAACACATATCTTATTACTCTTAAGTGTGAAAACTACAATTACCAGAGACAGCAGCCTGATAATTCAGTCTTTTATCTATGTAATGCTGGCAACAGTGTGGCAGCCATTTATAAGCAACTTGACTACAGAATCTTTTTGTTAGCTTAATTGTTCAACAATACCCTGTTTAATATCTTGACATGTTTTAGAATCTTGAAATATTAATTTCATTTAAATGACAAAACTGAGAAGGGCTCTCATCAGTACTTTCAATATTGTTATTGTAAGGACATCAACTTGTAAAGAGTCTGAACTGAATTAAACAATCAAGTTCTCACACAAAATGGCTACCTGCTGTCAGTCAGAGAGTGAGGTCAATGGCATCTAGATAAAATACAGAGGTTCCTTAAAGTTCTGAGTGAGCCAGTGAAGAATTTCTGTGGTGTATGAGAGGGTAGAGGTGAACGGTCAATGAGATTTGAACATCTGTGCTTGATAATTGGTGATAATTGGTTAGGCTTCACTTAAAGAAAGGAGAACTACCTGAGAGTTGAAGGTCCAGGAAAGGGATTCTAGGAACCTGAGAAAGAAGTCCTTGGGTTGTAAACTAAGAGAAATCTGGGGTATGACTTATATCTCAAAGAGCATAGAAGTCACAGTTGAATTATCTGAAACAAATTATTCCAAATTTGTCATTTGGGTCAGCTGTAATTGTTTCCTATAAGTATTTACCATGTAAAAAAATAAGCCACTGAGACAAAACTCAAAAAAATACAGAAAGGAATTAATTTTTGTCTCATTGTTCAGAGTTGTTGTAAATTCCTGTAGGGGAGACCCAGCCAATCACCTTGCTAGCAGGGGCGGGGTCCCCCAAGGATATTTTTTACTTATAAAGATTGCGGGAGTGCTCCCAGCCTTCCCTTCTGTTTTGCTGTTCTCTACTGGAACTTCGGTTCTGTGAGTCTTTCCCTAATTAAAGCTGAATATTTTATTATAATTTCCGCCTGCCGTTCATTTACGCCGCGACAAATTCCAGCAGGAAAGTCAGGGTGAATAGCCACTGTATATATTACAGATACTATTGATATCATGATGGTCCAGAAAGCAGAGAAAGTAGGACCTGAACCAAAAGCCAAGTAGGACCTTCAAAATCCCACCACTTTCTGCGCTGGTTTTACCAGCAGGACCACATCTGCTAAGGTCCCAGTGATTTTTTAAGCTGTGTTATTAACTGGGGACCATCCATTCAAAATATGTGTAAAAAAGAACATTTCATATTTAAGTCTTGTCATGTTATTTAACAGGAAATTGGTTCTACATACAGAGTACATTAGTGGAACCTGCTGTCCTCTCATGCCAAAAGTTGACATTCGAGGGCAGGAGGTCTACTTAAGACAAATGAAAACTGAAACCACTAAGTTTGGATTCTGGCACCAGACAGGAGACAGATGTCTTTTCTAACAGTTAAGTTTTAGGGTCACAAATTTACCAGAGTAATGTAGAGAAGGAAACAAAACAAAAAGTCCTCTCACACAGAGAGATTACTAGAGATTGTATGCATTTCAAATTAAATATTAACAACTTAACACGTACTATGGTTTTGTTCGCAAGAAACCTAGAGCAAGTCAGGTTGGCAAACTGTTGCTGTGATATTTTAGACAGAATACTTGAGACATAGAAATTAAGGAAATCCCAAAGTTGCCAAACTCCTTGAAACAAAAGTCCCTTTGAAGCAAGGCAGGCTACACATTCTCACTCCTCTCGGATGAGAAGACAAAAACCATCCTTCTGATAATAAAAAAGTCTGAGGACTTAAAGCACAATGACACAAAGAAAAATCACAATTGTGTTTTTCCGTGTACAGTGATATACATATCGATTATAAGTCTATGTTCTGGTGAATCAATATTCTGCAATCTTTAACAGTAATTGCTTTTTAATTTGTACTATTTCCCTCATTTGTTCGGAATGCTAGTTACCAAGAAAACTAGATCCCAGCTTTTGAAAATGATTGTAAAACTCTGAAGATGGTCAGCTGCAAGTTGGAAGGAAAAAGAGGAGAAAGAGAATGAGCAATAACCTTACTAAGAGTTACATTTTTTATGTCCTTTGTCTAAACGTATAAATAAGAAGTCAAATGTCATTAATGTGCTACAAAGAAAGTCTGAATATCCATGAAAACCAAGAGACTTCAATAACAGTTTTATTTTATTTTATTTTATTTTATTTTATTTTATTTTATTTTGGGTAAACTTTAGAATTAACTGAACTGAGGCAGGAGGGTCTCAAATTGAAACACTCTAGATTAAGTGGCTAGACCTTGATATAGAAAATAAGCAAGAAAGAAACAAAACAAAAAGAACAAACAAACCATGGAAATCATTTAATAGTATTTTGAATTACAGTTCATTTTCCTTGGGGTTTTTGTAAACCAAAGTATGATGGGAAATTTTTAATGTGAAGTGTTTTTCTAAAGCCATTTCCCTTTAGTATTTTCCCACCATTTGCATTCTTATATGTTTTCTGCTAGAATGATGTAGAATAATTGACTTTTTGATACTGACAAGTATTTTACGTTTCATTCCATAACAAATTGTTCAGTTTCTGTGACTTTGTAAGCTTTCTGTTGTTTCTGTTGTTGTTGCTATCGAATTTCTCCCATGATTTTCAGATACAACACATGGCATTATTTTAATTTTCTTATTTTTGCTGAGACTTGTTTTGTGTCAAAGTATGTGGTCAATTTTGGAGAACGTTCTATGAGGTGCTAAAAAGACACTATATTTTTGTGTTTGGGTGAAATGTTCTGTAAATGTCTGTTAGCCTGTTTTGTTTATAACTTCAGTTAGCTCCAACATTTCTCTCTATACATTTTATTTCGTCTGAGTGACCCATCTGTTGGCAAGAGTTGGGTATTCAAGTCTCTCCCTATCAGTGTGTAAAGGTCAATATGTGATTTTAGCCTTAACAGTGATTCTTTATGAACTTGGTATTTAGTGCACAAACATTTGCTATTGCAATGTCCTCTTGGTGGACTTTTCTTTCAGTATGTCGTGTCCTTTCCTGTTTCTTCTGATTAGTTTTTGTTTGATGTCTATTTTGTTAGATATTAAAATGGCTACCCAGACTTGTTTCCTGTGTCCATTGTCTTAGAATATCATTTTCCTTCATTTTAGTTTGAGGTGATATTTATCTTTGATGTTAAGGTATGTTTCTTGGATGGAGCAGAGGGATATATCCTGTTGTTTTAATCCAATTTGTTGGACTGTGCCTTTTTATTAGGGAATTGAGATCATAGGTGTTGGGAGTTATCAATGCACAGTGTTGGTGGATTCTCATTATTTCACAGGAGTTATATAATACTAAAATACTTAAAAAGCTATTATATAGTAAGTGAATATGTTTAGAAAATGTTAACTTTCAATATTTGAAAAAAATATTCAAAAAATATGTACAACATTATAAAAACTATAATTCCAATACATAATGAAGACCAATGTTCATCTGCAGGATTTTGAGCCACATTGTTTCTTGTGGTCATTCTTGCGAGAGCCGATTTTTTTCTTTTGATCATCCACTCACCAAACAGACATTTCTGCCCTGAGAGAAGCTACGTAACTTTTGTGCCAATCACACTAATTGCCAGAGCAATTTGATGAGCGAGCTGTGGCTGTTAGTCACCCATCTTCCAAACCATCAAAAAAGTGTGTGCTATGGAAGAGTTCTTCTGACCCTTATGAAAGCCTTTGATCATTGGTCAGCCTAAACCTTCTTTGATGCTTTCAATGATAATAAATTTTTACAGGCAAATCCTAATCTCCTGTTTTAAATGAAGAACAACTTATTTTATCTAAACAGGATGAAAAATAAAAATATGAACAACCAACAAAATTAAACACTTGGTAAAACACACATATCTGACATTTTTTAACAATGCATTTTAACAGTAACTAAACGGTTATGTGTAAATTGACAGACAAATGCAAATCAGTTTTAATAGTAAAAAATAAATAAATAAAACCAAATCCATCGCACTATATACTTTTTAGCATTTGAAATCATTCTAGCAATGAGAGGGTCTGAAAATAAGATAAATTTAAAGGTCGTCTTCACTCTAACATCTAGACATTTATGGTTTATTAGTGTGTTTTAAGCAGGGAGTGGATTATTAAGCGTCTGTGGAATCTATTAAGGATGGATGTGTTAGGAAATAATGCATATACTCTAAAAGAACTCCTAAATGCCACATCATGTTCTTGCAGAGTGTGGGGCAGGTTTTTAATAGCCCAATGGTGACAGTGCATATGCATCTAAAGACAATGCACACGCAGAAGAAGCTAATTAACATGGAACACTAATTAGTCCCTCAGTATTTAGCAATGAAGTATCAGCAGCTGTCTTGGATGCCATATGCTAATTAGCATTAATAAACTTCAGAAATAATTGTCTCCATTGTTCTGTGTCATAATACTCCCTCTAATTGTACTTTGGAGAGCATTGCCTATAAATGGTAGCAAGTATTACATAGCATGGCTTGAAGTTTAATGAGCAATTTTCTGTGACTTGTGGCATTAGAAGAGAATATATACAGGAAAGAGAAAAGATTAATGCCAAATTTTAAAGTCCATAATTAAGTTGTTGGCTGGTACCTGTGTCTCTAGCTATTCAAATATTTAGATGAGATTGCTTCTTTGGCTCCAGATTCTTTATAAGACAATAAAAATGTGAAGCATAATCAAGATGTTCTGAATCACTGCCTCAGCCAGTTCAGCGCACTTGTTTCAAAGTCTGGCTTCCTACTTAGATACCATCTGTATAACCACATTGAATGGCGGGAAGTTAGGGGAGAAAGCAAGGCTTCACGTCTTCTGATGTTGGCTAAGCCAATCAGAATGTTCTTAAATTAAATTAATTTTAAAATGATATATAAAACATAAATTGTTCATTTTGTGCACATCATGTAGCACTTACATTCACTACCATACTGCATGCTAAGTCAGGGGAACACATTTATTTCCATTGCTATCTTTTGAAAAGAAGAAAATTTGAGAATATATGGTAATAAAGTACATATCTCTTATGTAAGATTTTATGGTAAATTACAAAAATACTTACTGCTTTTAATCCACTTACCCTAATGATTGTCAGTATATATGTAGCATAATCTACTTTATATATCCACATAATTTAGAAGAATAAAAATCTTTACTGTTTTGTATTTCAGAGAACAGCAGCAAACTAATCAATTACATAACATATATTCTGACAAATTATCAAATTTAAAACCATAAAAGCTGGAAAATTAAGGTAGTAGAGTATTTCAAGCATATCATACTGATTAATGAACATCTGAAGCTGTTAAACATTTCCAATCCACGGAAATGGTAATGACAAGAAGCGTAAGCTCTTCTAGGGAGCACATGAGATAACATTAAAGGCTTAAGCGGAGTGGGTGTCATTGAATACCTATAAACAGTAAGGAGACAATCTTCTCTGGTGCTGAAATTGAACCCAAATGCTAAGCACATAAGATAAATTTTATGGAGAAAGATTTGAGAAGTTGCATTATAGAGTATGGTATTTTTCTGAAAACGGACACAAAATGAAAGGTTCACACACCAGAAAACACAATCCTAAAGAGAACATTCTTATGGGTCACACCTAATTTAAGAAAGGTAGGAAAATGAAAAGAAGAAAAGGAAGAAAGGAGGTTGCAGAAAGAGAGAAAGGGGTTGTGGGAGAAAAGAAGAGGGTTAGAGCAGAAGAGAGAACATAGCCACAGTGACAGAGACAGAGATGTGTGTTGTGTGTATCTGTGTGTTTGTGTTATCTGTGTGTGTGTTATCTGTGTATGGTGTTCCTGTTGATTAAATACTAAGATATTTCAAAGAGCAGTCATACTCAGACATTTACACAGGACCATGTCAAGAAGCAAGAGGCTCTGCAGGATTCTGTAGAACCTTTTTTCATGGGTTATTCGTCATTTAAAGCAAGGAAATGCTTCATCATAATAATTTATAATAGTGTAATAACAGTGAATTCTAGTTTGTATTATCCTTTCTGAACACTGAGATTTTGGGTTAAAAAGCAAGGAGTCCCCAAATTGAAAAGTCATTCCTATTTTCAATGTTTCCCATAGTTGACTGCTTTTAAGGGAACCACTCTCATCTTCTTGGGGAATAAGATATTTTGTCATGTAATCGGTTTCATAATTACCAGTAATAACAAATGGTTTAAATTTCTTGAAATATTTCTATGAGATGAACAATATTCTAAACATTGGTATTAATCGATTCATTTTTAGAACTACTAAGTATAGTAGTTATGATTATTATCACTGTCACGAACTAACTGATAAAGTTTTGGGTGCAAGGAAATGGAGAATTTGCTGAAGGTTCACAAAGCTTGGATTTAGAACCAGCTGATGGGATGGATTAATAAGATACACATTACAGAACAAGTCCGAATAGGCACTTTAATTGCTCTACTGTAATATTTCATGATCATTATGCATCACATTTGAAACTCAGTATGTCAGAAGTTAGGGGAAACCTATAAGTAATGAAAATGTTTCTTTTGTATGACTTTAGTGTACAACCTGTGGGGCTATATTAAATATAAGGCATAAATACTGTAAATTCTATTACATTAATATTGTGATGAATTTACCATGTCTTTAACATTTTATCATTGTAACAGTGTTTTAATTAATTAAAAACGAGAAAAAATAATTTATGTCCTGGAAACAGTAAGAAATTTTACCCCTAAAGTTTTAAATCACACTCTGTGTATACAAAAGCCTTGGGGTTTATTTTACCAAAAGATTGCCCAGAAATTTTATTTATTTATTTATGTTTGTTTGTTTTTCAACTTGGCAGTGGCATGTGTTTTGATTGTCAAGACTTGATTAGTCTTGTCACTGATAATGCTGTAACTGAACAGAGAGAGAGTCAAAGAAATATTCTTATAGACTAACTTTCTTTCTAATGGACATGGTTTTTGTTCTGTTCTGAATGATTCCACAGAGTAGAGAGAATTTCAATCAAACTAGTAAATCTAGCTGACTTCAATCAAATGCTATAGACACATATGTGGAGTGGACTGTTCCATAAGTTTCCCTGTGCAAATGCTGATTCTAAAGGACAATTCATAAAAGTTAAAAAAAAAGAATTCAAGTTTAGAAATTAATTTTAATGCAAATTCGATGTATTTTCTGACAATTAAAGATAAAAAGGCAACTATTTAGTTTATATTCAGGATGAAGTATTTAAGCCATACATAAACCTGGGGTTTGCCTTGAGGCTCTTAATCGTTATCAAGGGAAGAGTTTGTTATTTAGAGGCCAACCCATTTAAACAATTTCTTGATAGCCTTGCAGAAACAAAATATTCATGAATGTATGTATTAAAAGCAAGTATTTATTTCTAAAATGTAGTCTGTCTTCAGTCTTTTTTGCAACCTATTTAACTCTATTGCCTTCACTGATGTTTCTGCTGGCAAAAGTTAATTGGGGCTTTTATTCCTGCTACTTTTATACTAAAAACTGAACGTATAACTAACATTTTCTTAGCAAACATACACATGTCAGGCCTGATCAGTTGCTTATCTGCATGTTTAGAAATTTCTATTATAAAATTGTTATTTTCAAATACTGCCTACTTTTATACAATTATTCACAGGTTCGTCTAATGAAACACAAACATGAATTAATCAACGTCGGTAGTGTTAAGTGAGTCTCCTAGTAAGTCAAGATGTAAATGATATAAGCAAGTATGGATACCTTCAGAAATACCAAATAAATTCAACTGCTCATTAAAGGATGTTACTGACTGATTTCATCTGACCTCTCAGATATGAGAAACATGGGACTTAACAGTGTAGAGCAGCTTCCCAATACCCTTTTAGTACTTAGAAATGAATAAATAAAATAAAATAAAAACCTAGACATCAACAACGAAAGAAAAAGGGGTTGATAATTCATTGTGACTAAAGCCTTTTTCCATCTTAGGTACTTTACAGAATCATATTTTGCATGACTATATTGTATGGTTAAATCACATTTTCATGACAGTAAAGAAGTTTAATTTGAAAAACAGAATAAATCATAAATTTGAATTTGTACATATTTAGAAGTCATCGCAAGATATTTTAATGAGTACATACTACATAATGTATATGGATCAACATGTATTGCTCATCTCTTCAGACTGAAAACTTTCAAGCTCCTTTTCTCTACGTGTTTTCTTTGCTTTCTTTGAAACAGTCTCAGTATATTGCCTTGTAAACCAGCTAGCCTCCAATTCACAGACACCTACTTGCTGGAATTAAAGGTACATGCCACCATACCTGTCCCTTCTAATTTTATAAAATATCGTCTCTATTACTCTGCTATACAAGAACAAATCAAGAATGCCTTTTCCCAATTCCATTTCCTCTTCTTTCTTTCTCCAGTCTCTGGCAGCCGTCATTCTACTTTCAACTTCTAAGAACTGACGTTTAGTAAGTTCACCGTGAATGAATGCATGTTCTCTATGACTAGTTAATATCAATTAGCATAAAGGCTTCAGTTTCATCTATGTTCAGGCGAAAGGATCCCATTCTTTTGTTTGGAAAATGAGTGGTCTGCTGTGCCTATGGGCCAAGTTTTCTTTATTAATTCAATTGATGAGCACACCGGTTGCTTCTAACTCTTACCTGCAGTAAATAATGTTTCAATAATGTTATAACTACAGGAATATCTTCAATATATTCATTTCATAAACTTGGGCACACCCAAGAGATACTAGAAGAAACTCTATAATATATTTTGCTTTCCATAAGGTCTTTATTAATTTACCTTCCCAGAGATGCTGTAAAAGCTTTTCCTCTTTGGAATGTTCTCATTAGTTCTGATGTTTTTCATCTTCTTGATGCTATCCATTCTTTCTAGATATTCTAGATATATGTAATATCTAGAAAGATAGATTTTAGAAATCAAGTAAAGAGATTTCTTGAGATTTGGGGTTCCATCATCCTCAATGAAGTTGCATCATTTTTCTTATAACTGTTAACCAATCACATATCTTCTGGGAGATTTCTCTATAATTGCAAGTGTTTTCTCCCAACTTATTGGTTGTCTATTTATTGTGCTATTTGTTTCCTTTCTAATTCGGAAGCTTTTTGGTTTAAGATAATCCTTTATGTTTATTTTTTGTTTAGTTTCCAATGCTCTAAGATCTTGAAAACAACATAACTTGGGGAGAAAAAGAGAAAAAGAAAGGTTAAGAATACTTACTGCTCTTACAGAGGACCCAAGTTGAGTTACCAACACCCATATGAAAACTCACAACTGTTCACTGCAATTGAGAGGATCTGATGCCCCTTTTTTATTCTTGAGGCCACTGAAAGCATACAGTGTATACACACACACACATATACTAGAAGAATATTTTATTTTAATTTTTCTCTATAATATGTGTATGTGTAAATACACAGGTAAACATTTATACAAAATAAAAGCAAACATTTTAAAAATAATACATACTGACCATTCAAAATCCTGAAACATTTCATTTGTGTTCCTACAGTACTTACAGAGTTCCAGCACTTATACTTAACGTTTTAATGCACTTTCACTGTGACCAATGTAGATAGAAATATAACATTTCCAGATAACAGAATTGAAATGATAAGCATTTTAATATTATACATCAGCTTATCTCTTTCTCGTACTAGAATAAATTCATCATATTCAAGACCCTTGGTGACATAACTGTGGCATTGCTCAGTTTTTCAAGGGAAAGGCTTAGCAGCCTCTATCACAACTAAGTCAGAATATAATAATGTTTCCCTGAACTTATAAATACCAACTAGCTGGAGTCACGCCTGAGCTATTAACTTGTAAAATGTGTTGTTTCCTAGAGAGAATAGATTGAAATTCTGCGACATAAGAATTAAATGAAAGGACTACTAAGGTAAGCAGGGAGTCTACTGGGAGAAAGAACGCCTGAACTGAGAAATATTTAATCTCATGTAATGTAGGTACTTTGAGCTTTATACATATGCTATCAAAAAAGTATTTTGAGCTACAATTCACATGTATTCTTAAAATTATTTTTTTAAGTCACAACGGTTAAACTGCTAAGGGATTTTGTTTTCATTACAAGTAGAATATATCTTATATAATACAATAATACATAGAAAAAGCAAAGCTAACACTTTATTAGACCTTATATTACAAATATACAAGTGTTTGTAATCCCAAAATGAATTTTTCTGTTGAAATATTTTATTATGTCAGCATTTTAAAAAGAACAGAAATTGTCAAGGATTTTTATAAAATAATAATTTATTTTCTAAAAATATAGAACAGAAATTGAAGTTATTCTTTATATGATCTTTGAAGGCATTAACACTCAAAATGCATGAAATATATCTCAAGTAAAATCACCCTACCATTTATACACTGTGCTTCAGCAATTACAGAAAAATAAAACCTTGCAAAGTGAAATCTACATTCAAGTAAGACAATAAAAATATTTGTCAGAAAATTAGAATACACAGTTTTCATAATCACTGTAAAAACCCCTGTTCTCCAATAAAACTAAAACTAAACAGAATGTATGCATGATTTCTTATGTGTATTAAACAACTCAATGTGCTCTGACATAACTAAAACTTTATTTTTAACATTTATTTAGGTTTTAAAGGTTTATTATTTATACACTCAAAACAGGTTTCGAAAACATATTTATGAAATCAAGGAACTCTAATGTATGTGTGTATTTAAATGTCATGAAATAAAAGAACCAACATTTTTGAGATTAGCAGCAGTATTTTTTAAATTCACAACATAATAAATTAGTAAATCCATGATTATTGTACCTGAGCAATACCTGACTGAGAAGGCTGTGTATGAAAGCTGAGACATGCTCAAGTATCAGAGAGAAGCAACCACAGGGCAGTAGACAGTCAGTGCATTTTGGCCTAAGTATTAGCTAAAAGGGTCACTGTCTTTGTGCTTTTGTTATATTTTGGAAGTATTAATTTACCTACATTATTTCTTCCACCTCCTTTTCATCGCCAAACCCCTCCTATCTATTCCCATTGCTGTTTCTCTGATTAATGGCTACTTTTCAATTGCTGTTTCAAGTGTTATTAAAAGAAGGCTCAATAACTAATCCAAACCACTATTTAAATGTCTTTAATATCAATTGACAGTTTGATACTGAACAACATTAAGTGTCAAGGATGACATCATCACTAGAATTAATATTTTGTGTGGCCTTTAAAATGTTTTTTAAAGTATTAGTAAAAAGAAATGGTTTGGATGGCTGCGAAACTCTTTCATATACATATCCCAGTAACCACTCTACTTTCGTTGTCTTGCTTTAATTGTCAGTATTTTATTATTATCATTATTATTAAAAATTATCGCTTTTAAAAGTAACATAGGAAACATCACCACCCCCAAAGGGACTATTGGCAATCAGTGGTTTTGAAGGAGGGAGGATAAACCATTTATTCAATGATATAAACAATAATGTGCTGCATCTGCTCCAGAACATAACCCAACATCCATATCTTAGTTAGTTAAGGTTTCAATTGCTGTGAAGAGACACCGTGATCACAGCAACTCTTATAAGGAAAACAATTCATTGGAGTGGCTTACTTACAGTTTTAAAGTTTCAGTACATGCATGGTGGCATGGACGCAGACATGGTGCTGGAGAAGTAACTGAGAGTCCTGCATCTTGTAGGCAACAGAACTTGACTGAGACATTGGGCGGTATCCTGAACTTGGAAAACTTCAAAGCCTGCCTATGCAGTGATACCCTTCCTCCAACAAGTTTGAAACCACTCCAGCAAACCACACTTCTTATAGTGCCACTTCCTATGAAGTTACGGGGCCAATTACATTCAAACTACCACATTTCAATTTCAGAAGTTTATTCCATTATTATCATAACGGGGAGCATGACAGACATAGTGCTGGAGGTATATTTGAGAGTCCTACATTTTCCAGACAAAAGGAAATGGGCTGAGACACTGGGTGGTGTCCTGAAGAATAGGAAATTTCAAAGTCTGTCCTCATAGTGCCACACTTCCTCCAGCAAGTCTACACTAACCCCAACAAAGCCATGCTTCCTAATAGTCCCACTACCTACAAAATTATTACAATTACATTCAGACTTCCACAACCCACATCTAATAATAAACTCTAATTAAACTCACAACAAAAGATAAGCAATTAGGGGGGAGACATGGTGAAAAGTGCTTCAGTGAGATTGTTAGAAAAGAGGAAAGGGGCAAGTAAAATAATGAAATCAATCAGTAAAAGAAAGAAAGAAAGGTGAACAAGAATGCACTTTTTAATTGAAAAACCATATACAAAAAGCATCCGTTTTGCACTGAAAAGTTAAAGTTAGCACCCAAGTTTGAGTCTCTGGCTAATTTAAGTGGAGCCATGATTATTCTGTGTGACAAAACCTCTCCACTTCCTCTACCCATGGCCTTATGTCCATTCCGTCCTCAACATCAACTTTATTTTCTACTGTTTAAACAAACATGAATATTTTCCAAGACTGAACCAAAAACTAATCCTAAGGACTAAAGCTAAGATACTTTAAACAACACATAAATAATTACTGCATAGCATTAAAGCTTAAAGAATAAGTGTTTGTGAGTCTATATTGTTATAGAAATATAATCAATTAAAAAACGGGAAGGAAGTAGGTGTCATGCCCAGGGAATATTTCTAAATAATAAATAGAAAAAGACTAAGAAAATAGCAAATTATCATTATACTTCAGTAATATTTGCTGCAGGCAATTTCTGTGCATTAGTATGTAAGCTTAATTTAATGGACAAAACTTTAATGATATTCAAGCAAATTTGCATAGCTTCAAGGTATTTTTTTCCAGGATAATAATCTTAATTACTAATATATCCAAGTTCCTTACTACTTTCCTCTTTCTGGTAAGTAATTCTTGGTATCTTCTAGTTAAAGAAATAGAGTATAGGTGATGAAATATAGAAACATTACACTAGAAGAAACTAATAAAAAGAAAGTATTTTCATCAATTTATCATAACTGTCATACTAGGAAAAAGTTAAATTTATAGATTTTTTTCCTTGATCATATGATATATAAAATACACCTGTGTATGGCATTTTGAATCCAAAATATTAACCTAACCACAGGAAATCACAAGAAAATTATTCAGAAAAAAAAAAACACTGAACTTTATTTTATAAAACACTAAGTAAATATTCATCACCAAACATAAAACATAACCAGTGAAAATCCAGATGTGTTCTTTGCTTCTGGGAAATAATCCTCATGCACTCATGTACACTGCAAAGGTTTGTCAGTCAGGTCAGTTTAATAAAACATTTCTTGGCCAGTAGCCAGGCAGGAAGTACATAGGTGGGGAGACCAAACTAAAATTCTGGGAAGAAGAAGAACAAAGAAGGGAGGCCATCCAGAGGAAGCAAGATGAGAATGTCGTACTGAGAAAGGTACCAAGCCATGTGACAAAGCAGACAGAAATATGGGATAATTTAAGTGTAAGTTAGCTAGCAACAAGTCTGAGCTATCAGCTGAGCATTTATGTGTAATATTAAGCCTTTGAGTCAATTATTTTGGAAGCTGCCAAAAGCCAAAAGGTATTTGGGAACAGGTGGTCAGGACAGGAAATATATGATAACACTTTGCCAGTTGTTTTGGTTGGAACTCACTACAGAAGATCCAAGGGAATGAATATTTAGAATTTAAGTTCTTAGTAATATTTACTTTCACTTTTTATGTGTATGAGTGTGTGTATGGTGTGTGTGTGTGTGTGTGTATGGTGTGTGTGTGTATGGTGTGTATGGTGTGTGTGTGTGTGTGTGTGTATTCCTGTACATGAAAATGTCTGAAGATAACAGGGAAGGGATTCCGTGACCCAGAGTTACATGTGGTTACTAGCAGCCCTGAAATGTCACTGAGAAGTAAACTTGGGTCCCCCAAATGAACAGTATATATTGTTAAACACTGAGCCATCTTGTCATCCCTTAAAGTATTCTGTTAATTTAAAAAAATCCACTTTTGGTGAAATAATTCATTGTCTCTCAGAGTTAAAAATTTGTGACATCAATTAACTCTTAAGAGTTAAAATATTGTGACAGTAATTCATATAGATAAAAAGTTTTCTGCATTTATGTGTCTATGGAGGTAGAAGTAGGGTGGCTAAGAATTTTCATTAGGAAAATATATACTCTATTATTTAAAGTTTCCAGCCAATCTTTATTTTAGGATGTTTTAATGGATCCCTAAAAAGCATTATGTTTTTACTTTACAGCAATGTTAACTAATTTTTATTTTTTTAAATTATAAAATCTTCTTCTCCCGTTATATATTTTTAAACAGTATTCTTATAATTAACACTTTTTCATAAATAAGTAATACCAAGTCTACTATATCGGTTATTGTTATCCCAACAAACTTAAGTGTCTCATTTTTAATATAAAAATCAAGTTAGTCTAAATATATTACATGCAGTCTGTCATCATAGCTTCACACTAGAATGCTGCCCACTTCTTTCTAACAAGAAAGCTACTAAAGAAATGACATTTCCCCATTCTACATTTCAGTATATCTACTAATAGTTTCTTTCTGTTAAATCAGTATTTATGTAAATAGAAATGATATATACTAAAGAAATGAAAAGAAACATATATATTAATATATCAATACAATTGAGTATTGTTTATTTTCAATTCAAATGAATATTTACATATTTAGTTCATAAATGAGTGTATTAATATGGACGTTTTAACAGTGCATCAATAACTAGTTGTCATTATCATTTTCAACAGTACTAGTATTTATCATATACTTTCCCAGAAGATAAATACTTTTCTCTATTTGTTTACTACCTCCCTTCATTCATCTCTCTGTATCAAATCTACTTTTCCACTTAGTTATCAGGTTGCTAATTATTCCTTATATTACTAGTAAAATCTTTTTTACTCTTTTTGTAATCTTTTATATAGTTTCAGTGGTAAACACTGTGTGTGTGTGTGCAAAAGAAAGAAAGAGAGAGAAGGAGACAGAGAGAGAAGATGGGAAAATGAGGAAAGAGGGAAGAAAGGGGGTGATAAGGAGAGGATAAATAGAGAAAACCGAGAGACAGGAGATGTGGAAAAGTACAGGAGAATGAGACTGCTTTCATGTGTAAAGATCAGGCACTTTGAAAATAATGAAATCAACAGAAACTAGGTGGAGCCTGTAGATAGAAGAGGAACATTAATTAGAGGTTTTCTATTTGTGTCTAGGTTTTTCTAATAGTTTTCTAAAATTTTATCAACACTGAGATTGAGTTTTTTTAATGGTTTTCAAGGAAAAGAAAACACTGTCATACAGACAAATAATACACATTCATGTTATGTGTTCTGGTCTGGAATAGTTACAGCCTGTCCTCTGTTTTTCTCTCTTTGTAAACAATACACATTTATTGTCCCATGGTTTCTGCAGAGGAACTCTACATGGCAGTGTCTCCACACAGCAGGTACAGTCACAGAAGTGGTTCAGCTGATGTATCATCTTGAGAATCTAAAAGATTTCACTGAAGCTCACTCAAGTCATAGGACCCCGGTCCTGTGGCTGTGGGCTGAAAGTATTTCCTAATGTTTCTTGTTGCCGGGAAAAACTATCACTCCTCACAACACATGTAGCTCCATGTGATTCCCTGAGTAATTCACAACACTGGATTAATCCTTCAATGCTAGAAGAGTCTTTGGTTCTGGTGCAGAATGCAGGGATGAATAAATGTAGACAAGAATTACAAATGCACGTATTTGTCTGTGAATCTGACCAACTCTTAAAATCATAATTATGTCATCACAACTTTACCATCCCATGTTCTATCTAGAAATGTTACTGTGTTTTAAGATAAAGACTCAAATTTAACAAGGTCTATATTCAGTATAGACCTTGTGATGGCTAATATTGAATGTCACCTTTACAGAATATAGAGTCTTTGGATTTATTGTTGAAGAATTATAACGAATTGTTCAGTTGAGGTGGAAAGACCCACCCTAATGTGGGTGCAACATTTCATTGGCTGGGGTACAGCTGAATAAAAAGGAGAAAGCTGCCAGCATTAATTTTTATCTGCTGCTGGACTGCATATGGTATCTGACCAAATACCTTTCCAAACTCCAGTCTCAACTTAGCCTCAGTAACACACAGGTTGTACCCTGTACCCTGGAACTGTGATACAAAATAAGCCTCTTATTGTTTAAGTTGTCCTCATCAGAGTTTTGATAACAGCAATTATACATGTGACTAACACATTGGTATTCCCGACAAAAAGAAGAAATCCGCACAGACAGACACGGAGGTATGAATAAAAGAAAATACTATGGTAGGCAACAAAATGTCGGGTCTCAAAAGGAAATAACCATGATTTCTATCTCAGTTGTGGCCCCCAACTTGTTGGAAAATGAAGAAGTAGTGTTGTTGAAGCCCTTCAGTTGTGTTGCTTTTGTACAAATCCTTAGCAGGTCCACTCACATGAATATATTGTATCATGTCAATCTCATTACAGTTCTGTCACAAAGTCCTTGAATGGTTACTTTAAATCCCTACATCACATGCGGGAATTGTAGCTTCATCCCATTCCCGGTGACTCCACTAAAATATTTCTCAAAGCGGTTGGGTTATCTGGTCACCTTCAGCTATCTTGTTTTGTGTCTCTTTGCACCATAATGAGCCTGTGGAAGTAGGAGAGTGCACCTTAAGTATTTACAGCAACTGCAGTCCCATCTTTCAGATACCAACCTCATTCAGTGCTGCGAAAATATTCACAGTTCTCTTCCATTACTACTTTACAACTAAGATTTTAGAGGCATAGAAAAGTCTAGAGACATCAATAGCATCTAGGATGCCAACGCCTCCTGAAGCTGAACATTCGACTGAATTTCAAATGTAGAATCAAAAAGCATGGAACTTTGTTAGTTTGCCTGGCAATAATGGAATTATAATACATTATAAATGACATTATGAGAAGAAGAAAATATAGTAAAGCATTAATAATCTGAAACTGGGGATTATTTATTATTTTCCAGGACTTCTGAGGGTTCTTATTATTTATATTCATAATTAAAAGCTATTTCTTTGGAAGATCCAGATTGTCTTGCGATAAACAGTGCTACTCTCCTGCAAAGGCAACAAAGTATTCAACTTGCTAGTTTGCTGAAAAGGCAACAAAGTATTCAACTTGCCGGCCACATGTAAAGCAGCCTGAGTGTGCCCTGTCTCTCCTGGGTCCGACAGACAGGATCTGCAGCTCAGATAAATTCAGGATTCTCAACACCCACTCTTCTCGATGCATCACCGGCCCACTCCAGCTGCTTGAAGTTAATAGTCCCTTAATATAAATGATGACACCAGCTGTGCATTTTTTCTGAAGTTCCTACATAGAATGCTGCCCTGGTAAAAGGGTTAGCTATCAGTATGATGGCAGTAATGAGCTGGCTGGTATTTCACTGCCTTATAGTGAAGTAGAGTTTTCCAAATGATGCTGACTTTTAACTGTTTTTGCACATATTAAATGTATCCATGGATATCACAAACATCCAGTGAGAACACGGATGATTTGCTTTTAAAATAAAAGAGTGAATTTAAAACTTAAATTTAAAATAGTGAATTTGTAAACAAACATACTTTTGTGATGGCATTGTTACCAGCCTGAAGAAAACACCGGACACACAATTGTATGCTCAGTGTCCCAATCACAATGAATGAATTGGAAAGAACTATGCATTTTTTCTCAGATTTATCTTTGCGTTATTATTGAGGGTAGCATTGTTATCAGAATTATGTAAAGAAAAACTTATGAAAGTGGAGTTTTTCCTTAACAATGCATGTCTAGCACTTCTTTGGCTTAAAATAGGATTTTAAATTTTATTTAAGTTCAAAATATATTTAAATTTGTTAAAGTTCATTAAATTTGTTAAATATATTTGAGTTTAAAATGTATGTGAATTTAAAATAAGGTAAGCTTTGCAAGATAACAAGTCGTGTGTAAGAACATGTTCTTGAGATTGATGGTAGGAACACAAAACAGTAACGATTTTACTTCATTCATTGTTCTCAGCGTCTTCCAGAGACAAATAACTCAGAGAACAAGTGCTTTTGTGGTTACACATCGTGTCTGGAATACAGTGGTTGCTATAATAATATGAAGGCATCTGCCCATAATCACTTGAAGAAAAAGTTTTCAAAATGACACAGTATGCATGGTTACATTGATGTTATTAATTATAATACAGAAAATATTTAGAAAGCAAATTATCATACCCATGGTTTCACATTTATTTCCTATATATAGGTTGAATATTCTCCATACTCTTGTGTAAAGATATGTCATGTTTTTCAAAAATGTACAATACAATACAGGAAATTGTTATGACTTCTATACCTAAGGGCTTACAGTTGTGAAAATATTTATACTCAATATCATTTAACATTCTATATATTTGAGGACTTACTTATACGTGAAATTGAAATCGAAAAGTGTGTTTTTGTTTTTTTCGTCTCAAGGGTTATAATTCAATTAATGCCTATTTAGGTGGATGATTCCCAATTCCTGGGCCTTTGAGGGTAATTTCTTATGTTTTGTTATGAAATTTCTCCACAGGTTTATACTTGCAGTGGCAAAATCTGGGTGAATTTAGCAGCAGTGACAAAGAGGTTAGTAGCTTAATAAGCAGCATGCTGGAAAATTCCTTGGCTAATGAAGAGCCTGCTGTGTCTGAAGTTCTTACAGACTAGGGACCATCCTGCTTGGTATGCAAATCCCTGACCTCCCTGTTTGTTCTCTGTCTTTTAATTATAACAAAATGCACTGTCCTTCTTGGAAAATAATACAAATTAAAATAAGTGTTAGGAAAATAGAACTTTGCTAATGTGTAATCATTGGTTTTGATTATTTTCTTTGTTTAAAAATTTTTATACTTTATCAAGTTTTCAGTAATATACATATGTATGTGTGTGTGTTAAATTTAGCCTCAGATTGTAAAGATTTTATCAACTTCTTCATATGTCTGCCTGTAAGTCTGTATGGATATGCTGATGAAATATTGCAGAGGAAAGTGTTCATCTTTTTAAAAATTAATTATGTCTAGTCTTTGTGATATAATCATGGCTAGAAAAAAATCCTCAGGATTTGTTGGTGTGGGAGGTCCTTCTGTCTATGTGTTGCTTTATTGGTTAATGAATAAAGGAACTGCTTTGAGCCTATGGCAGGGAAGAACAGAACTAGGCAGGAAAAACTGGGCTGCATGCTGGGAGGAAGAATGATGGAGTCAGAGAGGCGCCATGGAGCTGCTGCCAGAGACAGATGTGCTGAAACTTTGCTGGTAGGCCACGACCTCATGGTGATTCATAGATTAACGGAGATGGGTTAAATTGAGATATAAGAGTTATCCAATAAGAAGCTAGGGCTAATGGGTCAAGTAGTGATTTGATTACTACACTTTCTGCGTGATTATTTCAGGTCTAAGCTAGCTGGGTGGCTGGGAACCAACAAGCTCCCTTCTCAAACAATTTGTTGCTTATGAAAGAACAGAGTTGTGATGAGTCATGACACTGAAGTCTACTAACCAGGACCATCATGGGCTTTAGTTTGTAAAGAGAAGTCAAAGTGAAATTTTAAAAAAAAAAAGGAAAGCAGAGGGAAATGCTGAAGCTCGTATTATCAATATTCTATGTATTCACCTGGTTACTGACGTCTTCTACCACAAATATCCTTACATACTCCCCAATTGTTCTAAAGGTTAGCTAAGCATGTGATGACTGACAAATCAGGATGATTTTACTTACTAAACACTTACACATTCAGTAAAGCATGATTATTCTGACTGCAATCTTTTCTGTAGCCAAACTGATCTAGTATTAAAATATTTTACAGTTGCTTTATGTGAAACATTATTTTCAGTGTTCCATTCATTAAATGCCTAGTAGATATGCTGTTTCATTATAGATTTTTCTTTGAGAAGTTATTCAATTTAGTACAAATACTTTTATGAGCTTAGAAGCAAACAAATTAGCCTATCAGTTTTCAGAAAGGTCCAGATTTTCTAATTAAAATTTTAAAAATGTTGAACATGGAATGTATTTGGTAGTGTAATTTTTACATCAATGTTAAACTGTGACCCATTAGTCCCTACAGGAATTAAATTATTTGGTAAGCTAACAGATGGAGCGATAAGGTGAAATATATTCTGTCATAGGCGGTAGGTTTCAAATCAAGTTTTACAATCTGTTTAAATTGAAAATCAATGTATTAAAGTTAGTTTTTGTTTAATCTTTCAAATGAATTATTTATTGATTAATTACCTAAGTAAGATCTGCAGTTTCCAATTCAATCGGAGTGAATGACTCAAAATGTTCTTCTCTTGCGCTGGGGTCAGGATGAGCAGATTCCACTTTTATCTTTATTAGCTTAATTAAACAAAAGAAATTCCCCAATCCATGTCATTATCAGGAAAAAATAGATTAACCATCCCCAAGTTTAAATGAGCTCATTTTTAAAAGCTCTATCAGCAATATAACATAATAATCTATCTTATTTAATTTGTCATAGCTAGCTAATTGATAGGTGGCTAAAGTTAAAATGTGGGCATCTTGCAGAAAAGTAGAGTGGTTTTTCTACTAAGACAAACATACCAATTCGATTACCTACCCTAATGAGAAAATGTGTTCTTCTGACTTAATATTCACAGGAACTCTTCAAGATAATCACCTTGATTTCAGCTTGGCAGATAACTGAGTTCTCTCTCTCTCTCTCTCTCTCTCTCTCTCTCTCTCTCTCTCTCTCTCTCTCTCTCTCTCTCTCTCCCTTATGACTTGCCATCATTTTACCTTTGTCTCTTTAAAAAGATCTTGAATTTCACACATATTAAGAATGTACTTTTTCAGCATCTAATGAAACGATCATATGGTTTTTTTCTTTCAGTTTATTTATATGATGGATTACATTGATAGATTTGCGTATGTTAAACCAGCCCTGCATCTCTGGTATAAAGCCTACTTGATCATAATGGATAATTTTTCTAATGTGTTCTTGGATTCGGTTTGCCAGAATTTTGTTGAGGATTTTTGCGTCGATGTTCATGAGTGAGATTGGCCTGTAATTCTCTTTCTTGGTTGGGTCTTTGTGTGGTTTTGGTATCAGAGTTACTGTAGCTTCATAAA
Organism: Chionomys nivalis; assembly: GCF_950005125.1. NCBI lineage: Eukaryota > Metazoa > Chordata > Mammalia > Rodentia > Cricetidae > Chionomys > Chionomys nivalis. The sequence continues at coordinate 1,860,960 of NC_080099.1, read as the reverse complement.
AGGAATTTGACAATGACTCTTCTGTTTCTATATTGTGAAATACATTAAGGAGAATAGGTATTAGGTCTTCTTGGAAGTTCTCGTAGAATTCCGCATTGAAACCATCTGGTCCTGGACTTTTTTTGGAAGGGAGGTTTTTGATAACAGCTTCTAATTCTTCACGACTAACAGGTCTATTTAGGTTGTTCACCTGGTCCTGGTTTAACTTTGGTCTATGGTATTTATCTAAAAAAGCGTCCATTTCTTTTACATTTTCCAGTTTTGTGGCATACAGGCTTTTGTAGTAAGATCTAATGATTCTCTGAATTTCCTCTGTGTCTGTAGTTATGTCCCCCTTTTCATTTCTGATCTTATTAATTTGCAAATTCTCTCTCTGCCGTTTGATTAGTTTGGATAGGGGTTTATCAATCTTGTTGATTTTCTCCAGGAACCAGCTTTTTGATTCATTGATTCTTTCAATTGTTTTCTGTGTTTCTATTTTGTTGATTTCAGCCCTCAGTTTGATTATTTCCAGTCTTCTACCCCTTCTAGGTGAGTCTGCTTCTTTTTTTTCTAGAGCTTTCAGGTGGGCTGTTAAGTCTCCAATGTGTGCTTTCTCTGTTGGGAGCTCACCAAGGCCAGCTGGACTGCTACTGAAAAAACATGGGATAAAACCGAACTCTCTGAATGTGGCGGACAATGAGAGCTGACGAGAGGCCAAGGAGAATGGCACGGGAACTCTCATCTGGCGATGGATCGAGAGAGAGACAGAGACCCAATTTGGAGCAATGGTCTGAGCTCTTAAGGTCCAAATGAGGAGCAGAAGGAGGGAGAACATGAGCAAGGAAATCAGGACCACGAGGCGTGCACCCACCCACTGTGACAGTGGAACTGATCTATTGGGAGCTCTCCAAGGCCAGCTGGACTGGGACTGAATAAGCATGGGTTGAAACTGGACTCTCTGAACATGGCGGACAATGAAGGCTGATGAGAAGCCAAGGAAAATGGCACTAGGTTTCGATCCTAATACATGAACTGGCTTTGTGGGAGCTTAACCTGTTTGGATGCTCACCTTCCTGGACCTAGATAGAAGTGGGAGGACCTTGGTCTTCCTGTAGGGCAGGGAATTTGTACTGCTCTTCAGTATCGAGAGGGAGGGGGAATAGACTGGGGGAAGGAGAAGAGGAGTGGGGATGGGGGAGGGGAGCGGGGGGAGGGGGCAATATGTGGGAGGAGGGGGAGGGAAATGGGAAACGGGGAGCAGTTGGAAATTTTAATTAAAAAAGAATAAAAAAAATGAGAAAAAAAAAAGAATGTACTTAGCCGGGCAGTAGGGGCACATTCCTTTAATCCCAGCACTCAGGAGGCAGAGACAGGCAGATCTCTGTGAGTTCAACGCAAGCCTGGTCTACAGAGTGAGTTCCAGGACAGGCATCAAAGCTACACAGAGAATTCCTGACTTGAAAAAACAAAAAACAAAGAAAAAAAATATACTTACAATGATCCAGTTGCCCTCACAATTATTAAACCAGTTTTTAATTTTGAAAACTTATTTTTACATTTATTCTCTTTATTTTTAATTTTTGTTTGCATTTTTAATTGAAACAGAAGTAAGCTAAGATCTAATAGTAAGTCTGATCACCCTGACACAAATGCAAGTGAAGAACCCTAAGTCATATGCCTTATGATAAGCATTGTGTCTTATGTATCACACATAACACCTTTCTGCTCCTTTAGCCATGGAGTCTACCATCTGCTACATGTGTATGTGATTGTTGACACATAGACCAAAAACTACAGTACCGAGTCCATTGCACTATGGAGACACTCAAATCTTCCACCTAGCTTCATAGGATTTATTTATTCATTGTTTTGTTTACCAATATAAATAATTTCTTACTGCTTACTGTCATTTGCATCCAAGGTGAAATGGCTAATCCAGTTCTATAAAACTGTGCATCTTTCTAACTACTTGCAGTAGAGTTTTCTAGGTAAGTGTGTTACTGAAATGTCCTCCGAGGCTGACACATAAATGATGTCTACCCCTTTAAGGTTGCAATGATAAACTGAGGTACAATTTCATCAGAGCCCTTTTGGGGGAAACCAATGAGTTGATTAGACTTAATGTCAAGAGCATATGCTGTGTGGCAGACTTTTCCATGAGAAATGAGGCATAAAATCCAGAAAAGAGCACATACTCCCATTAAATAGTAACAGTTGTACCAATGTCCAATTGTGTGAACAAATAAATACTTTGTTATTTGAGTTACTAACAAGAATATGGGTTGAAGTTACTTACAAGGAGCAGAAATGACTCTTAAGCAACTGCAACCCTTCAGCTCTCCATACAGCCTCCAGACAGTTCCAGAGACTAGACATTTTTTTCTTTTTCATCATGTGGCTGTTAGGCCCCAGCAACTATTTACTCTCATTTAAACAGTTGGTAGGGACCCTCAAGATCTTCCAAACTTATTTCCAAGATGATATGTGATCTTTTGTTTAACTTCTGTTTACTACCCAAGGCTCCTGAGGCTCCATTCTTTTCCTGGGGTGGGGGGGAAGCCCCAAATCACTGATCTTACTTGGCAAAAACTGTAGATGTGGAAGAGGTCAGTAATGCTGGTCTCTTCTTAATCACAGACAGTTTTCATACCCATTTTGTGTGCATTTATCTCTGTAGTAGTTTTCTTTTTTCTATAAGGTCACTAGTTATATCAGATCAAAACTCCAGCTTTGTCAAGTGGTACCTTTTTAATATTAATGACTATCTGCAGCTATCTACTTTTAGATAAGGTTACTTTGTGAACTTCAGGTAGTTAGGATTTCAGTATACCTTTCGGGAAAACACAATTGAATCCATAGCAGATCCTTGAATAATTAATAATTAGATAAATAATACAGCAGTATATAAGTATTGGTTTAAAATATTTAGTATCTCCCACAAATACAGTGTCCCTCTTTCAATGAATGGGAGGCAGATATAGCATGTTCTTTATGTGAGTAAAAGTAGACCTTTATAATTACAGACACTACAATACCAGCACAGTAGGGAGTCCTGGGTTTAAAAGTCAAGAGCTCAGTGTATCTTTGTTCCTATCCTTCTGCTCTTTGGATGATATATATTTATATTTTTTTTGAGATTATCCTGAGCCTCAAACTCTGCGGAAGTCATCAGTAAGCCATGGGTAGTATCCAATATGAGACTCCTTGCTGCTCTGAGGTCAGCCAGTGCAGATATTACATTCCCGTCTTGCTAGTAAGTGAGGAACAATTATATTATGTACAGAGGCAGATTTACTGTGAAACTAATGAAGATTAAGCTTCAGGGCCTTCCAACTGCATGGAGTCCTTCCAAGGACCTGTACCTAATTTAGTTTCAGTGACATTATATGCATTTTTAAAAGATTACTCCCCAGATTATAGAAGCTTCAGGCCCTCAAAAAACCTAGATGTACATTTGGACAAATTTTAAGGATGACCAATTAATTACGTTACATTTTGATTGGCAGGAGTTTTATTCTCCAGAAATGGTAAAACAGCTTAACAGAAATGGTAAAGTGAAAATAACACAGTGTGCCCTTGTATGGCCGTAATCAGAGGTACAGCTCCAACAGAACACTAACCTCTAAGGATTTAGTGAACTGGAATGGAGCCCCTGCTAGTTCCTGAAACAAGCACATGCAACATGGGAGGGTAGGGATTGGACAACCTTCATGGTTTCTGTGGTATTACAACAGAGGAAATGTGAACTTAAAATTCGTGAACAGTTGTTCAGGTCAGGTCTAAAAATCAAGGATAGAGGCAATTTCAACAAGAATGGAAAAGAAGATGCAAGGAGATGAATGTTATTACTGTGAGAGCTACTGGGAGATAGAGAAAATACCACACAAACACTTTAGGTGGTAAAGCTGTCAGTTAGCTAACTCTAGGATCAAGTTAGGGGATAAAGTTATTGCTGTTTTTTTTTTAAGTTATATGTATGTGTATGTGTGTGTGTGTGTGTGTGTATGCCACATAATATATTTTGATCATAGCTTTCCCTTCCTCAAATCCTTCCCAATAATAACTATCCTTTCTTCCCCTCTTTCTTTAAAAACAAACAGGCAAACCAAAATGGGAGGGGAAAAAGAAAAGCACGAAAAGTGGAGTGGTGGTGGCATACACCTTTAATCCCAGCACTCAAGAGGCAGAGGCAGTGGCAGGCAAATCTCAGTGAGTTTGAGGCAGGCTGGTCTACAGGAGCTAGTTCCAGGACAGGCTCCAAAGCTACAGAGATGATGTTTCAAAAAAAAAAAAAAAAAAAAAAAAAAACAAAAAAAAAAAACAAAAAAAAAAAAAAAAACACAAAAACCTGGAATGCATGCATAATATACTTGCAAGATCTAGCATGATGAAAAATTCCCAACCATTAGGAATAAGAAACAAAGCATCTACAAAAATACCATTGAGTTCATTCTGTGTTAGTCATCTGTTGCTGGACATGAGCCCCAACCTTAAGTGTGGTTGATACACCCAGTCGGACTACATTGGAAAAAACTGATTTTGCCTTTGTAAGCCGAAGTCATTGGAGAAAGAGTCTTGCCTAAGAATGAGAACCCATATCTATTTTCCCTGGAAAATTTCTAGTTTCAACACTGGAACTCAATCCAGATTGATCCAGTGCAGGCCCTGTGCAAACTGCCACTATCCCTGTCTGTTCATATGTGGGTCAGTTCTGTTGTGTTTGGAAGGCAGTTTCTTTGGAGTCACCCATCCTCTCTGGTTCTTGCAATCTTTCCATATCCTCTTTCTTGTAGCTCCATGAGCCCTGAGGGGAGAGGTCTGAGGAAGACATTCCATTTAGGACTGGGTCTTCCAAAAATCTGTCAGTCTCTGCACATTGCTACATTGTATTATCCCCATCTACTTCTAGATGAAGCGTCTCTGCTTGATTTTATGTCTGAAGTGTTTCTGCATTTCCTTTGGCATCTCACTCCAGGTGGAGTTTGTTTCCCTTAAAGTATTAATTTTATTAGGGGATATTTGATAAACTGAGTCTTCTTGAAACTGAAATAGTAAGTTTAAAAGAGTAGAATTTCATATTTGAGTATGAAGAGAAACTCTTTCTGCAGGAGATAATGCTCAAGAAACTTTCTCCGTTTGTTCCCACCAATCATTCAGCTCTCTCTGTTTATCTAGGGAGTTCCCTCCCTGTCTCTGATTTGTTTATTCACCGCAGTGTCACCATCCTTGCCTGATCTTCAACCCTGACACTATATATCAAGACTTTGTTCCAAACATTGAAGGTCTTCAATTGTATCCTTCATCCTTACTCTGATCCACTCCCAGTTTTGGCAAAGGTCTCTTTAATCTTCTCTTGTTACAATAAACTGTCCCTCAAGTGCAACTCTGAGACTTAACGTATTTTTGTATTTTAGCCAATCTCCAATTCCTATGGAGGAACAAAGAGATTTCATGGTTTACTTAGATGTGTAAAACTAAGGCGGAAATTAGAACTAGCTTAATTATCTGCCTTATTTTCCTTTGAACTTTAGTGCTTTATGTAGAATATTTTACATGATTAATGGTTTCCATTTTTTATTTTTCCTACAGTCCTATAGTCATTTCATAAAAGAGCCAGAATAGAACTGCTTATTCCAGTAGGGACCAGTATTCACAGTGCCACTTCTGTCGGCTTCTAAGGGACACATGAGCATACTTTTTGCAAGGCAAAGTGCTTATTAGTCTTTATATGAATTGAACTGCTTACCCAGCATCAACATTATTACCTAAGTAGGAACAGATTTTTATCCTGTTTTTTTTCATAGATAACATTAGTGATTTAAATGTGTCCCGTGATTTTCACTTCTCCATTAAGTGTATTTTTGGAATTTTGTAAGTCTCATTTGAATTTGCTTGATTATTCATATCATATGCCACCATTTATGTTGAGTAAGAAAGTTTTATAAGACAAATTGCTACTTTGAAGTTTAACAGTTCTAAAATGGAATTATAGATAAAATGTTTTCACAAACCGTGTTTAATTTCAAAGTTCCATTTTAATAAAATACTCAATGCTCAATTCCATAGTACTCCTGCACTATTCCTCGGCTTTCCTCCTTGAGGCTGCAAACCCATCTTAGTTTCTCTTTTAGTAATGTTAGTTACAGACACAAATCCAAAACATTATTGTATTTTTATATTCTGTACAAAAGTTCAAATTTGTGAGGGATGTCTATAATTTCACTCTAAATTTCTGAGCATCTTCTGAGAGCTTCAGTTCCACAAGCTCCTGGGTAAAGGAGGTGTTGCCTAATTTCCAATGTTAATTTGAAGTCTGGAACAATTCCTGGCTAACAGTAGCTCCTTAATAAACTTGGCCAGTGGTTAAAAGTCAAAGGTAGTCTGAGCAGTTAGTATTGGAAACGTTTACAAACAACTTAATTTCAACTCCACTCTTGAAATTTCTGGTTTCTTGTTCAGAGCCACATCAAAACATGAAGCACACATCAATAGCATGAATCTGGGGAGAATTTTATAGATCATGAGAGAACGAATGCCACAAGAAAACTCTTAAAAGAAATACAATCAATAGAATCTTTCAGTAGAATACTCAGTAGAATCTATTCCATGAGTATTTATGTGAGCTTCCAGCCATCAGATATTTTCACTGACTTCTATAAGAGATGAGAATTCTGGGGGGACTCAAAGCTTTGCTGAATTCTAAAACATGAAAACTCACTGTAAACACACACGCATATAACCTCTTAAAATATAAACCATCTACTGAAGTAAGAGATACTTGTGAAGTAATAAATTAATTTCCTTTTATATAAACAGACATAGATGCTAATTATACTTTTGTTTTTAACATTGCTGCAAAAATTCTGAAGGTTTCACTATAAAGAAATGAATAGTTAGGAGTCTGGTATACTTACGCATATTCTAGGATTGCACAGTGTATATGTTTTTAAAAGAATCATATGATTCCCTTTAAGTATATACATTTAATGTGCTAATCATAATTAAATATAAAAGGGTGGGTGGAAAATACAGTCTTAATGACTTCAAGGTGCTATACAGCAGATTAAAATTCTTTGTGTTTGGAATTACAGCACCCACACATGACAGAAGAATTAATTATGGATTTAGTTTCAAATAAGAATATCTGCTTCTATTTAAAAAGAAAAGGTTTAGGCAAAATGAAAATCTGCTTGCTCATTTGAAGAACTTTCCTAACTGGCTTTTGTGTGTCAGTGGGATTCGACCTGAACAGTTACATGGATTAACCCTGAAGCCACGTGTGCTCTGCTTTGAAACTGATATGTAGGTAGACTTCAAACAGCTTAGCATTGAAAAAAACACACAGGTTTCTCTTCTCCTGCATTGAATCCTATACCCAAAAGAATTGAATGCAATCATACAGGAATAGAGCACACTGGATCTTGGTGTACAATTTTAGTATCACAGTAAAGTCTAGAAAACCTACAATAATCTTATTACCTGTGCCAATGAATACTCTATTTACACAAGTTTGAAATGAAAAGTCACTTTTAACTAACAAAATATCTATCTGGAAGAAAGTTATGAAGAGGAAAGCTTGTGGTGCATAAAAAAGTCACTTTGAAATAATAGGAAACAGATGGATAGAACCAAAGATGAGCAGTAGCAAAAGAAAGAATGGAGTGATTTTACAAAATCCACTCATGTTTTAGAACTGTTTGGTTTAGAGTTGGTTTTCAAGTTAAGTGTGTTGGTAACAGAAGCAAGTATATTTTAACTTTTAAGCAATTTTTAAGGTCAATGCTGTCATCTGCTGCAGAATAATGAGACTTAATGAACAATTTTTATATTTGACAATAGAAAAAAACATTGTCAGTGCCTGCTAACTTAATTTCAGATGGGGAAGGCAAATGGTACCTTTACTGCAATTGCCTTTGGGGACCACCCAGTTAGGGGTTTTCTCTGATCAAAATGTAATTTAAAAATTTAGTGGATTACAAGCTATAATGGTTGTTGAATATGGATATTCTTGTTAAAATGTATACAGCTTGCAAAAATGATTACTGAGTCATGTCTGTCTATAAGTTAGTGTGTGTAGCTTCTAGGCACAGAAATAGCTAAATTATGGCTCATAGTTATGATTATGAGAGTATTATATTAAGATGTGTTCATTAGGAGATTAATAAACATTGAGTAAATGTATTGCATTTTCTTTATCCATTCTTCAACTGAGAAGCAGCTAGGCTGTTTCCAGGTTCTGGCGATTGTGAATAATGGTGCTATGAACATAGTTGAGAAAGTGTCCTTATAGGATTATTGAGCATCCTTTGGGTATATGTCCAAGAGTGTTAATGCTTGGTCTTGAGGTAGAATTATTCCCAGTTTTCTGAGAAACCACCATACTGTTCTGCAAAGTGGTTATACAAGTTTACACTCCCACTAGCATTGGAGGAGTGATCCTTCAACATAAATTGTCATCATTGTTTTTGAGCCTAGCCTTCTGACAGATGTAAGATGGTCTATCAGAGCTGTTTTGATTTGCATTTCCCTGATGACTAAGGATGTTGAGCAATTCCTTAAATGTCTGTTGTGAATTCTCTATTCAGATATGCATCCCATTTTTTATTGGATTAGTTGGCATTTTGATGTATAATTTCTTGAGTTCTTTATATATTTTGGAGATCAGCCCTCTGTCAAATGTGGGGTTGGTGAAGATCTTTTCTCATTCTGTAGGCTGCCATTTGGAGAAATGTGGTACCTTTGCACAATGGAGTATTAGTCAGCTGTGAAAAATAATATCATGAAATTGACAGTCAAATCAATGGTCCTGGAAAAAAAATGAGTAGGGTAACCCAAACCCCATAATCAGCATAAGCATACCAAACTCCTCACTATTCATCATTCATCATTTCTTTGTAGTGAAAACTTCAGAATCTCTGCAGCAATATTGAAAAGAAAGTATAGTAGGATCTATGTCTGTTTATAGAAAAGAAAATTAATTTATTACCCCACAATTATTCATTACTTCAATAGATGTTTTATATTTTAAGAAAGACAAACACAGTATGTCCTCACTCATAAGTGGATATTCCATGTAAAATAAATGATAACTAGTCAGGCGGTGGTGGTGCACACCTTTAATCTCAGCACTCAAGAGGCAGAGGCACACAGTTCTCTGTGAGTTCAAGGTCAGACTGGTCTACAAGAGCAAGTTCCAGGATAGGCTCCAAAGCTACAGAGAAACCCTGTCTTGAAAAAACAAAACAAAACAAATAACATTACACAAAAGTAAATGATAATTATTTTAAAACCCACAGCCCTAGAGAAGCTAGATAACAAGGAGGATCCTACACGAGATGCATGGATCACACTAGGAAGGGGAGCTAGATGAGAACTCCTGGGTAAATTGAGGGCAGGGAGTATAAGGGAGTGGATAGGAGATGAGAATACGAGGGAATGCGATGGGTGATTTGGGGAAGGAATGGAGATAGGGAACAATGAAAGAGATATATTTTGGTTTTTGTTTGTTTTGTTTTGTTTGCGACAGGGTTTCTCTGTGTAAAAGCCCTAGTTGTCCTGGAATTAGCTTTTTTATACCAGGCAAAGTTTAAACTCACAAAGATCTGTCTACTTCTGCCTCCCGAATGCTAGTATTAAAGGCATGTGCCATGTCCGTCCAGTGCCACCACCATGTAGCCCAAAGAGCTATCTTGACAGAAAGGTTCATTGTGCAGTTAGGAAGAAACCTGGTGCTAGGGAAATTCCCATGAACTCATGATAATGACCTCAACTAAGAATACTAGCAATAGTGGAGAGGGTGCCTGAACTGGCCTTCACCTCTAATCAGATTGTTGACTCCCCTAATTGCCATCATAGAACCTTTATCCAAAACTGATGGAAGCAGATGCAGGAATTCACAGTCAAACAATGGGCAGACATCTGAAAAGTCCAGATGAAGAGAAAGAGGAGGGATTACATGAGCAAAGGGGGCTTAAAATCACAAAGATTAACTCACAGAGACATCTCTGGATTGATAGCTATGGGACCAAACTAGGCCCTCTGCATGCAGGTGACAGTTGTGTAGATTGGTCTGTTTGTGAGGGCCCCGGCTGTGGGGCCAGGATCTATCCCTGGCTTTTTGGATCCCATTCACTTTGGTGTGTGCCTTGCTTAGCCTTGATGCATGCAGAAGTGGCTTAGTCCTGACTCAGCTTAATGTGCCAGGTTTTGTTGACTTCCATGGTAGGCCTTACTCTTTCTAGGGAGTATGGGGGGAAGTGGGAGGAGGGAAAGGAGGGAGAACTATGATTGGTATGTAAAATGGATAAAATATATTTTTAAAAAAGAATAAAATCCAAAAAAAAAAAAAACAAAAAACAAAATCAGCTCAGGGACAGATCATGCAAATACTTTCTCTGGTCATCGTCAAACTCACTAGCATCTACTGCTCATCCAGTAATGTTCCAAATAAATATTCAGCCTGTTGATTAATGCTGGTTATGATTTTCCTTTAACAGTGTAAAGAAGGATGAATTATGACATACTCTGATGTTGTAAAGGGTATAAGATGAGGGATTTGATAAAGAATTTTTTTTCTTTGGGAAGCGGGCAGAATTCTGTACTTGTTGCAAGGCATTGGCTATAAAAGAGTGGGTGGAGGATAAAAGATATAAAGAAAACATGGTGGAAACAATATTGACTTAAAGTTATAAGAAGTGTGTCTTCATCACCAGATGTAGATTGGTGGGTAAACCATGGGTTTTCTAAGCAAAGAAGAGCAGTTTATTGTGTAGATACCCCCAGCAAAAGACGTGGTTTGGGAGTAAGTAAAGAAGCCAGGAGACATCAACAAATCACCATTGTGAAAGTCAGAAGACAACTCGAAAGTGAAAGTTGCATGATTCTTCATACTAAGCAATTGTGAACTAGGTCAAACCCACAAAAAAAAAAAAAAAAAAAAAAAAAAAAAAAAAAAAACAGGAGATTTGTAACAGCTGGGGGAAAGATCACATACTTACCAGGGAGTCAATGATTAATTATGTTAATTACATTTATTAATATAATCCTGGGGCATCTTCAAAGTTACATTCTTGGGAATTCAATACCTGGAGAAAATCATAACTAGCTATTATTACATAACTTTAAAATAAAATACTGAGAGGAGACATATATTGCTTCATATATTTAAACTAAAATAAATGAAACTCAAATTGCTTCTCAATAAACAACAGAGCCATAGTTATAATCAACCTGAGGGCAGAAGCGGAGGGTTGAGGAGAACTTGAGGGAATGGGATAGTCAAGATGGAGGAAGGACAGAGATGAGAGCAAGGAAAGAGATATCTTGATTAAGGGAGCCATTATAGCGTTAACAGAAACCTGATATTAGAGAAATTGCCAGGAATCCACAAGGATGACCCCAGCTAAGACCGTAAGCAATAGAGGAGAGGAGGCCTGTTCTTGACTTGCCCTGTTGTGACTGTTCTTAAATATCACCATAGAAACTTCATCCAGCGAAAGATGGAAACAGAGGCAGAGACCCACATCAGAGAACTGGACTAAGCTCCCAAAGTCCAGTTGAAGAGTGGGTGGAGTGAAAATATGTGCAAAGAGTTCAAGATCATGATGGGTAAACCCACTGAAACAGTCTACCTGAGCTAATGGGAGCTCACCAACTCCAGCTGGACTAGGAAGGAACAAGCATAGGATCAAACTAGTTTCTCTGAATGTGGTTGACAGTTTCATGGCTGGGGCAGACTGTGGGACCACCGGCAATGGCACCAGAATTTATCCCTACTGCATGTACTGGATTTTTGGGAACCTATTCTCTTTGGATGACACCTCGCTCAGCCTAGATATAGTAGGGAGGGCCTTGGACCTTCCCCAAAGCAATGTGCCTTACCCTCTCTGATGATTGGATGGTAGTGAGATGGGAGAATATATGGAGGGAATGGGAGGAGCGGAGGGAATGGGAACTTGGATGGTATTTTTTAAAAATCGAATAAATTAAAAAAAACTTTTAAAAGCTACATTTTATTTCCTTTATCAAATTTGAAAGAAATTATTCTTATTGTTATTGGCCATGGAAACTCAAGGAGAACTTATTATTTCTATTCTGTATTATGGTAATATTTATATATTCCCTAGATATTTACTGAGAAAAGGATAAGTTCTAATACATTTATTACTTTCAAAAATGAACAATACAAAACCACTTCTTTTTTGTTTTTGTATTGTCCTATTTTTACTGGCTTCTCAACTCATCCCATAAAGAGAACATTAAATTTCATCTATAAAAAAAATTCCTTTCTAAGACACTAATACTGAGTTGTGTAAGGTATTTCTATCAAGTCTACCAGAAATTATTCTGCCTATTTCCCTCTCTACTTATACCCTGAAGAAATATATGTATTCCCCTTATGTCCTCTCTCATAACAAAAATTTTTGTTGAAAAGTATCTGTGGCATATGTTACTGGAATATTCTTTTAGAATGTGTACACATGGGATAAAGTCTGTTGATCAAAGTTTCTTAAGGATAAGCAAACAGTGGAAGTAAATGAGCATTTCTAAAGAGTCAAGGAATTCTTTCTGATTGCTCCTTATCTAGCAACTTGCTGTATTGTTGTATTCTCAGAACTTACATAACTCAGCATCAAAAGAGTAACTCTTAAAATCTAGAGAAAGTTCATAAGGACATGCTTCTTGAGTTCCACCTTTGTCATCTGTTGGTCAGTGTAGTGTTTAATCATGACGGTGAACTAGAAAACATCTGTAAATGATTGAGAAACTTTCTTCCTGTTAAGTCTGCGAGGGTTTTAGGAAAGGAGTAAGGGAGAAGGCAAACCCTGTTTTATAATCTACAACACTCTCCAATGTGTAGCTCAGGAATAAAGCAGGTTACGAGGAAGAGGCTGTCTACTGGCCTTCCCTTCCTGCTGCTATTGTAATCAGTGTTGCTCCCATGTGTCACTGACTTCACATTCCATTTTCTTTGGCCCTCCAACATGGACTGAAGAACAGAAACCTTCATGAGTGTTCTAAGCTTTCAACACCAGCTGGGGCTGCAGAGGAACCCAACAATTTAGATCGAGCTGTTACTGACAGTACAATCTCTCTAAGGAACAGATGGATATTTTTGTAATACACAGCTCTTATCAGATCATATGAGGTTACTTTAGACAATACTCTCTTTCTCTCAATATTCTCCGCTACTTCTCTTTCTACTCCTTCATCCTTCTTCCTCGTATAGAAAGGATTGTAATTATGATGGTTTGAATGAGAAATGTCCCATTTAGTTTTGGGCATTTGAACACTTGGTCTCAAATTGGTAGCACTGCTTAGGAAGGTTTAAGATTATGGAAATATGTCGCTGAGGGCAGGCCACTTCTAGTTTACTTTCTGTGATTCATATTTGAATTTGATGTTATGAGTTCTTAGCTTCTCGTTCCTATCACCCTGTCTGCTACCAGCTATCTCGCTTTCAAACCATTACCCTGTGGTACTATAAGTCTAAATAAATTCTTTCTTACATAAGATTATTTTACTTTTTATAACAGCAACAGAAAATTAACTAGTGTAAAGTTGGCAGCATAAATTGGGCTACTGCTGTAAATAGAGACTGTGCTTTTGTTTCCCGGCCACCCAGACCAGAATAATCACACAAAACTTTATTAATTACAACACCATTTGGCTGATGGCTCACAAATATTTCTAGCTATCTATTACATCTTAAATTAACCAATTTCTATTAATCTGCATATCACCACAAGGCTGTAGCTTACAGGTAAGGTTCTGGCATCTTTCTCCTTTAGCAGCTATATGGCATCTGCCTGATTCTGCCTTCTTTCTCCCTGAATTCAGTTTAGTTTTCCCGCCTACCTACATTCTGTCTTGAAATAAGCCAAAGCAGTTTCTTTAGTAACCAATGGTAATAAAATGTATTCATAGCATGTAGAGGGGAGTCTTACATCAACTGTTTAAAAAACTGACCATGTTTGTTTGTTTGTGTTCGTTTGTTTTTTAATGTGGAAGAAATTAGAACTTTCACCTGAAAAGTTAATTGAATGTTGTAAGCAGAGCCTACTGTGCCATTCTAGTAGAGCAATTTGTACTATAGAGGCCCAACTCAAGAGGTTTCAGAAAGAAGCCTGGGTGGACAAAAAAAGAGAAGAGAAAGAAATAAAATTCAGAAATACTAGCAACTAGCCTGGAGGACATTTCCCTATGTTATGGCAAAGAATCTGGTCCCCCTCTTCATGTGTCCTCAGAAATTTTCTTAGATTAAATTTAAAAGTAATGGAGTAATTCATTTACAAAAAGAAATTTTAAGACTGCATAACACTCAATCAGCAGTGTTGTTACTGATAATGTTTATTCATGTCTACAATGCAAAAGGACAAGTATGGCAGGAAAAAAACAGAATGTATAGATTGGAGATAAAGAGAACACTAAGCCATACTGATGAAATCTTGCATATCACCATAGAACCTTCATCTAGCGATGGATGGAGATAGAGACAGAGGCCCACACTGGACCACCGGACTGAGCTCCCAAGGTCCTAATGAGGAGCAGAAGGAGGGAGAACATGAACAACGAAGTCAGGACCACGAGGGGTGCACCCACCCACTGAGACAGTGGGGCCGATCTATTGGGAGCTCACCAAGGCCAGCTGGACTGTGATTGAAAAAGCATGGGATAAAACCGGAATCTCTGAACATGGCGGACAATGAGAGCTGATGAGAGGCCAAGGACAATGGCACTGGGTTTTGATCCTACTTCATGTTCTGGCTTTGTGGGAGCCTAGACAGTTTGGATGTTCACCTTCCTAGACCTGGATGGAGGGGGGAGGACCTTGGACTTTCCACAGGGCAGGGAACCTTGACTGCTCTTGGGACTGAAGAGGGAGGAGAAGAGGAGTGGGGGGAGGGGGAGAGCGGTGGGAGGAGGGAGAGGGAAATGGGAGGCAGGGAGGAGGCGGAAAAATTTTTTTTCAATAAAAAAAAGGAAAGAAAAACAAGGTATAGAAAATAAAACTAAAAAAAAAAATGGAGAGAGAGAGAGAACACTAAGGAACTTAATATCGGAGCCAAATCCTCTGCTTGAAGAGATGCTGTGATTGTTTATGACATTATCACCATTAAGGAGAGGCCTTCTCTGCACTAGGGTAAAGGAGAAGTTGCCCTCAGCGTAAGACGCCCTGTAACTGAAATTGGAAAAGGGGATCCAAAGGTGCTTTCTGCTCACAGAAAGGAACTAGATAAAAGTGACTTTCATGGGGTGATTCATGGGGTTTGGGCCCTTCTGAATTAGCAATATAGGCCATGTGGTACTATCTTTAGAGGCATGAAAGGTACCTTTGCCATGTCAGAGAGGTACTGAAGCCGGGGAACATATGGCCAGGAAATCCCTTAATCCTATGAGAGGATAGGAGGTCCTAAGAGGTCATTGTGAGAAACAGCTGAATTGAAGTCTGGGTTGCTGTGGAGAACACAAGTTAATGGAGATTCCAAAGCAGTGGAGGTTCTGCTAAAGAGACCAATGCATATAGCACTGGAGACAGCACAAGAGAGAGATGTATGCTGGAATCAGCAAGGTCAGGGGAACAGAGCCACTTAATCTCTTCGACATAGATCAGGAAGTTCCAAAATTTGATGTTTGTCTTCCTGAGTTTTGAACTTGCTTTCAGACAGTATTTCCTTACTATGTTCATATCTTTCCTCTTTGAGATTTTATAATACTATATATCAATAAAATAATATTATAATATATTAGGTTATAAAAATATATGTTAATAAAATAATATATCTTATAAAATATATACATTATTATAAAATTCCAAATATATATTGCTTTAATCTCAGGGAGGATTTTGAATTTTGTACTTGGTGTTGACATCGTGAAATATCATGGGGACTGTTGAGATCAGACTACATCTTTCTTACATTATGATATGGCCATGTCATCTGAGTGCTAGGCAGTGGTGTGTTGTGGTTGGAGCAAAAAATGTCTCTCATAGTCTGAGGCATTGAAATTCTTGGTCCCCAGTTGGTGGGATATACCTCATTGCTTTGATATTTTGACATTAAATGTTTCCAAAGCTATGCATTTTCCTGTCAAGGCAATTCAAGATTTCCATTTTGTTTTAATCATTATCAAGTTTGTTGAGCCAGTTTACTATGTAACATACATATCTATCTAGCTTCCTACTATATTATCATGGTTTAACCCGGTTTGTTCCCCAAAATGAGTGCCAGTGACATATTGAAGAGAATTTTTGGTCATTATGTTAAGAGCTTCTAGTTCCACAGTCATGTTTGGAGAGGTTTAGCAGTACAGCTTTGTTACAGGAATGACTTTATGGGCCAGAGTTTGAGATTAGAAGTCTTTATACCAGTGTCATCTCACCCTTTTTGCTTTGTGCCTGAGCCTGAAGAGTTAGGTTATTTATCTAGTCACCATGCTCCTGCTTGCTTTTGTCTTCCCCCCTGCGATGAAATCATCTCTCTAGAGCTGTAAGCCCAAATAAACTCTTCTATGAGCTTCAATGATAAGTTTGTATCACAAAAAATAGAACGTAAATACAGTGGTATAGTATTTGTGTTTTAGTAAATAAAGCTTGCCTGAAGATCAGAATGCATGCAAACGCATTAGTCAGCCATACAAAAACCCAAAGACAGATATTGGGGTTCAAGTTGAAGATCAGAAAAGCAAAGCAGCCAGCCACTGGCTCATACCTCTACCTCAGACCAAAATGGGTGATCCTGTCTCCACAAAACCTCAGAATGAGACTGAGTTGACACATCTCCTACTGTTTTATATTCCTCTCTAGTGCTGGAATTAAAGGCATGCACCACCACTACCCAGCCTCTATTGCTAACTAGCTTGGCTGCTGGGATTGAAGGTGTGTGCCACCACTGCCTGACCTGTATTGGGGTGGAAAGAAATGGGGGGAGGAGAGGCAGGGTAGATATGTCTATTAACAACATCTATAAAGCTAGAAAGGATAATAGGATCCATAACCTTTAGGCTAGGTGTTGTAGTATGAAAACAACTTCATAATGAACATTGACCTCTACAGGCTCAATAACCACAAAAAGATGGTTTGGGATCTGGTAGTCCTAATCCATTTTGATTTGGCAACTTATCAAATGTTGGCATGACATAGTTCAGCTGGATCCATTCTGGAGAGCTGCATTCAGTGAATTGGGAAAACAGGCATATTTTGACTTGCATAGTCTTTTCTTCATTGAAGAACCATAATTTCCCCAGTACATAATAAGAACTATAGAACAGAGTTGTTTATTTTGAGTGTTAGTAAAGCATTATAAAGAGAAGTCCATGCCCCTTTACTTCAGTCTGAGGCAGAGTAAGGGGATCAATATCAACACGGAGACCATGTCACTTGCAGCTTTCAAACTGATAAAGCAGTCATCACACATAGGGCTCAGTATTTAAATTTCAGAGAAGGCATTTTCAGGCTATGACAATTTCCAATGCCAATATCAGGCACTGATAGAAGTTTCTTGCAGTAAAACCGGAATGGCAGAGAGAATTCTCAATGCTGAACTTTCTGAGCTTTAATAAGACATAGGTTTGGGTGAGGCAACCAACCTCAATATGTTCTATAGAGCTTATATAGATGACCAGTCACATAAATGATGTCTTAGCATAAATTTTTAAAGGATATGAAGGAAAGAATAACAGTCAACTGTGATTAGCACTCTGAGGAAAATTCATATGACATTTACAAGTATATATGTGATTAAGATTGGGTAGCAACTACGAAAGATAAAAAGCCCAGGAATTTAAACA
Source organism: Chionomys nivalis (assembly GCF_950005125.1). NCBI lineage: Eukaryota > Metazoa > Chordata > Mammalia > Rodentia > Cricetidae > Chionomys > Chionomys nivalis. The sequence goes on along the minus strand of NC_080099.1, from coordinate 1,843,188 downwards.
TAACTCTCTCTGTCCAAATCTAGGTACCTACATTTTCCTCTACTTTAGGGAAAGTAGAAAGTCAGGTAAGGAAATCATTGTCCTAGAATTTTCTTTTGTAATATTTCCATCACACTTGAAAAGAAGCAAAGACACAGGGCAAATCATAGTCTATTTTAGAGATCTCTCATATCCACCTTACCATTTGCAGCTTGGATGTTTTAAAAAATGGCAAGATTGGTTTTGAAAAGAAGGAAAATGAGTGCATTTTTAGCTTTATATGCTTAGATAACAAACAATGGATTTTATATTAATCCAAAGGTACTTTACACTGAATGAATAAAACATTTGATCTCTATATTCACTGTAAAAAATGAATTCTTTCATGAAAGTAATACATGATCACCATCTCAGTTATTACACGTAGCCACTATAATTACAGTTATCTTTTGGAGAATTACCCACTATCTCTTCCCAAAATGCTGTGCTCAAAAATCTTTATAAGCAGTCTTTCAGACATAAAATGTAGTTTCTGTCTGGTATAACAGGTAGTCACTTTTGTTAGGAATGACATGGCAGATGCCAAAGTAAAAATTCAATTATGAATAAAAAAATTTTATCTTCTTTATCTTATAACTTCTATTTGATCATGCAATTTGGCTGATGTACTAATGTGGTTATAAACACTACAAATTGTCCATTTTAAAGTGCTGATTAAGTGGCTACTCCATGAAAGGACATTGTAATTCATTTTGAAACAGAGCTCCTTTTCCTAATTAAAATAAAATGAAGTGAATTGGCAAAGTTTGCTGAATACTTTATTGGTAAATGTTCCATCAGTCATATCACTAGATGAATTCAAAAAATTACACTGTCATAAAATTTTATTCATTTACAAAGAATATCATTAATGTAGAACTTAACCTTCAATACTTTATGAGAAATTGTATCAAAGGTATCAAAAACACTTATGACTAGATTTTGTGGGTATTATGAAGCTAAATCTTAAGCAGGATATATGTGAAAATGTTATTTTTTTGGAATTACTTTTTCCATGACAATCTTACATGCTACGCTTGATTCAGCGTTCCCTTTCATTTTAATTACTTGTTTCATAGCACAAAATATATAATATCAGTATAGCATCAAAACTCAATGGGAGGAAACAAATCATAAACTTTGAGGTCAAAATACACTTTGAAAACAACATTCACCAAGTTGAAAACTCATGAGAATACAGTGGACAAAACACTGATTGCAAGTTCCAAGTGAAATAGGCATCTGTACAAAAGAGATATAAAGTGTGGAGAAATTACATAAGTTCCCCAAGGCTTTAATTTCCTTACCTTACAAGACTGAAATATTAAAAGCAGGTCACAGCCATGTAAGTTGAAGAATTTTCTAGGACAAGTTATTTATTGCTAAGATGAAAATATTAAGCAAATGGGAGAAAAGTGAAAACACCTGGGATATCATTTTCTGACAGTCACTAACACCATTAACACTAATTAATTAGTAGTGGTCCAAATCTAAACAACACTAGAATCATTAATAGTGGGGTAAAACAATGCGCAACATTTGAAAGCTCACATACTCACTTTTCAAAGGCAGCTCTGGGGAAGGAACAGTAATATTAGTACAGCGTATGCTCTTGTAATCATACTAAAGAAGGACCTTACTTTCTGGAGATGACTCTACTTTCTGGAGAATCCTTACTGCTGAATACCTTTAGCCAGAGATTCCTGGAATCTTACAATAAAAAACAAGGCAATAACAAAACTACCTACAAAAAAAGTAAATTTAATCAGAAGTCTTATAATTATTATGAAAACATTAAACAAATATCAAGTAATTCGGGTGTGTAAGTACAAGTAGTGAAGGTGCTTGATAAAATATTTCCCATGAGTACATTAAAGGGCCAAATGTATCACCTAGGCATTGCGGAATGAAAATATTCATGCTAAAGGCAAACAGAAGCTGCAAAACAAAATGCAGAGCCGCTGGAGGAATAGGAAAACTGACCTCTTTAAGCTCATGACTCCAATTTTCTATAAACTTACAAGCCTGAACTGACAAACTGATAACTTCTGTTATCTCAAATGCCTTGATGAAAGTAATTTTCTAGACAAATACCTCATAAAATTCCTAAGTGCTTATGCTCATTATTGCCAATTCCTATCTACAACTATTTGGTCACCTTTTGAGATAGGATTCTGGGAAATATATTGGCTAATTAATACTCTGATAGTGCTATTTTAAATATTCAGTTACAGTATGATTAAAGCAATGCAAATAGAACTACAGACTCAAATTCATGTGAAGCACTGAATCCATATAGGTCTTTACTGGGACACTCATGATTTAATCCCCTCCATTCATGTCTACTAGCCATGGTGACCTAGCTTTCTGATATCTTCGCTCCTCCACTAAAACATGAACCATATAACCCTGGAAGTCTACAGTGAATGATTCTTGTTTATGTCATTGCATATTTGAATGTTATCAAGAATTTAACAAACTTAACGCCTAGTAAAACTGAGAAGAGATGAAAACTTAGAGGAAGCTGGGCGGTGGTGGCGCACGCCTTTAATTCCAGCACTTGGGAGGCAGAGGCAGGCGGATCTCTGTGAGTTCGAGGCCAGCCTGGTCTACAAAGGGAGTTCCAGGACAGGCTCCAAAGCTACAGAGAAACCCTGTCTCGAAAAACCAAAAAAAAAAAACTTAGAGGAAAATGAAATTACTATGTCAACAGTTACCATATGCTCAAAAGCAACATGGGAAAAGTCAGGCATGCCACGAGAAATGTTGCAAATTAATTTGAATGTAAATAAAATAAAATATGGATATTATTGATAAAATACTCACACTATCACTAGGAGTCTTATTTGGGGCCATGTTGGAAACTTTCCAACCCACCCAACCTACTCACTCATTTCCACACCTCCACCCTCGAACCCCAATTTAACCAGATCTCTTCTATTTCCTTTTCCCAAGAAAAATCCAAGCATCCTCTTTGGGCCCTCCTTGTGCCATGCTTTGTTGATACCATGACAGGTCTGCCCCTTTCTGAATGGAGACAGGAAGACTGGATGGTAGGGTGGGGGTGGGGAGGTAGGTAGAAGGGAGATAGTGGGAGGAAGTGGGAGGAGAGGAAGTAGGGAAAACAATGATCATTATGGAAAATAAATAAAAATAAGAATAAGAATACTAACACTTTCCTACTTGTCAGTTCACAGAGATGTGAACTATTTTCATAATCCTGATTCAGATACAGAGCCCTGTGGGGCATTAGATTCAACGACAGTACACACTATTCTCAAAGTTAACAGTATTCCTTCTGGTCCTTGGTAGTCCAATAACCTATCCACACATAGCAACTTAAAAAATTATTCACAAAAAAAAATAAAAAAAAATAAAAAAAAAATTATTCACAATCCTCTTATTTACTTCCTGAGACCAAATCTCCAGTGTTTCAGTCAATGTGTGTGTATGTACACATGTGTGCCGGTGTGGACTTATGGAAAAAGAAAAGTGAATATTGCTTTGAACTTTACATTTAAAGTTGTCTACCCATTAACAAACCAAGTAACCCAAGAAAAATGGGGTAAATATGTAAATGAAGAATTCTCAAGAAGGAATCTCAAAAGGCTGCAGAACACTTAAAGAAAAGTTAACGTCCTTTCTTATCCATCAGGTAAATTCAAATCAGAGTGAATCTGAGATTCCATCTTACACCTGTCAGAATGGCTAAGATCTATAACACAAGTGACAGTTCATGCTAACAAGGATGTGGACCAGGGGAGATTTCTCCATTGCTTCTGGGAGGGCAGACTCGTGCAACTTCTATGGAAATCAATATGGCAACCCTTCAGAAAATGATGAATTGATCCACCTAAAGACCCAGCTATGTCAGTCTTGGACATTTGCCAAAGGATACTGCATCCTCCCTCAAGGACACTTGCTCAACTATATTCATAGCTGCTTTACTCATTACAGCCAGACACAGAAAAAGAAAAAAAAAGAAAAAAAAAAACGAACAACAACAAAAAAACAAACCCTAGAAAGCCCTCAACCAAAGAATGGATTTAAAAAAAAGAATGTGGTATACTCAGTTGTTAAAAACAATGACATCAGGAAATTTGTGGGCAAATGGATGGAACAAAAAAGAGAGAGAGAGAGAGAAATCATCCAGCGTGAGATAATCCAGATTCAGAAAGGCAAATATGGTTTGTATTCACTTATAAGTAGCTAAGTAGTTATTAGCTGTTACAGAAATGATAATAATGATCGAAAAACCAGAAAGGCCATGTAACAAGGAGGGCTATAAGGGAGATGCATGGGTCTCCCTGAGAAGAAAAATAGGAATAGATTTGTCGGTGGACTGGGGGCAAGCAGAATAGGGAGCAGGAGAGATCAGGTTAGTGGTGGGGCATGAGGGAGAGATTATGAAAAGAGAGAACTGGAATTAGAGGTCATTTGGGGGAGTAATTTGGAAACCAAGTGCAGTAGAAATTCGCAGAAATCTATCGGGTTACCGTAATGAGGACTCCTATAATGGAATCTCCAGAGCCTGAACTGGCAATCTTCTTCCTTAAACAGGTAACTTCCAGTAGTGGAAATGGCTTATCATCACAGCTATAAACATTTCCTCTATACTCTTTCCTGCCTGCTAGATGTGCAGGGACAACGGAGGCACAGATCTTGTAGTAATGGCCAACCAATAGCTTCTCTAATTTGAGAGTCACACCATAAAAGGGAACTCATGTTCGAAGCTGTCTGGATGACCACAGTATGGATAGCCGAGTGACCTAGATTCGAAAAAGAAATTAATAAAATGTGTCCTACTGCTTTTCTGCTATATATTCCCTAGGTATCTTGCCCAATTGTCACCACAGAGATTTCCTTTGGCAACTGATAGGAGCAGATGAAGAGACCCATAGCCAAACACTAGGCATAGAGAATGCCCAAGTTGGGGATCTTCATTGGGTCCCTTCCCTCCAAGCTTGAGGAACCCGATGGAAGTGGGACAGGAAGAATCGTATGTGCCAGAGGAGTCAAGGACATGAGAAGAAGATGACCCACAGAATGAACTAAATGACTGAGAAGCAGCAATTACAGATACTTCATAAATCTGCACGAGGTTATCTGCATGTGTGTTATTGTTGTGTAGCTTGGTGTTTGTGGGAATCCTAACAGTTGGGGAAGGAGTGTCTCTGACTTCTTCGCTTGCTGTTGGGACACTTTTTCTCCTACTGGGTTGCCTAACCAAGCCCTGATAGAGAGTTTGTGTCTAGTTATATCATAACTCGTTATGCTATTTTAGGTTAATATCCCCCGGAGGCCCATTGTTTTCTGAAGGGAACTAAAGAGTAGTAGATCTGGGGAGAGAAGAGTGGGGAGGGGAACTGGGAGGAGTGGAGGGAATGGATAGGAACCTGTGGTCTGGATGGAGTGTATGAAAGAAGAATAAAAAAGAGAGAACAAAAAGGTCAGAATAAATAAAATAAAAGAATTGTCTACAAAATAAGTTCTCTTTCAACATGGCTGTATAATCTTACATTCCCACTAACGATGCACTAAGGTTCTTTTATTTCTTCACACCCTCTCCAGCAGTTGTAGGTCAACGGTTCACTGTTGGTCTCTTTTGTGTTTTTCTACTCGGCTGTGGGAACATTTATACTTTCATCTGTATAAATTATTTAATATTTTCTGATCACTAGAAGTTGGAATCTTTCAAAAGGAGTGAAGACTACTTGTAAGGTCCAAATTTACTGTTCATTTGGATGAGGGTTCTGCTTTATAAGTTCTGCATCTCACTACGAGGTATCTTGTTAGTTTTATTCATGTTCATTTTAAAAGTTGCATAGTAAACAAGTTAGTGAGATACATAATTATGAAAATGTATCTAGTTTCTTCCTTAATACAGCTTGGTAACCAACACAGGAACTGTGTTTTAGCAAAAATCCAAGCATATTATCTTCTTTAGTCAGGGTTTTTCAGGGGTGGCTACAAAACTCTTCACTGTTTACCTCTCAAACACCTTAAGTCTTCATCATGTAGTCATCGTTTTCACTTCCTTTCTTCATCTAGTTCCCCCTTCCCACAATACCAAGTGCTTAATAGTCTGTACATTTTTAATATATATATACTTATATATATATGAACAAATTTAAGAGCAACATTATTCTCACATAAGCCATTGCATGTATCCAAGTAGCTTTGTTTTTAAAACATTTTTTTTAAAAAATGAAACCCTAGGTACTTCAAAATTATGTAAGAGATAGGTATTTATATCTTATAGAAACTTGAAATTTAGACACATCCATCTCTACATTTCCCATGAGAATATATCTGTGACTCGTTTAACTCTCAACCCAGAAAATATAGAAAATCTTATCTCATTGCTGAGATAAAAACAACTCATAAAGAGAAATGAGCTAGGAAAGAATCGAAAGAAAGTAGTAGATTGAGGACAAAATAATCAGATAATTTTGTCTGTCATCTAAAGTCCGTATTTGCAAGCTTTGCAAGCATTTGTGGGTATTTATGATTTATCTGCAGTTTAGGTTAATAGAAAATTCCATACTTATATAGAAATTGATTTTACAAAAATAAAAAATAGATTATTTTTATTATATTCAATTTTCCAAATTTTCATGGGCTGAAATATAAATGCTTGAATTTTTAAGTGTAGTTGTCCCTCAACTTATATGTATGCCTGTCTACAAATTTACTGTGTGGCTTTCAAACTTAAAAGAAATGCTTCACTAGATATAGTACATGACAAGTGATGTGGGATTCACCTCTGTGTGCTATGAATATGTTTTTTGTTTTTTGTTTTTTTGCCATTGGTCAATAAAGAAGCTGCTTTGACTTATAGCAAGGCCAAGCAGAGAGAGAGGAGGAAAGAAGGTAGAGTCAGTGAGATGCCATGTAGCTGCAGAAGGAGATGATAAGGCATAAACATTGCTAAAACCAAAAAATAAGAGATCAAAGAGAAAATAAATACAGTCACAAATGAGAAATTAATATTGTCTATTATCACTTGCCTGATATTTGAGGATTCTGAAGAGCAGTAGGAGATAAAAGGGGAGATGAACCTAAAACGGCTAACCAAAAACAAGAGGTCACAATAGAGTAATGTGGGATTCCTTTCTGTATGCCATAAATATGTTTCATTTCCATAGGTTTAAAAAGAAGCTGCTTCATCCTGTGGCACGGCAGGATAGAGCTATGCAGGAAAACTAAACGGAGTGCAGGGAGAAAGAAGATGAAGTCAGAGAGACACCATGTAGCTGACAAAGGGGAAGGATGCCAGAATCTACCGGTAAAGCACAGCCTACACAGATTAATAGAAATGGGTTAATTTAAGATGTAAGAGCTAGCTAGCAATATACTTGAGCCATTGACCAAACAGTGTTGTAGTTAATATAATTTCTGTGTGATTATTCAGGTCTGGGTGACTAGGAAATGTAGGTGCAGTCTCCTTTTACGGACAAGCTTCCTGGTTCCATGGAACATTGAAAGTAATCTTTGCCTTTCCTTTAAAAGTCAACTTTCCACACTCAGAGTTTCTCTATAGGACAGTGATATCTATACAAAGTGGGTAAAATTCCTCAGAATAAACTACAATTTTAGAATTGAAGGCATATGATCATTTACTAACAGATCTCTTCCTTGACTGATGAGGCAAACAATACTCAGGGATTAATTACAGTTTGATCTTAGTATTACACATCCTGAGATACAGATATACTGAACATCATTCTAAGTCATTAAACATCAGACTGGTATCATATCAGTTTTCACATGACCATCTGTACTTCCAATATATATTAGAAAAGGCTTTAAAAATGACAAGAAAAAACATGTGCATATCTCTAACTATTGTCAAACATGTGGTAAACATCCTCAGCTCATTCCCCCTAAATACAGAATATTAATATTTTGTTGGAAATGTTGGCAGCAGGGACAGAGAGATGAGCAGATATCAACAAAAAATAGTGGTCACATGAATATGTTTCAGAAGTTACTGATATTAGAGAACAGAAGATGTACTGGGAATTTACAAAGGATTCCATTTTTTTTTATTTTTTCACATATGTGGATGAAGCAAAAAGATAGTACGGATAATATTTAAAATTGTAGAAAAAAATCATGCTATATTCTGACAGTCTCAGAAAGTTTGTTAATTTTACCTGCAAGATCCTGTACTAGTACAGGATATCTCATTTCTGAAGGTGGATGAAGAATTTAAAGTATGTGAAAATCATGGTTTGGGTTGTATCTATTAACACACAGAGCACAGATTTTCATCTATAAGTAATAAGAAATCCCAATAATGCAATTAGTATAATGTCTTTTAAAGTAAGAGTATGTCTGTATGCTGTAACATTGTTTACTCTCAGGGATCATAACCAAAAAGATAAGCATCTCTACAAAGTATTGAGGGTCAACTGCAATAAATAAGAACATGTTTAGAAATAAAACTTTATTACAGATGTCATAAAGACTACTGTGCATTGATTGAAATAAATTGCCTGTGGAAATAACCTATAACATGGTAGTAGACAATTTGCCTCTTTGTCAATAGAAAATTTACTTTGTACTTGTTATATAATACTGCTGAAATTTTAGATTCAATTAGTGATAGAGACTTCCAAAATGTTATTATATTCCATTTACCCAAATTCATTCAAACCCAATTATATTGTATAAGGTGAGGATTTGGTATTAGCCTCAGTATTTTGAAGTGCAAGTGCACAGATTATACAAAATTGAGATATACATGCCACATTTTATCTTTTCATTCAAAAAGGATTAGTATAGAGAAAAACCATATATATATGTGTGTGTGTGTGTGTGTGTGTATGTACATATATATGTATGCGTGTATATGTATAAATCTGTGTATATATGTGTGTCCACCATTAAGAAATGAATATGTATTTTTCCTTTCAATAAGTAGGAATTACCCTTTCTTAAAATACAATACTTATAATACAAGACTTAAAAATACTAGGTAAAGAGTTGGAATGCAGTTCAGTGATAAGAGTATTTGTGGTAATTACATAAACCTCTGGGTTTCAGCTCTAGCACAATTAGAATATAAATGCATATTCTAATGTATATACAACTTGAAGATCCTAAATTTTTCTAAATTTCCTTAGATTGTATTTCAAATACAGAGTCTTTATAAGAAATAAAGTTGTTAAAGTAAAATAAAGACTGGTCTCTGATGGCCTACATGTTTTTGATGCCAGCTCTCTCCAGCTATAAAACATATAGTCTAGAAACAGGGCGATATATCACACTTACCTGAGAAAAACATTTTATTGATACTGGAAGAGTCATCAAAAGTCTTGAAACTCTGTTCATTATGGGCAGAAAGAGCTTAACAAGCATCCCTGAAACATTGTGTCTCCTCTAACCAGCTCTTCTTTCTAGGTTTATAGGTTTAATGATTCATTTAATAAAAATAACCTAACAATCCAAGCATCGTTAAGCCATATATCACTTGAAGTCCCTTGACCACAGGGATGATGCAGACTGTCTTACAAATGGGAATGAATTTGACCATTTCTTGCAAACTGAGCCTCCTATGGTACAAAAGCTTGTTAAGGGCTACATAATAAATTTATTCCTTATCTTGGGGTTTTTCTAAAATTTCTGTTCTCCAGTCTTATTATCCCAAGAAATCATTTATTTTTATTTTTTTTTTTTGTGGTAAATCTGAAAACACAAGACACAGATTACTAAGTATTAACTAGGTTGGAAAAAGTGACTCACCTAAGCAAGAAAAAAAATTAAGAAATGCTTTTGAGAAAGTTAATAGGAAAATGAACATATACAAGTGAGCAAATTATCTTAGGGGAGTAATACTTGTGGTAGTGGAATGAAAAATAAAGGTTTGCACAAATTTGTTCAATGACAAAATAACCTTTTTAAGATCAAAAAGAAGATATTTATTAAAAAGGGATCTACTCTCAAGAGTGACAATGAACCGCTTGAGTAAGTGTATTCTGGGGCCTCTGCCCACAGAGTTACTTGTTACTTGTTACAGTTGGTGTGGTTCTCTGTTTTATAATAATTTATATGTTCTCATTTCTTACTATATGTGCCCCTTCCTATGTTGTATCTTATTTTTCTCAAGTGCATTCCCAATTATGAAAAGATATAAGATGGTAAATAGGGAAGTCTCCATTAAATTTCACTTGAAGTACATATTTTACTTTGTGATATATGAACCCCTAAATGGTTTAGATTGGCTTGGTCTTTCTCTTCTTTCTACAGGATAAATTGTGAATATAAATTATAAACATTAACTGTCTAAGTTTGATTACTATTAGACAATAAAATACTGAAAGCACTATTGTTTAAAAATAGATGCACAGATAGCTGGATGCAGGTGGGGCTTGAAGGGGTCTCGGGAAGTGGTCTGATGCATTTAAAGAGAAGTATGTGAGTGTTTAGAGCATAAAGATGAGGAAACCAATCTGCCAAGGAAATTATTAGAAGACAAGGGTGTGCATAACACAAATTGTACAGAGTCTCTGGTTACTAATGTGTTCTCTGAGTGTGGCTACTTAGGAGTATCTATTAAAATTATGCATATTTAAGTGAGTTGAGACTCCAATTTCGCTAGTATCTTGTAGAGCTCTGGAAATAACACTGAAAGATGGAATGTTCACCAGGACATGAATGCAATTCTCTTAAATGTGATAACTTCAAAAGCCTCAGTGTGGAAGAACAGAAGGGATCCCCACTCTCATGCCATTTCGTAGGTCGTAATTTTTATAGGATTGATTAGGCTAGGATGAGTTGGTAAATTTTCAATAGGAGATATGGAGTAATTATGACATATTACAGACTTTGAATAACAGATGTTTGTTCCATAAAATGAAAAGTAAGACAAAGCTCAACTGGCTTTTGTATCACTGGTGAAGAACTTAAAATGTTGGGTTAGAAACCTTGTTTCCGTGCATAGCTGTCTAGGTAACCCAGAAAGAACCAGGTAACATCTTTGGGCTTTACCTGTTGTGTCTCACTTTTGGACTACTCATTTTGACATCTGAAGGGCTGTTAAAGAATAAAATGAATTATTTTTCAAATTGTCTTGAAAAAAGCTAAGTGTTGTACAAATCTGAGTTATCAAACCTCAAGCAAAAAAGTTGAAGCTGATGAAGGAGGCAGAGATGAGTACTGAATTTTTATGAGAACACTTTGAAATTTACACAACCAAAATTAAAAGTCAAAATTATTACAGAATATTCTCCCAGTGGAAACTCTAGAATGATTCTAAGTAAATTTTGCCAATCAGTCCAACAGAGAAACCTTGAAGAAATATTTTACATGCAAACCTCAACAAGAGAGAGCGATGAAATTTAGTATTCCGAGGAAATTCTGTGATGAAACAAAGGGAATTCTGTGATGAAACAAAGATAACCATAGCCTGGTAGGCATGTGTGCAATAAATCACCAGGTAGACATGTGATGAGCTGGGCTTTCTTCACTGAAGGCCAAAATCAAAGTACAAATGAAGTAAAAAGAAGACTATAACCCTGACATATGAGCATGAAAAGGAGTACATGTCAAGGAAAATCATACCAAAACCATCGTTGCAGGAGCCAAATACAGCAGTGGGGAAAAGGCAATAGTAAGAGAAATTCTTAGAAAGATTTCTTTTTCAAAAAAATCAAAAAGTGAGAAAAATGTGTTTTCACAGGCAAAATAACCCATGCAAGCACTGAGACAGTGGCAATATTTTTTTTCCAGACAAGAGAATACTTCCTTTCTTTGCACTGTCTCGTCTGATTCAGCGTCCTGGACCATCTAAAGACCTGTTTAATATTCAGCACGGCTCCACTGTTAATTTGCAGCCACAAAACCTTCGCCAAAGATTTTGTCCATCATTATGAAAATGTTTTCTAGGCCAAATACTGGCTTCAAAGGCACTGTCAAAATATTGTTTCAAGGCATGCAGTCTGTTAGAAATATTCCCTAATATAAGCATTTTAAGCTTTATTATTTTAGATCACATATCTTACAGAAAAAAATCTGCTACAAAACAATGTGGATCTAAAACTTCATATAGCAGTAACACACAGACATAGCATGATTTTTTTCTACTAATTTGTTAAAACAAATTCTAGAAAAAGTATGGAATACTCTCAAGGGAAAGTTTTAATACAAACAGTTCCTGGGATGAATGTGTGTGTAGATAGATGATTTAAAACATACGGGGATACATGGCAGGGTGAGTAAATGTTTGGATTGATAGATGGAAGGGTGGATAAATTGGTTGGTTGAATCAATAGCTAGGTGCATGGATCGATATGTAATTATACATTATATTATAATAATATCATATAGCTATTTGCTTTTGGGTATGATTGAAGAAGTTCTGTGGAGAGAAAAAGTTAACAGAGTACCTTGTTTTGTTCTCCAGGATGACCTGTCTTACCTCCTGTACATTTTTCCTTTTGTATAAAGTGGGGTTTGTTGGTATAGTGTCAGAAGATCCCTGGAGTGCTCGACAGACCCTGGTTCAGAATGTTCCTTGAAGTTCAGTGCCAGAGCACTTGGTGGGTGTCATCACACATACCCTCAGTGCCTAAGGACTGCTTGACCAGCCTCGTGCACATTTATTTCTCTCCAGCATCAGAACATGGAAGAGGACTAGTTTCTTGGAGTGAAATACTTCTTCACTTCCAATGAAGACCAATAGCCAATAACATAAAATAAAAAAAAATATATTTGGTATTACCCAAAATGCCCTGCCCCTACAAAGTGAAAAGAATTCCAAGGAAGATCCAGGTATTCGTAGATATCCTGGCATAGGGGGTGATGTAGATTATGTGAAAGTTCATTTATTCTTTCTGCTCCCACATACAGTATACTTTCCTGCAGAGACAATAAAAGTATAGAAAAATATTTCAGATATCAAAAGAAATAAAGCAATATATATATAATAGTATGAGGAAAAATTGAACTCATATAAGAATATATGTTCAGGCCGGGCGGTGGTGGCGCACTCCTTTAATCCCAGCACTCGGGAGGCAGAGGCAGGCGGATCTCTGTGAGTTCGAGACCAGCCTGGTCTACAAGAGCTAGTTCCAGGACAGGCTCCAAAACCACAGAGAAACCCTGTCTCGAAAAACCCAAAAAAAAAAAAAAAAAAAAAAAGAATATATGTTCAACATATTTATTTCTCCAAAACTTTGTGACTCAATATATGGAAATTTATACCAGCATGCTCATTTCCACAATCTAGTGCCATAATTATATAATTAGTCTTTAGTGTCAATGAAATTTTATGAGGACATTGACAATGCAAAGAAATTCCTTCTATGTAGAGAGTCGGAATGTTTTGGATCCATTGCCAAATCATCTTGGACTACTTCTAGCCTCATTAACAGTTTTTCACTGTTCTCACCTCTGAGTTTGACCTAACATGTTTGTGATTATGATATGATATCTTTGGGGTATATTAAGAGACTGCTACCTTCCAAGATCCAAAACCTAAAAAATCTTATCAAATAGTATCTCAAACTTACAGTAGATGTTTCCCCACTTTTGTCTAAACTAACTGACAGCCCCATCAGTACATTTAAAATGGATTGTGATTACAGCTTTCTGTTATGTTGTAAATAAAATAACTTCATGAAACATTGAAATACGATGTTTGAACTAAGCCAAGTCTGTTTCCAAACCATGCCTACTTACATCTCACTCTACAATAAACCCTCTTGTAATCCATTTGAAATAAGAGCTGTGAGGTGTGTTGAGTCTATGCACCTTTAAATCTGGTTTTAAGCTTCTGACATGTGTAGCATGTAAACTTTGATTTTCTAGGTTGTAGTACATATAGCCATTGAGTTAATGTGCAAAATATGGCAAGGGAAAATGGAAGACTATGGAATCCTTAATGACCAGTTATTGACTATATGATTTTCTGATCATTAGTTCTTCTGAACATCATCCTTTTTACTCTATAAAATAGTAGCCAATAATATCTGTCCCTGAGATGTTTAGTCAGCAGCAATTAATGCCTCTATTAAGGTGCCTGGACGACATTGTATAAAGCCTCAGATTTCAAGTGTTTGCCAGTTTTTCATGACACATTTTTTATGGCTATTCCATAAAGCACAAAGCTGAAATTGATTTGTCCCATGCAAGAAACAATATGCTGAGACTCATGAACAAAAAAAGATTCTGTAAGTGTAGAAGCCAGAAAAAAAAATGAGACTCCAAGAGCTACACAGTGTATTACTTTAGAGGAACAGATAAAGGTGTTTAGCTTAATTAACTCTTCAGGAAATGGAAAACCACCAGAGAATTTTAAACACAGCAAGAATCTAATCTAACACACATTTAACAAGGCTTCTCTGGCTTCTATATGCAAATTAAATTCTTAGCAAGTTAAGAAGCTTATGAAGTTGTCCAAAAACTAGAGAAGAAGCTACAGGAGATAGGATGTACAAGCTGGAAAACAGGGCATGGAGGAGAAGAAAGAGGAAGAAATATCAACTAAACAAATTATATTTTAAATAGTAAAGGAACCTAATACATTGACTAAATCTGTCCGTACATTAGATGTATTTGATTTTCAAGAACAAAGCACACAGGATTAATATATCATATTAGATAACTGAAAAACGATTTTGAAATGCTGGATTCCCATGAACTGAGATGGAGGGATCTGAAAGTTTTATTATGAAGCAAAAAACAAAAAGTTCTTTTCAGAATATCTTTTTTCAAACGATATTTATAATTAGAACATGCACACCAAGAATGAGAGAGAAAGAGACAGAGACAAAGAGAAAGAAACTTCACTAACTCTTTCGAGATCTCAACTACAATGCCAACTGTTTTAGCTTAATATAATTTGGAGTTTGATGATGCCTCAATGCTGCCAGTCATGAACTTCAAACTTTGACTAAAGTGAAGCCCCCCACACCTTCCAGGAGTTCAGAGAACAGCTCTCAGAACATGCACATCGATCTTTCACAGTCTAGGCAACAAGTCTTGCAAACTACTTCTATCCCACAACAGTCCCTTGATCATTCTCAGGTCACATTGACTTACTTCATTTAAGTCAATGACTTTGGTTATTATTTTTTCTTGATGGGGAGAAAAACAGATTCTCTGCTGAGATATCCCAAAGAGGGCTTTGCTGTGATGTCCACTGGGGCCTGCAGGTAAGACCCTGAGCTCTGCCTCTGCAAAGCCACACAGTTACTGCCACCATGGTTGCCACCAGCGGGGCCTTTCCATGTAAGGGAATAATGCACTGCTTCCTGGGTAGCCACAGGACTAAAGGAGCTCTGTGGCTGCCTACTAACTCTGAAGTCTTTGCCTTTCAACTCCATAAATATTAAGCTAAAGTCAGTAAATAAATACTAGCCTGTGATAGATTTAACCATTTGATGATTTTTATTATTTAAACTATGACATATATTGGTTGGCATCTGCCAAGGAAGAGTATCAAAAAACACCACCTTAAAAAAAAAAAAAAAAAAAAAAAAAAAAAAAACTCGATGTATTTACTGGGGGCTGTGGACCATGCCTATGTTCCCAGTGACTGGAAGATGTGGGAATAACAACTTGAAAAACAAACAAACAAAACCATATACAAAACAATCAGTTCTTTTGCATGGTCTTATACTTAATTTATTTCTAGTAGTTCTTATGATTGATATCACAAAGTCTTTATACTTAATGGTCATCTGACTGATATTGTGGAGAAAATTAATGATCATAGTGCACCCCCATAACTGTGCAAAGTCATGGGAAATGTTAGAAAATTAGGTCATCAGAATTTGTCTCCATGTTTAACATTTACAGAGAAAAATTTAACCTAAATAATATTTTGAGATAAGATAAATTATCCAATTACTCCTAGTCAAATTAGGCAATTTTACAACATCTGTCATTTGTTTATGTTTTGCATATCACACTGTGAAAGTGCTGAACATTAAACAGTAGCAACATATAGTGAAAAAGACCAACAATAAAACTAGATTTTTTAAAAAACTAAAAGGTGTATAATTTTACCAGACGAAAGCATAAACAGTTCAGGGAAAACTCAAAGTGATATCTTCTCATTGACGACTTACTTTTCATGCTTGAGTAAATGAGAAGACAAGAGACTTAATATAAAGAATCTTGTTGTGCAACTGAAAGTTAATGACATTTACAAAGAAGACATCAATGTGATTGAAATTGGAAAGAATAAAAGTGATGTTTTAAGGGGAAAAAGACTAATAAAATTCGAGCTGCCTAAAGCAGAGCTATTATTTTCTGTTCACATAAAAGCAGAGCTAGGATGCAAAGGGTAAGGTAAAAAGGTTGTCTTAAGTGTAGCCATCACATTAGTGTCTCTGTGTCGCCTTTTTCTCCCCACAGTAACTCTGTAAGGGTAATTAGGAGCTCGAAGGATGATCTTTAAGGCAAAGATGACATCATCTTTGTGCAATATTAAAGTTGTGCCGGTGGCCAAGTCCTTTAATAACAACTCATCATTCTTTTTAAATTGTCAACAAGAATCAAAGCTATGAAGTAAAACCAAGAATAGAAATAATGTTTTTTAACATTCAATTATCCACTGGTTGTCCAATCTCACATACAGCATTAAAAATCTTAGCCATTTTTAACTGAACATCATTAAGTATGAATACTGGATGACTCCCAAAATTGACATATAA
Source organism: Chionomys nivalis (assembly GCF_950005125.1). NCBI lineage: Eukaryota > Metazoa > Chordata > Mammalia > Rodentia > Cricetidae > Chionomys > Chionomys nivalis. The sequence continues at coordinate 1,826,503 of NC_080099.1, read as the reverse complement.
CATTTCAGATTGAAAGACCATATATATGTGGTTAAGCAATGAGTCAGAAAGCAGTCAATTTCTTTTTATTTATTTTTCCATTAAAAAATTTACACTTCCTCCCCTCTCCTCTCATTCCCCTCGCACTCCCCTCTAACCCTCCCCCCCACCCCCCCACCCCCCCACCCCCGCTTGAGAGAGGGCAGGGAACCCTGCCCTGTGGGAGGTCCAAGGCCCTCTCCTCCCCTACATCCAGGCCTAGGAAGCTGTGCATCCAAATAGACTAGGGTCCCAAAAAGCCAGTACATGAAGTAGAAACAAGACCCAGTGCCTTTATCAATGGCTTCTCAGTCAGCCCCCACTATCAACATAAGGCTTACTATATATTTCTCTAATTTGGCAGATAGGATATATCCAAATTATTTTTAAGTTAATGTAGAAGAAAAATACACATTTGTTTGTTAGTGACTTAATCACTTTATCAATGTATAATTGAAAAACAATACACATTATATATATGGATATATAGTACATATAAAAGGATATATATAGTTGTTTTATGTATAAATACATAAAATGTATACTTTTTTAAAAGTTCAATTCTAAAGTCTTTACAGTCTCCCACTATTAATTTACATAGATAATTAAAGCTGAAAATAAATATAATTTACTGCTTTCCAAACAAAGATTCTTTGTTAAATGAAATATTAAATGGTGGCTCAGATTGTATTCACAACAAACTATTTTTCCCTTTAATTTGTTTCTGCTTTCCACATTTAGCTTCATTCTCAGTCTTGAATTTCTTATTATGTCTTACTAAATAAACTTGTAACTGATTCATGGATCCTGGGTGGGATGAAACAGCATTCATTTGAACCACATAGAATAACTAAGGAACATAGACACAACGAGAGAAATTTCACTTCGATAAATTCCTCATTGATCTTGGGAGGTGACTGTCTACAGGTGGCAGCTTCAGGGAGGGTATTAATCATATGGAGCTAAATCATTGAAAGGATAAAGTGCCCGAAAAGTTGTCAAATTAAAGATTGGGGTGAATGCAGTAGAATGTATGTGGAGCTGCTGGAATAACTCTCATATTTTATTATTGCAATTGGAGTTACCTTATTCAATTTAAAGAGCAATAATGCAGCAAGCTCCATCACAGAATCATATCAGCACTGTGTATATCAGGCATAAACCTGTATATGTACTGCAGTACCCTACAAACCTGCAACACAGGATTGCTCTCTTGAAGACACTGGGTCAGGCAGCAAATAACCTCAGATGGAGTGTAGCAGTAAATGTCTAAAAATACTCACTGCCTATTTGCAGTTGGGCTAAAAATAGAGATAAAATGTGTGTAGTCAGGACTTACAATTACTTATAGTTTTGCATGTGTATAGTTGTGTATGAGGATATGTACACGGGTGTGTGTGCAAATGTATGTGGAATCATAAAGAGGAGACGCCAAAATTCCTGGAGCTGGAGTTATATGATTTGTGAGCAGCTCCACAAAGCTGATGGAAACTGAATCCAAGTCCTATTATGTAACAAAACATAATTTTAGCCCTGTTCTGTCTCTCCAGCCCCCTATCAGGAAGCAGAAAAAGTACTGTTTAATTATGAAGTGGAGTATTTGCTTTTATGCTAAGGAAAAAGGACAAGCCTTCTTCTGAGGAGTGCATAGGGGGTGGACTGGGTGTAAGGATACAGGGGGAGCGGGAGGTGGGAAGTAAGAGGGAACTCGGGTTGGTAGGTAAAATGAGAAAAGAATGCTTTTAAAAAACAAATAAATAAGTAAAAATAAAAGTATTCTTTTAAAAATTTTAGAGAAAAATAGGAAGGATGACGTCAATCATTATTAAAGCTTATTTTGTTGGGAGCTCTAAGAAGTGTATTGCTTTAGGAAAACCTTTTGCGGATAATATAGTTTTAAACAAATTAAAATATTTTAAAGTTTTAGTAAATATTTTTCTTTTTAAATATATCTGAATGTTTTGACAGAACTAAAACAATCTGAAAGAAACTACCATATTCATAACAATCATTTAAAATCATTAATAGAATATTGTAATAGCTGTGGGACACAATTATCAACTACAAATTAAACTACTAAGTGGATTTTTTTAGCGATACATTTCTTGAAGGTTTGTTCGTTGTAGCAATCTATTATATTTTGACTTCCCATAATATAAAGTCTCTTTTTCAAACTCATGCAAGGTACTTACTGATTCATCTTCAAATTATAAGGAAATTACTTGCTATATTTTAACCTTAATTCAGAAATTAGTAAAAGAAAGACATTAACATCAAAGAAATAGAATTTGTTGGTAGTTAATAAATTATCAATTGGTTTTGATTGCATAATGTATTCTCAGAATCTCACAATAGAAGTAGGAGGATTGGGAGTTCAAATTCATTTTCAACTACACAGTGGGTTTAGGGCCAGTTTACCTACATGAGATCATGTACTCATTAGATGAGAGAGAAAAAGAGAGAGAAAGAGAGAGAGAGAGAGAGAGAGAGAGAGAGAGAGAGAGAGAAGATGAATATGAAAAGAAGGATTGAAACCAACTTAGCAACTTTCAGGTTGGTATAGTTGCATAAATCTTGACAAATATAATTTTTGGATATGTTATTTAATGCCCTGAATTCCAATTTAAAATGTCAAAGACTGGCCTATAATATATCATAAGGATAGTGAATCTTGGTTACAATTCTTCAGAATTGTCAACAGTGTTTTGAGTTTTTTCATCCAAGTCATACAGAAACCAATGACAGAGAGGTAAGTCTTACAAAAGGTCTGCTTCTTTTAGAAATATAGCCTGTTATATTACATTGTATTGTATTACATTATATTGTATATTATACAGCATCACTCTGGAAAGCTATTAATTTTGAAATTTGTAATTGTAAGTGATTTACGAAACTCAGTCTTTCTAATAACTTCTGAAGCATATTGACTATAAACACATTTTCTTCTTATTTTACTTACCTGAAAGTGTTTATTTGAAATCATTCAATATTTAACTACTAGTTTTTAAACTAAATGTCCATAGGGAAAACAAAATATGACTCAAAGGACCTAATTAGATCCAAGCTCTTCCAATAACTTCACATGCCTATGTAAAGAAAGCCCGATTTCCCTAGGGCTAAACTTACATATAATAGAACAGATTTTGGTGCATTCATCAACGTGAAATTTTCACTTTACAACTCTGTTCCTCTAGGCTGGGACGATGGTTGAACAGTTAGGAGCACACGCTGTTGCTGTTCTTGCACAGGACCTAAGTTTGCTTCACAGCAAGTGTCAGGAGGCTCACAGCTGCATGTCACTCCAGCTCCAGGGCATCTGGTTCCCTTTCGGGATTCCACCAGCACCTGTGTTCACATATGCAATATCAACCCTCACACAAATAATTATAAATAAGTAAATCTTTAAAATACTTTTATATAAAAATATAGAAATAAGTGGTAGTATAATAAGCTTTCAGGAAACCAGCCCAGAACCTCTTCTCCAATCAAGGTTGATGGTAAATATAAAACCATAAGGAAAGCAAAAGTTCAGGAAGTAGGTAGACTAAAATTTTCAAAGAAATAAAAATAGCAAGTGAGAAAAATGGACACACAGGTTAGAGAGAGACACTAATAGATACACTATAACTTGCTGAGATCAAAATAAGCCAAGTAGTGTACATTTTGTAATTTGTATTGTTGCTGAGGACTCAATTTTCCTTTTGATCCAAGTTTTTATTCTATAAGTTAGTGATAGGTCCTCACCTCAAGTAGGTTTAGAAATGAAAGCCTGTATGCAAAACAACTAGTCCGATTCTGAACCACATATTTTTATTGCTTTCAAATCCATCAGCTCCCTTTCTATCCTTTAGAATTTTTTAAACCAAAATTAACGAATAAATTGTCACTCAAGGAAAATATTTAAAGGCTAATTAATGTTCATTGCAATATATCTCTGAGCAACCAATTAAATGCTGCATAAAACCAAGCAGAGAGTGCTGAGCTCTTGGAACTCAGCGTCCTCTCCCCTGGACAGCAGCCACAGCTGGTATCCGCAGTGAAATCCCCAGTTCCTGAGCAATTAGATTACATAAATTATCTATGCACGTGCCAGAGAGTCTGTAAAATGTGCGTTTTAATGAGGCATATAAGGCGTGCACACTATCATAGTGAGCATTAGCAGGGTAATTCATATTTAAACACCATGCTTTTGATTTTTTAATCAGGAAAGCTCTTGTCTTTAGCTTCATATAGTCATTTTTCTGCCTGTCTCTGCTTGCTGAGAATTTTCATGATCTCTTCCATGAGCTGTTAAAGTAAAACCTCATTTCATTTAATGTTTTTTTTTTTCATCTGTGGTCTCATTACCACCTGCATCACAATGATTCAGTGTTCTTGTTGATAATGCTACTTTGTCAACCTCAAGGAGACACTAAATGTTATTCTCAGGGAGGTGAGTTTTAAAAAAAATATATTTTTAAACAAACCCCTGATGTGTGTTCTATGTAGAATCAGGATTCTTTCAATGTGCTATAGTGAGAGAGACAATGAACCAAGAATTCTAAGACCTTTGCATGTCTGAGCAAGGTGATTGTTTAAATGTGAGCAGGGTGAGTCATGTGGCCACACCAAGCAGCACTTCATAGACATGAAAAATTAAATTCCCACAGTGGACAACTAGAAGCCATACATGTGTGACTGTCAATTTGAGTGTATTTTTCATTTAGAAGGAAGTCTGGGTGAAATAGAAGTTTGTTTTGCATGGAAGTGTTTAATTGTCCCAGTTGGTGAATATATTCAACATAAGCATTTGAGATTGTTCCACACTAATGAAAGATGAAGGAGTCAGGGAGCAATGTTTATCCTCACGCTGTCCATTGTGTGTTCTGTGTTCACTTGAATACCCCACACACTCATCAGAAGCAAAAGGGGAAAAACTGTCTTTTAAAATCAGTACCACATCTTTTAGAATGATCTTGTGGGAGAAATGGAGGAGTGAAGAGAAAAGGGAAAAAGTTGTTTTAGAAGCTGAAGGCACTTTAAAACACCATTGTTTTTGGTGTGGATCGCTTGATATCGGATAACCAACAGGTGTGACCTTCTATGGGAAAGACTTTTTACTGCCCTCAGCATCCCTTAGCTGCCTACAGTTCTTTGTAAAGGGTTAAACAATGGAATTGGTAGTATACACTCCATGAAATCCTTGGGCATATTTTAAACTTTAAAATTGCTTTGTTTGTATAGATCATTAATACATATATCTTAGGGCTTAGTTTTATTAAGAGCTAATTACTTTCTCCTGACTCCTCTGGGAAAGACCTCTCTCTCACACACACACACACATACATAGACATACACACATGCAAGCACACACTCACACACTTATACATTGTACTCTAAAAAGTATATAATGCATGATTGCATAGTGGCAAGGGTGATGACCCAGATGCCAGAAAGGAGCCTAGTCATAGTGACTAGTTCTTAGGAAGAATATAATGAAGCCTAGTGGCCACAGCAGGGCTCTGAAGAAGTGGTCTCTCCTACTGGTGATGCTTTGCTGTTGTTATTTTGTGAAGAACATAGTAGAGTTTCTGCAATATTAACATTACACCTTGGCCATTTAGAGAACAACATGAATTCGAAAAAAAAAATCAGAAATAGAAAAGCCAAGCTATCCAAATGGGAAGTCCAAGGAAACATGTATGGGTGAATACCTCTGGGCTTGTGATGACCAGGGAGATTTATAAAATGTTAACTAGGAAATTTTAAATTTGCAATTAACCAAGAATTTCATGGAACATATGTTAACAATTAGATTTGTAACCTTACTCAGACCCAGAAATTTTATATCAATGCATTTGCTTGCCAAACTAAACTAATAAACCATTTCTTTAATTTCTCACCATCTTTATAATAACTGTGTAAAGAAGATACTTTCCAAACACATGAAGTGATTTGAGGGTTGAGGCATTACTACTCTGAGCATGATGCTTCAACTCACTCAGACTTAGAAAGCATACAAACTAAAATGCATCAAAAATAAATGTGTATTAGGAATCTGTAAGAAAAGTGACTTAAACTTGTAAAATATACATGTACATCCACTACATTTCCATTAGTGTATAAAAATGAGAGTTGAAGGCTGTTCAGCTTTAAGGAGTCTCAAGCCAGAAGATTCCTCCTTATTGAATACTCATCATTATTGCAATAGATTATATCCTAAGATACTTTTATCAGGCCAATTTCTAAATGTAGAACTTTATGTTAGGTTGTGCTGAAGAAAGAAAAGAAGAGGCAAGACTGATGTGGGATTCCCCTCTCTAAGCTGTGAATACCATTGGTTAATAAAGAAACTGTTTTGGACCTGCACAGGGAATAGATATAGGCTAAGAAAACTAAACTGAGTGCTGGAAGGAAGAAGGCAGAGTCAGAGAGAAGCCATGAAGCTGCTGCTGAAGACAGATGTGCTGAAACTTTACTGGTAGGCCATGACCTCGTGGTGATGCACAGATTAATTGAGATTGGTTAAGTTAAGATATAAAAGTTAGTCAATAAGAAGCTAAAGGTAATGGGCCAAGTTTCTGTGTGATTATTTTGGGGCTGAGCTGATGAGCAGCCAGCAACCAACAAGTAGCCTCCTCCAACATAAGACTTGGGCCAATAACATCTAGGAGCACAAACTATGAAATAATTTAACCTCAGCTGCAGTAGAATCATAACTCAGAGTCATATTAAATGATTTGGCATAAAACATCTAAATAATCAGTTCATGTTCAACTTTTAATAAAATCTCCAGCATAATCTACATAAATACCCAATGTATACATGTTATTTCCAGCATTCACAACAACAGGACATATATATATATATATATATATATATATATATATATATATATATATATATATATAATGCCCACTTTATTATTCCTCAAGAGCTGTTATATAGCAAACAGGAAGAGGACTGGCAGGTAGGATGCTAGAATTCTGGTCTGGAGATATCCCTAGCTGATAAGAAAATACTGAGGGTCTGTGATTGTTAACTAACAAAGGAAATGCTAATTGCTTCTAAACCTGGGGCTTGCAAGTCTCACTAGGTTAATTTCCTAGATCCAGAACTTGCCCTGCAAAGGTGAATATTTTACTTGATTTGTGAATTTAAGATAAATAAAATACAGGTCTCAAAATACAGGTCTTTGCTTCTGGCACAGAAGATATAAAGTACTAGGTTCCTTAAAAAACCAGATGAGAGCTTTAAACCCACATCCACACTTCTGACAATGCTGCACATAGGGCCAAATAATCAATCCATTTGCCAGCAGAGACATTTGTGAGCAACATATCTGATCATTCCCTATGCAGGCAAAATAACACTGCCACAAGTGACACCCTCCAGTACTTCAGTGCCATGTTTAACAATTCAGTAACAAATAAAAGGGGGTTGACCCAAAATCTTTTATTAATAGGACTTGAGGTAAAAGAATGAGAATATTGTTCTAAGTTGAAATAGAATTTAGTATGTCTGTGTTCTTTTTAAACATTATCAACAAGAAATCTCAGTGGGAGAAAAGCAAAATAATCCAATGATTATTTATTCATTCATAAAGGCCAATTTCCACACTCCAACCCAGCCACTCTCTGTTCCTTTTCCCATCGGATGGCTATGAGAATCATGTATGGACTCCACAGCATCATTGAACATCTCCTTTCCCTGGAGAAAATGGCTCTGTGGAAGTGCTCCACAGCAAAAGAAACACAGCCTGTTCTCACTATCTTGCTTGTTTTCTGAAGTGTATATATTTTAACTCTCTATTTTACTACCAAACCCACTACCCATGGGTTTGGAGAGCATCTCTGTCTTCACATTCTGCAGAAAATTGTGTCTCACCAATAAACTGTTTAGCAAATGAAATGAGTCAATGGCCAACATGCATGAAATTTGTTGTCTTATGCTTGCAATCTATCATCTAAAGAAGTTGACCTGGTATGATGTCAGAATGAACTTCTGAATGAACTTTGTATCTCACCAGCTAAGGAAACCCATTGTACACCAAGAATAGATTTTCTAGGATGTAGTATATGCATGCATTCAGCAAGAACTGTGCGATGCTATTCCTCACATGGTCAGTATCTATGGATTTAGGTATTTCAGGATATAAGCACAATAAAAAGGTCTTTCCCTCTATTTGAACTAGAAAATACTTCTCTTAATGGCATGTGCTGATCAAGAAACTTTAGTTCCCAAGGGAATAATGCCTTCATCAAGAAACGCAGCAAGAGCTGTGTTAATCCATATGTCAAGATGAGTTTCTGGACCTCATTGGTGATAAACCAATAGACAAGAAAAGATTGTTAAAATTATCTGCAGTTATTAAAGAGTACCCTGTCTGAGGTTAGTTGGAAACTCTGAAATAAATGGAAATTCAGTTGCTTTTACATAGTAAATAGTAAAACTGGCATAGATTCCCTTTGTACAGTATTTAGAATGTTATACCATGATAAAAATTAATGGAAAGTTATAATATAAACATATAGGTACACTGTAGTTTGACCCAGAATCTTTATTCGTGAATGTTCAAGTCATACACCAAACAGAACCACAAATGCTGGCTATGTGCTAAAATAAATTTGAATAGATTTTGAAGATATATATGTATTATATGTATGTATATGCCTTAGATGGTAAAGGCAGTCTTCACAAAAATAATGACCTGAATCTAGTCCCCAGGGCTCACAATTTGTCTTCTGATCTTCACATGTTCACCCCATTATACAAACAGAAATTAAAAGAAAAACGCAAAATAAAATACATACTTACATGTTTCTAATGACCATTTTTTTAACCTTTCAAATATCCTACTCTGTTATAGGTTTCTCTCATTCTAATCCTTGCCATGTTTTCTATGCTGTTCAATATATAGAGAGCTAATTTCTTTGTTAGGGATGCAAGTACAAACAGACAAAGAACATATAGGCATAACTGACATCAGATACACGAAGACATCAGGCAACAGAGAGGTTACAGTCTAGTAACCACAGAGTATAGACAGAGGGAAGACATGATGACAGAAATAGAGAATTCAGAATTTAACATTGCTCCTGATCAAACTACTCCACTAGAAAGTGCTTTTTCTTTCTTTCCTTAATTTTACAGCAATATAGTATGGTGCCCTCTAAGGTTATGTTTGTATGTGTTTTCATTAATTAATTAATTAATGTTTGTTTGTGTGTGTTTTAGCTAATTTTTAAAAAACACAATCTTTTCTCATTTTATATACAAATCCCAGTTCCCACTCCCTCTGCTCCTCCTCCTGATCCCTCCATTTTCCACCAACCCCCCCCCTACATCTACTCTTCAGAGGGGATAAGGCCTCACACAGGGAGTCAACAAAGTCTAACACACCATTTTGATGCAGGACCAAGGCCCTCCACACTATACCTAGGCTGAGCAAGCTAATTATCCCTCCAAAGAGAATGGGCTCCAAAAAGTCAGTACAGGAACTAGAAATAAATCCTGGTCTCACTGTCCGTGTTCCCACAGACTTCCCAGCGTTTGGTCCTATGCAGGGTCCCTGTTGTCAGTCCTGATTCAATGAGTTCCCCTTCGCTCAGGGAAGCTGATTCAGTGGGTAGCCCCATCAAGGTCTTGACCCCTTTGCTCATTTCTCCTCCCTCTCTTTAACTAGACTTTGGGAGCTCAAACCAGTGCTAGCTGTGGATCTCTCTGCATCTGCTTCCATCAGTTGCTGGATGAAGGTTCTATGATGACAGTCTGATTACATGGGAAGGACAGTTTGTGCACCCTATCCACTATTGCTTAGGGTCTTAGTTGAGGTCATCCTTGTGAATTCCTGGGAATCTTCCTAGTGTCTGGTTTCTTATTAGCCCCATAATGGCTCCCTCAGTCAAGACTGCTGTTTTCCCAAGGGATATCTAAATTGTTTCCAGGTTCTGGATATTGCAAATAATGCTGCTAAGTAAAGAGCATAGTTGAGCAATGTCTGTGTAGTATGATTGAACATCCTTCGGGCATGTCCAAGAGAGGTATTGCTGAGTTTTGAGATATTATGATTTCCAGTTTTCTGAGAAACTACCATATTGATTTCCAAAGTGGCTGCAAAAGTTTCACTATCACCAACAATGCAGGAGTGTTCCCCTTACTTTGCATTCTCTCTAGCATAAGCTATCATTGGTGGCTTTGATCTTAGCCATTCTGACTAATGTAAGATGGTATCTCAGTATTGTTTTGATTTGCATTTCCCTGATGTCTAAGAATATTGAGCAATTAGTCCCTTAAGTGTCTTTCAGTCATTTGAGATTCTTCTGTTGATAATTCTCTGTTTAGATCTGCACCCCATTTTTAAATTGGTTTGTTATTTGATGTCTAATTTCTTGAGTTCTCTATATACTTTAGAGATCAATCCTCTGTCTCATGTGGTGTTGGTGAAGATCTTTTCCTATTGTGTAGGTTGCTGTTTTGTCTTATTGACTGTGTCTTGAGGTAATCTTTAATGTATTAACAGACACAGTCCCCATGTAATGTTTCCAAGTTTTCTTGCCCCTTCTCCTGAGGATCACTATGTGTATCATATTGTAATTGTAATCAAACAATTATGTTTGCAAGCAACACAAAATTCAGAGAGGATGAGAATTGTCTTCACTTTCCTTCCTTTAAAGAGAAAAGATGAATAGGTAAGATGTTACCCTAAGAGTATTTCCTTCAGGTATGAGGTTGAGACATCACAGAATTATACAAAATGTGGAGAAGTGTTTAAAATCTCTGGAAAAAATCCTGATTTAAGAAAAAAAAGCAACTCATTTATGGGCGAGGAAATGAGGAAAGTACTCATCTGTGTGACTCTTCTTACAGATCCTCCATTGTTGTAGAATGAGACCAAGGAACTTCAGAAAAATGGAGACTGGCCCTGTAGCAATCACTGTGTCTGGGCCTTTATCCCAAAAAGTGCTATAACCGAGGTCTCCTGAGTTGCCCTGAACTCAACATCTACCTTCTGTGTCTCAGTCTGTAAGAAGGAATAAAGTGCTTTGTCAGAGAGAAATGTGTTCATTTCAGAGACATAAACCAATATAGAGAATATAGGATAGGAAAGCTTGAGAAAACAGAATAAATGATGTGTGGATATTCTGAGTCACAAACCTTAGAAGAGAAGAGATGGTTTTGACAAAAAGTTTATGAGGCATAGTGGGCACCTGAGTTAGAATCACTGCGGGTGGCACAGCTAAGTGAGACAGTTTGAGATGAAAAGGCTGTCCATAAGGAAAACCAGCAATATGAGCAGGAGAGAAGACATGTTAAGTTGGTTTTGTTCTATATAAATTAATATTTAATATTCTATATAAATATTTAATAGAGTTCTAGCCATATTGCTTGAATTATTTAAAAAAGAAGTGAAATAAATGTGAGGGTTACACATTTCAAAAATGGTAACATAAGCCAGTGAAATGCCAGGCAATCGTGTGATGAAAAGGGCTGCAATCACTGAGTATCATGGAGAAAGAGAGAGGAAGTAGAATAGGAACTAATTATTAATGGCTAACTTGCACGATAAGCCTGCATTCATACCCACCCAGAATTTATGAATAATTTGCAAACTAAAGAAGAAACCAATGAGAATGAGTGTTGTGATATTTCTAGGACAATTCAGAGAAATGTTTCAAATTATTTTTATTAGTTGCTGTCTCACTGGTTTTTTAATGTGTGCCATAAAGAAAACCATGGCAAGATTATATTCAGTATTTTTGTTTATGTCTCCTGATGATATTACTTGGAAATCTTTGATTAAAACCAGTAATCAAAGACACCACTAATGGACTAAGTGCTTAGATGATTGTGGGCTTATTATAATAGAGCTATATTTTTAAACTGGTAACGTTGTATATATGAATTCCCCCGAAGAGGCATACAGAAATAATATCTTGAACATTTTAGCATAGTACAATGCATCGTCCATAAGTAAATGTTAAATGCAATACTTTAAAATAGTAATTATGATTCATTTAGAAAATGCATTTTATTTTAACCGTTTTAACTTTAAAATATCTGAAACCTTTACAGAATTTGAGTATAAAACAATTTCGGTCAATAATGCCCATTCAAAGTGGGAATTACTTGCTGAAGGAGCTAAATTTAGCAATTTATGCAGAGGCTTTAGGTCTGTGCTGCACTAAGTGGCATTTCTCTTACTGTATTTTAATTCACATTTACTTAAATCCTGAGTAAGATTTAAATCAGAAACTATCTGTCTGTTAAACACAGATCTTGTGAGTTTTGAGAAAACATTAATCCAAGAATTCTTCCTTAGTGTTCTGGTTTCAGCGAATCTTTACACAACTTTAATCTGCTAGTTATTTTCAATCATATTCTGTCAGCAATATGGGAAAGACTGAAGTCCCATGTTATCAGCTTTCTTCATTATGATAAAATAGACTACGATTATTGAGTATTGAGAAGTAGGAAATAGAATGGGAACTAATTATTAATAACGGGTTTCCAAAATAAGCCTTCCTGCTACCCTCACATGAGATTTATCAATAACTTGTTTCCGTCATGTCAACTTGAAAAACTAAACTCCTACAGTTCTTCCGGAACCTTTCCTCATATGTTCTACAATGAATTCGATGATAGATGTTATTGTTAGAAAGGTTGACTTTTTATTTACATGTCTGTTTTATTTTAAGGCTTTATTTATTTATTTGAGTAGGCATATTTTATTAACTTTTTATCACTGAAATATATTTTCTGGGGGAACAATCGTCATGTGCTGGAGGGAAGTTTTTACTTTGACTCACTATCTCACAGGGTTCAGAGCATCATTCTTTTATCCTTTTTGTTCTGGTTGATAAACAAAGCTCTTGATCGTATAGCTAGGAAGCAAAGAGCAGGGAACAAAATACATCCTTTCTAGTCCACACTCTGCTTCCTCCAAGCAGATCGTACTTCCTAGTTTACAAACCCATCATTCTCTGGATGAGGCAGTATCTGCCACCAAATGAGAGCTGAAGTTATGGACGTTATTTATGGACACTCAGATTATGCAGGAAGGCTTGGCCCTTTTTTACTGTATAGTGTAACCTCACTTTCCACTTGCTCCAGTTCTCATTTATGATCCTCACGTGCACCCAGGCACTCATCTGAGCGAGGAAGGCAGGAAGGAACACATTGGTTTTTTTTAATCCTATCAATGATTCCCACTTGCAAACTTTCAAATCACCTACTATTTCCTTTCTCTGGTACCCAGCCAGCCAGCGCATAGTGTGTCTTATGCCAAGACTTAGATTGCCAAAATATAGGTGATCTTGCTCTCCTAGCCCAAGACAAACCCACACAATTTGAGGCCTGCACCATAAAGGACTTAATATTTAATATTAAAATTAATATTTTAATATTCTGAAAACTTCCATTGAAATATATATTAAAGAATGTTTTTTAAGAAACCATACAAAAACCAGGGTGTTTCTGTGACTGTGGTTGTTGTTCCCACCCAGGTGAATGTGGAATGGAGCCAGGTGCTCACGTAGTGGGGCATCTTTCCACAAGGTTTCTACCTCAGAACTCAGATCAGTTCAGGACTTAACATGCAAAGCTAACCAAGGATTGAGTATTATTGAGTATATTGAACAAATAGGAGTACCCAAAGAACATTGATTATGTGAACTGGCCCAACATCTAGGACTGAATGTAACACTTTAAGAAAAGAAAGGTTTTTTTTCTAGCTTCATTTATGATTTATCTAGAATCCCTTTAGCCAAATTATATCAAATTTATGGAAATACCTATATATATATATATATATATATACACTTGTATATTCTTATGCTCTGCAAAGATACTGAAAATTCTGTCAAGAAACTATTCTCCCAATATGTTGGAATTCACTAATCTGATTCACATAATGAGTTTCCACACACACATGCGTGCAGGCACACGCACACAAACATATAATGAAGAAAAAAAGGAAAAGCCACAAAATTAATAACATTATTTCAAGTAGAATCCTTTTATTTAGCACTTTGATATTTATGCATATTCATGCAATTATGCTATTTCAAATAAATGAACAAAATCAATAATATTAGATCAAAGAGCAAGGTCTAATTTTCAGGACTTTTTTAGTTTTAATTTTACTTTCCAGAATGTTGTGTGTGTGTTTTGCCTTCATCTATAGTTGTGCAACACTCTCTGTATGCCTAGTGTCCGTGGAGGAGAAAAAGGTGTGAGATCATCTGTAACTGGAGTAGCAGATGGCTGTGAGCCACCTGTGGGTGCTAGGAATTTAACCTGTGTATTCTGGAAGAAAAGCCAGTGCACTTAAACTTTTGAGTCCTCTCTCTAGCCCTTCTCAGGAGACTATTTTTTTTTTTTTTTTTTTTTTTTTTTTTAGGCTTTTCGAGACAGGGTCTCTCTGTAGCTTTAGTGCCTATCCCGGAACTAGCTCTTGTAGACCAGGCTGGCCTCAAACTCCCAGAGATCCGCCTACCTCTGCCTCCCGAGTGCTGGGATTAAAGGCCTGCGCCACCACCGCCCGGCTTCAGGAGACTATTTTTAAAGTTTAACTTTAAACAATGGATAATTTTAGTTTAATTAGACTTTCTCAAACACGATATCTTAGTTACCCTTTTATTGCTGGGAAGCAACACCATGGTTAACATATCTCTTCCAAAAGAAGACATTTAACTGGGACCTCCTGATAATTTTAGAGGGCTAGTCTGTTGTCTTCAGGACAGGGAGCAGATATGCATGGTACTGGGGCAGTAGCTGAGATTTTTATATCCTGATTCACACCCTGGGCCTATCATGGGCTTCTGAAATCTCAAATCCCACCCAGTAACACACTTCTTCTAACAAGGTCACACCTATTTCAACGAGGCCACACAACTCCTAATCTTTCCTATACAATTCTATAACTGGAGATCAAGCGTTCAAATATCTGAGCCTATAGGTGTAATCCTCATTCAAACCGCTGTAGTGATTTAATAGTATATATTTAAAATTAATTTATCTGTATATTATGTTTCTGGTAAAATTCCTAGCGTGACCAATTAGCTGTGTTAGTTTATATTTAGCAACCAAGCATGGTGGTGTGTGCCTGTAATCTCATTGCCTGAGTAATGGTGGGAGACTCACGTTCAAGGTTATCATTGGCTACAGGGCAAACTAGCTTGAGCTATGTGAATCCCTGTCTTTAATCAATGATGGTGATCATAATAACATATTTAAAGAAAAGAAACAATATTTATCAGGTATCAACATCAAGGTAGTTGAAAAATTGTTTTGGGTTGTAGTACATTGATTAGCATAGCTATATTTTTATACATTTTAGCTTTCACTGTTCTCTTATTTTCATAGGTTCAATATTTTACCAATACATTGTACAAAAAATAAGAGAAAGAAAAGAAAAAGAATAGAATTTAATTGCCCAAATGTACTCATCACCAAATGATGTTTGGGATGGACAGGAATGGAGAATCCAGAAAAAAGCTTTTTCTTATATCCAAGCTTGAGCATCATTATAATTTTCCATCTCCTGAATCACTTGGTCAGGTTGAGGATAATACTTTTGCTTTCTTACTCCTTGGCACTAGATAAGCACTTTGTAAGAGGGTTCATTAGGTATTCCCCAAGAAAAGTTGTTGCATTTCCTTAGTATCTCAAAATGTAACCCCACTTGGTTAGAAATATTCTTTCCAGAATTAATGAGGTTAGAAATGAGATCATTAGCATAAGTAGCAACCCAAGATAACTGATGTTTTTAGGAAAATGGGAAACTTTAAACACAGAGCACACAGAGAAAACATTGGCTGATGATGAGAGCAGAGATGGGGCTCGCAAATTGGGTATACCCAAGATAGCCCACCTGAAGTTCCTACCAACATGTTTAAAAGGAGTCTTGATTTATGGCTTTACTTGTTCAGTTTACATATAAACTTCAGAAAATTGCCACCACCCTGGAATACAGTATTGATGGTCATGATCTCATATTTTAACTCCAGAATAAACTAGTTTCTGTACCCTATGAAATGAGTGCTGTGTTCCTGCATTGAAAACCAACACATACCTGGCACATCTCTCTTTCTACAACTGGTTTTATTTATTTGTATTTGCATTTTACAATTTTATCGTTATTGTAACTAAATGTTAATCAACTTTATCTTCATTTTGAAAAATGCAATTTGTATTTTTTTTTATTTTATTGCATTTATTTGTGTGAGACACTTTCCCCTTGAATTCCAAGGTTGATTTTGAATGCTGGATCCTTCTATCTTAGTTTCCAGATTGTTGTGATTTTAACAGCAAAAACCTTTATTTCTGTTGACTTATCACATTCTTTTTTTATTTTCACTTATGTCTGCTCTTATTATTATTTCTTCCCTTCTACTTTTTGGTTTCATTTTCCCATTTTAATATTTAAAATTTATTTTGTATTTTTGTATGCATTCACCTGATTTTGTATATACTTCACTTCATGATTGGGTAATATTTGTATATTTTCTTTTTCCTAGTTTAGCCACTATGTATCTCTTTCCTACTTTCTTATTGGCAGTTCCATATATTCATATAAAGAATTTTAGGATTTAGTTTTGTTTTAATTTCTTAAGTCCTTGAAGTTCATTGTTAGTGCACTGTTAATAATTACAACATATTTTTGTTTCCATTTCAAATATTCCAACAGTTAAAGAATTTAATTATTGCATAAAACTATTTTAGCCCGAGAACCAGATGTAAATGTATTATATTTTCTAAAGATAGTTATCATTATAATGGAAATATTTATACAAGGCTGAGTTCTGTTTTTTAGAACATCGATGATCATGGTTAATTTTATGTGTGGAATTAGATGATATAAGGTAGTAAGTAAAACAATATTTATAAGTGGGCACTTTGAGGTTGCATTTGGAAGAGATAAACATTTAAATCAATACTCTAATTAAAGAAGAATATCTTCTATGCGAGCAATCACCTTCCAATGCATTGGGGGTTTAAATGGGAAAAAGAAAGATGGAGGTGTTTTGTCTTCTGGGTCTGGACAACCATGTCATTTGGTTTCTGGGGCCTGTATACTTAGAGTGAAGCACACGAGTCACTTCTTGGGGTTTCTGCCTTGCAGAAGCAGGCTAGTGAGGCTGTTGGCAGTGCAGGATCTTGCAAGCCTGCTCCTGTAGTAAATTCTCCTATTGGTGTTTGTGTGTGTGTGTGTTCTGGGTTCTGTTTGTCCAGAGAATCTTGACTCAAATCTTGTCTTCGCTGAGTATTTCAATGTCTGTGAGAAAAGATTCAGTGTAAGGCCACATGAATATATCTGGATTTGATAGGCCCTTCTTAAATTTACTTGATGGTAGGACTTTTCTTTAAGTACTGTCTTTTATAAACTTTTAAATTTATTTTCCAACTAATATAACTTCAAAACTTTAGGTAAAACTCAACAGTGTCTTAAATGGAAGTGAAAGAAACATATCATTTCTGATGCTGATAATAAAAGAATAGTATTGTGCAACAGCCATTCTAGCATTAAAACTTTAAATATGCACATTAAATTTGAAAAAAATCATATGAGAGCACATTTTTAAATTAATATTTTCTCTTTATAAACTCGCTTCTATACCAAAAATATTTTCTCTTTATAAACTCGCTTCTATATCTGTTTTCATCAAAGTGGATTATTGGATGTAACAATGTGCAGAATAGATACAAGTAACAAAATCGTGACCCATGTTATCACATTTCCTATGACAGTCATGAGAATGAAATACATGTGTGTGTTTGTGTGTATGTGTGTATGTTTGTGTGTGTGTTTGTGTGTATGTGTGTCAAACTCTGCTCCACATGTATGCCTAGATTGTAGAATCAACAAAAATAAACCTATAAACCACTGATGAACGGCTTGTCATACAAATATGAGTGCCTATGTTTGGTCTTCTGCTCATGTAAACAACGATGAGCAGTTATCAGCAATCACAGTACTCAAGCATTGAAAACGGGGAGGTTACTCACTTGGATCTTGCTGGTCAGTTAGTTAAAACCAGTGAGCTTCAGCATCAATAAGAGACCATATTTCCAAAATGTTTAGGTAGGCAGCTATTGACAAAGACACGAGACACCTATGGCATTTAGGCACATGTGCATTTATGCACAAAAAAACCAACATATGACTTTGTGAACATACATGCAAAAATTAAAATTAAAAAATAAAGAAAATTGAATTTATATCTTTAAAGAAAGACAGCACTATAGAAATGTTAAAATATAGGTACACGTATAAATGAATAAAGTTAAAATGCTTAAATAATCACATCATTTGCTATAGCAACTATCAGTGATGATAATACTAGGAAGTAATAGTAGATAATGTATCAGTCATGGGTGAGCCATGTATCTTGGCCTTGGTTTCACTATGAACAATAGTTGTCGGTCTCCAAACTTCAACCTACGCCTTCATGTTTATTCACCATCTCTGAAAGCAACATGAAAGGACTGGCTGGGTGGTATGCCATGCTGATTACTTCCTCTGACCTACCTTCACCTAGGGGCTGATTCTTTAAAACAGGAGTGCTCGTGGTCAATGAGGTGAGTGTCAGCTAAGAGAGGTTTGGAGGTCTGAGCCTCTATGGTGTCTCTATTTCTCAGTGATTTCTTTCTTAATATTATCTATTTTTCCTTCCTTGGACTTCATTAACTTGTAAATTTAGGTTCAGTGTTGGACAAGCAATTGGTATCACGATCTGCAGAACATTGTTCTTTTAGAAATCTGCATGCTATATAATTATCATTTTGGTTCTCAGGGAGTCAAACATGAAATTGAAGTCATTCTTGCCCGTGAGGTAAAAATGTGACTTGAGAAAGAACTGAAAAGAAGAAGAATTTGTCGGAAGAGAAAGATACAAAACAACAATGGGGTGGGGGGCTTGTATCAAAGTTTGTAATGTGTGTTATGAAGTTATAAAATAGTAAATTTGTTGATTGATTTTAAGATCTAGGCAACACAGTACTGTATCTGGCTATTGTCTAGTCTGTTAATAGAATTTCAGCCTGAGTCTCTTTATGAACAGAGCTAAACCTGTAGCGGGGGGATGGGCTGATTGGCTGCTTTATTGCTCATTAGAGATCATCAGCTGCCTCCTCACTGAGGAGGAAGGAACTCTAACAACCCTCAGGGAAGAGACTATTTTCTTGCTCATCCCTTGCAGTTTGCAGGCTTACTCATTCAAAATCTAGAAGATATTGTGTATTCAGCAATTATTCAGATAATGTAACCAACATTTTTGCTTACCTCTTCACACCTCTCTGTAGTATGGAACAATATGATCACATACAACTAACCATTTACATAGCTAAAATCAAGTTTGGCTGTTACTTGTAAGTGATGGGGTATCAAGAGTTCTACTAAACTCTTCATAAGCAATTCCTATTATGTGAAACATTGATTTACACAAAGAAAGAAGCACTGTATTCAAATAAGAACAGGCTCATATATGTGCCTTTGTAACCGAGTGGAAAGCAATAGAAGATAGGATTACAACTGATCAGCCTAAGATGTTCACAAGAGTAGGAAGACTGTTAGTTTTGATAGGATGATAAACAGAATAAATAAAAGACACTATCTGCAGTAGCCACAGTACTATCCACCACATATTATGCTAATAACTATACTCAAATGCATCTAAAACTCAAATCAATCTTTTAAACAACTAATGTAGAAAACATTTCAAAACGCAATTAAAATAAGCCTAATGATGTGTCTGGTGGAGATGCAGTGAAGCTGAAGGAATAGTAAATATTCTCACGCATGAAATCTTGCAGTTCAGTTGTGAGGAACAGATAATTTTTCCCTAGACAGTTTTACCTCAAACACGTGTTATGACACAAGGCAATTAACCTCACGTCATATATTGAAAATAATGTCAATAAAACTTACATTCGTTTTTGTAAAAAGATGTACTGAATTTTATTTTTCAAAATAAGCATAAATATTTCATTGGATATCTAAACACAAATAAATGCACACATCCACTTTCAATTATATGTAAACCTATCTGTAAAAGTGATCTATAAAAATGTCACAATTGATAATAAAGAACCAGCATTATCTTCTCATGCCAAAACTTACCTGGAAAGTGGAGTAACCTCTGAAAGAGTCCCTTATAACACACTAAAACAATTTCATAAAAATTATAAATAATATATTGGACTGTAACATAAATAATCAAGTAAAGACACATGGCATGATAATAATATTAAGCAAATATTTGAATAAATAAGAAAGGTAACAGACAAGGAATTGAGATAGATCTCATCATAGTAAGTCTAGATTAGGGAAAAGTGAGAAATAGGGAACTATCACATTGCAAATTCTAGGGCGATGAACGTCCCACTTGAAGTCAATCAATGACTGCCAAATCTATTGTGTGGAAGCTGGCAAGACCTAAATTATCATAGTTGCTATCTCCTTCAACATACTAAACTGCAAAGTTAAAGGTAGTAAATATATCTCTATTTTTATAATAGTACCATGAGTATGCAAAAATATTTGAGGGGGAGAGATACAAGCAAAAAAGAAATTTACCAAAGAGGTTTGGCTCTTTTTCATAAATTTAAAATTAGTTAAAAATAAAAAAGTTCGGGACTGGAGAGATGGCTCAGAGGTTAAGAGCACTAACTGCTCTTCCAGGGGTCCTGAGTCCAATTTCCAGCAACCACATGGTGGCTTACAACCATCTATAATGGAATCTGGTCCCCTCTTCTGGTGTGCAGGCATACATGCAGGCAGAATGCTATATACATAATAAAAGAATAAATCTTTAAAAAAATAAAATAAAATAAAAAAGTTAAGTGTGTACATGTGTATATATGGTCATTTCCACAGAAATTATCTGCATTTGCCTCCCTGAACCAACTGATGTGGCCTGGAAACTCTCACTGAGGGAAAAGTACTCAGATCTTCCTATGCTAAATTGGAACTACCTCCAACAATAGTCTCATATTATATCTGATTACATTAAATAGCATAATCATTTCAGCAGTTTAATAACTAAAAACACGTATCAATTTATACAATGGAAGAAAGTATCTCACAGCAGTACATACTGAGATAGATTTTCCATTCTAAAATAAAGTCATAAAGTTTCTACTGAACAGTGGCTCCTTCTTTGAATATTTATTTGCTCTCATGATCATTTTTCTAAAACAACTTCAAGGGTTGAAATGATTGGAATTTTATCTAGAATAACTTACCAGAAAACTTTACATTGGTTCCAACACATTATTTTTAAATCGATCCACATCATATTTTGTTATTTAAAATATATCCAATTACACATGAAAAGAAATTAGAGAGAAGTTAAGCAGCAGCAAACTTAATGGGAAAAGAGACGTGTATTAAAGATTTCACTTGGCAAAACTTTGAAGCCCTCTGTCAAGAACCTTGCCTCTCCACACATGAACATAAGATTTTGGTGGGGTTCATATCTTGGTTTTAGAGGAAGTAATGAAATTTTAGTTATGATAACAGCAATGCAAAAATTTTTATTACTGTACAAATCAATCAACATAAATGGAGAATGAAACTGCATAGTAGGCTTAACTAGACATTCATATGACTATTTAGAGCTTGATCAAAGTAAAGAACTTGTGTGCTAATATATTCTTTCCAAATCAAATTTTATATGCAAAATATGATATATGTAACTTTCCTACAACAAAATCCCCAGACCTTGGAAGGCAGATCCTTATGGTTTTACTAGCCAATTTTATGATTCTTATGACTGAAGCCAGAACTTAGCACAAAGACAGAAGTGATAGTATGGTTATGGTGTTTGTCACATCTCTCTGAAAAGAAACAGAATAAGAACACATATATAGTGACTGAATATTTGTGATAGGTGGTTATAAAAAAGACTCTTCATTCTTTCTCCTCCGTCTCTGCTCTTTCCCCAACAATGAGCTGCCTGCAAATTCCTGAGAGCCAGGTTGTCCAGAGAACTTATAAATATCTATATATGACAAGACATGGGAATTGGCCCATGGAGTTTCTGGAAAGTCCCATGGCCCACTGTCTCCAACCAGAAAAGGCAGTGGTCTAGTGAAGTCTGAGTCTGAATATCAAGAACATTAAATACCTCCTCTGCAGAGCCTGAAGATAGCTCTCCTACTTCCAAAAAGTAGATTTTCCTTCTCTCCACCTTTATATTCTGTGGAGGTTCTCAGTGAAACTAAACAATCTCTTCCCTCATTGGTGAAATAAGTATTTTTAAATTAATCTGTTTATTAAAGTGTTTATATCTTCCATAATCAATCTCACATAGATATAATAATAACATTTTATATATTTTAAAGGAATGCCTTAAGTCATCAAAATTAACAGATCATATGCAAATTAAATCAAAACACTAGCTTCTTTAATGAAGAGGGAATGCTCATATTTCTTTCAATTGGTCACAATATCTGAATGGTATTTACTCTTCTTGTTATCTACACTTTTATTAGACAATTCTTGTTCATGATATATGTGTGCAATATGGTGGATACATCTGCTTTAGCCAGCATATATACAGAAATGACTATGAGATCAGTAGCCACTTAGAGAATATATTCCCTATAGTGGACTGGAAACATTGAAAGGGATAAGTCAAAACACTGAGATCATTGCTGCTTCAATGTTGAAACCTTTAAAAAAATGTCATTTCTGTTTAAATTTCACTAGAAAGGGAAGTCTCTGGCTGAACCAACGATCTGTTAAAAAGAGTACCAAAAGATACAGTCTATTGTAGTTATCCATGGTGGAATGTGAGTACTTTGCTGAAGATGTAATGCACTTCAGAAACATGATCCAGAGATCCCTAATTTGTAGCTGACCTGAATGTGCTGTCCCTGAGGACTATCTTTTATGGTACCAGAGAACACTCCATTCAAACATCCAAAAACAGAGACAACTAAGAGTCTTACAGAGATATGTCACCTATGAACCACACTGATGACCAAAATGCCCTGAAAATCCAATGGGCATAATAGTGCCATGCTTATCTTAGAGGTAACATACAGCTCTTCAGTTGAACTAAGGGCTCATCAGACAAAAGGGATAGCATGTCTGGAACTGGGAACCCAACGAACTACTCAGTACTAATAAAATCATGTTTATTGGCTGAGAATCTGCAATGTCTATTATTAAACCAGCATAATCTTTAACAAAAATCTGTATGTATTTGCCCTTATACCTACAGTTAAGTATAGTTTCCACCCCTCATGAAGAAAATTTCTCTTTGCAACAGGTAGAGATTCTCTTTGCAACAGGTGGAGATTCTTACATAAACCCACAACCAATCAAAATGCAAAGTGGTGGAGCCCAGTCCCAGAGGATACACCTACAAAATACTCCTGTATGAAAGACTCAGAAAACATTGCATAAGAGGGAGAGGAAAGATCGTAAGACCCAGAATACCAAAGAATTTGCTGAACATTTGTGTCTCCTAGTAACATCAGAAGATACACCTGCAAGCTCTCCCAAACCTGACCAACCAAGTGTGAGCTGAACAGGGATGACACCAACAGACACGCCAAACTGGATGAGGAAAAACCCACGAGGCCTCAACCTACACAAGAACTATTGGCAGCTGAGGAAAGCTGGAGCCACATAAGTAGGTGGTTAGACCAACTGGTTGTCCAGTGCCAAATGACCAGCCTTGCAAACATGCATAAAAGCAACATTATGTGAAATCAACAGGTTATATTTAGAAATATATGTATATTCAAAGACAACAATTAGTGAAAAAAGAGGCCAGTGAAGGAGAACAGTGATAGGTATATGGGAAGGTTTCATAGAAGGGAAGAGAAGGAAGAAATATTGTAATTAAATTATAATCTCAAATAAAACACAAAAACAGAAAAGCCAAAACCAGCATTTCTTCAGTTGGATAATTGGAATGGAAGTGAATATTTTTCAGTAAGACCTACTGTAATCCAATTGTCAACAATGTCCAGGATGGAGTCTCTGCTACATGGATGTTTAGTCTAATTTAACATGTTGTTTAATGTCTTTTGGCTAAAGATTTATAAGCTTTAGTGTTTTAAACTCTTAAAAACTAAGCAGATTTGGTTCAGAGTCAAATAGAGCTCTGTCATTAATTTAGAGTCCAGTCACACTGTCGGAGAGCTCCGTGCTTGTTTATCTGTCTCCTTCATGGCCCATGATCCCTGGGACGTCTTGTCTCATTAGTATCCTCACCCTTTGGTAGTGGGCTTGGCAACTGGGAAGTGAACACTAAATGCTTGTTGCATAAAAAATAAAGAAACATCAGTGAAGAAGGAAATGGAGACAGGGAGATCAAAGCAGAGCTAAGGCAGAACCAAGCAAGCTGCTTATCTGCCAAGAGCCTCCCTTCCTTCACAGAGCTCATAATTGGGACTCCTGCATTGACTAGAATATGTGTTCTTTTCTTTGAAGTTATAGTTTAAAAAGGGCTTTTGAGTTAAACACATTTTATAATTTTCTGTAAGATAAATGTCTAAATTTGGTTTTGCTTGCTAATTTATGCCATATAAAAATAATAAAAATGCACAGTGAGGAAGATTAATTCTTGTTTCATGCCCCTAAGACCACAGAATAAATAATAATAAAATATTTATAGTGCAATGAGCTTTTAGACTTAATCTAATTTTGATAGCTGAAGGATACTAAAAGCAAACTGAAAATAACAGCTTAAAAATTATCTCTGAAGGTTCAGTGTCAGAAAATTTGCTGGTATTTCCTGTTTGTTTTCAATATTCTTTGCAATTCTCTAAGCCTCCTAGATAGTTAAAAATTAATCTTGTCATAATTTTCACAGTGTTAATACCTTCATAAAAAGTTTAATTTTATATATGCATGTTATGATTACATGATTTATAAGGAGTCTTAAGTAAAAGATAAATTTCTCAAACCAAGCAAAAAAAAAAAGGAAAGTTTTGTATGTGATGCTTGAAAGGTCAAGACAATAACTATACAAAATGCAGATGCTCTTCAACCTGATGAATTTATTGAAAGATCCCAGAGATCTTGTCAAAGTTTGGTAAGACTTTAAAACTCTAGATGCCATCCTTGTAATCACGGCTGGCTGGGAGTAATATAGCCTACTTCTTCTAGCAGAGCCAGAGTACATGCCGTTATCTACACAGCCACAAAGTTACTGCCGCTGCCCAGGACAGTCACAGAGTAGGGACTGTGTATAACCAATGACCACATTGCTGTAGAGTGGCAGAATGTATATAATTGTCTAGGGAATAAATAAAAACTTAAAGTATATTTTCTTCTGAACATACATTATTTCTCAACATTTTAGACTCAAAATCTTCTAGAAGAATCTTATGCCAAGAAGTCTGCAGAGGAGGACATGAGACAACTTGAATGGGTTCTTCCTTAAGAGATGAAATGATGGAGAAGAACAGAGGTATGGAGGGCTTAGAAAAAGACTAGAGGGTGTGGCTAATTTATTGTTTCCCCTGTGGCATTCACAGGGACATTGTAAGTGTGGAGATTCCTTTGCCCTCTTTTCTCAGGCAGGAAGCAGGATGATAAAACCACTTAGCCACAAATACTTCAGAGAGCAGAATTGAAGATCTAGAAGATTGTTTTTCGGTCTTGAACTTTAGCTGAGGAAACATCAGCAATTTTATTGCTAGATTTAAATTTTATGCAGACCAGGCGCTTGGCATTTTTCTTCCTCCGGAGGAACTGTGATACTTTGCCTATCTTGGGATCACACCTTAGGACTACTGGAGGAAAGCAACTCTTTTAATAATTTTTCAGCTAGTAAAAGAAATATTAGGTTGAGCTTGATTTAATAATAGAGAATCTTTTAAAATGGGGCATTTTGAAATGGTGAAATGATGTGGGAGTGATTTCTTTCTAATCTGTTGCTTTCATTGGTTAATTAATAAAGAAAACTGCCTTGGCCCATTTGATAGGCCAACCCTTAGGTGGGTGGAGTAAACAGAACAGAATGCTGGGAGAAGGAAGCAGAGTCAGGGAGTCGCCATGATTCTCTCACTCCAGACAGATGCAGGTTAAGATCTTTCCTGGTAAGCCAGCTCGTGGTGCTACACAGAATATTAGAAATGGGTTAGATCAAAATGTAAGAGCTAGCCAATAAGAGGCTGAAACTAATGGGCCAAGCAGTGTTTGAAAGAATTCAGTTTCCGTGTAATTATTTCGGGTATAAAGCTAGCCTTGCGGGTGGCCGGGTGCCAGGAACGTAGCCCGCCACTCTTATTTCAACAGTGAAATCTGTCCTTTCCAGAAAAAAAAAGTCAATTTATTATGTCAGAGTATAGCATCTGGAAATAGTGAGCTATTTGGGAGAGGTGTGCTCGCCACACCTTCAACTTAACATTTTGAAGAGTGCCTGAAACCACACACAAAACCATTGGCCCAGTTTATACTGTTGCTTTAGGTTTCTGAGTGTCTGAGCAAAGAGTACTGACAGATTACATTCATAGCTCAAACCAAAAGAAAATACAAGAAGCAAGCCTAGTTTATCAATCTGTCAATATAGTGATATGAGGTTGTTGCACATACACATTGGGTATAGTTATGAGATATATACCTGAACCACAGTCCAGCACCTGACAAATAACATACAATATGGCTTTATATAAATAATACCTTCAGAAATTAAAAAAAAGGAATGGAATACAGGTACTCACTACAATTTCAATAAACTGTGAAGACAGAGTGAAAACGGAAAAATATCACTCTCTATAACTCCCAAATCTTCAAGTTCTTCCTATATAAAATGTCCAGAATAAGGCAAGGTTTAGAGTTATAAACATCTTTGCCAGGGATTGAGGAGACAAAAGAACAATGGCTAAGATATGAATGGTTTCTTCATACAGTGAAGTTGTTCTGAAATTGTGGTGATGGCTGTACAACTCTAGAAAAATATTAAAAAACACTAAACTCTCCAGTTTAGGTAATACATATGTATAGCAATTCTTTTTTATTTGTTATTAATATTTCACATATGTAAAAAGTAATTTCATTAAAGTTATGAAACAATACAGGCAGAACATGCTTATCATAAAGCTAGACAGAGTTTCTGCTCCTCAAGTTCACCCTGTTTTTGTTTCCTTCTTTGATTTCATACTCTCAAGAATCTGCAAGTCTTTCACATGGTCTAGAATCACCAGAGTCTAGGCCAATAGGAAATCCTTTCCCCACCCAGCCATGACATAATTTTCTGTTTTTAATTCTAATCAATCAACTACATCTCATGAAGGATTATTCTTGATAGGTCTACTTGTTCTTTGAGTAACACTGGAAATAAATAAAAAGATTGGGTATAATCTGAGCCGAAGGAGGAAAAGAGACATATGAGAAAAGGTTCTGAACATTGAAAGGATAGAAAGGAGGCAACTGAAGGAGACACGCTGATGACTTCACCTCTTTTCTGAAATATTAGCCCACTTTCCTATGAGAGATGAGAGCTTTAAGGAGAAAAGTGTGAGGATACATGATAGATCCAGCCCCAGACTAAAGGAGAGAAGGCTGGACATGCATGCTTGGATTCTACATGCACATCTGTTGCTGCCCACGTAGGTCCTCTTCTGAATCTCTGCTCTTACCTGTTGTATTTGAGGATTCAGGACACCTGCTATGCAGGGCTGCTGAAAAATGGTCTCTGTTCCCTGGTGCCCTGAGCATTGTCAAGCCAGGCCTGTTGGCAGTATATAAATTGGAGGCGAAGCATTTATTTTTCCTATTTGTTCCAATCTGTGTATCCAATATTTGTATTAAAAAAAAAACTACATAATCTACGAATTATCTCTTTATTTTTAGTTCTTCTTTGTTTTTAGACAAAGTCACACTTTGATCTATATATGGTCTAGAACTGATGAATCCACACTGACCTAAAACTCAGAACAATACTCCTTTCTCAGTCTCCCCAGTGCTAGGGTCAAAAACAAATACCAATATACCAAACTTCCCTGTTTTCTAACATGACAAATTCAGAATTTATTCATGAAGGTCTTAGAAGGTCATGAATGTCACAAATATAGCAAGAACCATGACTACAACTTAAAAATACAAATTAAAAGTATTTCATTTGATACACAAAAAGCAAAACTTACACATATGCACGTGATGACGCTTTGAGACACCCATAGATTGTGTAATATTTAAGACGGGCTAAGCATAGCTATATTCTCAAATATTTATCATTTCTTTATAGTGTAATCTTCCATAATATCTACTAGCCTTTGTAATACCTAACACACAATGCTTAGCTATAACTAGTAGGGCACGAGAATCCTTCCACCCCACTTTACTAACTTCCGACCATCCCCTGTTCTACTATAAACTCCTGTAAGAGAAATACTTTTATATTTCTAAATGCAAGTGAACATTGATATAAAGACGGTCCCTTTAACTAATGATTCTGTAAATTCTGAGGATCTACAGTTAAAGAAGTAAAACTAGATACAAATCAGCTTGCAGAAAAAGATGAAACATTCAAAATTAATCAAACACAATAAAGTAATACCTGAAACATTGAGAATTTTAAATAAAAATGGAAAGTACCTCAAAATATAAACATAGGCAATGTTTCTGATAATGTCTCTAAAACATAACAGAGAAAAAATCCCCAGAATCTATAAATGGGGTTACATAAAATGTAAAAGGTTGAGCCCGATTAGGCAGCTTTCAAATCGTTTGCATTATCAGATTTCCTTCCCCTCACATTTATACCTCTGTACGCTCTGTATCCCTTTGCTGACTCCCGCCTGCAGGCTTACGGACAATGTCAGATCCAAATCTGATTCACTCCTCATGACACACTTAACACCAGGAAATAACTTCTAGAAAGCCTGGGAGTTACAACAAGATAAAGTTTAAGACTGGAATTCAGGCTTTCTGTTATCATTAAGACCCTTCCACCAATTGTGTTGATGGGGACGCCAAACCTTGGCCTCTCTCCTTGGGCTGCTACCTCCAATGGATAGTCAGGTTCTGGTAATGTTCCAAAGGAATACTGACTGATCAAAACAAAGTCATTTTTAAGCATTCTCAGGTGGTCCTAAATAAAAATAAGAGCATGGATGGCAAGAGAACTTCAGTGGAGTTTAATAAACTGAGGCTAGAGCCAGGATTCATCAGCTTGCTATTTCAATGATGATGCTTTGTAGCAGAATACCAGCCTTCATGATCTTCAGAGGCAGAAGATAAAATGCTTGTGGTACCTCATTCTTCTTTTGAGGTTTTGGATATTGGCTGAGCTGGCTTAGATGAGCAGTTCAGGAGATGTGTTCAGCTTCACTTGCTCCCTCCTTACAGGTTCACTTCATTCTGCTCCTATTTCAGGGCCATGGTAACACAGAGAAGCTTTAGATTACATGAAACAATCACAGAATAGTAAGTCCCAACTGGCTAGACAATGTCAAATTTTGACATATCTGTTAAGCATCTCCCTGCCCATCAAGACAGCATCAGTGCAGCAGGTAGACACATTATTGCTGTGTAGGAGAAGCAGAGCTGAAACTTGATTGTTGTGCTATATCAGTTACTGTTCTCTTTGCTGTAAACCAGATCTGACAAATGTAACTTAAGGATGAAGGATTTTTTTTTTTTTTTTTGGCTCACAGTTGAGAATGGAGGCCACCGTGGTAGTGGAGCCTTTCTGATGAAAGGGGCAGCTCTAACTATGGGAGAAGAGATATAAAGAAATCGGTCATGTCATATCCATGTCAACAATCTCTTGTTTAACATTTTTTTTAAATCAAGTTTGGGACTCCAATAAGTGGGATAGTGCCACAAGCATTCAGGGAGAGTCTTCATTCCCCAGTTAAGCTTCTCTGGCTTTAGGAAATATCCAGAGGCGTGTCTCCTAGGTGATTCCAAATCCAGTCACATTGACAGTGAAGATTAACTATCATGAGTTAATCTATAAAACAGGAGAATTTAAATTACATTATTTCCAATCATATCATATGAGAAATACATGTGTCCTTTATATAAAGTGTATTAACTAGAAGAAAAGTTATCTATGGCTCATTCATCTCCAAATTGAATGCTAACTCAAAAACTTTAGAAACAGCAAACAAATCTGAAAATGCCCAGTGGGAGGGTCTGGGAGGAGGAGAGGAAGTGTAATTTTTAATGGAAAAAATAAATAATAAATAAATAAATGTACTGTTTAGATATAGTGTTTAGCTTTGTTAATGAGACTTGATTACGAGATAGGGACTAGGTAAATCAGATAAATCTTTTAGTAGCTTGTTTTACAAGTAAGTGCGATTTTTCACATTTAAATATTTCTGGAAAGAATTAATGAATCAACTTTATTTGATGGAAATAAGAAAAAACTTCCAATAAGATATTTCCACTACAAAACAGTTTCCATTTGTTAAAAAAAATTCAATATCCATATTGTTTCCTACAATCCCTTAATGAAAACATTAGAGTACTACTGAGCGGTAAAAAACAATGACTTCTCGAATTCTGCATGCAAATGGATGAAAATAGAAAACACTATCCTGAGTGAGGTATCCCAGACCCAAAAAGAGGAACATGGGATGTACTCACTCATAATTGGTTTCTAGCCATAAATAAAGGACATTGAGCATATAATTTGTGATCCTAGAGAAGCTAAATAAGAAAGTGAACCCAAAGAAAATCGTATAGTCATCCGCCTGGATAGGGGAAGTAGACAAGATTGCCGGGCAAAAACTGGGAACTTGTGGGTGAGGTGGCTTGGGGCTAAGGGGAAATGGGGTGAGAAACGTGAGAAGGGGAGGATGGGAGGAGCTTGAGGGATTGGGATGGTTGGGATATAGGAAGGGTGGATACGGGAGCAGCGAAGTATATATCCTAACTAAGAGAGCCATCTTAGGGTTGGCAAGAGACTTGACTCTAGAGGGGCTCGCAGGTGTCCAGGGAGATGTCCCCAGCTGGTACCTTGGGCAACTGAGGAGAGGGAACCTGAAATGATCCTATCCTATACTGATGAATATCTTACATATCACCTTAGAACCTTCATCTGGCGATAGATCGAGATAGAGACAGAGACTCAATTTGGAGCAACGGTCTGAGCTCTTAAGGTCCAAATGAGGAGCAGAAGGAGGGAGAACATGAGCAAGGAAGTCAGGACCACGAGAGGTGCACCCACCCACTGTGACAGTGGAACTGATTTATTGGGAGCCCACCAAGGCCAGCTGGACTGGGACTGAATAAGCATGGGTTGAAACTGGACTCTTTGAATATGGCGGACAATGAAGGCTGATGAGAAGCCAAGGACAATGGCACTAGGTTTCGATCCTAATACATGAACTGGTTTTGTGGGAGCTTAGCCTGTTCGGATGATCACCTTCCTGGACCTAGATAGAAGTGGGAGGACCTTGGTCTTCCCGCAGGGCAGGGTATCGAGAGGGAGGGGGAATGGAGTGGAGGGAGGAGAAGAGGAGTGGGGATAGGGAAAGGGGAGAGGGGGGGAGGGGGCGATATTTGGGAGGAGGAGGAGGGAAATGGGAAACGGGGACAGGTGGAAATTTTAATTAAAAAAGAATAAAAAAAAAATAAAGTCAATTTTTTCCACACACACACACACACACACACAAAGATATTGTCAGACTACTAACATTTACCTGCCTATAACTTATTCTCTGTCTAGAAAATGTTTAGTCAGTTTACTGACTAATTTTTTAATGTTATTCATATTTGGCAACTGTTTGACAAAACTGCCTTCCTCATTATAGAAACTCTTCTTGTAAGAAGAAGTCAACTGAAGCAAATGGGCTTATTGAATTATCCAGCTCACCAATTATATAGTATAAAATTATTCATCCTCATATAATTTGATTGAGAAAAATCATTTATCTCTTGCAAGTGTGTAACATTTGATATTAGGCTGCAAGAACGCTGCAGTTTTAAAGAGACTATAGTTAAACTTTTAAAATGCATTTGAACGCTGAATTATTGCCAATTTTTGCATACACTATGTTAAAATAGAAAAGGTTAGGCTCTAAGTAATTGCTCCTCTGAGTCCGCTTCTCTCAACACTTTTTTAAAAAGCATCATTTAAGTTGTTGAACTGCAAAGTGACTGTCAGTTGCTACTATTGACTGTGCAGGTTCTGTAATCTCATCTTTATTATAGTTCAATGTTTATAAATCAATGACTTCAGAATTATTTTCTAATAAAATCAGCATAATTTAATTGGAAGTTGATGGGGTTATCATTAACATACACCAGGGGCATTGTGACAGAAGGTTTGTAGGGACCAGGCTGATACTCAGCTTTGTCCTTCATCACGCTTCATTTAGCATTATTAATTCCCAGTCTGTCCATATTCCTTTGTATCTTTCCATACTTAAAGACTCTGCTTGATGTAGTAAAAAATTGCTTTTGTGTTACAGTTAACCAAATGAATCTAAATAGGCTATCAACAAAAGTGGATATTCTAATAAAAGTGAGGATTTCCACTACCATTGTCAGGCAAAACAGTTTAATTTTTGTTATTTGGTCTTTCTCCATAGATCTCTTCTGAGTAGTGTATTATTCAGATAAGAGTTAGGAAGGAGCCAGGCAGTGGTGGCACACACTGTTAATCTGATCGTCAGAGAGGCGAAGCAAGCAGAACTCCGTGAGTTCAGGCCATCCTGCACTGCAACAGCTATTTCCAGGACAAGGCTCCAAACTACAGAGAAACCCTGTCTCAGAATAAAAGAAAAAAAAGTGTTGAAAAGAATTATAACCACTCCACTCAATATATTCAAGTTACTCCATATTATGTTTCCCTAATATTTAATCAATTTTCTCCTTTTTAATATTTTTCTTTTAATTCTGCCACCAGGAAGTTCAAATGTAAAACAACCAAAATATTATTTAATTTACTATATGCCATCCTCTAGAGCAATAGTACTCAGCCATCCTAAAGCTGCAATTTAAATAGAGTTCCCCAACCATGAAATTCTTTTCCTTACTACATCATAACTGTAATTTTGCTACTGTTATTCATTGTAATGTAAATATTTGTATTTTCCATTGGTCTTACATGACCTCTGTGAAAGGGTCATTTGACCCCTCGAGTGTCATGACCCTTGGGTTGAAAACTACTGCTCTAGAGAAACTGAATAATATATACACATGTATTTTCATGTATTTATGTTCCTAGTATTTGTTTTTGTTAATGTCTTAAGGCTCTTCTTTTGTATAAAAATAATGTATAATTATTTTCTCTTTCCATGCTCACAATAGAGTTGCTTTTGAAAGTATATACAAAAAGAGAGAGAGGAAACAGACCTCAATAGAGTTTTCAGAAACTATAATCTTATGTGAAACATAAGCATCAGCACAGCTAACATCTGAAAATAACATTGATAGGAAAACAAAGGAATCAGGATAAGTTCATAGATTTTCTTAAACATGCAAAATTCGAAATAGTCAGCTTTATTCTAACTATTTTTAAATGATTTTATTTATGGTATGACTTTAATATTTGTTTAGTAAAAGAAAACTTATTCATACAAATCATCAAGATGAGAGCTTGAAAAGGGCCATAGGCCAAAAGAATGTTAACATGTATGAGGTAAAACTGAATTTTCATTTATAATATTAAATAAAGATTTCAAATGAGTTTTACTGAGACGTGGCAAGCAGATTCTGAAACAATTAAGAAAAGGGGGCCAGGAAACATCAAGAGCATCTCAAAGAACACAGTGTGACTGTTTGAGGGGCAGGTTTCTAAAACACAAAATATTCTACTAGTATGCTACTTAATAGTCCATGTTATTAGTTACATAAAATAATTTATTAGTTAAAATAGAAATAAGCATATAGGGACAGTTTTCTCCTATAATTGCTTGCATATTGAGGAAAAGAAACAAATCTCACTGTTAACTAGTGCAGCTGTCTAGGGATAGAATCCAGCTCTGTTATTGCTGCTTCCAATGTCAAGAGAGGGGACCACAACCATGAGGCCAAGTTTCCCATCATACCATTACCAACACAATCATTGTTGGGAGCTGCAGACCCACAGACCCACAGATCCATTTCTCTAAAAATAATGTTCAAGCTTATTTTTTAAAAATCATTAAGAAATCTAAACGATTCATACACATACCTCCAATGATATTGTATGCTAATGTCCATAATTATATCTCATGAAACATTCAATAGCTTCTTATATAATGCTGTCACCACAGTTATTATTCAGCTGCTTTTTTCTACCAGTGACTGATAGAACCCATCTAATAGTATTTCCTTTCTGTAAACTCTAGTGACAATAATTAACTTCTTGTAGGTGATAGTGACTGTAAAATAAATACTCCATAGGAGTCAGTTATCATAACAATATGTGACACAATTTGTTTGGCACTCACTCAATTTCACTGTGTAAATGACATTTCCCTCCTAACATCATTTAGTGAATAGATCCAGCTACTGTGGTATTTGACATTTGGCCAACAGTGAATGTTAAGACATTTCTCTAAGTAATTCAACATAAATTAATTATCTGGGGAACTGATAGCATCACAGAACTTAATATTGGCCATGAGGAGTTGATAATGGTATTGGTTTCTTAGGAATCACTTTTCATAGAGAGTTGTAGTAAGGGTCAGTTTTGCCTTGTGCTACCAGCTTATGTGAAACTCTTACCAGGTTATACTCCAGTATCCCCATAACCAGATCTAGAGATGAGGAGAGAAGAAAGATGGCTTAGTGTAATTTCACTTAGAACTAATATGATCAGTGAATGACTGGGTAGACTTTAAGGCTCTCAGTTCAAGATGGCTGGGGGGCAGGTATGAGTAAACTCTCTAGTATCAAGAAGTAACCATAACCAGATAGTCTTTCTTTTGTAAGCTACCATGTGAAACAGGCTCATGGATGTGGATTTAAAGATGCTTGGATAAGAAAAATGAAAGAAGAAATTGATAACCAGTACATTTCTCACATTTTCCATTCTTCACATGTATAGGCTTTTAGGTAGGACAACTTGGTGTATAATAATAATAAATAAAGAAAAAGAGGACCTGACTTTGAGAGGGAGCAAGGGAGAGGACACACAAAAGAGGTGAAATAGAAAAGGGGGAAAGGGTATAAATATAAAATATAAAAAAGAAATCTAGAAAATACTTTAAACTGTTTTTTTAACACTCAGAAATGCGTAAAAAGTCAATATATGGAATACATTATCTGAAAAGAAATCTGATAATGAAGAAAGAAATTTAACCCCTGAGCATAGCATTAAACAGTTTTGAGTGTGTACTTACTAAGGAAATGTAACTTAGTATGGACATATCTTAAAATCATTACATTACTTAAATCACATATTAAGTATGTGTTAAATATAGACCAAATGTTTTAATTGTGAAAAGCATTTGAATAGCTTCAATCTGAGTAATAAGAGAAACTGAGATGAGCCGAGTGGCTCCTGCAGTCCTTGCTGCTCTAGAGGCTGAAGGGAGAGTTTCACAAGTTTTATGCCCTATCTGGACTATAAATGCAAGATCAATCTGAATGATACCATAAGACCCTTTCTCAAAAAACAGAAGGAGAAAAATAGCTATTATTGTCTGCTGCTGATTTAGACTGTCTGTGTTTTTGGTAAGATTTATTAAGATGCACAATCATAGAATTCTTGCTGATGGTACAAAATTAGACCAAAATCCATACACTTTAATCCCTTATTCTGATTCCCCTAACAACTTTGAATCTTACTTTTTCCCAATCCTTCTTATTGAAAAGTATCATGGACTCTAATGCATGCACTAAGCCATACTACAAAATGTAATAAGCCCACTGTCAACAACATAGAAAACTGTATAAAGTAATAATTTATTTTGTGGTTATAGAACTGCATAGTCTCTCCTAAAGTACACTTTTTCCTTTTAATTTTTTAATTATTAAGTTGTTAAGACATAGGAAATTTATCTGGAGATTTATTAGAGATGAATTTCACAGCTGATAATTATTACTAATTGTTTATATTTTTATTTTTATTACTATTTCATCTAAAATATTATGTTTTAGTTGTATCCCTCCCTACTATGGTATTATAAATAAAATATTAATATCCCTCTCGATATCAAAACTTTTTAATGTAACTGAATATGTTTAATATTAAGGATTTAGAGGTAGAATGTGGTTCAGTGCTTTAGTTCAAGAGATTTAGTTCATTTAAATGAAACTTCTTGGGAATCTGAAGCCAGGGACAGGAGATCAAATTTAGCCTGAGAGAATATTTCTCAAAAAAAAAAAAAAAAAAAAAAAAAAAACCAGCAAGCAAACAAACAGAAAACAGTAAGTATAATTAAAAAATACTGTATTTTTCTAAGTAGTTGATTAACTTTTGCATTCTCTTTAGCATGGAGACATAATAACACCCTTTTAAAAAAAAATCAAGATTTTTGTTTTCCTCAACAATTTCATGCTCCCTCATACCTTGTTACCTTTTTGTTCTTTCCTCTAACTATTGTCAAGAGAGGAGGGGTGTAGAGAAAGAGTACTAAGATCTATGGTTGAAGACATCGCTAACTGTGGACACAGAGTATAAATAAATAAAATTAAATTGTATTGTAAATTCTATCTTCTGAAATTGTCTGAGCCAGGGATAGTGAAAGGTCAATACACATGATTCATTCATTGATGAGAACTCAGAGTTATTTATATTTAGTACGTTTACCAGTTAGTAGTCTGCACTAACAAATAACCATTGCAGAAAGAAGCTTATCTGACCAAAATCTATAGGTATTTAAACAAATATTTAGAATTTAAGCTGAAAACATGCACATGTATAAAAACAACTGCATTAGGTTTTCACCTGGGACCCAAGATCCGGTCGTCAAAGACTTTTGATCTTGATAGGTGAAACACCACCTTATGCAAGCAGGTAGGATGGGACAAGTCCTCAGCAGCTACCAAGTGTGTTTAGGACTCGGACTGGGGAGAAGCAGAGTGTGCCCTGCAGATGAATGCCTTCCTTGCTCCTCTTGGGTGTAGATCCCAGGCATGAGCCCTTGTCCTGGGATTTCAGCCTGAGGCTTCTCTGCTCCAGTGTTGCTGACCTCCTGAATATTTGCTGAACTCGTCAGACAGATGACCTTTAAGCTCTGACCAGGATGCTCACCCCATAACCTTCCACTTAGGAAGATTTTCTACCATAAAGAAATTTTGTTTCATCCCCTGAATTGCCTTAGGGTGCCTGCTAGCAGCTTTTACTCTCACACTTTACTCAAAAACTCTTATTTGGCCTAGAGTGAGGCATTTCATTTCTCACTCGTATTTTTCCCTTATAGTTTTATTATATTTCATCCGTTACTTCATTTTTCACTTTTAAAAATACACACGAAGAGTATCTCACTGGTGATCCAAAACACAAATAAGTAGGCATTAGTAATATTTTATGTGGTTAGGCCTAAATATCAAATTGGTTTCTTACTTAATCTCAAGAGTTCTTTTGGATACGCATGACAATATTCTAAGGACACACATAGTTCAACACCTATGAATCATGTCAACATTTTGATAAATTACACTAAAAGTTGGATTTTTTAATCACTTCTGCATGTGTCCTGAAACTTTTTATTCAATCCCTATTTTACTATCAAAACCTACATTATCCAAAACCATACCTTCTGAAAACTGTCACAGAAACTTTTTAAGGATTTAGCCAGAAAGTGTTGGTTGTCCTGATCCAAACCAAATGTAACAGCAGCATTCACAACCTCAGGACTCAGTCTATACATTCTCCTAGTCAAGTGTTTATATGCAATCTTTTCCAAATAACTTCCAGTGGGATATTTTCAAACCGCATCTTTCACAACCCTTCAGTGTCATTATATTAATTATGTAGTGTATGCCAAGGGAAGCAGGATATTATTGTATAGGTAAAATAAAGGCAGAGAAGTGAAAATACTGAGTGTGGAAAGGCTTTAACAGTGAGGAGTATAAGGCATATTAGAAAAACCAGTGAGTAGAAAGGATAACTATCCAAAGGAAGGGAGTGTTCAAACCTATATGGATACCCAGTATCTAAAAACCTATTTTCCAAAAATTATAGGGATAGAAGAACATATGAAATGAAAGAAGATGGAGTACTAAGGTCTAAAACATTAAAAAGGGAGTGGTCCCATGCAGGAGGTATGGGTAGAATAAGCAAAATTAAGGACTATACAAAAATAGAAACCTATTAGTAAACTAATCTTCAAATGAAACTACTTTTTAAAAAGAGGTCTAATGGAAATATCCTACATGAGTGGATAATGTTAGTCTCATAAAACATAAATTATTACCTAAAAATGTGGGTACAAAGCATAAGATAACTCCCTACGAGTTATTGCTCAGGGAAGGTCAGAGGTTTCCAAAGTAACACAGACTAATACTTTTACCTTTAGTTACCTTCCATAACTATATGGTAAGATCCTATTGGTGAAGACACCATGCACTTCAAATGTAAGGCATAGAGACATCAATCACAAACCAATCAGGAAACCTTCTCCCTGATACCTGACTTCATAGCTTCAGAAGTACTATGCAGGATGATGAAGACAAAAGACATTTATGGTCCTACCCAGTGTTAGGCCTACATACTGCAGTACTTACATGCCAGGAAAGGTATGCCCACTAGCGAAACTAAGGCATAACTGCTATAAAGTGACTGTGTTTTGATTGAATTTGAGGACAGCTCCAGAGGAGTTAATTTCACGCCCAGTACTGCAATCCTGGTCAACAGTCCAGGCATAGAGAGGTAATAGACATATAACAGAACCTTCTGTGGTTATTTGCTAAATTGTGACATTATCTAGGGGCCTTCTAAGTATTTACATTTTTGGCTATAACAAAGCAGCTCTCTGTCTTAGTCATGGAAACTCAGTTCTATCTTACTCCCTGCACAAGGCATGGGGAGCACTGAAGAGGAGAAAAGAGTAAGAGCCAGAGAATGGGAAGACTTGCTATGAGTTAATATTCCTGGATATTACATATACAATTCATGCTGCAACTTACAGCATCTAGTGCACTTGCATGAAATCAAGCCAGCCAAAATTCAACATAGATCATGTATATGAACTCCAAAGCCCACCTTATTAAGGAGTTGTTGACAACTGATATTTGCTTGTAAGAGAAAAGTGATGTGTGTGTGTGTGTGTGTGTGTGTGTGTGTGTGTGTGTCGGTTGAGGATGTAGCCGTCAATAAGACTACTGATCCAATGGATAGTCCCATGTATATATGGGCAACACTAACTGAATATGTGAGTTATTTAAAAAAATACATGAAGTTAGGAGGAGACCATATTTGGGGAGATGTTGGAGATGGAGGAAGGTAATGTAGAGTAAATATGATCATATTTCATTATATACATGTATGAAATTCTCAGTAACAAAGAAAAAGGTTTAGAAAATAAAGTGAAGCCTTTACCTTTTCAAATGTTCTCTATAATTCATTCAGTCTGACCTAACTCCCAACAGTCTAACTCCTCTGTTGTCTTTCTCCTTACAGTGCATTCCCCCAATGAAGCTTTTACTTTGCATATTATAACTTTCCAGGCTTGTCCTGCCTTAGGACATTAGAACTAATTGTTTATTTGCTCAAAGTACTAACTTACATGAAGGTCTGAGCTCAAAATATTGGTGCATTTGAAAACTTCCCTGAAAACCCAATATAAAACACTGTGATACATCTGATGTATGGAATCCTGCAGAAGATCATTTTATTGGCATTTGGATTCAATGTCCTTAGCATCTCCAGGCTGAATAGTTTTATGTCAACTTGACATAAACTAAAGTCATCTGAAAAAACAGAACTTCAACTAAGAAAATGCATTCATAAAACCAAAACCAAGTTATAGACAAGCCTATAGGGCATTTTCTTAATTAGAGATTGATGGGGTAAGGGCCATTCTATGTGAGTGGTGCCATCCCTGGGCTGGTGGTCCTGGGTTCTTTATGAATACAGGATGAGCAACCCATGGAAAGCAAGTCAGTAAACAGCACTTGCCTCCAGCTGTGTGAGTTCCTGTCCTGACTTCCTTCCGTGATGGACTATGTTTTGGAACTGTAGAGCAAATAAACCTTTCCTCCCCAAGTTGCTTTTTTCATCATTTTTCACCATAGCAATAAAAATCCTAAGTCAAACTCTTTGGGAATATGATGCATATCTAAATTTTAAATGATTTCCCATAGAATCTTTTCAACTATGTTGAGACTTGAATGAGAATGATCCCCATAGGCTCATATCATTGAATATTTGCACCTCAGTTATTGAAACCATTTAGGAAGAATTAGTCAGCAAGCCCCCAATTAAATGCTTCATCTTATAAAATGCCTTGGTCATGGTGTTTCATCACAGCCATAGGACTATAACTAACGCAAACTATAAAAGAAGAACAACACAAATAGACAAGAATTCAGTTTGCCATAAAATCCAAGGAGAGAATACAAGCTTCTGAGGACTTCCAAAGAAAATTATGGTACACAGAGAAAAATGTATAGCTCAATAAAGTCAGTAAAAAAATAAAAAAATACCATAGACTTTCTTTTGAATTTCTGGAGTGTAGAAGAGTGAAAACACTGGGAGGTCTCTAGGAAGACTTGAGTGTCTCCAGGAAGAGAATCCTTTCTTCTTCTTCTTCTTCCAGTATTGTTGACAACCTAGGGTCTCCTTGACTCGTAGGTGCATCCTTATGAAAGCTCCCCCATCACCACACGATCTTCTTCCTGTATGTGACTTGTGCCTTTCAGCTTTGTTAGACATCCATGATAGAACAATGACTTACCCTAATGCAATATGATCTCATTTTTACTTGATAAGAGTTTGTAAGACACTGTTTCCAAACATGACCCCATTGTGGGGATTTAATACCTAAATAGATATCTTTTCTGTAGGATGAAATTCTATCCACTGGCCAGAGTTTTCTAGAAACAGTCACATTTGTTGACAAACACAAAGAAGAACCTAGGATCTATTTAGTCATGGGTTGTTGAGTTTAAAACACAGCCAGGTTATGTAAATCTTTTTACTATGATTCACTCAGTTTTTCATGTGGGGAAATTGAGGTTGTGAGATTTATTTTCATCTTTTATCACTGGGGTTTTACTGCCTGTTATAAAATAAAAAAAAATCTTGTAAATTATATGGATCTATTGGTGTCCCTTCAATAAAAATATAATGTGCTATGCTTATTAAAGTAGCACTCTTGATTTTTATAAATGTCTTTTTTTGGAAGTAAGAGCAAACACTGCCAGTAAAACCTTTATTAAAATAACAAGCGATTTTCAAAGGAGACACCTGAATTCTTCTCCATTAGAGATTTTTACATTCTCAACTCTACTTAAGAGCCAGGCTGGTGAAAAAAGCAGACACTTGGAAATGACTTTCCTGTGTTGTGAACATGAGGGAGTTAGTGTGTGCTGCAAGAACAGGAAATGCATCTGCTCGTGCTGAGGACTTCAGTGCATTTTTACAAAATACGTTGTGCTTTAGAAATGTAACTGCATTATATTTTTGAAAAAATATATTTCCTTATTTATACTTTCTGCTCATGGGAAAGTGAGTTTCCTGGAGTTGGATCAAGGACTGGAGTACAAACATGGAGATGAGATTGCATATTGAAGAAGTAGAGTTGAACAAATACCTTTTACCATATGTTTTTAGTTAAATGACATCATTCTACATTTTTACATGTTCTGTTTTGCATATCTGTGATTTTTTTCATAATCTGCTATCTCTCTTTTCTTGTTCAAACACTGATCACTACCAATACTGCATATAAAACATGTCAATAATGTAGCATGTGTTATCAGAAATTGTTTACAGATTATAGTATTGTCTATTATTCATGCAAACACAAACACATATTTCATTGTAGTTATAAAAAATAAAGTGTATTTGGGTCCATAATTGTGAATTGCCTCTTCTTAATTATTCATATACAGTAAAACTTCTACACCTAACAGCCAAAAGGAACATGCTGCTGCTGAGTTTCCTATACAACCTTTATCCCCCCTTTCCCTTTTTCCTCCTTCCCTTTCTTCTTTCTACTCTTTCTTTTCTAATTAAATACATTTTTATAAGTTTTAAAACCTTATCTGTATGTTGGTAGTAACTATATATATGTGTGTGTGTATGTGTGTTTGTGTGTATACATATGTATATGTATGTGTACATGTTTATATATTTATATGTATACATGCATGCTATATATTAGTAGCTTCTGTGGTTTCACATTTACTGACAGTCAAGTATATCAAATGGAAATTTTCAAAAAATCATTAGTTTCAACTATCTTTGGATGTAATATAGATTTATAATGATTCTAACTCATCGTTATTTAGAGTTATTAATCTCTTACAGTGCTTAACTGAGAAAATTGCCCATGCTTGGGTTGTAGACAAGATTTGATAGTTAAAAGGGTCTGTTTGTTTTTCCAGAGAACCTAAGTTCAGTACTCAGCAGACATGAAAAGTGGCTTACAATTACCTGTAACTCCTCTTCTAAGATATCTGCAACCATTTTGCGGCCTCTGTAGGTATTTGCATATACACACACACATAAATAAAAATAGTCTAAAATAAAAAATAAAACCTAATGTGGATATTTACCTATATAAAAAGAGAGTATACAATTTACAATATGCAACTTAGAGTGATCTATAATTTCTACTATACTCTGCGGTGCTCTGAGGAATATTCCTCACAATAAAGGGGAGCTCTGCATGAAGCTCAATGTCTAGATGATATGTGTATCTTCTCTGGGATCAAATGATTTTGTAAGATATGATGTATAAAGATTATGGGAATCAAGACTTAGCATGAGTTATGAATCTGGGGAACATTCTACTTTAGTCATAAAAACAAAGTAAATATTCTTTCACCTTTTAGAAAAACTACATGCAGAGTGTTCAGCTCTGTAAAAATGCTCACAGTCTCTAATTCAGTGATCTGATTCAGAGGTTACACCATAGCAACATCCCACAATGTACTCATGGGACATCAGAATTTCAAATGTTAATTCTTGAGAAAATTCTTAATTAGGAGACATGAGTTCATTCCAGTACTATGTGAGAAAAGCAACGGTGTTGGTGGTGGTGTGTTGTGTGATATTTTGTTTGTGTTCACACAAAGTTTGACTAGTGATCAGAGGACAAATTTAGTCACAAGTTAACCAAAGAAACCGGGAGGTGATGGCTTTTGCCTTTAATTCCTGCACTTGGGAGATAGGAACTGATGAGGTGAAACGGAGACAAGATCTGAGCCTTTCTGTGTGGAGAAAGGAGATTTATAGGAAACAACTGGAGGCTGCTCCCAGTTCTCTGATCTTTTACTCCAATATCTGACTCGTGGATTTTTGTTGTTGTTGTTGTTTTTTGAGGCAGGGCTTCTCTGTAGGTTTAGAGCCTGTCCTGGAACCAGGCTGGCCTTGAACTCACAGAGATTGGCCTGCCTCTGCCTCCCTTGACTTATGGATTTTTATTGATTAACGTTAGTTAGATTAACACTTCAGTGGTG
Organism: Chionomys nivalis; assembly: GCF_950005125.1. Classification (NCBI taxonomy): domain Eukaryota; kingdom Metazoa; phylum Chordata; class Mammalia; order Rodentia; family Cricetidae; genus Chionomys; species Chionomys nivalis. Next base: position 1,783,020 of record NC_080099.1, on the reverse strand, counting down.
GCTGTTTTTGTTGTTTAAAGCACTGTTACAGAAACACCATGTAAAGACATCCCACTGTTTCTGAGTCCTCTCATTTTTGAAGGGTAGGACGTTTTGCTTTGTTTTGTTTCACTTTAAAAAAATAAAAGATTAAGAATATAAGAACAAAACCTGAAAACTCATTAAGAAGTATTAGAGTATGTACTTCAATGTTTTTAAAGAAAGAACCTTGGAGGATTTTGTTAAATCATTTAAAGTACACATTTTATCAAATTTCTTTCACATGCATAAGAGCCACAGTAGGAGTACCGCTCTAAGCCACCTGAAGCTACGTGCGCTGTGTCTGATGTGGAAGAATACATTCAGGACCCTAGAGTGATCTTATCAGTTCCTATGTTCTCAATGGAATCTGGGATATGGATAATTGCTTTTAAAATTGGCACAACTTAATGTTCTTGTTTTAACCACCAAGACATTGAAGTTAACACTGAAACTGGACTGCAGAACTCAGTTTATTTGAAAAATCTTAGTTTTTTCAATAAAATATTTAAATTTAATATATATTTATTTCCATCATTTATAAATAGATGTTCTGAAAGACATATATTTATTTATATTATTTATTGTTATGAAGGTTCATCACTTCTATTTTATGTAAGATAGTATACAGCAAACATAAGCCCAGCTTTTAAAACAATTGTGGACTGTTTGCCTTATGTGTTTGTTCACAGTCCCATGGTGCTGATAGCAATAACCCATCCACAAATGGCTAATTTCCATAGACAGAACAATTCAAGAATTTGTACATTAAAATAAAATTGATGTGTTGTTTCCTAGTTACTACCTTAAAACACTGAAGATTTAAATAAATCAGTAGATTGATTGATTTTTTTCCACATAAACAGAATCGCAAACACTCATGCAGTTGTTGCAGTACTAAAATTAAAATAATATTATTCCCAGACCATGTAATAATGCTTTAACCATATGTTTGTGAAAACAAGCATGATCTTGTTTTCACATAAGAACAGTTTCATTTTAACTTCCTCAAGTTTGCCTAGCAAGGAATGAGACCCATTGAAATGGGACCACTCTGCTCCCGCTCAGATGGAAGATTCATTGATCTATTTTGGCAATGAGACATATAATGAGGTAGGGAAAGACTCACAAAACTCAGAGCTTTGAAGCATATGCAGCTGCATATTAATGATCGCATCTGTTATGCTTTGCCTAGAGTTCTCTCTGTCTGCAGAAAGTTGCATAACCACTGTCAAGAGATTTAAAAGGCTTCCATTAATTTGCGACGGCAGCAATTAGCAGGAATGGTGCTAAGGCAGGCTGGATCTCAAGCTGTCATTCCTGTCCATTTTTATTTACGGTTTTATTAGTGTGCACTGTCATTTGCTTAAAAGCATTAATTAAAACACACACTCATATGAACAATTCGGGGGGATCTTTTTCTTTTAAAATGTCATTTTATGCCCCAAATTGGTCGCAAGTGAAATATACATGACCTTGTAAAGATAGGAATGAAATGTCGAATCACACATTAGAAGACTGTAAATGCATTACAGATAATAATCGCCGAAGTCATGGAATGAGCAAATTCTTGGGATAAAAGGATGATGCAATGAACTCATAATGTAAAGGAAACATACAAACCAGTAGTCAGGAGATCAGACCTGAAGCTCTTGGCTTCTAGAAAATGTGTTATGATAGAAAATTATTTTCCTAGCTGTTATTAGTTTTCCCTTTGACAGAAAATATGAGGTCGAATTGGAAAATAGTTTCACATATGCCTACCTTTATCCTCAATAATTATGATATTCATAAATCCCAAAATGATTCTGTTTCCTACTCTTGAAATTAATGAATTTTTAGGACTCTTTTATTCCAATATTTTAACACTGATAACAGTGTTAAGTGTTTTTTTTTCCCCAAAAATTCCCCCCCACACACACACACACAAAGGACATCATGGTATCTCCTCCTCAATTACTTCTTAAGGATGAGAAAAAATGTTCAGAGCCTAACTTAGCTGTCCTGAGGGAGCAGCAGAAACAGCTGCAGTAATAGAAACTCAAACTTAAAATGAGAAAGACAAAGTGGTTTATCTGTCTCATGTTGTCAGAGGCCAGGAGGTGGCTTGCTCCTGGCCTTGGATGATATTTTAAATAATATCAGGGCCTAAGGCAGAGTTCAAGTTTTTGTAATTCTCCACTAAGGCACTGAGAAAGAGAAATAAGTTAGAAAAAATGGCTAGGTCAGACAGAGAGCTTTTTGCTAAAATTCAGACATGTCACTGACCCATGTGCAGTTATGAAATTTCTTGCATCTGTAATAGGACCTAGGAGATGTGAAAACGTTGAAACTGGATGAAAAGTTCTTATAATTGTCATATGCAAGAATGCATATGACTTTGTATAGAGGATAAAATTAATTGACTTAATATGCAGTAATATAATCAATTTTGGAACATAACATTTTATATCTTTATTATATCCACATTAAGATTAAAATCCTCACTAGGCATAATAGAATCTTATTTATCAATGGAAAATTCAACACTCTAAGTTCATATATTTTGTTAAAAAGAGGACACTTACTCAACTGTGTTCATAGCAGCTTTATTTATAATAGCCAGACACTGGAAACAACCTAGATGCCCATCAGCTGAAGAATGGACAAAATGTGACAGAGTATTGCTCAGCTGTTAAAAACAATAATGGCATCATGAAATTTGCCAGCAAAATAAATGGAACTAGAAAAGATCATCCTTAGTGAGGTAACCCAGACACAAAAAGACAAACATGGTTAAATATTTGCTTACAAGTAGGCATTATCCATAAAGTAAATAATAACTATGTGTCAATCCACAGAAGTTAAGTGACAAAAAGGGCTCAAGGAAGGACTCATGATCTCCCTGTGAAGTTGAAATGGAATAAACATCACTATTTCTTATAACTTACATTAGCCAATAATTCTTGTCTGAGTTATCTTGGTGGCTTGGTTCCTTTTTTGGTGAGGCAGTCATATCTTGCTTCCTCTGAGGCTGAGTCACGACTGTGGACTGCACTTCCCTCTTCCCAGAATTCTCTGTCCTGCCTCTAATTCCTGCCTGATCACTCCATTTCTGTTTCCTGATTGGTTACCCTGACTCTACTTCCTGCCTAGCTACTGGCCAGTCAGCATTTATTGGGAATATAAGTGACAGGGTACAGACCATTGTCCCTAATGTTTGTCTAGTGGGCCAATCAGTTTATAACTAATGTAGATTTTTGTGTGATTACTTTGGAGTAAACTGCTGTGAGACCTGGTGGGACATAAAACCTCAGTCAACAGAAGTGCTCAGGGAATCCTGTGGAAGATGGGTAAGAAAGATTTTGGGAGCCAGAGAGGTCAAGAATACCACAAGAAAACCCACAGAATGAACTAAACTTGGCTTTAGGGCTCATGGAGACTAAACTGGCAACCAGAGATCCAGCATGGGACTGACATAGGCCCTCGACACATATGTTACAGGTGTGTAGCTTGATCTCACAGGACTCCTAACAATAGGAGCTGAGGCTGTCTTTGACTTTGTTTTCTGTTTTTGGGACCCTTCCCTACTGGGTCGATTATCCAGTATTAATGGGAAAGGAGGTGGTACTGCAACTTGATATGCCATGTACACTGGCATGGGGTAGGGCTCTGGATGCATGTGGACATGTGAACAGGAGGGAAAGATGGGGAAAGAGCTGAGAGAAAGATGGACAGAGTCCTTGAAGAGACAACTGGACTCGGAGTCCATGTTATACATAGAAGACCTGCCCTTTTCTGAAAAGAGGAGAGGTTTAAGGGAAGGACTGATGGAGCTGAAATTATTTATTTATTTAAGTAAACACAAATAGAATAACATTTTAAAACCAGAATGGTTATGTTTATTATCTTCCATTTCAAATGCATGAAACTCCAGTGTGGCAGATCCATTTATCCACTATCTGTAGCTCTGAAATTTCAGTTTTGTAAGGTATTGGATGTTCAACAAATAATTAATTGTTGAATGAATAAACTTTTGTAAATATTATCTTGTAAGCATCTGCCTCACCTCCTTGGAGTTGATATGGAAGTAGCTGTTCTTCTGCTTTCTTCAATTAAACCCTTTTGGGTCTACTACAGATCATGGTTCTCAGCACCTACGATAGCAATGCTCTGTCTACTCACAATGGTAAAGCCAGATCCTTACGAGAGGAAATTCTTATTTAAAAAAAAACAAAACAAAACAAAAAACCCACTTCCTTTGTTTTCCAGAGGAGAAAATGAATTCTCCTCACAAATTCTCTGAAAGATCCTCATCTGAAACAAGTCTGCATATTGAAGGCATTAACACATTGGCATTGCCGATAAAACTGGAAGGCCTGAGATAGAGGATCAAAACACAGTTTCAGAATCTCTATGTTGCAAGGCCTCCTTCCAAAAGCCAAACAGCTTGTTCATTAGCAGAACCTCATTGATTTCACTGCATTCTAAGGACCAATGCTTCAGGTGAGATGTCTGACTCACTAATTAATTATGTGGTTCTATCTATTCTATCTTTTAGGAGGACTTGGGAAACTATTGTTTGTTTGTTTTTTAAAGTTAACACCAAGCACAGTTACTTTAAAATGCTTTTTGAAATAATGCCAAGATCTGTGCAACATTTTGTTAGCTATATATATTCACTTGCAAGCATTAACTCATTGCTCTTTACACTGCTGATTAATTCATGGAATAAACACAAAACTTAGATTGATGATTCTGCGTGTTCCAAAGTGTCCATGTCCAGTTACTGGAAATTACACTCTATAGTATAAATTTGGTTGACAGCTTAATAGGAAATTGGTAAGTATAAATGTATTTGTTCAGTTGGTTTCCCATGTGGATAATATTAATTGTGCAGAACTTGGACATAGAAACAAGTCTTCACAGAAATAGTAATAAAGAGTGGATTTTATCTGTTAGAGTTGCATATAGCATCTGTGAGTTTGGAGTCAAAGGAAAGTTTCCAGGTAATGCAGATGGAAGAGTAAGTCCTTTAAAATCTGCATCATTTTAATGAAGTGTATTTAATATTGCATAGTCCTTTCTAAACATAATGAAAAGAGATATACTACGTCAGCTTTCTAAAATGTAAAATAGATTTGCTCTAGACTTATTTACTGTGCAACCTCTTTTAGTGTTTTGTTTTGTTTTGTTTTTTTCTATACAGGGTTTCTTTATGTAGCTTTGGTACCTGTCCTGGAACTACCTCTTGTAGCTCTTTTCTTCTGTACCAGCCTGCCTTTCAGGAGCCTGGTTAACAATCTTGACCAGTAAAGAATGCCAGTCTTTCTGGGATATCAACATTTACCACACACCGCGCCCCCGTGTCTGCGCTCTGTGCGCTATTACCCAGTTACCAAGCTTCGGGCAAGGGGCTGGAGGTTAAAATACACAGACACACACAGACAGAGAGACAGCGACACGGGTCATCCTTGAATTCCCCAAGAATGCCCCTTATGGTGTTCAAGGGCAGATTGTTTAGAGATAGCCACGCCCCAGCCAAACCCACCAGAAACCACTCTCCTGCCATCAGGAACTCCTGAAGGTCTTGTGCTCAGAGCAGCTGTAGGCACTCAGATCAGGAAATTACAAGAAATTCAGGATCTGGGGTTTCACTGCTCCCAACAAACACTCAGCATTTAATTGTTCAATCATACCAGTTTTCCTATCCTATCCATGCCTTTCCAACAACGTCTTAGCCGGGTGGTGGTGGCGCACGCCTTTAATCCCAGCACTTGGGAGGCAGAGGCAGGCGGATCTCTGTGAGTTCGAGACCAGACTGGTCTACAAGAGCTAGTTCCAGGACAGGCTCCAAAACCACAGAGTAACCCTGTCTCGAAAAACCAAAAAAAAAAAAAAAAAAAAAAAAAAAACATCTTTCAAGTTTCTCTCATTCTTTCCACTCCAGGTGATAGCCTATTTTTATCTGATTATAGTTGGTACAATCATATGTATTTGTATAGAAATATGTGTAAATAAACCTGCTGATTCAGTTGTTGTTTGTGTGTATACTTTGCATTGGCAAGCAATAAGAGGGCTCATCTCTGGGAGAGGTTAAGTTTTTTGAGTAGTCATCAGTGGTCTGAAGTTCTTTATCATTGGTAGGGTCCCCTTTCTACATTGACATGTTCATTGTTATTGTTCAGGTACTATTTATGCAGTCATATCTAGGAAAGACTGTCTCACAGAATAATTCTTTAGATTCTAGATTTTACAATCTTTCTGCCTCATCTTCCAAAATGTTCTCTGAACCATTGATGCAGGAGCCACAATATGATGTTTGCATTGGGGCTGGGATCCTGACAATTTGTTGATCTCTGCATTGTGACCATCTGTGGTCTTCTGTGATGGATTACACAAAGCTTCCTTGATGAAGAGTAGTGGCTACACTTATCAATATGTATAAAGATAAGATTCAAAGTGCAGTAAGGAATTTTGCTCAGCTAGCAAAGTTTCAGTAGTAGATTATTTTCTAAGGTCCATGATCTCACTAAACCTGAAATACCTAGCCAGGTTTTCAGTACTAGAAATGACTTTCCTTCTATTGAGTGGGTCTAAACTCCAACCAGATAGTCATTTGTTGCTATTGACATGTGAGTGCTACTTATTGTACTTTTATGCATATCTTGTCATGTGGTTAATGTCTTAGTTTATAGATGTCAAAGTTGGCTAGGATGTTATATTTTAATTTCTAGCTTGGGAAAAATTGAATAGTATTTTCTGGAACCATTGACACTAGACTACAAAAAAAATGTTCAGGTTAGATCCACCTCAGATTATATTACTCCTGTGTTATAAGTGTGTTTTGTCTTCTGCAATACTGTCTCACCTTCAGTCCCTGAGAGGCAACCAGAAGTGTCAAAGATAATCTATAATGTTAAGGAAGTCACCCTGACAATTAGGAGTTCCTTTTCCATTTATTATGGGTTAGGTGGTTAGTCAGTAGTTCTTATGCACAACACTGATGATGCAAATTAGTTTACCTTCCTTTAAGATGTGTGTATGTATATGTATGCATATGTATATATTATTCCTTGAGTTTTTACCAAATAGCCTTTGTGTTATTTGCTTCTACTCTCTTTCTATATTGAATCCTATCCTCCCCAATTTGAGTCCCTTCCCAATTATTCTGTTTCTCACTTCAAATATTCCATCTGCAATCTGCTATTTGTCTCCTAACACACCTGCCCTTTTATGATCTCTTTATACTTTCTTGTATCTATGATTAGATGTTGTACACTGTACACTCACATCTGAGGATATTGAGGTGGGAACCATAAATGAGAGAGAGCATGTGGCATCTGTCTTTCTGGGTCTGGGTTACATTCCTCAGTATAATCTTTCCTAGGTTCATACACTTAGCTACAAATTAGATGATTTAATTTACAACTGAATAGTATTCCATTGTGCATATGTACCACATTTCCATCATCTAGTCACATGTGGAAGGACATTTAGGTTATTGTGAATAGTATGACAATGAATATTTCTCAGCAGTATCTGTGAAATAAGATGTTGAGTGTTTAAAGCATATGTCAAGGAGTGGTATATCTGTACTTTGTAAAAAAACAATCTGTCATTCTCTTACTGCTTCTCGTAGAATCGGATGAGATAGACAATCATAATGCATACGATGATACATGACTGTTCTCATCTAAGTTAGGCCTCCATGGCAAGAGTGGAATCACAAAACTTTTATTAAGATATTAGCTTTCTCATTTTTATTAAGCATTGAAAACATTTTTTAATACATTGAGTTCAAATAAGTAGTTTTATATAAATCTAGTAGAAATGAATTTACCACCTTCACTGTTAAGGTCAAAATATAGTAAACATCTTTGCAAGTGTGTCATTCACATGAAATGAATGTTCATTTATTTTAATGTCAGTTTATATTTTGAGTGTTAATTCCAGGTCCTGAAACTTTAGAAAAAGAAAATGTGAATCCTCGGTACTTTGAAACTAGGAGATATTTGATGGAGTCAATGCATCAAAATAATCATCCTTTATAGAATATCTTTTTCCTGTCTTCGTTAAGCCTTACATATAGATTTTCAAATGACACCGTGTAGGTGAAATTGCATAACTGACTGGCCACGTGGCAAAAACAATTTCGTTGATTTAGCATTAGAAATGAGAACATAAAAATGAGGCTTTAAATTTATTACCATTTATATTTTATTGCTTTTAATTTTAACTGAAAAATGCAACTAATCATATATGATTTTTTCAGTAGTTCAGCAGATGTAATAAAATAAAATAAAATGTGGTGTCAGCATGGTTTGTGCCCTGACAGACTACTTTCCCTAAAATTCTCAATTAAGGTCCCTCTGGGGTGAGCTGCTTTGAAGCACAATATTGCAGTTCGCCCTTGCTGTCTCTACTGGAGATATTTCTTAAAGTTAACTAACACTTTTTGCTTTGTAGCACTGTGTAGGAATACAGAAGGGCCAAAATCTTGAGATGTGTCAAATTACTTTTAGAAATAATGACTTGTTGCCATGGTAACCTTGAACCTAATGAATCCATCTCAAGATCTCAGTTCAGGTATAAAATGAACTGCACAGGAAATTTTAAAATAGTGACTCAGTTGCCTGACTCAAGATATGTTTCATATTCTTTATTCTCCTTTAAATGTTAGGCAGCAGAATATTATTTGGAAAATGAACCCTTGGCTCACATAAAATATTTTTTCTACAACTAGGAATTAATTTTAATATAAGGCATTTGTAGTATTGCCTTGGTAAGCTTTAGACACATCTCTTTTTTGCATTTATTTTATTTGATTTATGTGCATATGTGTGAGCCTGTGTCAGTATATTCCATGTTTGTGGGTATTTTCAGAGCCCAGAAAAGGGTGTTGGAACCCCAAAGCTGGAGTTACAGGTGGTAGTTAGCCACCTGGCAAGGTTGACACAGGAATAGAACTAAAGTCCTATGGAAAAACAGCAAGTACTCCTAACTGCTGAACCCTCTATCTCCATAAAATAAACCTTTCTTAAAACTATTTTTCCTAGGTACCTAACAAGAATAGGCACTTTCTATAAAACAAGTGTTATATGTAATATGTATATTATATATATATATGTGTGTGTGTGTGTATGCTTATATCTATACATGTATATGAAAGTACGTTTAATTTAAAGTGTTAATTGAGTTATGAACAATAATTCAGAATTGAATAAAGGAGAGATGAGTTGACAATGTACTATCTACTAATGTCTGGAGAATGAGATTGATGTCTATCTAACCGGGAAACAACTGACTAAAATATCTCTGTTAGAAGCAGTACAAGCAGGGTTTTCGCTGTGCATGCTCAAGAAAACAACGCAAGATGGAAAACAATGTGCAACAACCAACACAGCAGCATAAATCTCCCTGGCCCTGCTCCTACGGGTCATGAGCTCTATGCGCTATTTTTCTAATAGTAAAATTAACTCTTACTGAAATGATCAGCAAGTGTCGTGGCATGTCATAGAATTATTTAATTATCAAAAATGATTTCTGATATAAAATTCTAAACAAGCTGTTTAAAATTCTTTATTGGCAAAGCATGAAGCTAGAGTGAACAATTAAATGCAAAAATACTTTAAGAACAAATAATATGAAAATCCTTCTGCCCTAAAAATTCTGGCAAATGTCTCTTTTGTGTAGCCAACAGCAAGTAAACACCAATCCTGTATCAACCAAAAGACAGCCATCAGGATGTTCCAGCCACCACCAATTCCGCATAATTAGTCCAGAGAGCTGGAGCAGGGCCTCTTGGGTCATGTGGGAGGCCAGACATCCACTTATCTCAGTAGTTAAAGCTTCAACATCACACTGGGTTTTAGAAATGTAAGAACAAGACAACATTAACTTTCATTGCCCAGATGTAACATTCTTGTTTGCTTCAATGTTTGCATTAAAAATTTTAAGCTAAAAGGTCCTAACTAATACACTACACGAGAATTCTTATAACTTCAGAGCAAGGTTCAAATCCTGAGCCACAATTGCTCTGTTTTTCGAGTTGCAATGAAACTTTTTATTATTTTTCACATTATAATGGATTCCATTTATATTTTGATGAATAGACACACTGAGCCAAGTGTGAATTGGTTGCATGTTGTGCTCCGCACATTCATCATTTCTTTTTTAATCTCACATTCTGGAATATAGACTATAAAATGTATTATTATTACATGTCACCTCTAAACACAATAGCACACTACAATTGTCTTCAGCATAACTGTAGCTCTAAGATAATGCCATTGATAAGCTTTTATTCTGTTTTCAGTGAAGATAGATTCTTCTCTTATGCAATACATCCTAATCAGAGATTACCTTCCTTCTGCTCTAGCTACCCCATATCTCAGCTTTCTCTGAGATCCATTCCCACTCCCTTTGCCTTTTCAGAAAAGAGAAGAACTCATTTTTCATATTATACTATAATTACATAATTTCTTTTTCTTCCCTTCCTCCAAATCTCCCTATATGCTCCTACTTGCTCTTTTTCAAACTCATGAAACCCTTTTCACATTGCCATTACATGTATGTGCGTGTGTGTGTGTGTGTGTGGAATATATACAAACATGCATGATGTATAATGTGCTTATGTGTATGTGTAAACATATATTCCTAATTATAACATGCTCTGACTGTATAATGTTATTGCATGCATGTTTCCAGGGCTGACCATTTGGTATGGGATAAACAATTGATATGATCTCCTCTGAAGAAGACTATTTCCCCTCTTTCAGCATTCCTTAGTGGCCTGTACTTCTTTGTATATGGTTGAGGCCTTGTGGAATTTCCCCTGTATACTTTGGAGTATCTATTATTGTTTTCCTTGTTCTGCTCATGCCTAGGCAGTTATATTGATGAAACTTTATGGGTGTAGTTTTTCAGATTCCTAGGAGATACAGTCTCACTGCAAACTCTCTGATATGTTGGCTCTTATAGTCTTTGTGCCCTCTGTTCAGCAATGTCCCTTGACTGGGACTGAGCTCCACACCTCTGCATTTTGCTTGGTGGTGCCTTTTTGTAGTGGTCTCTGTTCATTGCAAAGGGGGAGAAAATACTATTGCAAGAGAAGATATGTATCATCTTATTGAAACTTAGAACTGGTAGAGAGAAGCACAGAAATGGTATATAGGAAAAGGAAAGAAAATGCTAGTTATATATATTGCCTATGTGTGGAAAATCTGACAAATTCACAAAAAAACTTTTGAAAATAGTTATAAGTAAAAATAGTGTTAACAAGTATATTAGATTTTCAGAATAGTAATTGAGCATAAAACATTAATCTATATTCCAGCATTTCAGCATTTAAAAAGTTTAAATAATGAACTTTATGATAACTAAAATTGAACCTCCACAAAAAAGAAAAATTTAGGGGGCTCAGGATATATCTTCTCTGGTTGAGTACTTGCCTAATCTGATGAGGCCCTGGGTTTGATTTGTGGCACTGCATACACCCAGGGTGCAGGTGCACTTTTGTAAAGCTAACGTTTGAGAAGTGGTGGCAGGTAAATCAGAAAGCAAGTTTAGCCTCAGCTATGTAGAAAGTTCAAGTACAGCCTGGAATACTACCAATTCTCAAACAAATTTTTATAAATAAGTAAATAAATAATAGAAAGAAAAAAGAAAGGAAAAATGTAAATGCATGCTAAGAGGGTATAAGTAGCTTGCATATTCTTAAAACTAAGACATTTGTGATGAAATAACAAAGACTATGTATTGAGGAGATGTCTAATATAGTTTAAAATGATAAGGCCCGTCTTTGTTAATAAATCATTTCCAATAAATGAAAGCTATTTTATTCATAAAATAGAAAACCACAACTAAAACTGTTTTCAAAATACCATTGAGCAATAAGAGATAAACAGAACTCTCAATAAAAAATATTCACACATGGAACTTTTAAATTTGTTATTTATAACTTTAATAAAAACACTTGAAATGATACAAATAAATTTGAGCACACAGGAATGTCATAAGTGTCCAAATTTTAGTTGAGTAAATTTCTTATTAAAGAAAATAATATATACAACAAATGATGCAAATAATCACTCAAAAGGAAGTTCATTAGCATTTGTTATCATTGATGCAAACACAAATGATAGTGAAATATGACTATGCAGTGTGGAAATTGAAGATGTACACAATACTGAAAACAATTTGTTGGATTTGGAGTAACGCACTCTTCTGTTTGTTGCGGATGGACATTTGGAATGGGATAGTCTATTTGGAGAAGAAATCTGACTGTAACACAATTAAACCAAGGCAGTATATGAGTCAACATTTAAAACATTTAAGTTTTGGTTCTACAAAGATTTCAGTACATGTCTACTAAATAACCAAATATAAATATTGGTAGCACATTGCTAAAGCCTGCAACAAAGCAAAATATCCTTCCAAAGGGGAGGAAAAATGGTATCTGTGTGATAAAAATCTATTTGGCAACATGGAGAATGAGGTATAGCTTGCCCAGCCTGCAATAGCATTCTATGAAATACTACTTCCAGTTGTAGATAAGGTTTCTAGTTCCTTATCACCTGAAACATATCACATATGATCTTGACACTGTGCTATTAGCTGTCTATAATGTGAAGGTCATCACAAGTCTTCCAATATAGCAACATTTCTTGAGAGAGAAAATGTTTGGAGGAGATTGAATGGAAAGTAAGGGTTCTTACCACTGTGCCATCTCTCCTGCCTGGGAGGACAGATTTCTGTGTCGATAGATGATGGTACAGCCAGTCACACCTGAACTTCGCTGTGCCGTTGGCTGGGAATTCTCCCCTTAGCAATGCTCAAGCTGCCTGTTTGTTGGTATCCACTTGAGTAAGTCTGAGCCACTAAGTCTTTTTCAGGTCACCCTGTGGGAGGTTTATAGGGTTCTCTGGATTTCATGTTATTATGGGGGGAGCTTATGGTAGTGCCTTCTCATTTTACTCCTCTTCCCTGTAGAGTGGTTTGACTGCAGAGTGTTAGATAATTACACAGGATGTCTGGCCATCACTAGGTAATTTTGCATAATCTGTTTCACGTAGCCTGTGAGTCCCTGAAGGTTTTTGGTGTCTTTGCTTATGGGCATTCTCCTCTCCTCTGTGGTTGGTGGTTGCAGAATTCTCACTTATGATGCGGGCTTAGTTTGTCGTTTCCTTTATTAATCTACCATTCCATATTAGCATATTTATTCTCTGACATTCTGTTGATTACGGTAACCCTGAATTGCATTTACATATTCCTTGCCTGTTTTTGACATTATATGTCAGACTTATTTTTATCATATTTATGGAAGAAAGGTTGGTTATCCATACTCTGACATTTTCAAAACTCCAGAGAAAGTGCGAATGCTAAAATCATTTTAAACAATTAACTAGGATAGTATGAACAAAAGAACTATGCCAAGTAACCAAACGTGAATGCCTGTTTGCACCAGGCACTGAAGGACATGGGGAGAGGGCACAATCAAATGCACCGCCAGAAGGGGCTTCTGATGGGATTGTAAGAACAATAGTTTAAAGATATGTGCAGGAACATCATATACAGTCTTTGCCTGGAGTTTCCCTCATGATGACATATATTAAAACAACTGTAATTGCATTGTATGTGTGCTGAAGTTAAACTGAAAAGGAAATGGGTCAGAGAAATGTGTGCCAGATTTCTCAGCGTAAAAAAAAATTCACAAAAAGCAAGATGGAAGGACAGGAGCCATATGGAGCCATAATGGGGGTTGGAGCTCAAAGTTCTCATGTTTATCTTCCTGTCCCATAGTACTTCACCCCCAGGTGTGTGTGTGTGTGTGCGTGTGTGTGTATGCATGCATTCGTGCATGCTGCCACACATTTTCACTTTAGTATGTTTAGTAGTGAAAAATAATTTTAAATATATGTCTAGGTCACTTTCTTTAACATTGTGCACTTGAGTAATATATTTCTTTTTTTTTTTTTGCCTGGCAATAAATATTTTAATTCTTTTCGCTTTTATGATGACAAATAATTTTCAAGTTTATTTCCTTTTTTTTTTTTTGTTTGTTTGCTATTTAAATACAAAGCTAAGCCACAAACAGGTACAACCAAGACATTTTATCTCACAGTTACACCCTCCTGTCGGATCCTCCTCCAAGTCTGACCACTGACCGGACTAGCAAGGGGTGTGGGGAAGACTTTCTTAGGTAGCACCATCAAGAGGCTGGGGGACGGGGGAGGTGTTGGGGACAAGGGTAAGTTCTCATACCTAGCTCCAGAGCCCCAGCCCCAAGATGGAAGGAAACCACCTACTTCTGCTATCACAGGTTAAGAACAATCACAATGATTCTCTGGCTGCCAGGCACCCTCGTGCCACACATTTGATGCCTCCAGGGGCCCTGGGCTGCAGCATCTTCACAGGATACCAGGGGTTGTGCCTTGGCAGCAGGTAGAGAACTTTCCGTGCAGCAGAATCAGGGTTGCAGGTCGGGGATGGAGGGGTGGGTAGGTGCGTATGGACTTAGTAATTTCTGGTCCCACTAGAAAAATCTTACTTTTGATTAGAAGAGTACCATCTCAAATCTTCTCTACACAAACCATCCAGCCAAGCCAAAAAGCTTAAAAAAAAAAAAAATCCAGAAGAAAACAGTTATTTCACTCCTTTCAAAACCTATATACATATAAGTTGTTTTCTGTGGTTTTTTTTTCCATTTTTTTTTATTTTTTTAAAACGTTTTGTTGTTTTATTATTTTTTTAAAAAATAAATTCAGTGTTCACATTTCTATAAAGAATTAATGCAGTTTCAGGAGAGCAGTGCTTTTCCCGGCCTGCCTCTAGTCTGACTGCCCACCCTGATGCTTCGAGGTGCCTGGAAAAGCCAAAAGCCTGTGGAAGAGGTCTGTTCCCGGCCGGGCTTCCGAGCCCCGGGCTCAGTAAGCTTTGGAGAAAGCAGAGGGGAAGACGAGCTTACTGCAAAACTTTTGCTAAAAATTATTCACACATGTCAATGTCTACGCCTGTCAAGACGCTGAGGAGAACAAGAGCTTGGAGACATCCCGTCCAGGCTGTGCGTGGGGGGTGGCAGCACCCTCACACCCGCCTGTCCTTGGACATGGGGTGCGGGGGAGTCCTGGCTTTCATCTTGGGCAGAGCCTGGCTTCCTAGTTCACGTTCCACTCCATTCTCTACACCTGTGCCGGCCGAGTCCTCGACTGCGCGGGAAGCACAAACGCTCAATTGTATGCAAAAAAGTACAAAAACAACGAGAATATAAAAGTTTTGGTAATATAAGGCCATCTGTTCAAGTCCACCTTGGAAGCCTGTAACAGATATTTAAATACTACATGAAAAGGCATCTTTAATAGACTTTTTAAAAACATCTGAAGTAATTAGCTAAGAGTAAGTGTGTGTAGAAAAAAAAAATCATTTCCCTTTGAGGGCACTTTGTCCTTTGAAGGAGGCAGGGTGGCAGGGAGGCCACATGGTTAATGCTTCAGCCAAGGATAGGCCTCAATGGAGGCCTTGCTGCGGTCGCCATAGTCATACAGGAGCTCTTCCCCAGCTGCAATGTCGCGGGAGGCGATGAGGATGAGGTGAGGCACGCCATCGATGTCATGCAGTTTGGTCTGGCAATTCCCACACTTACTATGATTGATCAGCCTTCCCACACGATTAGTTTCTCGAGTGGCATCCACGCAGTAGGTTTTGCTCAGATACTGAAAATAGTACAGGTAGCAGCCTGTGGAGGGGTCTTGTGCATACAGAGCCTCCCGCTTCTTGGCATCGGTGATCTCAATGAGGTCCCCATGGTATTCTACCATGAAGTCTCCCCGGGAGAACTGCTTGGTGGCAATTACACCCCGGCCTTTTCCATCAATGAGATCAATCTTCATGCCTTCTTCCTTCCCGCTCTCAATCAGTTCATCAATTTTTTTCTTTTCTTCAGACTGTAGCTCAGCCTTGCTCTTCCTGGAGCTCCTTCGCACCGGGTAGAAATCTGTAAGCTTTCTATTCTGCTGTTTTCCCTTGAGACTTTTTCCAAGGGGCCTGCTTTGCCCTTGAGGGGTTTATTCAGGGCCTGCTTGGCAACCACTGTATTGGTAGAATCACATGACGGGGGTGGAGTTTTTGGAGGCTCTGCTGCTTCAGATTTTTGGTTTGGAAAAGGTGCCAGGGGACCTCTCCTGGCGTCTTTGATCTTCTGTTTATCAGACTTCACGGAGCTTCGGATTGTATTCCCAGCATTTCTTTTCTCTTCTCTCTTCCTGTAGATTCCAGCTAATGGCTTCCCCTGGCTTTTGACCTCGTGATGTGCAACTGAGTTCTCTTCCTGAAGAGGGGAGCGCATTCCAGAGCACTTGTTTGGACTCATGTAGGCATAGATCTTTGACTGCCCCGCAAACACGTTCTCCTCTAGCCATGGCCCGACTCTGTCACCACCTGGAATCTCCCGGGAAACCCAGCTTTCGAAAAAAAGTAGCGAGAACTGTAGCCAACTCGAGTAATATATTTCATCCTTAAGTAACCTATTAAAAATTGAAACCTGCATGCCAGCATTTAACTTTGGAAAGTTACTTTTGTGTACCTTATGTTGATAGTTGTAGGATGAAGGTCGTGTGAGTAGTTCCCAATTCATCCTCTTCTTTAAAAGGGATAGGATTAAAGTTCATTCTACTGAAGGTGATGTTTTTCAGTTTTGTCGGGAAATGTTTTAAAAGGCAAAAAGAACTTTCTATCACTAAAGCAGTCGCAATGTGGAACTAAGGCCATCTTGTTACAGAACATGCCTTTAATGCTTTATCAGCGAGTACGATTCGGCCCAAGGGATGAATCTCTACATTCTCCCACTCAGACGGTAAACACTGTTGAAAGCAAAGTTGTTTCCCTCTGTAAAATGTCTGCTGCCTTGCTTAAAGAACTCAATACCTGTTTAGAGATATAAAAACAGAAATGTGTGTGTGTGTGTGTGTGTACACTGATTTTCATATTACACACAGAGCCCTAGAGGACAGTACCTTATATTTTACTTTCCCCATCACCTATCAGTTAGTGAGGAAATTACTTGTCAGGCCTTAAGTACTGGAGAAGAAACATGTCAATTTCTATTTATACCATAGTCTCCCTTAGAACAAGTAGGTCCCTGACACTGGGGATATTTTGAAAACCATTCTTTGTGGAATAGGAGCAACCTTGTAGATACATCAGATGGTACGTTAATACCACGGAAAATCATGGTGTGTGTGGTGCCCCTAACCGATGTGATCCTGAGTAGAAACCAAAGTGCTTCTGTTCATGAAATTATTCATACAACATTAACACCACTGTTAGTCAATAGTTCAATAGTCACTAATCTTTATTTGAGTGTTTTTAGAACAAGTTCTCACTATGAAGTCTGGTTATTCTTGAACTTACTATGTAGTGCAGACTGGTCACCAACTTGCAGTGATCCTCCTGCCTCGGGTGCTCGGATTACAGGCTGTGTTATCACTCTTAGGTCTTCACAATTTCTTTCCTTAGCCAACAGTGCACACATCTGAAATCTGCATTGTGTCACTTTCATAGTCACTGTTTGGCTCGGCCATTCAGCATGGTATTATACCCCAATTAGTGTCAAAGGAACACATACAAAAATAAAAATAAAATGTTTCAGAGACTCAGATTGAATTAGCTGAGAGGAATGCACATTTCTGGTGTTTTTACACATTGCTGATCCACGCACACTGCTCCTGGGTGTGGGGTCCAGATGATGGTGGCTTCACACATGGGAGCATCACCTTGTCTGTGTCATGAAATATGCTACAGCAAGACTCTAAAAATATCTATAATATATAACATAGATATTAATGTCAGGATTTCAATGCATGTTCTTCCTAAACACCCTGCTCCTAGAAGTGTTCAAGTGGTGGAATGTGTGTGGAATTTTGTAGAGGGGTCAGAGTCAGTCAGAGATAATCATTTTAAAATGCTCATTAACACATGAGCCATCTGCTGCTGAGCAGTTTTAGTGAAAAGTGAAGCTCGTATTTCCTGTTTTCTGTTTATTTTAGCTGTAGCACATTTGTCCTGTCATCTGAGACAGTGAAGCAGCCATATTTAGTAAGAAAACATTAAGTCAAGATTTTATGGAAAGAGGGAAAACAATGCTAAGTGAGGTAAAATCATTTTCATTAAATTGAAGGATATCTATTATTATCTAAAGTTTGTCATTTTATAATTTTGCTTACTTGAAAATTATTGTATTTGATGAAAAAGAAAACTCTGGGCCTTACTATAATTTATTTCTTTCTAAAAATATTTATGTTTTAATATTTGCTTCTGCTGTTCTTATTTTTTTTCTCCCATTCTTTGCATTCTATGTTTTCGTAATCATGTCTTTTCTTCTAGACTTCTTACTTAGTTATGATAGGTGGTGATATGATATGAAAGAAACCTTATCATTTATATGAAATTAGCTTAATATGTGCTTTTACTAGAATTAAAATAGGTAATAATCATTGGTCTATTAATTGACTGGGCTTCTGGAATATGGTCAAGGTGGGGTTTTTTCCTTATTAATTACCTTTCTGATAATTTTTAAACATCATCTGTGACAGCTATTATTGACTGTCAATGACTGCATTTTGAAATTAACTAAAACCCAAGTGGCTGGGCTCATCTGTGAGTGATTTTTTTTTTCTTAATTAAATAATTTGAAGTTTGCAGATCCACTTTAAAAATGCATATTTTAAGGTGGGAGTTTTCAACTTTAATCTGAGCCACACCTCGGCCACAAACCTAAAGGAAATAAAAGGATGCTTAGTTTCATTTCTTGCTTGCTCGGGCTTTTGTTGGCAAGTCTGTTCATTCACTGATATTAGGGTCCTTTTTTGGGATTCTGGCATACACTAGCAGCTAGCGGAGACATCCAGTCTCACGGACTGAACAACTAGTGGATCTTTGGACTTGTTCATTGGTAGATAACCATTATTGGACTAGCTGGACCACAGTCTGTAAGCTACTCTAATAAACCCTTTTTATAGACTGCAATAAATCCCTATTTATAGATTCATTTTATATAGATTCACTCTATGTCTATTCCTCCAGAGAACCTTGACTATTACATCATCTATTTCCAAAATTGACTTTTGAATTCTCACTTAGAAACTGTCACAATGTACTGACGGATACATTGTCCCATGTTGGACAATATGATAAGCATGTAAATCAATCCTTGAGAGACTCCTCTGTGTAACTTCTGTTCTCATTGGAGTCATCTACAGACTGGAAAAATGGCTCCTATGCTACTCTTGCTTTGATTCAGCAGCAAAACTGGGGGATTAACAAACTCAGATCAATTCCCATCCAGTAGAGCTGAAGTTTGCATTACTCTTGGGAGTATGTATCAGTCTACAAATGTCAGCTGGCTTCCATTCCCTTTCCTTAGGCTAATGTGAGGCTTCCCTTTGATCCCTAGTTTAGGGATAGACCAGTATTTGTGGTTGAGTGAGTTTAGAAACCTTCAAGTGATGTAGAGAAGAATAGGCTTCTTGCCTTTTGTACACCCAAGACCTGGCTTTTGTTTTTTCTCTTCTGTATTTAAGGTTTAAAAATTAGATCCTATTACCAAGGCAAATTTACTCCAAAGTGTCAAAACCCACCGCAGGAAGCCTATTGTAGTCCTACAGGCTTTCTTCTATGCTTCCAAGTTTATAAGAATGTTTAAATATTTGTCCCATTTTATCTGTCCTTCCTTTATAATCTTTAGTTCTACTAATCCTTCATAAGCTGAACTTTTAATTACTACAGTATGCATTTTCATATCTATTCTGGGATCCAGTTTTATTCTGTATTGTCAGCAACCTACTATTTTCGGCACGTATTTCATGAAAACAAACAAACAAACAAAAAAAAAAAAACCAAGAAAGAATTTTCGGTTAAGGAAATCTAAAAGGATAAAATTGCTGACTTTTTTCACTCTCCATAGACCTTACTATAGAAAAGCAGTTCTAAATTTTTACCAAAGACTTTGAATGCCAACAACATAGATTTGGCTTTTAACTTTTGTACTATGTGACAGATTAATCTTGGTAATTATAATTTGGTAAAAGTAAATAAAATTTAAAATCCTTTTCTGTATCTTAAAACTATTTCCATAGAAAATGTTACAAAACTGTGTTTCTTACACTTACAATGGTTTGAAACTGCAGTTTAAAAATCCCAGGGAATTTTTAAAGGACTAGAACTTTTCAAAGTTATTCTCAGGCTCTATTTCCTGATTTAATATAAACATGCTCTTTTTCTTTAACATAAAAGGTAAAACATCAACGAGGTAAAACATCAAAAGGTGTGACCACATGACGTGTGGTGTGATAGTATGAGTTATGGTTTATGTTTTGACAAAGAGAGACACTTTTGTGAAAGGGTTCAAGAGACTGCGTTCAGAAACAAATGGGTCACCCTTCCCTTAACAGATAGTATGTGGATCAGCTGTACACATCCACACTGATTCATTCAATTTTACAATTATCTAATAAGTGGGTAATGTAGTCTACATTGCCAGCAGTTTGCAGTTAAGACAAAAAGGCACAGAGCCATTCAGCAACCCGTACAGGCCAGCATACAAATTTTATAAATAAGAATATATAAGGATTGAAATTTAAGTAAAGTAACTCATTTAGTTAAGGAAATGTATGCGCCCAATGTGATCTCTCAGATATCAAATTCTAGAGTAAGTATCTCACTCATACAATATGTATATTACATATAATATATAATATTATACATATAAATATATATAGTAACTATATATATATATATATTTAGTATGTTACTTCTCATTGTAAAGTTGTTCCTGTGGGTTTAATCATTTGTTCTTATATTTCACTTAATCTCTAATTACAATGGTAATTACTCTTAGCAAAAATCAACTAAGAAATGAATAGTTTTAGTCAAACTAACTTCGGAAGACATATATTTTATACTCTTAATCAAATGAAATATTTGCATTTTTATTTTGGTCCTAGTATTTGTTAGTCACATAAAAGCATTTTCAGAAATTTAATAGGTAATCCTAATGGCACACTAGTATTTTGCTTTTATAGTTAAATTATCATCATCGCCATCAACATCACCGTCATCACCATCATTGTCTTATGTATGTGATGTGTGTAAGTTGCTTCAGAACCAAAGCGCATGTGTGCAGTCAGAAAGAAGATAACTTTGGTTAATTGGTTCTTCTCCTTTACATGGTTTCAGGAACTCAGCCCACACTATCAGGGGTGCACAGTAATTGTGGAGTTGAGCTATTGTACTGGCTCAAAATGACAATACTTTGATAATTAATAAATTAATTATGTTATACACATTAGTTAAGATAATACAAATAACAGGTACCATGTAAATGAAACTTAGTCTCTTTTCTCTATATCCTTTTCCTCATGGGTTTTAGAGTCACTGTAGACCTGAGTGATAAAACAATAATATGTCTTGATAAGTAAATCTCTTGTCATTAGTTTCAATGTAATTTCTCTGTTTAAATATCATACAGAGTCATTGTTAGTTTATCATAACAGGAAGTCAAGCTATCAATGTGTGTTTTCTACAAGTCATTACATCAATTCCAAATTTGCTTTAAGTTCAGCAAAATAATTTTAATAGTCTTTCCTCACGAGCACAAATATTTCTAACATATAAATAGAATCCTTGATGAAAGATCTAACTATTTTATATTGATTTTTATCTGTTAATGTAATGGAAACTTTAGCTGTTTGGGAAAGTGCTGATATTTCTCATATAAAATACATTTGCAACAATTTTATCAAATATGTAGAAAACAGAACTCTATATAATATTATCACAAACATATTAAAACATGATATTGACAAATTCAGGACAATTCTTTCATTAGCTGCTTCTCAGATAGAGAGACACCTGCTTAGTTAAGGTTTTTTATTGTCAAACTACAATGATGTTGTGGCCAGGGAATCTTAAACTGAAAATCAAGCAGCAAGGAGGTGTTTGTGTGCATGTGGGTATGTGTGATGTGTGTACATGTTCATGTGTGTATGCTCAATCAATCCATTTTTGTCTTTTGTTCCATAATTTTATCTTTGTTCTTATTTTTATCTAGTAAATTAGAATATATATGTTTACCCATTCCCGGTATCTAATTTCAAGGCCATAAACAATATATTCGAACATAAATTATTCTAATTATAATCAGCAGGAATAAACCATTGTTTCTTATTTTCCACTTATATGGGATGAATTATTCAGATCCATTTTCTTTATTTTCTCTTCTAGAATCACTATTTTATGAATGATGTTTTTGATAATAAAAGCAAAAGATAAAAATTGATGTTTACTGCAATGACCAAATCATTAAGATTTTTTATTTTTATTGTTTTATGGTATTAGTTTCTTTTAAAACCATTCAGTCATGATTCATTACATTTTTATAAAATTAATATACTATAAAATATAACCATTAATAATTCCCTTTACTTATTATTCCTTATAATTTTTATTAAAAATTATGATTTTTTAAAAGAAAACAAACTATATTTTTATTTTACATACCAATACCAGTTCCCACTTTCTCCCTTCCTCCTATCCCCTCCACTTACTTCCCCAGCTCCTTATCCACTCCTCAGAGAAGGTAAGGCACGTTGCTTTGGGAAAGGTTCAAGGCCCACCCTACTATATCTAGGCTGAGCAAGGTAATTGTTCAAAGAGAATAGGTTCCCAAAAAGCCAGTACAATTAATAGGGATAAATCCTGGTACCACTGCCAATGGTCCCTCAATTTGTCCCAGCCATGCAACTATCAACCATATTTAGAGGGACTAGTTTGTTCTTTTGCTTGTTCCTTCCCAGTCCTGCTGGTGTTAGTGAGCTCCCCTGAGCTCAGGTGGACTGTACCCAGCATGGTGTTTGCTCATATTCTTATTCCTCTCACTCTTGAACTGGACTTTGGGAGGTCAGTCCAGTGCTCTGAGGCAGGTCTCTGCCTCTGTTTTCATCAGTTGCTGGATAAAGGTTCTATGGTGATATTTAAGATATTCATCAGTCTGACTACAGTGCAAGTCAAGATTGGGCCCCCTCTCATACCAAAATCAATCAATAGGTTCAATGCAATCCCCATCAAAATTTCAATGCAAGGCCGGGCGGTGGTGGCGCACGCCTTTAATCCCAGCACTCGGGAGGCAGAGGCAGGCGGATCTCTGGGAGTTCGAGACCAGCCTGGTCTACAAGAGCTAGTTCCAGGACAGGCACCAAAAGCTACAGAGAAACCCTGTCTCAAAAAACAAAAAAACAAAACAAAAAAAAAATTTCAATGCAATTCTTCACAGACCTTGAAAGAACAATAATCAACTTCATCTGAAAAAAGAGCAAAACAAAAAAGCAAGATAGCCAAAACAATCCTGTACAATAAAGAAACTTCTGGATGCATCCCCATACCTGACATCAAGCTCTATTATAGAGCTACAGTAATTAAAACAGATTGATATTGGCATAAAAAGAGAGGTTGACCAATGGAATCTAATCAAAGACCCGGATATTAATCCACACAGCTATGAGCACCTGATTTTTGACAAAGAAACTAAAATTATCACATGGAAAAATGAAAGTATCTTCAACAAATGGTGCTGGCATAACTGCATGTCAACATGTAGAAGAATGAAAATAGATCCATATCTATCACCATGCACAAACCTCAAGTCCAAATGGATTAAAAACCTCAATATAAATCCAATCACACTGAACCTGGTAGAAGAGAAAGTGGGAAGTGGCTTTTGATGCATCGGCATAAGAGATCACTTTCTACATATAACCCCAGTAGCACAGACACTGAGGGCAACAATAAATAAATGGAAACTCCTGAAACTGAGAAGCTTCTGTAAAGCAAAGGACAGAGTCAATAAGACAAAAAGACAGCCCACTAAATGAGGAAAAACATTTACCAACTCCACATCAGACAAAGGACTGATCTACAAAATATATAAAGAACTCAAGAAATTAGACATCTAAATTTCAAATAACTCAATTTAAAACTGGGGTACAGAACCAGAGAATTCTCAACAGTAGAATATAGGATTCTTACATCTTGACTCCTGTATTGAGATATGCTTTCATTTTTTAATCTGTGAATGTCATTCACCTACACATATGGACACTACTAATGTGTTCATGCAATGCATTTGTCACATCTTACTGCTCTAATGAAAGCAACTTTGATAGGAAAGGATTGATTTTGGCTCACAGTTCCAGAAGATACAGCCCATCATCCCCAAGAAGGTACTCTGGCCATAGCTGGTTACATTTTACCCTAATCCAAAAGCACAGAGCAATGACTGGGTGTGTTTCACTTGCTTTCCCTTTTCTGTTCAGTATATTGTTGTATCCTATGGAATGATATTTAATTTAGAGTGAGTCATCCCATTAAAATTAATTTAATCTCTATATTTTCTTGCCCAAAGAATTGTTTCCATTCTGATTTTAAATGCTATTAAATTACCAATCTAAGTCAAAACAATCTTTACCACCATGTCATGGTATAATAATTTTGAAAAGCTGTAAAATGCAGGATACATATATAATATCACCTACTACATGACTCTAAATATCAAATTTCACTCATAACTAATCATCACAAATCATAAAATAATCTCCAAAAATATGATTGTGCTTACTTTATTTTCTAGAAGCTTTGATTCTTTAGTGTTTATTATGTGATTATTTAATGATTATTAAGCTGTTAGGTGGTGTTTATTCACTCAAAAAAACTAGCATCTTAATGCATGTTATTATACAGATATTTCTCTAGTCTCTGCTCGAATCCTGTGAAGTTTAATACTCCAAAAGTGCTTCTGGTAATATATTTCTATAAACTCTAAAAGGGTTTTGCTTGCACATTTGACACCATTTTGGTGAGTTAAGAATTTCTATAGAGTTGTAAGTTTTATTTTTATCCAGACACTTGTGTGCTATTTCTGGAAAAATTATTCATTTATGGGTATCAACTAGGGCTTCAGTCCTTTTTCCTCTGCTATCGGACATCTTCTGTTTTCCAAACATAGTGAACATTGCTATATAGATTCCAGTGATTTTCTTCTTTAGTTTTCCTGTAAGCTTCTTATTTCCCTGAGAGTTTGAATTCTGTGGCTTCATCATTTCATATGCTAAGATACTTTGTTGAAGGATGCTTCTTCTTGTGGTAGATAAGCACATTGATCACTTTATAGATGACGACAGGTGACATTTGTGTGTGATTTTAGTGACACCCAGTGCACTTTTGTCCAACACTTAACAGAGACTGTGTTTCTTTGGAGTTCTCCATGTAGACCACAGGATGCACAGGTCTCTTCAACCCAGGAGTTTTAGAAAGCAGCTCTGATCTGCAGAATGTGAGACTGATCTTAAACTCACATATTTGCAGTCCTTAGCTCCTGAAGATTCCAGGTAAAGATAATCTATATGTTCAATGTCGCTCAAGCCTCCATTTTATCATGAGTTTTGCAAAGTTCAGAGACCCTGTTCTGGAAACAATTCTGGGTACTCAGCCTCTTTCAGCCTTCACCTCCACTTCAAGAAACCCTCAAGAGAAAAAAAAATGCAGAACTTCAATATTGATGCAAAATACTTTATTGTTAAATACTTTATTTAGAATCAAATAGACTGTTTATGTAATTTTCAATCTCAATTCAAATTATTTAGCTAGTAAAACAAAAACAAAACTATAAAATTCCTAATAATGTTCGAATAAAAGTGTTACACAAGACCATTAGAGATAAAAAAATAAACCTGCATTCAAAACTTTAAAATAAGTAAACAGGTATAAAAGGTATTACCTGTTCCTGAAAAGGAAAATCAATTACAAAGATATATTTTCAGATTCAAAATTTATAAGTACAAGAAGTAAAATTTTAATGAAACCCATAAAAATGTATTAGTAGAAAGCATTAAAGATAGCCTCAGAGGCACCAAAATGCATCATTGTCAAATTAGGGAAAGAAAACAAAGCACTTCCTCAGATTAATTTTGACCAAGAGTATGGTGAATTTGAATTTCCTGCTTCTTTGTTTGTGTCTTCTCCTGTAATCTCTAGTTTGTCTGTAATCTTTCTGTTGTATCTATATCTATAAACATTCTGCCTGGTGTCTGTTAACCTGTCTTCTGTAGTCTCTGGTTTGTCTGTAATCTTTCTGTTGTATGTCAATCTATGGACATTCTGCCTGGTGTCTGCGAATCAGTCTTGTTACTAACAAAGGGTTTTGTTCTGCATTTGCTGAACAGCATAGAAAGAATTACATGGGGAAAGGATTGATGGGATAATTTTTAAAAATATTTAATAGTATTACAGAAGGTTGAGTGATTTACTCCAACTGACCCAAAGTACTTAGTACTCAAAACAGCTTTCATCAAAGAGGTTCTGTGGTATTTCCAGCATATGCTAGGTTTTCCAAATGACTATCCTAAGATACATGCATAACCCTTTCATTGCCCTGTGGCTATAAACAAAAACATAATTTAAGATTAAAGCTATGCCTTGCCTTTGGATTGTAAACCTTGAGTAGGTGGGAAGTCCAAGCTGTCGTTATATTGCTCTCTTAAAGCTAAGTTAAACAAACAGAATGAATACCAAACTTTCTTAATGGATTTCAATATATACTAACTCAACTGAGATGTCTAGCAAAATTCTGGTCTCTTTGGGTTTTGGAGATATGTACATAAAAATATCAACAAAAAAGAATGTTTTGGCTATTAACAACTTGATATTACTAAATACATTGATGATCATCATTGACCCAGTCTTGGATCCTATACTAGACAGCAACAGACCAAATCAAAATAGCATCTCCCAGGATAAAGTTCCACATCACTCATTAGAATCTCAGCTTTTTTATCCAGCTTTCCAAGAAACTAGGAGAGATGATATCAAGATTTCCAAAATGGATAATTTTAAACAACGTAAAGCTGAAGTGATGTTAATAAATTCACATTTTATATATTAATATGTGTCTTCTTTCCCAATAAAGCTGTTTGTCATGTTCCATAGAGATGTTTCCAATCTTTACATGAGTGGCAGCTATTATCCAAGTCATGAATTAGTAATCCAACTTAATTGGTCTTTAAACCAATTTAATTTCAATTACTTTTTAATAGTAAAAGACTTATAATTAGATAAAGAGGAAAAAGAATAGCAGTGGTAAGAGAATAAGAAGGACCACAAAATAGAAAATTAGCATTCACAAGCTCACAACAAATATACAGTGCTCATAGCTGATGAGGCACTGTCAAACTAACCAATAGAAAAAAAAAACAGATAACAGAACATAATGGTGATGATGAGGAAGGAGGAAAAGAAAGGAAAATAAGGATGAGATTGTCCAAAGAGGAAGAACATAAAGAGGAAGAAAAGGGAGAAAAGGAACATTGTCCATATCGTGCCTTTTAAGGATTTAGGAAAACAGGCGTTAAAAGGGCAGAAAGAAAGGCATAAACCTGCATATGAGGTTCCAGTTAGGCATAATTATGTTCAACTGATTTTTTAAAATGGTATCTACAAGAGAGTTAGCATAACTAAATGAACTACCCCAGTAGGAGTTTAGGCAATATGGGGCCAGAATCAAAAGATTTCAGAGGAATAATATTAACAACTGGAATATAAGTGGTTCCTTGTGACTTTTATGACAAAGGATGTGACTGCGTTCTGTCCTCTTCCTGAGAGTTTGCTTAAGGCTAAACTGAAAAGTAATGGACTAATTTCTTTGAGAGAGGAGATTTCAATATAATTTATTATTGATTTTGCAACATGGTTAATAGCAATCATTCTTAAGCAGGCCTACAAGCAAATGGGGCAAAGAGAAACACAAAATTCACAATTTGAAGAGAAAGGGGGCATGAAGAAATGCACTGTCAGAGCCAAGGCTTGTACTGAGAGAGGTAGAATTAAGGAGAAGCCTGACCTGAAATAGTGAAGGGGGAGGGTCCTCAGGACAAAACCCTGGACAGCCAGACTTTGAACTTGAAAAAGAATAGATAGACCTAAAGAAGTTTATCCTCCTAAAGAGCAAAACCAAATGGACGTTTCCGTAAATGTGATTCCAGAGACCACCCAAGTGGGCAAGTAAACATCCTCAATGTTTGTCATAGGATTCTGGCTTGAAATTCAAGAAGGTTATGAGAGAAAACAAGTTACAGAAGATTTCTCTGTTGTTGTGACCTGCTGAAGCCAGGTAAAAGGCCAGCAGCTTCTGGGCCCTCATTTCATCATAATAAAATCATAAGCACAATTAAACTCTTTCTTGCATATGTTTCCTTAGTCATGGCAGTTTCTCACAGAAACATGAAGTAACTAATATAGGTGGCATCTACTTTTATAGTTTATTGCTTGATTTACAAATTTTAAAATAATTTTTTTTGAATTTCCCTTTTAACATATCCCATATTAAAAAATACCCCTATAGCTCTGTTATGGGCCCAAAGCAGTTCCTTTATTAACCAATGATATTCACAGCATACAATGTAGAATCCCATATCACTTCCCGTTTTCTGTTTAAATTGAAAGAAAGGTTTTAACATTAACATTGTAAAATTGCATATAGCAAAACAAGTATCAAAAAATAATTACAGTTACAATATTTATACCCACTTTATCCATTATCATAAATAAAGAAAACTACAATTATAACTATATATACTTCAACTCCATCAAAGACTCCAGAAAGATATAATATTACCTAAATAAACAGGATACATTGTAAGCAATTTCCACAACTCTAGAATTGGCAGAGACATCTCGCTACCTGGACAGCCACCCAAAGTTGTGTACCATTGGGGAATCCAGCTTCAGCCTTCAGGTCCATAGTATCCAGCAGACTTTTCCATAAAGCTTCTGCATGGAAATTTCAAAGACAGTTCCACCTATATTGGAAGTTTGTCAATCACTTTCTTCTGTATCCTGCAGAATGTCTAGCTGACTCCTTCATGAAGCAGAAACCCCAAGGATCATCTCATCTTTAGTCAAGTTCAGCAATCATTTCTCTGTGAGTCATACATGTCCAGTTCATCAAGCAGTCCAGGCAAGAACAGTTTCTTGCCCAAATGACTATTCAACTCCATAAGGAGCCTCTTTGATGCACATCTTACTCTTAAAATAATTGGTGCTGCCAGCAGCAGATGTGTCTCATTGTCATGAAAATTCCTAAGTTCTTAAAACATTTTAAATGACAAATTCTGAAGGTCTCTGAAAGATTTGAAGAATACCTATCTAACTGAAATATATCTCTATATATCTAGAAACCCTAACTGACTAGAAGCTAGACTACTATAGATGCCTCTCTATTAACCTGTATTTCTTAATTATACATTACATTTTTGAATGACCTACACAATCATAATACCTTAATCAAGGTCAGAAATACATATACACAGTATAACAAAATTGAAAACCAAGATCTTTAACAATGCAAATCTCTATAACATATCCCCCTTTAAATGTAAAGAAACATTTATAAACAATATTTGAGAATTTGGGCATAGTTCTCTAGACTACTCCCTGCTGATTGGGGGCACTGTTAATCAGGTATTTCATGGTGTATCCTGTGTGCTAGGTTCATCTTGGTCAGCAGCTGGACAAAGTAATTTTTGGGGTTGTTCACGATGACCTTTTAGGGGATCTTGGTGAATCAAACCACATTAGACTGAAATGAATCCATAGGTTCTCATCCTCTGTGGAAACAAAAGAAGCTGTTTTCTAAAGTAACATATCCTTAGACCCATATTTTGGGGTCAAGATATCTTTATAAGATACATGCTAGTTTAGATTAGCAACCCATACAATGAAATGTTTCTCTGTACTTAGCTCCTTCACAGTCAAAAAATTCAAAGAAAACACAATAAATTACATAATCCAGACTCTCTGTGAATTTTCTATCATTACATTGCTTATTTTTATTTACTCCTTTTAATCTATGACCATCTGTACTCTGTCTCTTTAAAGACTTTACCTTTTTAAAAAAAACCTTTACTCTTAATACCATTTATAAATATTAACTCTACACAAATTCAAATCAAAAATTGTAGGACCAAAATTGCAAATCTCTCAGAAGAAAACCAGGCAAAACTCTCACATAATGGGGCTTAATTAGTATTTCTTGTATATAAGATGAAAAGCATAGATATCTAGAAGAAAAATATGATAAATTGGACATTCTAAAAAATGTGCCAAATTTCAGCACAACATCAATAAAAGACAGTTTAAACAATAACAAATAATATTTACAAATCACATATCAAATCAGGAAAGTAAGCACTATCTATTTAGAATTTCTAATGTTCAATAACAAAATTAGACAACTTGTTAAAAAATAGAAGAAAAGGGTTCCAGCATCAGTAAGTGCCCATGACAGTATAGAGGCACTGTAACCCTTTGTCCCACTGGAAGTAGCAGAATGCTAAGGCTGCAGGTCCCTAGGATGGGAGAAAAGGTGCTGGGAGAAAGAAGCCTACTCAGTCAGTCGTCATGATTCTTCCACTCCAGACAAACGCAGGTTAAGATCTTTCCTGGTAAGCCATCTCATGGTGCTACACAGAATATTAGAAATGAGTTAGATCTATATGTAAGAGCTTGCCAATAAGAGGCTAGAGCTAATGGGCAAAGCAATGTTTAAAAGAATACAGTTTCTGTGTAATTATTCCGGGGCATAAGCTAGCCAGGCGGCCGGGAGCTGGGGCAGCAGGGAAGCAGCTTGCTGCTCCTTACTACAAAAAGGGATCATAAAAATTCCAGTTTGAATTTCTTTAATGATGTTTTGCTGCCAGCAATAGGCAGTAAGTTTCCATTTCTTTGTGGCTTTTGTCTGTCCAGCAGTTTCTATTTTTCAGAAATGTGGCTCATTTTTTTTTCTGGCATGTAGTATATCTCTCTGTGCTATTATAACACAAAGTACAAAGGTAGTCAGAGTACCTACACTTATAACATCCAATAAAAATTCAGTTATTCTGTCCTAGTAGACAAAATCTGAGACTCAAACCCTACTAGAGAAGGAGCAGAGAAACAACAGAAACGAAGAAGAAAGGAGATCAGTTAACACTCTAAACCCAAATAAAAACCCAATTGCCCTTAGAGTTAGTGATCTTCATAGCTCTGGGGACCCTTGTCCATGCAAAGTCTGTAGTGCTTGTTAGGAAGCCTCACTTTCATACTGCAATGAAAGTTTTATTGTATTTTAAATTTTTAAAACACAGAGTATCAGTGGGGATGCTTAGCCAGAGAGGAAAATAAGTCCTGAGAAATACATGTACCACCATTTATCAGTTCCACATCTAGGCACATGCCAAGAGTAATTGATAATGGGATCTGGAATGCTGTGGAAAGCTCTTAAGCCAATAGCATTTAAGATACTGACCCACTTTGGGCATGGTCTCAAGTACTATAAATGCAGATGAAAAGTGTGTGTGTGCCTCCTGGCTCCTGGATTAAGTTTTAGGCCCCTGCATTCACAGAGGACTGTGGAACATTGCTCTTTCTGTGAGGTTATCCCCAGATAAATAAATCTTTTTAATATCCCATTCTGGACAGTTGTGAAACTCTTTTATACGCCTACAAAATGATGCACCAAAAGGGGGCAACTACATCCACATAAGACCTCAGGGAGCTTGGGAAGGAATTCTAGACACAAAAGAACAGAGTTATGCATGGCTTCTTGGTAGCAGCATTTTCTCAGGTGGGCTCTGTTTGCTAGATGCAAGCAGAGGCATGATTCCTTTAAGAGAAGACTTCCTGACCCAGTGTTAGCAGCAAAAACTGCAAGCTTCTTTAACAGAAGGCTTCCCAGTTCATTCTGGTAGCCAGAATGGCTCTAAATATTTTGGGAAGTACCTCTATGTAGCACTTAAATGGGATCTCTGAGTAGTGTGTGACAAATTGCTTAATGGAGACATAGACCCACTCCATCCTTCGAACTGGGACAGTGAGCATGGCTCACAGAGGTGGTGAACATGCCTCTGCCCTGTTGTACAGGTCAGAGCAAACAGGCTGGGCTGGGGAGTTGGTCCTAGCCATTTCCACTTAGCATTTTTTTTTAGAGACACTCCTGATCAGAAAATGATTACAGATATGCAATAAAGGCAGAACCAGACCCCCCCCCCACACACACACACCAAAATGAAACTCTGAATGGGTCACAGTGTTGGATAAATGTACATGGGCTTAAGAGAGAGGAAAGAGAGAATATAATCATAGATTAAAGGAGTAAGGAGTAAAGATAATAAAATAAATGTTAAAAATAGAGAAAAAGCCACATAAAATGGAAAATACAGAGTCTAAATTCTGTATATTATTGTGTATTCTTTGAATTTTTGACTGTGAATGAGTTAAGTACAGAGTGATATTTCATTGTATGGGCTCCTAAACTAAACCAACATACATATTTTAAAGGTATCTTGGCTTCATATTTTGAGTCTATGAATCTGTTACTTTGGTTCTGCTGTGTTTCCACAGAGGATGAGAACCTATGGATTACTTCTTGGCTAATATGGTTTTATGGAACAATACCCCCTGAAAGGTCTCCATGAACCCTAAAAATACTTTGTCCAACAAACATCAGGAAGCAGTTTGGAGAAAACAATGTCCAAATTCCCAAAATTATTATTTAAAAATGTTGTTTTCATTTAAAGGGGGGATATGATATAGAAATGAATAATTTACATTGGTATGGACTTTGGATTGTTGATACCAATTTAAGGTCAATTTTACTATATGTTTATTTCTACTCTTGCTTAAGATATTGTGTTTGTGCACCTCATTTAAAATTGTAATGTATAATTTAGAATTACAGCTGAATATAGCCATTTAATATAGTCAAACTTGTAGTCATGTTATTTAGGTTTTCTAGATGTACAGAGATATAATTTAGATAGGTAGGTATTTTTCAGTTCTTTCAAAGACCTACAGAATATGGCATTTAAAATGGTTTAAGAAGTTAGACTCTGCTGGGTGGTGGTAGTACATGTCTTTAATCCCAGCAGGTTGATCTCTATGAGTTCAAGGCCATCTTGTTCTACAAGAGCTCATTCTAGGACACGCTCCAAAGCAAAACAGAGATACCCCATCTCAAAAGAAGAAGAAGAAGAAGAAGAAGAAGAAGAAGAAGAAGAAGAAGAAGAAGAAGAAGAAGAAGAAGAAGAAGAAGAAGAGGAGGAGGAGGAGGAGGAGGAGGAGGAGGAGGAGGAGGAGGAGGAGGAGGAGGAGGAGGAGGAGGAGGAGGAGGAGGAGAAGGAGAAGAAGAAGAAGAAGAAGAA